>NC_069078.1:53934925-54559925 GCF_025698485.1 Gossypium arboreum | reverse complement strand
CCAGTAGACATCCCGCGTGTCTAGGCCGTGCCAAACCTGTAGGGTATATTGACTTAATTCGAAAGGGTACCCAAGGGGACTAACGACTGTGTACCAAGGCCATGTGTCACACACAGTCAAGCCACACGCCCGTGTGCTCGGCTGTGTAGAGTGAAAATAGACTTGATTAAAGCCATATTTCTCACCCTCCTCAAGGCTCCTACAACAAGACATTTTATACCAGTTCAATACATTTATAGGCATCCAAAACATCATCAACTCATGCACATTTCAATTACTATATTAACACTAGCCAATTCAATACACATTTACTACTCCAATCATATTGATTTCATATGCCAAAACAACAAGTCATAACCTTAAATTTTATAAGCATTTTCTCACCATCTTACTAACTATTTTATGCCTTATAACATACCATTTCTTCATCAATATACCAATCCACAATTTGCCATGACAATCATACCAAAACTCATGGTATTTAATACAACACATTTCATTTGCCAAACTCATAACTTAAGCCAACTTCAATGGCCAAAAACACACCAACATTTACATCATGTACAAGATAAATCTCATGGCTATATCAAATTTAAAACATATCATCATATCTCTAGCCAATACATGCCATATACCATATTTACAAAGCACCAAAAGTACCAACAAGTTGATCGATAGTGTGACGATGTTCCTGATGATCCCCGATGTCCGAGCTAGCCTCGATAATCTATAAAACAGGGAAAGAACACAAAAAGTAAGCTTTAAAAGCATAGTAAGCCATAAACAAATAAAGTCATCATATGAATATTTGCATATCAATTCAAATATGCTAAGCATAACTAAACACATACAAGTTCACAAACCTTTCTCATTGTACACATATTTAATATCATAATTGAATTCATCAAATACTTCCCTTTTCAATACTTGTATGAATCTTGCATGTACCTGAGTTACTTAACTCATTCACACATTCTTTCTCGACTTGAATTTTCCCATTGAACCATTCGGAATTGTTAAGGATACTCAGAAATCACATAAAGCTCGTACAATGCCATATCTTAGATATGGCCTTACATGTTATCACTTATCGATGCCACTGTCTCAGACAGGGTCTTACATGAAATCAAATAACGATGCCAATGTCCCAAACATAGTCTTACGCGTAACCACAATACAATGCCAATGTCCCAGACATGGTCTTACTCGTAATCATATCTCGGTAATCCTAATGTCATGACATTTGTATCCTATACTATTCCTAAGGTTCGTACGGGACTTTCAGATGTCGTAACTCTGTCGATTCCTGCTCGTATTTGCTCATTCAACATTCATAGCAATTTAATGACAATTAAACATGTATAATTCAATTTAAAGACATTTATTTGCATATGAACTTCCCTCGTATTAGGCCAATCAATCGAAAGGATTGACCTTGAATCCGCAAACAAAGTGGAATGATGGAAATATCACCATTCCTCGGTTGAGTGTACTTGACGTATCGGGTCAACTATTCGACAACTTTCTATTTCCCCTGATTTAAATCTGATTTCTTTCTTTCAGGATCCATATGAATTCAAAATTAACTCATTTATTAATTGATTCATTCAGTTGCATCCAAAAACACCTATCCGGGCATTTTTGCACTAAAGTTTCACATTTATTCAATTTAGTCCTTATTTCAGAAATACCGAAAATTCATACAATTTCATTACACCCAAGCCTAGCCGAATTTCATGTAGGTCCCTAGAAGCACAAAAATTTCATTTATTTCACAATTTAACCCCTCAATTTACACTTTTCACAATTTAATCTTATTTAGGCATTTTCATCAAAAATCCCTTTACCAAACATGTAAAACTATTAACAAATATTCATTTTTCATCATCAAACCGTCAAAATCTCAAGCATTCATCAATGGCACTTCTCAAAATCATCAAAACTTTCAAAAATTAAAGTCTGGGCTAACTAGAACACGAAGCAACGATCTCAAAAACATAGAAATCATCAAAAATCGAGCAAAAATCACATACCTAATAAGCTATCAAAGTGCCAAATTTAAACAAGCTTCATGCCCTAGTTTTTCTTCTCCAATTTTGGTTGTAAACAAAGATGAATGAATCTATTTTAACTTTTTTTTTATTTAAATTTAACTGAATTACAAAATGACATAATTACCTTAATGATTAAACATTAAAATTCCACTAACTATAGGCATAATTGTCCATCCATTATTCAAATGGATTAATAACATCATAAGGACTTCATATTTAATAAACCATAGCTAATAAACATTTTTAACTTATAGCATGCTACTCTTGCATTTTACAAGATTTAATCCTTTCATCAAATTAAGCACTTAAACGCTAAAATTATTTCACGAAACTTTCACACGTATATAATCACATGCTATAAATACTAAAAATAATATTAAAATAATTTTCTAACCTCGGATTTGTGGTTCCGAAACCACTGTTCTGATTTATCTAAAACAGAGCTATTACAACTCTCCCCGTTAGGGATTTTCGTCCCCAAAAATCTTACCAGTGAATAGGTTAGAGTATTAATTTCTCATAGCAACCTCGGGTTCCAACGTAGATTCTTCAACCCCGTGTCAATCCCACAAGACTTTCAATAATGCTATTCTTTTATTTCTCAGCTCTTTGATCTCACGAGTTAGAATTCAAATTGGTTCTTCACTGTATGATAAATCTGACTAAATTTCAATTTCAGTCGGGGAAAAAACATGCTATGTAACACCCCTTTCCCGAGTCCGAGGCTGGGACTAGGCACGAGGCATTACCTGACTTCAACAGATGCATACAATCATTTCAGGTTATAAAAACCCGAATGAATTTGAAACTTTTCAATCTTAATTTAGAAATTCTTAATATTGGCCTATGAGGCCCAAAACGCACTTTGGAAACAATTTAGGGTTGATCAGAACATCTTTGAAAACTTTGAAAAATGTCACTTGAAACAAGGGTACATGCCCGTGTGAAAGGGGCAACACACCCGTGTGGCCAATTTGACATGGCCGTGCTGAAGGCCCGTGTGGTTCACACGGCCTAAGCACAAAGGAACACACCCATGCCCCAAACACGTATAAATTTATTTCTAAATTCGAATCTACAAGAGTTTTCATACGGCCTGACACAAGCCTGTGTCCATGGCCCGTGTCCCTCACACGGCCATGACACACCCATGTCTTAGCCCATGTCTAAAAACCTTGAAATTCTGTTTCTAACGTCAACAACCAATTAGAGGCACACAGCCAAGGCACACGCCCGTGGTCAAAGGCCGTGTCCTCCACACAGCTAAGAAACACGAAAGTGTCTCTGCTCTTGTGTTTACTACCATGCATACTAACTCGTAAATCTGAGGTGCAGGGGACGCACGGCCGGACAACACGCCCATGAGGCTGACCGTGAGTCACACACAGCCTAGGAACACGCCCATGTGTATAGCCGTGTGGACAAAAATAGGCTATCTACCCAGCCTTTTTGCCACCCTTACTTACACCTGCCTACAAAACAATACATACCACCAATTCACACGCAACACAAAGCCAATTCAACCATAACAAGATATCTAATACAACCACAGTACACTTTAACAATCTAACAAGAGCTTGATTAGTCATGCGAATTACTCATCTATGAAATCATCATCATTTTCACTTATCAATAACCAATATTAGCCACCATCCATGGCATTATACAAAATGATTAAAGAGCTATTACAAGCCACTCGTTTCACCCAAAAACAATGTGACCATTACAAAAAGACTAGTTCCTATACATGCCATAATCAAAATGATAAAACTAGCTATACCAATTGCTTCAGGAATAGTGTGACTGGTTTCTTCGACGTAAGACGATGATCCACAAGCTACTTTGGCGGCACTATAAGAAAATGGAAAGGAAAATAGGTAAGCATGAAGCTTAGTAAGTCGCATGCAAATAATGAGTAACTATAAGCTACCATAAGGGATCATACTCCAAACATATCTCGATTTGCACAGAAAAGTAAGGATTCATAAACACTACTTGATCATACTTGTTTCTCACCAATCATACAACATTGGTTGGAATTCACATTTCATAATTCGTGTAAAATACACAAGTAGTCATATGCGTAACTTACTCACTTTCCTCCTTTAGTAAACATACAATGTAAATGAAGCTCATATATCATAATTCTCATTAAGGTACCTGTACCACTCACCACATGGTCATAAGTTCTCTCATTTCGATAAAACCTATAAATCTCCCGTTGAACAATTTGGAATACTTCAGGATATTCAATAGCCTCAAACATGGAATAAGATGCCGACGCCATATCCCAGATATGGTCTTACATTGGATTTCTTATATCGAGGTCGATGTCGTGTCCCAAACAGGTCTTACACTGGCTTTCATCTATCGGTGTCGATGCCATGTCCCAAACAGGTCTTACACTGACACACAATAAGCTAACGCCATGTCCCAGACAAGTTTTACACTAGCTTGTATATCTTGAGGCTGAAGCATGTCCTAGACATGTCTTACAATAGCTCTCGTCTCAAAGTCGATGCATGTCCCAGGCATGTCTTACACTGGCTAGTATATCTCAAGGCCGATACATGTCCCAGACATGTCTTACACTGGCACACGTATCACCCAATGTCATGGTATGAATACCCAATTCTATTCCTAATGTTCAATCGGGAGTCTTTATTACATTAATTTCTCAACATGAATACCCATATTCACAAAATAAACAATTTATACAATATCAATTCAATTACACATCATAACAATATAGTTACATTATTAACATACAACTTAGCTCGGATCACAAAACGTAGGCGACTAGCCGATTTAATCTACTTGCTTGGCTTTCCCCCGGTCTAGATTTGGATTTTGTATTTCTTGATCTAAATAATAAAAATTCACTCATTTTGTCATTAAATAAATTTAGAAAATAAAAAATTCAAATTTTTGGCAAAATGTCCATTTTGCCCCTAGACTTTTACAAAATGACCATTTTACCCCTAGGCTCGAAAATCAATTTTTATCGAATTTTTTCATATATTAAGCCTAGCCGAACCCTTTTTACTTTTATAGCAACCCAAAATTTTCATTATTTCACTACATTACTATCTATTTTGCAATTACTACAAACTAGTCATTTTCAGGTGTTTTTCATGATCACCTTTTCACAAAGTTGTTTATTAAACAATTAAGATTCATTTCCTCCCATAAAAACTCAGAACATATTACAAATCCTTTTATGGCAAATCCTCAGACTATTAACCATTACTATTTCTAAAACTTTCTAAAACTTACTATTTCTAAAATTTTAAATCTTCAAAACCCTTACTATTTCTAAAACTTTTGGTGAAGAAGAAGATGAAAAAGGTATGATATCATTCTTTGTTTATTCTATTTTATCTTTAGTCAAATAAGCCACCAAATTTCACGTAACATTGAAAATTGTCCCATCCTTTTCTCTATGGCCGGCCAACCTATATTTAAGGGCTTAATTGCACTTTAAAGACCCCCAATTTTGGTTCTCTAGCTATTTAACACCTTTGGCTATTAAAAAAAAACTTTCGCCCATTATGCGATTTAGTCTTTTTTCGCAATTAGGCTTTCAATCGCTAAAATTAATTCACCAAAATTTTCATGCACTCACATAATCATACTATGACATAATAATAATAATAAAAGTAATTTCTTGGCCTCAGATTTTTGGTCCAGAAACCACTATTTTGACTAGGCCCAAAATTAGATTTTTACAGTTCTTCCCTTCTTAGGGATTTTCGTCCCCGAAAATCTTACCGGTGAATAGGCTCGGGTATTGATCTCTCATGGTCTCCTCGGGTTCTCATGTGGCTTCCTCGACTCCATGTCTATGCCACAAAACTTTAACAAGTGCTATACTCTTATTCCTCAATTGTTTAACCTTCAGAGCCAAAATCTTAACTGGCTCTTCTCCGTAAGTCATATCCGGCTGAATCTCAACTTCACTTAGCGCGATCACATGCGAAGGATCCGATCTATATCGACGTAACATGGACACATGAAACACGTCCTGAATCTTTTCCAACTCTAATGCAAATCCAATCGGTAGGCAATAGACCCTACTCTCTCGATAATCTCATAAGGTACTATGAAATGAGGACTCAACTTGCCCTTTTTACCGAATCTGAGAACTTTCCTCCACGGGGATACTTTCAAAAACACCTTATCACTGACTTGAAACTCAATTTCTTTCGTTTCAAATTCGCGTAGGATTTATTGTCTATTTGAAGCGGCCTTCAAACAGTCACGAATCACCTTAACTTTCTCTTCGATTTCTTTGACTAAATCAACCCTGTGAATCCGATTTTCTTTAAGTTCAATCCAATATAAGGGCATCCGACACTTGCGTTCGTATAAAGCCTCATAAGGCGCCATTTTTAGACTTGACTGATAACTATTATTGTAGGCAAACTCTATCAACTGTAAGTACTTTTTCCAACTGCCTTGAAACTCAAGAACACAACACCGCAACATGTCTTCTAAGATCTAAATCACTCTTTCTGACTGGCTATCGATTTGCGTGTGAAATGCCGTGCTGAAATTCAGTTTTGTTCCCAATGCCTCTTGTAACTTTTTCCAAAACCAAGAGGTAAATCTCAAATCTCTATCTGAAATAATCGACAAGGGTACTCCATGAAGTCTCACGATCTCGAAAACATACAATTCAGCCAATTTCTCAAGGGAACAGTTGGTACGCACTGGTATAAAATGTGCCGACTTGGTAAGCCTATCAACAACAACCCATGTAACATCCTGATCTTCGGGTTTATTCGCGATTTTCAATATTTTGTAAAGATTTTTAAAATTTTGTATTTGGATGTGGAATTAGTATTTTGAGTAGGTAAATGGGCTTATAGAAGGCCCATGAGTTGGCCAAAACCCAGTTGAGTTTTTGGAATTTTAGACTTAGGAGTTAGGGGTTCTGGCTAAGTGGCCTTAAGTGGAGTGATGGGTAATTTGCATCACAAAAGAGCCTTGGCTAAGTGGCGGGGTGACGCCACTAGGCTCCTAAAAAGTGGCGTGTGGAGCTTTGGGAAGGCAAGGGATCGATTCCTGTGTTGGCAAATAGATGCATTTATTTTTAAGTGCGGGAGGGTAAGTGTTGGAGTTCGGTGGATTACGCTAGAGGAGAGTGGGATCAGTTTAAATGCTTGGATTAAGGAGTGATAAGGGAGAGATTTAAGGGATTGGGATGAGGCTAGGAGTTAGCCGAATGGGGAATTGAAGAGGAAAATCGGCGGGGGATTATGAGGGTAGTATTTCAAACTTAGGGTATTGTTGGTGCCGTTTTCTTACCTTTTACACCTTAGGATTGTTCTTTTCTCTCTTTTTCCTCTCTAGCCAAACTACCACCTCCCTATTCTTCTTCTTCTATTTTTCTTCTTCAAACTATTCATCATACCTACTATTCATCAACACTTTTGCCGAATCCATAAAAGCGAAAACCTGTGATCACTTTGCTTGTGATTTCTTCAAAGCCGTGTTCTTTTATGTTCTTTTGTTTTCTTAATTTACAATTATCTTTTCTTAATCCTAGATTCTGACCGCAATTCTACTTCAAGGTTGTAGCCCCACACTATCATCTTCTTCATCACACAAAAGCGAAAAACCATAAATTTGGGGCTTGTAGCGAAACTACAAGACTTTGGGGAATCGAGTTCTACCGTCGTTTGATAGATAAATCTACACTAGATTGCGTCGAAATCAAGTGGGAGTAAGGGTAAGTACGTATCATCTCGGATCTGTTCTTATTTTGCAAAGTTAAGAAAAGCAAAGTCCCTAAAATTAGGGAGGTCATCGATTTGGGCATGTGGCTCTAAGGGTTGTTAACGGTTGTTTTCTTTCATTGGTTAGTGCCTTCTTAAGTGTGGGATTGAAAGCGTGAATCACTGGAGCAATCGGATTCGAGCTAGTATCGATTTTGGCGACAAAGGTAAGGTACCAAGGGCCATTGTGGATGGTGGCGAATGTGTAAGTGATGATAATAGGTAGTTTCGATTTGGTTTAATACAACATGGTCTAATCTATAAGTGGTTGATTATAGGGAAATCGCATAGGAGATCTCGTCAAAGAATATCGCAAATCGGTGTGTACCGAACACCCTTCTTTAGTTTAATTAAGGCAAAAGCGAAATGCCAAATTCGGCATTTCATGGTCATGTGGGTATGCGAATGCTCTCAAGTCATAGAGTAATTGTTAGATCCGCACCGCAAGGTGGTAAGCACGTTCAGCGACGTTTTAGCGTATTTCTAAAAAGGGCTCGATGGGCCAAAAGCGGGCCCAATGGGCTTACGGACCAATATGGGTAAGAGATGGGCAAATTAGCCTGTTAGGTAGATGGTGGAATCAAATTGCATAAAACTGATAAAAATTACTGAATTAGCTTGTAATATCCTAAATTAGGGCTTAATCGGAATAGTGGTTTTGTGACCACAAATCCGAGATAGAAATAATTATTTTACAATGATTTTGATGTTTATGATATGATTGCATGATTGTGTGAAAATTTCATGATGAAATTCTATGCCTAAAGTGCTTAAATTGAAAGTAGGGACTAAATCGAATAAGTTGCAAAACTTGCATTCTAGAAGTTTTTAGTATGAAATTGTTTTGGAATATTAATGAGGAGGTCATAAATAGCAATTTTACCAATTTTAAGTTCATGTACAAAATTAGGACATGGAAGGAATTTTTGGAAAGTTTAGTAGTAAGGGTATTTTGGTCATTTAGTTATTAAAATGAATTAAAAACAAAATTAAAAGCCAATTTTTGTCCATCTTCTTCATTAGGCCGAAATTTCAAGGGTTCTCCATAGCTAGGGTTTGTTTCAAGCTTCCAAGCTCCATAGTAAGTGATTCCAAGCCCCGTTTTTAATGATTTTTACGTTTTTGAGATCCCGGTAACTCGATAAAGCTTATGTTAGCAATAATTTAACCTAAGGTTTATATTTGGAAAAATACCCATAGGTGAAATTTGTGTATTTTGATGTTTTATGATAGAATATGAAGTTTTAAATTATGTTAGACAACTTGTACTACTCGATTTTAAGCAAAAACGAGTAAAAGGGCTTAATCGGTAAAAATACCTAATAGTCACAAGTACATGTTAGAGTGAGAATTTGATGTTGCCATAGAAGAGAAAAGTGATCAGCATGTTGTAAAACATAAGAATAAGGAATAAAGTTTAATCCAGAGCCTAGGGGCAAAATGTAAATATGCAAAAGTTTAGGGTAAAATTGTAATTTTGCCAAAATTTGAGTTAAGGATTAATTTGATAATGTGAGTATTAAATAAGCTGAATGTGTTATTTTAGATCAAGAAAGGCGTGGAATCGACCTCAATCGAGGAAAAGAAAAGATTGTGGACTAAATTGCAAAATCTTTGTATTTTGGTACCAAGGTAAGTTCATGTGTAAATAATGTAGCATAATTGTTATTTTTAAGTTATTGATATTAATTATGTGTTATGCTGAATTTTATTATGAAATGTATGCTTTGTGGTTAATTTCAAATAATATGTAAATTATGTGAACTACTTGTTAAATATAATTGTTACCGAGTATTGATTTGGCATTTTACGGAAGACGGCAAGGATAAGTGTTCGAGGAAAAGCCCGTTTGAACCTTAGGAATAGATTAGGATACAAGTGACATGTCACTAGGATGGTTGAGCATCCGAACTCGTTGAGTTGAGTCCGAGTTCACTTATGGATGCGAATGTCCGAACTCGTTGAGTTGAGTCCGAGTTCGTGAGATGTAACTAGGCATCCGAACTCGTTGAGTTGAGTCCGAGTTCACTTATGGATGCGAACGCCCGAGCTCGTTGAGTTGAGTCCGAGTTCGCTTATGGGCGGGTTACATGATTGCTTGATTGCATATATGGCACTTATGTGCAAGTTATCCATGTATCCGAATTATATTCGATGTGTTCAACGGGTAAAGTTCTACTCAAATGGAGGAATATTCGAGATGTAAAGAGACGTATTGGTAAGTGATGTGAAATGGATATTTTGGACAGGTATGTATTTAACCCTCGGGTTGACTATTGATACAACTACGATAAGGTAATAAGATGATGAAAAATGATTAAAAATGTGATATGTGTTTTAGTGATGTATGCTAATGTTGACTGGTATAACTGTTTGTTATGTTACTTATTATTTGCATATGAACTTACTAAGCATTTATGCTTACTCCTCCTTCTTACTCATTGTAGTTTTGGACAAGCCACTCGTGAGTCGGGATAGGTCGAAGGCTCGACCACACTATCCGAAGATTTTTGGTAAATGGCTTGTAAATTTAAGTATGGCATGTATAGCAATATACCCATTTTGTGTAAATGATCTTATGGTATGGTTGTGAAATGGTTGAGGAAATGCTTGATAATGATAAATTATGAAAATGGTTAGTTTAGATTATGTTTGATGTTAAGGAAAACTATTAAGATACTTAGTGCATAAAAACTCATAAAAGGATGAAATTTACCATAAATAGAATACCGCAGCAATACTAATGCGAGTTTGAAAATTTACTAAAAATCATAGAAATTTAATTTGGTGGTGAAATACATATCAAATTGAAGCTTATTATGTCTAGTTTCACATTAAACAAATGAAACAAGTAAAGGAAGTATATGTTAGAAGATATTTTAATTTTAGTGAAACAGAGTCATAGCAGTTTCTGAATCCCCTGTTCCTACTTTAGAAATTCACCATAAATTGTAAATATATAATTAGGTGGTGTATTTTATATCCTCAGAATCCTTATTGAGTCTAGTTTTATTATAAACAAACCTCATAGTCGTATGAATTTTGTACAGAGAGAAATGTGGTTCGTAGTAAACAGAGGTCAGACTAGTCGAGTCTTGAAACAGGGGTAACTTTAACTAATAAACTGTACTAATTGGCCCAACCAAAATTCTAGAAAAAATTAGTAGATAGTTTTATGAGTCTAGATTCAGGGAAAATTTACGGATCTTAATTTCGAGTTTTTAACTCGAGATATGATTTTCTTGTGACTATGACGCAAGTAGCTTAAAAGCTGTGAATGTAGAAACAAATAATTCAAAGTTCTAAAATGTTAAACTAAGCTTAGTAACACCTCATACTCGACTTGGCGGTCTCGGGTGTGGGGCGTTACATTTAGTGGTATCGAGTAGGTTTAGTCGGTTCTCGGACTCGTGTTGTATGTACTGGATTTTGCTATACATGCCATATGTATGGATTGTGATAGTGTGACGACTTGACCTTTTAAATGAAATTTTTTATATAGTAAATGGATCCCGATCCAGTTGTGGCGAGATGAAGTCTGAGTAATGTGCCAGCTCGGCTGATGGAGCAGCGCCGACTGAAAACCCACCCCCTACTGTTGGTCAGGGAGGAGGGGAAAGGGATCGGGAAGCCTTTCTCCAAATGATGAGTGCATGGTACACTGAGTTCGTTCGTACGAACCCAAATGTACGACCTCCCCCACCTCCCCCAATTCCTCAACCTATGCCTCCAATGCCTCAAGGAGTGGATATGATAAAATTTCATAGAACCCCCGTTGATAGAATTCATAAACAAGGGGCTGAAGAATTTAGAGCAAATATTGATGATGATGCAGAGAAAGCAGAGTTCTGGCTTGAAAATTCTATCCGGGTATTTGATGAATTATCTTGTACACCTGAAGAATGTTTGAAATGTGCTACATCTTTGTTGAGAGATTCAGCCTATAATTGGTGGAAGACTTTGATTTCGGTGGTACCGAAAGAGAGGGTAACCTGGGAATTCTTTCAAGAAGAGTTTGGAAGAAATATATTAGTGAAAGTTTTATTGATCGAAATGTAAAGAGTTTCTTGAGTGAAGCAAGGTAATATGACGATCTCGAATATGAAAGAGAGTTTGTTCGATTAAGTAAGTATGCGGGGAATATGTTCCTCTGAAGCCAAGATGTGCCGACGATTTGAAGACGGGCTTAACGAAGACATTAAGGTATTTGTTGGGATCCTTGAACTAAAAGAAATGGTGGTACTTGTCGATCGAGCTTGCAAGGTGAAGAATTCTTGAAGGAAAAGAAAAGGTAGAATCAAACACGAAATTGGAAGAAAAGACCAATGAGTAATGCACCCTCACAAAAACCGGAAAGTCAAGAAATATGAATCCTCGTTCCCAAGTTTCAATTTGGGCAATCATATGGAAATTTTAAGAAGCGAAATGTGGGTCCTAAATCTCGGACTATACTGCGACTAGTGTGGGAAATCGAGATTTGTTAAACCCGAGTGCCGGTGTGGTAGAAATCATTTTGGTCCGCAGAGCAAATGAATGTTTTCGATGTGGTTCTTCGGATCATTTTATTAGAGACTGCCCAGAGAGAGCTGAGAAAGAAAAATTTCAGAATGTAAAAGCTAGTGGTGCAGACTCGAGGGGAAGGTATCCGAGAAAAGTTAGAAGTGAAACAAGCGGTAAGAATGTAGCCAGGGATGCACCGGTTAGACCTGAAGGAAGGGCTCCAACTAGAACTTATGCTATTAAAGCGCGTGAAGATGCTTCCTCACCTGATGTGATTACCGGTACATTTTCTCTCTATAATGTTAATGTTATTGCTTTGATTGATCCCGGTTCTACTCATTCATATGTGTGCATGAAATTGGTGTCTAGTATGAATATACCGTTGAGAATACTGAATTTATGATTAGAGTGTCGAATCCGTTAGGCAAATGTGTATTTGTTGATAAAGTATGTAAGAAATGTCCTTTAATGATTCGGGATCATTACTTTTCAGCCGACTTGATGTTGTTGCCGTTTGATGAATTTGATGTTATTTTGGGTATGGATTGGTTGACATTGCATGATACTATAGTAAATTGCAAAGAAAAGGTTATAGAATTAAAGTGTGGAAATGGTGAAACTCTGCGGGTTGAATCGGATAAATCGAGGCATTGCCTAGTGTGATTTCTTCAATGTCGGCTCAAAGATATCGAGAAAGGGTTATGAAGCTTATTTGGCGTATGTAATTAATACAAAAGAAGTTGAAAAGAAAGTTGAATCGGTCTTGGGTTGTGTGTGAATTTGCGACGTATTTCGGAAGAATTGTCGGGTTTGCCTCCGGTCGGGAAGTAGAATTTGGTATTGATTTGATCTAGGAACAGCTCCGATCTCGATTGCTCCATATAGAATGGCACCAACAGAGTTGAAAGAATTAAAGTCGCGATTGCAAGAGTTGGTGATAAAGGCTTTGTGAGACCGAAGTTTTTCACCTTGGGGTGCTCCGTGTTATTTGTGAAAAAGAAGGATGGTTCTATGAGATTATGTGTTGATTATCGGCGGTTAAACAAGGTGACAATCAAAAACAAGTATCCGTTGTCGAGAATTGATGATTTGTTTGATCACTAAAAGGAGCGACATGGTTTTCAAAGATTGACTTGATTGACTTGAGATCCGGTATTACCAATCTGCGGGTAAAGGAGTCGGATGTACCTAAAGCGCTTTTAGAACAAGGTATGGTCATTATGAATTTTAGTTATGCCATTCGGATTGACAAATGCTCCTGCTTGTGTTTATGGATTTAATGAATCGCATATTTCGCCATACTTGGACAAATTTGTTGTGGTGTTTATAGATGATATTTTAATTTATTCAAAAGATGAGACAGAACATCTTGAGCATTTGAGAATAGTTTTGCAAACTTTGAGAGATAAGCGGTTGTATGCTAAGTTTAGTAAAAGTGAATTTTGGCTCGGGAAGTTGGATTTTTGGGTCATATTGTTTGGTGATGGTATACGGGTTGATCCTAGTAAAATTTCAGCCATTGTTGATTGGAAACCATCAAAAACGTGCTCGGTTAGAAGTTTCTTGGGGCTAGCTGGGTATTATCGGCGGTTTGTAAATGGATTTTCTATAATTGCTGCTCCTATAACTAGATTACTCGAAAGGATGTTAAATTTGAATGGACGGAAGAATGTCAACAGAGTTTTGAAGAATTGAAAAAGTTATTAACAGAGGCACCGGTGTTAGTACAAATTAATCGGTAAAGAATTTGTGGTGTATAGTGATGCTTCTCGAAATGGTTTGGGGTGTGTGCTCATGCAAGAAGGAAAAGTGGTGGCATATGCTTGAGGCGTTAAAACCTCATGAGAGGAATTATCCTACTCATGATTTGGAATTAGGCTGCGGTGGTGTTTGCTTTGAAAATTTGGCGACATTATTTGTATGGTGAAAAATGTCGGTATATACCGACCACAAAAGTCTTAAGTACTTGATGTCACAAAAGACTTGAATTTGAGACAACGAAGATGGTTGGAGTTGTTGAAAGATTACGAGCTTGTTATTGATTATCATCGGGAAAAGCGAATGTGGTTGCGATGCTTTGAGCGCGAAAGTTGTTGTTTGCTTTGAGAGTTATGAACACTCGGTTGAAAGTGTCAAATGATGGTTCGATTCTAGCGAGTTAAGAGCAAAACCAATGTTTTTACAAGAGATTTCAAACTCGGAAAATGATCAAGATTTGCTAGCCAAAAGAAAATGTGAAGTCGACACGGGATCGATTTGAATTGGTTCGATGGGTGCTTAATGTTTAAAGATCGGATTTGTGTAAATCAAGAATGAGGAATTGATTCAAAAGATCCTACAGGAAGCACATAGTGGTTATTTCTCGATTCATCCGGGTAGTACGAAAATGTATAATGACTTGAAGAAAATGTATTGGTGGAATGGAATGAAAAGAGATATATCAGAGTTTGTGTCCAAATGCTTAATTTGTCAACAGGTGAAAGCTGAACACCAAGTACCTTCAGGATTACTCCAGCCTATTATGGTTCCTAAATGGAAATGGGATCAGATTACTATGGATTTTGTTTCAGGATTGCCATTGACTCCGGGAAAAAAAGATGCCATCTGGGTAATAGTTGATGATTAACTAAGTCGGCTCATTTTATCCCTAAGATGCGTTTAATTATTCTCTTAACAAGTTGGTTGAACGTATATTAAAGAAATTGTTAGATTACGGAATACCATTATCGATTATTTCAGATAGAGATCCAAGGTTTACCTCGCGGTTTTGGCAAAAGTTGCAAGACGCGTTAGGTACGAAGTTAAATTTCAGTACTGCTTTTCATCCACAAACTGATGGACAATCAGAGAGAGTAATTCAGATTCTTGAAGACATGCTCAGATGTTGTGTATTGGAATTTCAAGGAAGTTGGGAAAGATATTTGCCGTTGGTAGAATTTGCTTACAACAATAGCTATCAGACGAGCTTGAAAATGGCACCTTATGAAGCATTGTATGGTCGCAAGTGTCGAACGCCTTTGTATTGGACTGAACTCAAGGAAAATCAGATTTATGGAGTTGATTTAATAAAAGAAACTGAAGAAAAAGTGAAGATAATTCGAGATTGTTTGAAAGCTGCTTCAGATAGACAGAAATCTTATGCGACCTAAAGCGAAAGGACATTGAGTTTCAAGTTGGTGATAAGGTATTTTGAAAGTGTCTCCATGGAAGAAAGTCCTTAGATTTGGACGAAAGGGCAAGTTAAGTCCGCGTTTTATTGGACCGTATGAAATAATTGAAAAAGTTGGACGGTAGCATATCGGCTAGCTTTACCACCCAATTAGAAAAGATTCATGATGTGTTTCACGTATCTATGTTACGTCGGTATCGTTCAGATCCTTCACATATAATTTCATCGACAGAAATTGAACTGCGACCTGATATGACTTATGAAGAAGAACCGATTAAGATTTTAGCTCGAGAAGTCAAACAACTAAGAAATAAAAGTGTTGCACTTGTGAAAGTGTTGTGGCAAAAGCATAGGGTAGAAGAGACTACATGGGAAACTGAAGAAACTATGAGAAACCAATACCCACACTTGTTTACCGGTAAGATTTTCGAGGACGAAAATCTTTAAAAGGGGGGGAGAGTTGTAATATCCTAAATTAGGGCTTAATCGGAATAGTGGTTTCGTGACCACAAATCTGAGATAGAAATAATTATTTTACAATGATTTTGATATTTATGATATGATTGCATGATTTTGTGAAAATTTCGTGATGAAATTCTATGCCTAAAGTGCTTAAATTGAAAGTAGGGACTAAATCGAATAAGTTGCAAAACTTGCATTCTAGAAGTTTTTAGTATGAAATTGTTTTGGAATATTAATGAGGAGGTCTTAAATAGCAATTTTACCAATTTTAAGTTCATGGACAAAATTAGGACATGGAAGGAATTTTGGAAAGTTTAGTAGTAAGGGTAATTTGGTCATTTAGTTATTAAAATGAATTAAAAACAAAATTAAAAGCCAATTTTGTCCATCTTCTTCATTAGGCCGAAATTTCAAGGGTTCTCCATAGCTAGGGTTTGTTTCAAGCTTCCAAGCTCTATAGTAAGTGATTCCAAGCCCGCTTTTAATGATTTTTACGTTTTGAGATCCCAGAACTCGATAAAGCTTATGTTAGCAATAATTTAACCTAGGGTTTATATTTGGAAAAATACCCATAGGTGAAATTTGTGTATTTTGATGTTTTATGATAGAATATGAAGTTTTAAATTATGTTAGACAACTTGTACTACTCGATTTTAAGCAAAAACGAGTAAAAGGCTTAATCGGTAAAAATACCTAATAGTCACAAGTACATGTTAGAGTGAGAATTTGATGTTGCCATAGAAGAGAAAAGTGATCAGCATGTTGTAAAACATAAGAATAAGGAATAAAGTTTAATCCAGAGCCTAGGGGCAAAAATGTAAATATGCAAAAGTTTAGGGGTAAAATTGTAATTTTGCCAAAATTTGAGTTAAGGATTAATTTGATAATGTGAGTATTAAATAAGCTAAATGTGTTATTTTAGATCAAGAAAGACGTGGAATCGACCTCAATCGAGGAAAAGAAAAGATTGTGGACTAAATTGCAAAATCTTTGTATTTTGGTACCAAGGTAAGTTCATGTGTAAATAATGTAGCATAATTGTTATTTTTAAGTTATTGATATTAATTATGTGTTATGCTGAATTTTATTATGAAATGTATGCTTTGTGGTTAATTTCAAATAATATGTAAATTATGTGAACTACTTGTTAAATATAATTGTTACCAAGTATTGATTTGACATTCTACGAAGACTGCAAGGATAAGTGTTCAAGGAAAAGCCCGTTTGAACCTTAGGAAAGATTAGGATACAAGTGACATGTCACTAGGATGGTTGAGCATCCGAACTCGTTGAGTTGAGTCCGAGTTCACTTATGGATGCGAATGTCCGAACTCGTTGAGTTGAGTCAGAGTTCGTGAGATGTAACTAGGCATCCGAACTCGTTGAGTTGAGTCCGAGTTCACTTATGGATGCGAACGCCCGAGCTCGTTGAGTTGAGTCCGAGTTCGCTTATGGGCGGGTTACATGATTGCTTGATTGCATATATGGCACTTATGTGCAAGTTATCCATGTATCCGAATTATATTCGATGTGTTCAACGGGTAAAGTTCTACTCAAATGGAGGAATATTCGAGATGTAAAGAGACGTATTGGTAAGTGATGTGAAATGGATATTTTGGACAGGTATGTATTTAACCCTCGGGTTGACTATTGATACAACCACGATAAGGTAATAAGATGATGAAAATGATTAAAAATGTGATATGTGTTTTAGTGATGTATGCTAATGTTGACCGGTATAACTGTTTGTTATGTTACTTATTATTTGCCTATGAACTTACTAAGCATTTATGCTTACTCCTCCTTCTTACTCATTGTAGTTTTGGACAAGCCAGCTCAGAGTCGGGATAGGTCGAAGGCTCACCACACTATCCGAAGATTTTTGGTAAATGGCTTGTAAATTTAAGTATGGCATGTATAGCAATATACCCATTTTGTGTAAATGATCTTATGGTATGGTTGTGAAATGGTTGAGGAAATGCTTGATAATGATAAATTATGAAAATGGTTAGTTTAGATTATGTTTGATGTTAAGGAAAACTATTAAGATACTTAGTGCATAAAACTCATAAAAGGATGAAATTTACCATAAATGAATACTGCAGCAATACTAACGCGAGTTTGAAAATTTACTAAAATCATAGAAATTGAATTTGGTGGTGAAATACATATCAAATTGAAGCTTATTATGTCTAGTTTCACATTAAACAAATGAAACAAGTAAAGGAAGTATATGTTAGAAGATATTTTAATTTTAGTGAAACAGAGTCATAGCAGTTTCTGAATCCCTGTTCCTACTTTAGAAATTCACCATAAATTGTAAAGATATAATTAGGTGGTGTATTTTATATCCTAAGAATCCTTATTGAGTCTAGTTTCAGTATAAACAAACCTCATAGTCATATGAATTTTGTACAGAGAGAAATGTGGTTCGTAGTAAACAGAGGTCAGACCAGTCGAGTCTTGAAACAGGGTAACTTTAACTAATAAACTGTACTAATTGGCCCAACCAAAATTCTATAAAAAATTAGTAGATAGTTTTATGAGTCTAGATTCAGGAAAATTTACGGATCTTAATTTTGAGTTTTTAACTCGAGATATGATTTTTCTTGTGACTGTGACGCAAGTAGCTTAAAAGCTGTGAATGTAGAAACAAATAATTCAAAGTTCTAAAAATGTTAAACTAAGCTTAGTAACACCTCATACTCGACTCCGGCGACGGTCTCGGGTGTGGGGGCGTTACATAGCTTGTGCAGTAGCGTAGATCACGAAATTACCCCTAAAGAGCAAAATTACCGAAATTACCCCTAAAGAGCAAAATTACCGATATACCCCTAGGGTTTTAAATTGGCTGAACTGCTTGATTGATTACTACTGTATTTTGCATGATATGCATTTATTAATATCTGTTGCATGGGATTGGGGTATTAATGGAGGAAGTACTAAAAGTGGTTCATCCACGTACTGGAAGCTTTGCCTCAACTGACTGAAATTTGAGCAGCGTTGCTGCAACTGTGGTGTGTAGAAATTTGGATGGGTTGAGATATTCCCCACATGGTGTGTAGGGTTGGTGCAGGCGGTGTAGCGGTTGGTGGGTTGAGTAGTCTCCCAGGATGGGCTTGCATTCATTATTACCGTTGTTACTCATATTCTTGAACGGGCCTATGGGCCACATTGTTATGTAAAAAGGGCTAAGGCCTTGCTTCAGATTCGAAAAGGGCTTGACCTCTCGTATCTTGATATCTGAATAGGGCTCAGCCCAATGGGCTCGAGCTGAATTGGGCTTTGGATGGGTTTCAGATACACCGAGTTTTCCCAAACTCACCCCCTTCCTCTTCCATCCTTGCGGTGAGCCCTAGAATTGGTGGACTTGGAGTCAAGGGATTCAGAGTGGCCATGAAGATTGATTGCTGATTTTAAATAAGTTTAATATTTATTTTGGATTATTTTTATTATGCTTAAAGTTGTAATAAGGTCGCTCTTTTTAATTACTTATATTTTGGGGATTATTAAACTGGCTAGCACTAGGGTTCGTTTTATAAAATCTACTTGTTTTAAAAAGATCACGATGACGCCGCAAAGTTTCCATAAAGTAAATGTTTTCCCAAGAAAATAAATATTTTAAGCAAACGATTTGCAACCTTAATCATTTTCTTAAGTGGTCATAATCAAACGGTTTTCTCAAAATTATACGAGATGTTAGAGTGTGGCAATGGCGGTGTGCATGTCTAGGATTGGATCCAAGAGAGAGCTTGGTACTTAAGCGGTCAACGGACTCACCTCCTCTTCTTCCTGGTTTCCTACAGTGCAGCTTTCCATTCACTTTAACCTACTTTTAAAAGTGTCTTTACAACACCAACTCAACTTTTTCCAAACTAAGTAATAGAATGTTTTGAACGCATCAATGTGGCGATCGATCCGGTCATAACGTCCGGCCGGGTTTGGGGTGTTACATTTAGTGGTATCAGAGCCAAGGTTGCAATAACTCGGCTATGGATCGGGTCCGAAAATCTTTTCAAAAACTTGGGCCTAAGAAGGGTATTTTTGGAAATGGTAAGATTTTCAAAGATGTTCAAGTTTTTCTATTTGTTAAACGGGGTTAAATCAATAGTTTTAAAATAAAAGTGTTTCCAAATGAAATCTTTTTATTTTCTGTAAACAAAAACATGGTTTTAATTTTTACATGGACCGATAAGGAAGTGGCACACCAATCCCGGCACCAAGTCCGTAAGTGATCTTTTTACGCTTTAAGTATTTATATGGAACTGCTTGTAAATAATCTGCAGATAATCTTGAGCCTTAGAGATAGAACTATTGATGATGTAGTATTAGGACTACAAGACCGAAACCGTAGCTAAATTATGATTGCGAAATAACTCAAACTCTATCTGCTCATAAGATATTCGTAATAAGCAGTGAAACCAAGAAACTAATGTCATAAAATTCGTGTCGATAAATCGTTATGAGTACAAGGGCTACTCGAGGAAGAGGCCGTGGTCGAGGCCGAGGCCGAGGTAGCACTTAAATTCGGATCTGCGTCATCTGAACACATGCCACCAAGCGGTACGCCCACCACCGATTAATGAAAATGGGCCGTATGACCGGCCGCAGGGATGACGCTTTGTCTCGTGCCATGTTGAGGGTTTTGGAAAGGGTGGCGGAGCTAACGTCGGGCCCATGAATAGGGGTCCATTTCAAACGACTTGAACCAACGGAGTTGAGATTTTTAGGGCGATCTGGAGTGGCCCCAAATGTGGTAATCTTGGTTGGAAGCCACAGAGCGGATCATGGACGACTGGACCGCTCAGAGAGCAAAAGTTGAATGGGGCGATGTCGTTCTTTGCGGGATGAAGCGTGTCGATGGTGGATTCTTGTGAGAGAAGGTACCCCACCGAGAGGGTAACATGGGAGCTGTTCAAATGACCTTTAAGGCAAAATATGTTGGAGCTAGCTATGTAGATGCACGCAGAAAGGAGTTCTGAATCGACTCGGGAAATAAGACCATTCTTTGAATATGAGGCGGAGTTTCTACGATTGAGTCGGTATGCTAATGGCATCATTTCCACTTGAATCTGAGCACAACAGACGCTTTTGAGGATGGCCTTAGAGATGAGTTAAGGGTGCTCATAGCTCATGAGAGAGAGCGAGATTTCGCAGACTAGTAGAGAAGGCTAAGATAGCCGAGGAAGTGAAGCAAACCGAATGGAGGAATCGTGATAAGGATCGGAATCGGTTCGGAGGATGCTGGACCCGGTGGTCTTTGTCATCGAAATGTTAAGAGAGCTAGGATGGAGGAACCGGTTCGGCGATTCGGTGAATCTGTAGACCGCAAGCTTGTGGAGATTGCGGCGAATGCATCAAGGAGAGTCTTTGGAAGCGTTAAGGGCTTGTTTTCGTTGTGGGTCTAAGGAGCATAGGATTAAGGATTGTCCTAGGAGGGCCACTCGTGCTCGGTGGCGAACAAGGGGTCATGGCGACCGCTTAACTCATGAGGATGGACCGCCGCCAAGAGGTCGTGGACAAGGTCAGCGGTGGTAATGGCCGTGGACGTGGGGCACCGGCGGGTATTGGTAACGCGGATGCTCGTCGGCCAGCTTTTGGTGTATCTTTGCGTCGCCGCGAGGAGGGTAACACACTTGATGTCATAACTGATGCGTTTTATCTATGGTGTACCTTATATCGCTCGATTGATGTGGGATCAACCCATTCGTATGTGGCATATAACATTTACGGGGCATCGGGCGTGCACTTCGAGGAGACCGTATGTGGGGTGTCTGTGATAAGTCCTTTAGGTCGATCGGTTAAGGTAGAAAACTCTTCAAGGAGGTGCCTCTCGGAGATTCAAGGCGGGGTTTTCGTGGGGATTTGATGGAGTTACCGTTTGAAGAATTCGATTTGATACTAGGGATGGATTGGTTGACCAAGCATAAGGTAACTTTAGATTGTGCAGCTAAGAGGATGGTGTTAAGGATCGTCAATGATGAAGAGGTAATGATTATTGGAGAACGAAGGATTACTTATCCAATGTAGTATCGCCGTTGAGGGTCGAGAAACCGATGCGCAAGGGATGCGAGGCATATCCGGCTTTGGTAAGTCAAGTGGCCGAGGATCCGATTGTGGAGACCATCAAAAGCGTTAGGGAATTCGGGATGTTTTTCTAAGAGCTTCTGGATTACCTCCCAATCGGAAGTTGAGTTTGGAATCGATTTATTCACGGAATGACTCCAGATCTATTGCACCCTATAGGATGGCACCAAGGAGTTGGTGGGCGAAGGCTCAAATTCAAGAGCTATTAGATAGAGGCTTCATTAGGCCTAGTGTGTCTCCTTGGGGAGCACCGGTCTGTTGTGAAGAAGAAGGGACGAACGATGCGCATGTGCATCGATTATCGCCATTGAACAAACCGACGATTAAGAATAAGTATCCACTACCAAGGATTGATGACTGTTCGATCAACTTAGGGAGCTTCGGTATTCTCCAAAACCGATCTTCGCTTCGGATACCATCATTAAGGGTAAAAGAAGGGATATTCATAAGACAAAGATTTGAACTCGATATGGACATTATGAGTTTTTGGTCATGCCGTTTGGGGTGACGAACGCACTGCAGCTTTTATGGATCGATGAATCGAGTATTCCAACCTTACTTGGATCGGTTTGTAGTCGTCTTTATCAACGATATCTTGGTATACTCAAACGAAGCGAAGCATGATGAGCATCTCCGTATTGTCTTTGCAAGTGTTAAGGAAAAGGAGCTCTATGCGAAATTTAGCAAGTGTGAATTCGGTTGAGGAGGTAACTTTCCTAAGGCATGTGGTCTTTGCCGAGGGGATTAAGGTGGATCCTCGTAAAATTGAAGCGATTTTGGAATGGAAGCCACCTAGGTCAGTATCGGAAATTCGGAGTTTCCTAGGGTTGGCAGGTTACTACAGAAGGTTTGTGGAGGGTTTCTCGGTGATGGTGGCGCCTTTGACAAAGCTCATAAGGAAAGGAGTACCATTTGTCTGGACCGAGAAACAGCAAAAAGCTTTTGATCGGTTGAAAAAGGTATTGACTGAAGCGCCAGTGTTGATTCAACCGGTGTCTGGGAAGGACTTCACCGTATATAGCGATGTGTCGCATGTGGGGTTAGGTTGCGTACTGATGTAAGAGGGCAAGGTGGTCGCTTATGCATCACGACAGCTTAAGGCTCATGAGGTGAATTACCCTACGCATGATTTGGAGCTAGCAGCGGTGATTTTTGCGTTAAAAATTTGGAGACATTATTTATATGGGGAGAAGTGCATCATATACACCGATCATAAGAGCTTAAAGTATTTGTTGACTCAGAAGGAGTTGAACCTTAGGCAACGAAGGTGGGTGGAGTTGCTTAAAGACTACGATCGCTCGATAGAGTACCACCCAGAAAGGCTAATGTGGTGGCGGATGCATTGAGTCGAAGGGTTGTTACGGATTTGAGAGCCTTGTTCGCATCGATTAAGTCTATACGATGATGGAAGCTTGTTGGCGAATCGCAAATAAGGCCTACTTGGACCGAAAGCAGATTAAGGAAAAACAGTTGAAGGACGATTCATAGCTTCTTGGTTCCAAAAAATTAAGAGTGGTGAGAACAAGGATTTTGGGTTGAACAGTGAAGGAGTTACGTGTTTTTGTGGAAGGGTTTGTATTCCAAAGGACCCCGAATTGAGGCGATTAATTCTAAAAGAGGCTCATGGTGGACTCGTGCCATGCATCCCGGAGGAATAAGTTATACCGAGACTTGCGAGAGGTGTCTTGGTGGCGGATTAAAGCGAGAGGTGACCGAATTTGTGAGGAAATGTCGACGTGCCCGACAAGTTAAGGCTGAGCACCAACCTGCTGTCGGGATTATTGCAACCAGGAAAATTCCACTATGGAAGTGGGAAAGAGTAACAATGGACTTTGTGAGTGGGTTACCTTTGACACCCACCAAGAAAGATTCGGTGTGGGTAGTTGTGGATAGGTTAACAAAATCTGCTCATTTCATACCTATTCGTACCGACTACTCACTGCAAAAGTTGGCCAAGTTATACGTGGAGGAGGTAGTGCGACTGCATGGTGTGCCAGTGTCAATAATTTCTGATCGAGACCCTAGGTTCACGCCTAGGTTTTGGCGAAGTTGCAAGCGCGCTAGGGAACACGATTGGATTTTAGCACCGCTTTTCACCCACGCATGATGGACAATCGAAAGGGTTATTCGTGTTCGGAAGATATGTTGAGAGGTTGTATCATCGATTTTCGTGGAAGTTGGGAGGACTACTTACCATTGGCGGAGTTTGCGTACAATAACAGACTATCAAGCAAGTATTCGATGGCACCATATGAAGCGCTTTATGGCGAAGATGTCGATAATCGACGCGTGTTGGACGAGTTGGGTGAACGACGAGTGCTTGGACTAGAATTGGTGGCAGACACTGAAAGCAAGGTTAAGCTGATAAAGAGTCGGTTAAAGGAGGCATCGATGATGTAAGTCGTATGCGGATTTGAAGCGCAAAGAGATTGAGTTCGCTGTGGGGGATATGGTTTTCTTGAAGGTTTCCCTTGGAAGAAAATTTTGAGATTTGGTAAGAAAGGTAAGTTGAGCCCACGGTTTATTGGGCCTTACCGGATTGTTAAGCGGGTTGGACCAAGGCTTATCGCCTAGAGTTACCACGAATCGCATCGTATCCACGACATTTTCCATGTATCCATGTTGAGGCGGTATCGATCGACCCAACTCATATCATACCGATTCTTTGAAATCGAGGTACTGATCGATTTAACTTTCGAGGAGGAACACGTGCAAATACTTGATCGTGATGTCAAGATGTTGAGAAGGAAATCGGTTCCACTAGTGAAAGTACTTTGGAGAAACCATGGCAAGGAAGAAGCTACTTGGGAGATCGAGGAGGCGTCGTCAACATACCCTCAACTGTTCTGATAAGGTAAAATTTCGAGGTCGAAATTTCTTTAAGGAGGGTAGAGTTGTAACATCCTGATTTTCGGGTTTATTCGTGATTTTCAATATTTTGTAAAGATTTTTAAAATTTTGTATTTGGATGTGGAATTAGTATTTTGAGTAGGTAAATGGGCTTATAGAAGGCCCATAAGTTGGCCAAAACCCAGTTGAGTTTTTGGAATTTTAGACTTAGGAGTTAGGGGTTCTGGCTAAGTGGCCTTAAGTGGAGTGATGGGTAATTTGCATCACAAAAAGAGCCTTGGCTAAGTGGCAAGGGTGACGCCACTAGGCTCCTAGAAAAGTGGCGTGTGGAGCTTTGGGAAGGCAAGGGATCGATTCCCTGTGTTGGCAAATAGATGCATTTATTTTTTAAGTGCAGGAGGGGTAAGTGTTGGAGTTCAGGTGGATTCTGCTAGAGGAGAGTGGGATCAGTTTAAATGCTTGGATTAAGGAGTGATAAGGAGAGAGTTTTAAGGGATTGGGATGAGGCTAGGAGTTAGCCGAATTGGGGGAATTGAAGAGGGAAAATCGGCAGGGGGATTATGAGGGTAGTATTTCGACACTTAGGGTATTGTTGGTGCCGCTTTTCTTACTTACACCTTAGGATTGTTCTTTTCTCTTTTTTCCTCTCTAGCCAAACTACCACCTCCCTATTCTTCTTCTTCTATTTTTCTTCTTCAAACTATTCATCATACCTACTATTCATCAACACTTTTGCGAATCCATAAAAGCCGAAAACCTGTGATCACCGCTTGCCGATTTCTTCAAAGCCGTGTTCTTTTATGTTCTTTTGTTTTTCTTAATTTACAATTATCTTTTCTTAATCCTAGATTTCGACCGCAATTCTACTTCAAGGTTGTAGCCCCACACTATCATCTTCTTCATCACACAAAAGCCGAAAAACCATAGATTTGGGGGCTTGTAGCCGAAACTACAAGACTTTGGGGAATCGAGTTCTACCGTCGTTTGATAGATAAATCTACACTAGATTGCGTCGAAATCAAGTGGGAGTAAGGGTAAGTACGTATCATCTCGGATCTGTTTTATTTTGCAAAGTTAAGAAAAGTCAAGTCCCTAAAATTAGGGAGGTCATCGATTTGGGCATGTGGCTCTAAGGGTTGTTAACGGTTGTTTTCTTTCATTGGTTAGTGCCTTCTTAAGTGTGGGATTGAAAGCGTGAATCATTGGAGCAATCGGATTCGAGCTAGTCATCGATTTTGGCGACAAAGGTAAGGTACCCAAGGGCCATTGTGGATGGTGGCCGAATGTATAAGTGATGATAATAGGTAGTTTCGATTTGGTTTAATACAACATGGTCTAATCTATAAGTGGTTGATTATAGGGGAAATCGCATAGGAGATCTCGTCAAGGAATATCGCAAATCGGTGTGTACCGAACACCCTTCTTTAGTTCAATTCGGAAAAGCCGAAATGCCAAAATTCGCATTTCATGGTCATGTGGGTATGCGAATGCTCTCAAGTCATAGAGTAATTGTTAGATCTAGCACCGCAAGGTGGTAAGCACGCTCAGCGTGACGTTTTAGCGTATTTCGAAAAAGGGGCTCGATGGGCCAAAATCGGGCCCAATGGGCTTACTGGACCAATATGGGTAAGAGATGGGCAAATTAGCTCATTAGGTAGATGGTGGAATCAAATTGCATAAAACTAATAAAAATTACTGAATTAGCTTGTGCAGTAGCGTAGATCACGAAATTACCCCTAAAGAGCAAAATTACCGAAATTACCCCTAAAGAGCAAAATTACCGATATACCCTTAGGGTTTTAAATTGGTGAATCGCTTGATTGATTACTACCGTATTTTGCATGATATGCATTTATTAATATCTGCTGCATGGGATTGGGGTATTAATGGAGGAAGTATCGAAAGTGGTTCATCCACGCATCGGAAGCTTTGCCTCAATCGATCGAATTTGAGTGCCGCTGTCGCAACTGTGGTGTGTAGGGCTGGATGGGTTGAGATATTCCCCACATGGTGTGTAGGGTTGGTACGAGGCAGTGTAGCGGTTGGTGGGTTGAGTAGTCTCCCCAGATGGGCTTGCATTCATTATTACCGTTGTTACTCATATTACTGAACTGGGCCTATGGGCCACACTGTTATGTAAAAGGGGGCTAAGGCCTTGCTACTCTATTCGAAAAGGGCTTGACCATCTGTATCTTGTTATCTGAATAGGGCTCAGCCCAATGGGCTCGAGTTGAATTGGGCTTTGGATGGGTTTCTCAGATACACCGAGTTTTCCCAAACTCACCCCTTCCTCTTCCATCCTTGCAGTGAGCCCTAGAATTGGTGGACTTGGAGTCAAGGGGATTCAGAGTGGCCATGAAGATTGATTGTTGATTTTAAATAAGTTTAATATTTATTTTGGATTATTTTTATTATGCTTAAAGTTGTAATAAGGTCGCTCTTTTTAATTACTTATATTTTGGGGATTATTAAACTGGCTAGCACTAGGGTTCGCTTTATAAAATCTACTTGTTTTTAAAAGATCACGATGACGCAAAAGTTTCCATAAAGTAAATGTTTTCCCAAGAAAATAAATATTTTAAGCAAACGATTTGCAACCTTAATCATTTTCTTAAGTGGTCATAATCAAACGGTTTTCTCAAAATTATACGAGATGTTAGAGTGTGGCAATGGCGGTGTGCATGTCTAGGATTGGATCCAAGAGAGAGCTTGGTACTTAAGCGGTCCGACGGACTCACCTCCTCTTCTTCCCGGTTTCCTACCCGTGCGCAGCTTCCATTCACTTTAACCTACTTTTAAAAGTGTCTTTACAACACCAACTCAGCTTTTCCAAACTAAGTAATACGGAATGTTTTGAACGCATCAATGTGGCGCATCAGATCCGGTCATAACGTCCAGGCCGGGTTTGGGGTGTTACAACCCAAACGGAATCTTTTTTCCTTGGCGTCAATGGCAACCCCGACACGAAATCCATGGTTACACGGTCCCATTTTCACTCGAAAACTATCACAGGTTGAAGTAAACCCGAAGGTACTTAGTGTTTGGCCTTCACTTGTTGACAAATTAGACACTTAGAAACAAACTCCTAAATGTCTCTTTTCATTCCCGGCCACCAGTACATTTTTTTCAAGTCGTTATACATTTTCACACTACCTGGATGGATAGACAAGCAACCACTATGTGCCTCTCGTAGAATCCTCTAAATAAGTTTATTACCTATCTCGATACATCATACAACTGTCGGTACCAATTCAAAATTCTGATTCATTACCCATCTCGTACTGAGCTATCTTAGCTTGCAAATTCGTATCACCTTTTTGAGCTTTACAAATTTCTTGAAGGAACATAGGTCTAGCTCTCAGTTCTGCTATAACCGGACCATCATTGGCCACAGACAACTGAGTTTTCATAGCCCTCAAGGCGAATAATGACTTTCTACTCAGCGCATCGATGACTACGTTTGTTTTTCCCGAGTGGTAGTCAATTATCAACTCGTACTCTTTTTTCAACTCCATCCATTTCCGTTGTCGTAGGTTCAACTCCTTCTGAGTCATCAGATACTTGAGACTTTTATGGTCGGTAAATATTCAGCATTTCTCGCCATACAAATGGTGTCTTCAAATTTTCAATACGAACATGATGGCAACCAACTTTAAATTATGCGTCGAGTAGTTTTTCTCATGTGGCTTCAGCTGTCTCGAAGCATAAGCTATGACCTTACGTTCTTGCATGAGTACGCACCCCAATCTATTCAAAGAGGCATCGCTGTATACCACAAACTCTTTTCCTAGTTCCAGTTACACTAAAACTGGGGCTTCGGTCAATAAAGCCTTTAATGTCTTAAAACTCTATTAGAACTTATCATTCCACTCGAACTTGACCTCTTTTTGTAGCAGTCTAGTCATCAGAGTAGCTATCATCGAGAACCCTTTAACAAACCATTTGTAGTACCTAGCTAAGCCCAGAAAGCTTCTAATTTTTGGCACATTCCTCGGCGGTTTCCACTCAACAATAGCCGAGATCTTACTTGGGTCAACTCAAATTTCGTTACTCGACATTTCGGAGCCAAAATTCACTTTGCTAAACTTGGAATACAACTGCTTATCCCTCAAGGTCTGTAAAACAGTTCTTAAATGCTTCGCATGCTTACTCGCATCACGAGAATAAATCAATATATCATCGATAAAGACCACCACGAACTTATCCAAAAACAGCCAAAAAAATACGGTTTATTAAGTCTATAAACACCACAGGGGAATTTGTTAAACCAAAGGGCATAACAAGGAACTCATAGTGCCTATACCTCATCCTAAACGCGATTTTCAGTACATCTTGCTCCTTTACTCTGAGCTGGTAATAACCAGACCTCAAGTCTATCTTGGAAAACAAGGTGGCTCCTTTCAATTGGTCAAACAGATAGTCTATCCTTGGCAAGGGATACTTGTTCTTTACAATCACCTTTGTAAGCTGTCTATAGTCTATACATAACCTCATCGACCCATCTTTTTTTTTCATAAAAAGCATCGGAGCACCCCACGGAGAATAACTCGGTCTCGTAAAGCCCTTATCTGTTAGTTCTTGTAACTATACTTTCAACTCTTTTAACTCCGTCGGAGCCATCCTATACAGAGTAATCGAGATGGGTGCCGTACCAGGGACTAACTCAATTCCAAATACAACTTCCCTCACTGGAGGCAATCCGAGTAATTCCTCTAGAAACACATCTGTGAACTCACATACCACTGGTACTGACTTGATCTTCAAATCAGATGTTTGAGTATTCAATACAAAAGCGAGGTAAGCTTCATACCCTTTTCTCAAATATCTCACTACCAACATAGACGATATCACTACAAGCGAATTGTCTAATTCATCCGTTTCAACCCGAAGAACATCCCCGCTCCCACACTTCAACTAGATAACTTTTGGCCCACAATCCACTACAACACCATGATAAGTTAACCAATCCATCCCAAGGATTACATCAAATTCATTAAATGACAATAACATTAAGTTATCCAAAAAAACAATGACCTTTAATTATCAAAGGAAAATTTCTACACACTTGGTCAACCAACACATGTTTGCCTAAAGGGTTGGAAACTTTTACCACAAATTGACTGGACTCGACTAGCATGTTCATATGGGGTATCAATTCCATACAAATATAAGAATGGGTAGACCCCGGGTCAATCAAAGCAATGACAGATATACCATGAATAGAAAAGATACACGTAATCACATTGGGAGACTTTGCCTCTTCATGGGCATGTATAGCATAAGTCTTTACAGGCGCTCTGCCCTCGGACCTCAAAGCAGGATCTCTGGGTGCACCTCTACTGCTAGCCCCACTTCTCAGGTTCTTATATGGTCTACCCATTGAAGGAGCATTACCCGATTTCACACTTTGATCCTTATCTTTCTCGACCATTTTGGGACAGCTACGAATGAAATGGTCCAACAACCCACATTTAAAATAGCCTCTTTCATTACCTCGGAACTCACCAAAATGACGTCTACCGCACTGAGGACACTCTGGTCGATTCAGGCCAGCACTACTAACACTCGCGATAGAAGTGGTTCAGGCTTTTGTCACTGCATACTGCTTATTTTTACTCTTGCTCAAGAACCCCACTGACGCATTTGATCGAGTACGAAACTCTCTCGATCTCTCGGATGAGGTCTGTTGTGATTTCCCCATCTTTCTCCTCCTTGAGTCACGGGACTCAATATCCACTATTCTTTTTTCCTTCGCCAATTCTTCGTCCTTACAAGCTCTCTCAACAAGTACCACGAATTCTCTTAACTCTAAGATGCCAACCAACAGTCGGATGTCTTCATTCAGTCCATCTTCGAACCTCTTACACATTGTGTCTTTTGTAGATATACACTCCCGCGCATATTTGCTGAGACTCACAAATCCGCGCTCATACTCCGTCACTGTCATACGGCCTTGCTTCAATTAGAGGAATTCTTTCCTCTTTTGGTCGATGAACTTTTGGCTAATTTACTTCTTTCGAAACTCTTCCTAAAAGAATTCCCATGTTATCCACTCTCTTGGTACAACTGACACGAGAGTATTAGACCATTAGTAGGCCAAGTCTCGTAAAAGTGATACTACACACTTTATGCACCCCTCAGGTGTGCATGATAGCTCATCGAAGGCCTTAATAGTATTCTCCAACCAAAACTCTGCCCTCTCCGGGTCATTATTTATGTTTGCTCGAAATTTCTTGGCCTTGTACTTTTTAATTCTATCCACTGGAGGTTTCTCTCTTCTAGCCATTTCTGCTCCTTGAGGAGCTATATGGATGGGTTAAGGAATTAGGGGAGGTGGAGTATTCGGATTCACACGAATAAACTCCAAGTACCATGTATCCATCATGTGGAGGTAAGCTTCTCTAGCCCCTTCGCCCTGACGCATTGTCACGGGCTCACTGTCTACTACTTTCCATGTCATCCACCGGAGCCACGTCAGGATCCATTTAATATATATAAAAACACAATTTATTTCGTCAAGAGTCGTCACACTATCAATAAAAAATTATGGCATGTATAGCTAGACTCATACTCACGTTAGGTTAGTCCTAGAATCGATTAAACCATAGATCTAATACCACTAAATGTAACACCCCTTGCCCGAGTCTGAGGCAGGGACTAGGCATGAGCCATTACCTAACTTAAATACATGTATACAATCATTTCGGGTTATAAAAACTAGATCAAATTTGAAACTTTTCAATCTTAATTTAGAAATTATTAATATGGGCCTACGAGGCCCAAAACACACTTTGGAAATGATTTGGGGTTGATCCGAACATCTTTGAAAACTTTGAAAAAGTCACTTGAAACAAGGGTACACACCCGTGTAGGAGGGACAACACGCCCGTGTGGCCATTTTGACATAGCCGTGCTAAAGGCCCATGTGGTTCACACGGCCTAAGCATAAGGAAACACTCCCATGCCCCAAACACATGTAAATTTATTTCTAAATTCGAATCTACAAGGGTTTTCACACAGCCTGACACACGCCAGTGTCCCTCACACGACCGTGACACGCTCGTGTCTAAAAACCTTGACATTTTGTTTCTGACATCAGTAACCAATTATAGGGATACGACCAATGCACATACCCATAGTCAAAGGCTGTGTCCTCTACACGGCTGAGACACACGGTCGTGTCTCTGCCCGTGTGTTTACTACCATGCATACTGACTCACAAATTCGAGGTGCAGGGGACATACGGCCGGACAACACACCCATGAGGCTTACCGTGTGTCACACACGGCCTAGGAACACGCCCATGTGTCTAGCCATGTCGACAAAAATAGGCTATCTACCCAGCCTTTTTGCCACCCTTACTTACACTTGCCTACAAAACAGTAGATACCACCAATTCACACGACAACACAAAGCCAATTCAACCACAACAAGATATCTAATATAACCACAGTACACTTTAACAATCTAACAAGAGCTTGATTATTCATGCGAATTACACATCTATGAAATCATCATAATTTGCAATTACCAGTAACCAATTTTAGCCACCATCCATGGCATAATACAAAATGATTAAAGAGCTATGCCAAGCCACTCGTTTCGCCCAATACAATGTGACCATTACAAAAGGACTAGTTCCTTTACATGCTATAATCAAAATGATAAAACTAGCTATGCCAATTACTTCAGGAATAGTATGACTGGTTTCTCCGACGTAAGACGATAATCCACGAGCTACTTTGGCGGCACTATAAGAAAATGGAAAGGAAAAGAGGTAAGCATGAATCTTAGTAAGTCGCATGCAAATAATGAGTAACTATAAGCTACCATAAGGGATCATACTCCCAACATATCTCAATTTGCACAAAAAAGTAAGGATTCATAAACACTACTTGCTCATATTTGTTTCTCACCAATCATACAACATTGGTTTGAATTCACATTTCATAATTCGTGTAAAACACACAAGTAGTCATATGCATAACTTACTCACTTTCCTCCTTTAGTAAACATACAACGTAAATAAAGCTCGTATGTCGTAATTCTCATTTAGGTACCTGTACCACTCACCACATTGTCATAAGTTCTCTCATTTCGATATAACCCATAAATCACCCGTTGAACCATTTGGAATACTTTAGGATATTCAATAGCCTCAAACATGGGATAAGATACCGACGCCATGTCCCAGACATGGTCTTACACTGGATTTCTTATATCGAGGTCGATGTCGTGTCCCAAACAGGTCTTACAATAGCTCTCATCTATCGGTGTCGATGCCATGTGCCAAACAGGTCTTACACTGACACACAACAAGCTGACGCCATGTCCCAGACAAGTTTTACACTAGCTTGTATATCTCGAGGCTGAAGCATGTCCTAGACATGTCTTACACTAGCTCTCGTCTCAAAGCCGATGCATGTCCCAAGCATGTCTTACACTGGCTAGTATATCTCAAGGCCGATACATGTCCCAGACATGTCTTACACTGGCACACGTATCACCCAATGTCATGCCATGAATACCCAATTCTATTCCTAATGTTCAATCAAGAGTCTTTATTACATTAATTTCTCAACATGCATACCCATATTCACAAAATAAACAATTTATACAATATCAATTCAATTACACATCATAACAATATAGTTACATTATTAACATACAACTTAGCTCGGATCACAAAACGTAGGCGACTAGCCGATTTAATCTACTTGCTTGGCTTTCCCCCGGTCTAGATTTGGATTTTGTATTTCTTGATCTAAATAATAAAGATTCACTCATTTTGTCATTAAATAAATTTAGAAAATAAAAAATTCACATTTTTGGCAAAATGTCCATTTTGCCCCTAGACTTTTACAAAATGACCATTTTACCCCTAAGCTCGAAAATCAATTTTTATCAAATTTCTTCATGTCTTAAGCCTTGTCAAACCCTTTTTATTCTTATAGTAACCCAAAATTTCCATTATTTCACCATATTACTATCTATTTTGCAATTACTGCAAACTAGTCATTTTCAGGTATTTTTCATGAACACCTCTTCACAAAAGTTGTTTATTAAACAACTAAGATTCATTCCCTTCCATAAAAACTCAGCAAACATTACAAATCCTTTCATGGCAAATCCTTGGACTATTAACCATTTCACAAAATAGTCCCCCCATCAGCTAGCTCATGCTATAAGGGTTCCAAAAATACAATGATTATAAAAAATAAGCATCTAAATCACTTACTTGCAAGGAGATAGCTTGGCTGAAATTTTAAAGCTTCAAAACCCTTACTATTGCTGAAAATTTTGGTGAAGAAGAAATGAAAAAGAGATGATATCATCCTTTGTTTATTCTATTTTATCTCTAGTTAAATAAACCACCAAATTTCACCTAACATTGAAAATTGTCTCATCCTTGTCTCTATGGCCGGCTAGCCTATATTAAAGGGCTCAATTGCACTTTAAAGACCCCCAATTTTTGTTCTCTAGCTATTTAACACCTTTGGCTATTAAAACAAAACTTTCGCCCTTTATGCGATTTAGTCTTTTTTCGCAATTAAGCTCCCAATCGCCAAAATTAATTCACCAAAATTTTCATGCACTCACATAATCATACTATGACACAATAATAATAAAAAAATAATTTCTTAGCCTCGAATTTGTGGCCCAAAACCACTGTTCCGACTAGGCCCAAAATCAGGTTGTTACATGCGAGGGATCAGATTTGTATCTTCGTAGCATCGGTATATGAAATACATTATGAATCTTCTCTAATTCTGCTGGTAATGCTAACCGATATGCCACTGGTCCAACTTGCTCGATAATTTCATAAGGTCCGATGAACCTTGGGCTCAACTTTCTTTTTCTGCCAAATCTGAGTATTTTCTTCCACGGTGAGACTTTTAAAAACATTTTATCCCTGATCTGAAACTCAATATCTTTTCTACGTATGGTTTCTGACGATCTGACGCTGCCTTCAGACTATTATGAATTACTTTCACTTTTTCTTCAGTCTCTTTAATTAGATCAACCCCGTGAATCTTATTCTCACTAAGTTCAGTCCAGTATAACGATGTTCGAAACTTTCGACCGTATAAAACTTCGTACGGTGCCATTTTAATACTCGATTGAAAACTATTGTTATACGCAAATTCAATCAATGGCAAATTCTTTTCCCACGTAACTTCGAACTCAAGAATACAACATCTCAACATTATCCTCGAGTATCTGTATAACTCACTTGGGTTGACCATCCGTCTGTGGGTGAAATGTGGTACTGAAATGTAACTTTGTACCCAGTGCATCTTGCAGTTTCTTCCAAAACCTTTATGTGAACCTCGGATCTCTATCTGAAATAATAGAAATAGATACCCCATGTAATCGAACAACCTCTAAAATATACAACTCAGCAAGTTTGTCAAGTGAATAATTTGTACGCACCGGAATGAAATGAGCCAATTTTTTCAATCGATCAACAACAACCCAGATTGCATCTTTCTTACTCGAAGATAGGGACAAACCCGAAACAAAATCCATAGTCATTTTGTCCCATTTCCACTCGGGAATCATGATAGGTTGTAATAAACTTGAAGGTACTTGATGCTCAGTTTTAACTTGCCGAAAAATCAAACATTTCGAAACAAATTCTGAAATATCACCTTTCATGCCATGCCACCAATAAAGTTTTTTCAAATCATTATACATTTTCGTGCTTCCTGGATGTACTGATAAACGACTACTATGTGCTTCATTCAAAATCATCTAAATCAACTCTGAATTTCTCAAAAAACATATTCGGCCTCTAAATCTTAAACAGTTATCGGGATCAACTTGAAACTCTGAATCAGGGTTCGAATCACATTCAGCTCTTTTTGCTAATATTTCATTATCAACTTTCTGAGCCTTGTAAATCTACAGTAAAAATAATGGTTTTGCTTTCATCTCAGCCACAATCGAACCATCATTACACAAAGCTATTTGAGTGTTCATCGCATGTAGAGCAAATAGGGATTTCCAGCTCAAGGCATCATAAACGACATTAGCCTTTCCCGGATGATAATCGATCACTAACTCGTAATCTTTTAGTAGTTCAAGCCACCTCCGTTGCCACATATTCAGATCTTTCTAAGTCATCAAATATTTTAAACTCTTCTGATCGGTATAGATGTGGCATTTCTCACCAAACAAGTAGTGACGCCAAATTTTCAATGCAAACACAATAGCTGTTAACTTCAAATCATGCGTCGGGTAATTCTTTTCATGCGATTTCAACTATTTCGAGGCATAAGCTATGAATTTGTCTTCCTACATCAAAACACAGCCCAGACCATTTAACGATGCATTACTATAGATCACAAATTCTTTGCTCGATTCTGGCTGTACTAACATTGGAGCTTCAGTCAAAAGAGCTTTCAGCTAATCAAAACTTTTCTGACATTTTTCTGACCACTTGAACTTAACATCTTTTTGAAGCAATCTCGTCAATTGAGTCGCAATCATCAAAAAGTCTTTCACAAATCGTCTATAATAGCCGGCGAGTCCTAGAAAACTACGGACTTCAGATACATTTCTCGGAGGCTTCTAATCCATTATTGTAGAAATCTTGCTCAGATCGGATACCCGATGCTGACACAATATGGCCTAGAAAACCAACCTCGCATAAACGAGGTATGGACATTTACTAAACTTTGCATATAACTGCTTATCACGCAGAGTCTACAATACAATTCTCAAATGCTTGGCATGCTCAGATTCATTTCGCGAATAAATCAAAATATCATTTATATACACAACAACAAATCGATCTAGGTATGGTCTAAAAATTCAGTTCATTAAATCCATAAAGACAGCAGGTGCATTCGTTAGTACGAAAGGCATAACTAATCAAATTCATAATGACCATACCTCGTTTTAAAAGCTGTCTTTGGCACATCGGAGTCTTTAACTCGCAACTGGTAATAACCCGATCTCAAATCTATCTTTGAAAACACTATAGCCCCTTTTAACTATCAAACAAATCATCTATTCTGGGCAAAGGGTACTTATTCTTAATCGTCACTTTGTTAAGCTGTCAATAGTCTATACACATTCTCATCGTGCCATCTTTCTTTTTCACAAACAATACAAGAGCACCTCAGGGCGAGAAACTCGGTCTAGCAAAACCTCTATCTATTAACTCTTGCAACTGAGCCTTTAATTCTTTTAACTCTGTCGGAGTCATTCTGTATGGATCCATTGATATCGATGTTGTTCCCGGCACTAACTCAATACCAAATTCAACCTCTCAGATCAGTGGTAAAATCGGTAACTCTTCAAGAAACACATCCGGGTATTCACACACAACTAGCACTGATTCAATCTTCTTTTTAATCACTTTCGTATCAAACACATAAGCTAAATAAGCTTCGCAACCCTTTCTCACGTATTTCTGAGCTAACATTAATGAAATTGCTTCTGGTAAACCATTCAAATCATCTGACTTAAATCGAATAATCTCATTATTCTGACATCTCAGATCAATCGTCTTTCGTTTACAGTTCACTATAGCATCATGTAGCGTTAGATACCCAGAATTATATCAAATTCATCAAATTGTAACAACATCAGATCAACTGGAAAATAGAAATCCTGAATCATCAATGGACAGTTCTTGCACACTTTATCAATTAGAACACACTTGCCTAAGGGGTTCGATACTCTAATCATAAATTGTATTGGAGAATGAGTTGATCTTGGATCTATCAATGCAATAACTTTAGTATCATAGAGAGTGAAAGTACAGGTAATAACATCTGGAGATGACCTTTTTTTGCGAGCTCAAATAGCGTAGGCTCGTGCAGGTGCTCTAGCCTCTGACCTTACAGTAGAATCTTTAGTCATTCTCTGGTTACCACTCACATTTCTTATGTTTCTAGGTGGTCTACCTCTAGCTGCAGTGTTACTCAGCCTCGTGTTTTGTACTGTATCTTGCTCAGCCAACTCAGGACAGTTACGAATGAAATGATCTAACGATCCACATTTAAAATAGGCTAAATCATTCAACTACAATCGCCGATATGCCATTTTCCATAATGGCTACACTCAGGTCAGTTTTGTCTCACACTGCCAACACTAGCAATAGATGTAGCTTAAGCTTTAGAACTCACAGGTTACTTTTCACGATCCTTGATTGAATGTCCCACTGATGCATTAGAACGATTAAACGAGTCTCGAAATTTTTTCAATGAAGATTGATACGGCGTACTCATCGATCTTTTTCTTGAGTCTCTAGCTTCTGATTCTACTTTTCTCTTTTCTATGCTGAGATCCTTAGCTTTACAAGCCTTCTCAACCAGAACGAAAAATTCCTTCAATTCAAGAATCCCGACCAATAGTTTTATATCTTCATTCAACTTGTCAACGAATCATTTACACATAATTTCTTCAGTGAAAACATATGCTTGGGCATACTTGCTTAACTGTACAAATTCTCTTTCATACTCGGTAACAATCGTTTGGTCTTGTTTCAATTTTAGAAACTCTTTATGCTTTTGATTGAGAAATCACTGACTTATGTACTTCTTTCAGAACTCGGATTGAAAGAACTCCCAAGTAACCCGTTCTTTAGGAACCACAGATGTCAATGTTTTCCACCAATGGTACACAATATCTCTAAGTAAAGATATCACACATTTGATACATTCTTCAGGAGTACAAAACAATTCTTCGAATACTCGAATCGTGTTCTCGAGCCAAAACTCAACTCTCTCAGCATCATCATCAACGGTAGCCCAAAACTCCTCAGCCCCATGTTTACGAATTTTATCCACTAGCGGCTTGTTCAACCGTATCAGATCTATGACTTGAGGATTAATAGGGATTTGTTGAGGAACAGGTGGGGGTGGAGGTTGTTGAGCAGCCGGATTCGTTCAAACGAACTCTATGAACCACTCTCTGGAAGAAGGCTTGCTTAGCCTCTCCCCCTTGACTACTTGAAATAGGCCTAGAATCAGCCGGCACTGCCCCTTAAGTGGGAGCGAGTGCATTACTTTCCACATCATCAGCTATTATTCATTCGGGATCCATTTACTATATGAAAACATATTTTTAAGCTGTCAAGAATCATCACACTATCGCAGTTTATATATATGGCATGTATAGCTAGACTCTCACTTGCTACGTTAGTCCTAGAATCGACTAAATTGTAGCTCTGATACCAATAAATGTAACACTCCTAACCCATATTCATAGCCGAAATAGGGTTACGAGGCATTATCGATTAATCACAATATAAATCATACATTTTCACATAAGCATCAATCAAATATAATCACAATGGCCCTTATAAGGCTTTACAAGACCTTAAAACATGCTTAAAAGTGGTTCGAGACTAAACCGATAACATTTGTAAACTTTGGAAAACTTATAAAATTTTCAAGCATTCAGGGGTCATACGCCCGTGTGAACAGGCCGTGTGCCTCACACAACCACCAGACACGCCTGTATCTCAGACCGTGTGAAAACATGACATACATACTGACTTGCATTACACGGTCGGAGACACACCCGTGTGCCATGGTCGTGGAAAATCTGAAGGGGTTATTGACTTGGGTCACACAACCAGCCACACGTCCATGTGCCAGCCCGTGTGCCACACATGGCCAATAGACACGCCCGTGTGTCTAGGTCGTGCCAAACTTGTAGGGTATACTGACTTAATTCGAAAGGGTACCCCAAGGGACACATGGCTATGTACCAAGGCCATATGTCACACACGGTCAAGCCACACGCCCGTGTGCTCGGCCGTGTAGATAAAAATAGGCTTGATTAAAGTCACATTTCTCACCCTCCTCATGCCTTCCTACAACAAGACATTTTATACCATTTCAATACATTTATAGGTATCCAATATATCATCAACTCATGCACATTTCATACCATAATAACACTAGCCAATTCAATACACATTTTGATGTGATCCGGCTCGAGTGGTTGAGTCGAATTCACGTAGTTGCCCGATCGTAGACGAGAAAAGTCGTTCGTGCCTCAATTTTGGAAATAGAAGTGAATGGATAGGTTTAAATAAGTGGAAGGTTTCAAATAAATGTAAGAATAGTGATAGGTTCGGCTAAGGGCAGCAAAGATGGTTGTTGGAAAGGTGGTTCGATTTTGGTGATGAAAGAAAGAATTTGGGAAAGTGGATGGATTAACGAACTTAACGTCAGGAAATTTGGGAAAGTGGATGGATTAACGAACTTAACGTCAGGAATAATTCAACACTAAAAAGTGTCACCCCGGTTTCTATATTGTTAAGGTGGAAAGATGGATAGAAGGATAGGTGAACGCCACACCAAGAATGGTGATAAGTTCAAACAAGGTCAATTGACGCCACTAGCACAAACTAGATAAATCTTTCGAAACTTGTATGAGATATGAGAGGAAGTAACCTCACAAGAACAATGTTCATTCAATAATTTGGCAAAAGTCCCTCATACATGAAATGAGCAAACTATTTATAAGCCTAAGATGCCTATTGATATTTGGCATCTATGATGTTCACACTAACTTAAATTCTGTTCACATTTGTATTTAACATGTTCACACAAAAGCATTAAAATTCGGTTCATGCTTAGAGATGGTGCATGAATTGGCCAAACCATCATGTTGCTTCACTTGATGCATTCATGCATACTTAGCCTAGAAGAAAAGCCATAATTCATGAATGTGCAGCCCTTTAATACTCTTACATCTCCCTTGGCCGAATGAGGCTTGAATGTACCTTGAATACTTGAAAAGACATATTGGATATGCATGATACATGCATGAAAAGTCCCAATGCATGTTCTTCCTTAATTACGGTCTATGAATTTTCAAATACATGTACATAAAATAGCCCTCACTTGCATGAACGTCCCCAATACATGAATTCCTTCAAATGCCATCCATTGAACACTAGTTGTGTATGCATCCTTCCATACGATGTATTAAGCCATGCATGTACTTGCATTAATGGCTCCTTCATATATTCGGTCACTTTGTGGAACTTAACTCTTGGCCAAAAGGTTGCTTAGGGATCACCAATAGCCAGCCCACCATGCATAAATTCGTTTATGCATGAGCTCTTATATTCCATGTACCTAACCGTGTATGAATCTCATTAAATGTACTCAATACATTCGGTTGAATACATTAAATCCCAATGTATATTCAGCTGAACATGTTAAGAGCATGAACTAAGCATCATAAACATCATGCTAAGCTAAACTAAACACATTAATTAAAGACTAGCTAGTAGCATTAAGTTCGGCTAGCTCAAACTAAGTGAAAACATTTAATGAACTTATTTGAGCTAGGATTTTCATTAATGAGCTGTAGCAAACTAATTATATAAAACTAAAACTTAGTTTAATTTATTGAAATAAAGAACGAGCTGAAAGTAAGCTCGGTTAAGCTCAAACGAGCTGAAACGAGCTCATATGAGCTGAGTTGAGCTAGACGAAGCTCGAGGAGCTAGAAATGAGCTAGGATCAACTTGCCAACAATGCACGGGTTCTTTGGATAGTTGCTTCGAGCTAATTCTGTGAGCATTGGCCCTTGTTTCAAACCAAGGTTTTGCATTAGAAGCTAAAACAACTTCTAGGAAATGCTTAGCACAAGCTCGAGTTATGGGTGCTTTTGGAAGCTCAATTGAATCTTGATATGCACTTGAGGGAGCCCCGGGAGTGCATACATCACATTTACTATTCCAATCATATTAATTTCATATGCCAAAACAACAAGTCATAACCTTAACTTTTATAAGCATTTTCTCATCATCTTACTAACTATTTTATGTCTTATAATATACCATTTCATCATTAATATACCAATCCATAATATGCCATGACAATCACATTTCATTTGCCAAACTCATAACTTAAGGCAACTTAAATGGCCAAATACACACCGACATTTACATCATATACATGCCAATTCTCATGGTTATGTCATAATTCAAAACATATCATCATATCTCTAGCCTATACATGCTATATACCATATTTACAAAGCATCAAAAGTACCAACAAGTTGATCAATAGTGTGATGATATTCCTGATGATCCCCGATATCTGAGCTAGCCTCGATAATCTATAAAACAGGGAAAAAAAACACACAAAGTAAGCTTTAAAAGCTTAGTAAGCCATAAACAAATAAATTCATCATATGAATATTTGCATATCAATTCAAATATGCTAAGCATAGCTAAACACATACAAGTTCACAAACCTTTCTCATTGTACACATATTCAATATCATAATTGAATTAATCAAATACTTCCCTTTTCAATACTTGTATGAATCTTGCACGTATCTGAGTTACTTAACTCATTTACACATTCTTTCTCGACTTGACTTTGCCCATTGAACCATTCGAAATCATTAAGGATACTCGGAAATCACATAAAGCTCGTACAATGCCATATCCCAGATATGGTCTTACATGTTATCACTTATCGATGCCACTGTCCCAGATAGGGTCTTACACGAAATCGAATAACAATGCCAATGTCCCAGACATGGTCTTACACGTAATCACAATACAATGCCAATGTCCCAGACATGGTCTTACATGTAATCACATCTCGGTAATCCTAATATCATGACATTTGTATCCTATACTATTCCTAAGGTTCGTACGGGACTTTCAAATGTCGTAACTCTATCGATTCTTGCTCATATTTTATCGTTCAACATTCATAGCAATTCAATGACAATTAAATATGTATAATTCAATTTAAAGACATTTATTTGCATATGAACTTACCTCGTATTAAGGATTGACATAGTAGGTCAACTATTCGATAACTTTCTATTTCCTTCGATCTAAATTTGATTTCTTTCTTTCAAGATCTATATGAATTCAAAATTATCTCATTTATTCATCGATTCATTTAGTTTCATCCAAAAATACCTATCTAGGCATTTTTGTACTTTAGCCCCTAAAGTTTCACATTTATTCAATTTAGTCCTTATTTTAAAAATACACAAAATTCATACAATTTCATTACACCCAAGCCTAGCCGAATTTCATGTAGGTCCCTAGCAGCCCAAAAATTTCATTTATTTTACAATTTAACCCCTCAATTTACACTTTTCACAATTTAATCCTATTTAGGCCTTTTCATCAAAAATCCCTTTACTAAACATGTAAAACTATCAACAAATATTCATTTTTCATCATCAAACCATCAAAATCTCAAGCATTCATCAATGGCACTTCACAAAATCATCAAAACTTTCAAAAATTAAAGCATGGGCTAACTAGAACACGAAGCAACGATCTCAAAACATAGAAATCATTAAAAGCCGAGCAAAAATCACATACCTAATAAGCTATCAAAGTGCCAAATTTAAACAAGCTTCATGCCCTAGTTTTTTTTTCTCCAATTTTGGTTGTAAACAAAGATGAATGAATCTATTTTAACTTTTGTTTTTATTTAAATTTAACTTAATTACAAAATGACATAATTACCCTTAATGATTAAACATTAAAATTCCACTAACTATAGGCATAATTGTCCATCCACTATTCAAATGGTTTAATAACATCATAAGGACTTCATATTTAATAAACCATAGCTAATAAACACTTTTAACTTATAGCATGCTATTTTTGTATTTTACGCGATTTAGTCCTTTCGTCAAATTAAGCACTCAAACGCTAAAATTATTTCACGAAACTTTCACACATATATAATCACATGATATAAACACTAAATATAATATTAAAATAATTTTTTGGCCTTGAATTTATGGTTCTGAAACCACTGTTCCGATTTACCTAAAATCGGGCTGTTACAAAAGCGAAGATAAATGTTTCAACAGATGGAAGTATTTGGATTCAAGATGTACAAGAGGTGTTCCTTATCTTAGAAAAATATTAGTGCTAATGCTATGGCTTGGGATTATGTGCAGTCTGCTAAGCTAAATGTAAATAAGAATCTAATAACATAGAGTGTGATAAAGTGTATAAAGTTGATGATTCATGGTTAATGTCACCTTTGGGAAAGTTGGCTCCAATGAAAGCACATGCTTTTCATGAGACTATGTATGGTCAATCCCAATGTGAGGAGATACCCATGAATCCTTCTCCGTCATTTGAAAGTGGATGCTTTTTAGATTGTGATGAGGATTTTCAAGAGCTGTGGGACTATAAGGTTCTGGATGTTTACATGTCCACTGTCTCTTTATCTAATAATAATGAGGAAGACAATTTGAGTCTTTTTGAAGATAGTGATATAGGACTTGCAACTCAATTGGATTGGTTGCGTCATTGTAAAGAACCTTTGGGACGATTGACCGATGCTTATGACAAGATGATACCTTCTATTGACAAGCCATCTACTTTGGAGTTGCAACCATTGCCCGACAAGCTTACCAGATATTATTGTAGTCAGTTCATTACATAATAAGGAGGGTGAATGACGATTGATATTAAAGGAATTAGTTCATCCATTTGTCTAATTAATTATTCATAAAAGTAGTTATTTGAATTTATTTTATTATTTTTATTCTAGAAGGGTTAATGTGCCACTTTTACTCTAAATACTTAAAAAGGAATTAGAAAATATAATATAAAATTTGGTTAAATAAAAGTATAAGTAAATGATATTTTTAACAAATAAAAGTTAAATATGAAGTAAGATTTTGAAATTAAAACGACATGACTTAAACATTCAATTATAACTATACTCTTTAAGTTTATAAAAGATTTTAAGAAAGGATGTAAATATTATTTTTGGATTTAATCTAAAAGTAAAAATAAATTGAAAAGATTATTACAATTTATTTTACTAGGAAAATAAAAAAATTAAAAGAACACCATAAGTTAATGATATTTAATTATGTAAATGGTAAATTATATCATTGGTCACTAAATTATAACTTATTTATTTTGATCTCTTAACTAATAAATATAATTTGAGGGTTAAATTTATTATGCAGTTGTCTTTTAATTTTTAGTTAGGAATTAAAATGTAATTTTCTTGATTAATGACAAAATAAAAACTTATATACAGATCAGTGAACATTGATACGGTTTACCCTTAATGCAAAAGATTAAACTCATTATATTTACTCCTAAGTGGAGTATTTCCCTCTCGTTCCAATATTACCCAACTCCCGTTTCCAGCGGCTCCCGCCCCTTTACCTTCAATCGCTTTTTTATTCTCACATGGCTACTGCTTCGATCCCTTCAGTTTAAGCCAAACCCTACGACGCTGGCAATACGCTAAAGCAATCAGGTTTGATTCTTCAGTATTTTCTTCTCTTTTTGTTTGTTTTTCCCCCAAATAAATAAATGTGTTGATTTTATAGGGTTATTTCATGAATATTGATTTTGTTTTCCCTAAGTGGGCAGATTAAGATTAAGATTTTTTTCCCTAAAAAGAAAGAAAGGAAGGAAGGAACTTCATGTAAACCAGTTGTTTATAGTTTATTCTCTTAATATGTTAGCAATTTTCGTTTAATCGAAGTTTACAGTAAAACAATTGTGATAAGTTCTACGGTCTTCCAGGTACTACTTTATTTGTACTAGATGAATAGCATGAAGTGGTTTCGCTGCTTGTCCAATGTTAATGAAACCGCTAGGGAGATATTCTCATTAGGTGCACCATTCCCTTGTCATGTTGTGAAGAAACATCTTTATGGTATTTTTGACCCAACAAAGCCTTGCATTCGTCATAGTATTGGAGCTCAAAGGTATTTTCACCAAAAACTTCTGCAACAGGAATGTCTTGAGTATGGTGGAATGAGTTCCCAGGAAAGTTTGATGTCTAGGAGAAATTTGTTTCGGAGATCAAACCTACCTTGCTCTTTTCGAGGAAATCCTCTTCGGTCAATGCAAAGTGGTTCTACATTTTGCCATTATAGAGACATTGCCAACAATGAAACTTCTTTGAGTAGAAAGTTTCTTGCACAGCTTTGGGTTGCAGATAGAAAAATGCGAAAGGATCTTGAAAAAAGAAGAAAAGGTAAGCAGCTAAATTATGATGAGGCACAGGAACCTTTCCAACATCCATCCGAAAATAGCTTCACAGGCAGGATAGTCACAGAAGAAGAATCTGCTTATCAAGCTGCACCAGTTTTCAAGCAACAACCAGTTAGTCAATCTGTCTCAGGTTTTCTTAAGCCAACATCACCAGAGGAGGTAAATTCCATTGTAGTTTTTCTTTCATTTCATATTTTTTTGGCCTGGGTGAAGGGAGATTCAAACCCACCTCTTGGAGCAGGGGAATGCATTCTCCTAAAGTTGAGACTAACTTTAGATGCTAATTCTGTTATGTTACATTTGTTTTAGTTTCTTTTCATTGTTGCTATTTTCAGAGGTTTTGACACCTATACCTTAAAGAAATTATATGACGCATGTTGTTCTCATATTATTCAGGCTCAAATTGCACCTCTTCTTGCTAGGTCCAATCTGCTAATCACCAGGGATATTGAGTGGGCAAATCTTGTACTAGGTTTTGAGCAGGTAGTTCTTGTTTTCCGTATCACTTGGTTTCTTTATAATAGAAATTAGAGCTTGATTTTTGCACTGTACGAGCATCTAGTATCACATTGATGCTTATCATCTAATTGTTTTTCTAACAGTGAGATGTTCTATAAATTGTCATGCTTCTGTAAATGTTGATATTTTTCCTTTTGTTAGTTTTTCCTTTTTTTTGCTCTTTGGCAACTAGAAGAAGTTTCTAAATGCTCACTAAAAGGAAAAGAGGTTTTTGTTTGTTATATTATAGTTGATAAGGAGTTTAACTATTATGTGGTGAATGAGTTTACATATATGTAATTTCTTCTTTGGTGATCTTTTATATAATCTTGTTGTAGTTTAAAAGCCATATTTCATACAAACATAATTTGTACTTTCTAGTTCTAAATGCTGCATGAATTAATTCTTTTGGATATTCCAGTATAATTGATTCAAAAGGAGGGAAGAGGGAGAAACTATTGATTGAAAAGGGAAAAAAGAAAATTAGAATATAATAAGAGCAGTTAGCTGAAATTAGTTGCAGAAGATTGGGATGGGACGAAGAGAAGAGATAATATTTAATAAAATTAGAAATCTTTATCCTACAATGCAAAAGCTCCTAGATGCTAATGTATCATAAACAGTTGTAGGCTATATTCTAAAATCAATATTGTATTTAAATGCAAAATCCTTGATAGGACTCTATAGCACCCTAATTACTCAAAATTACATTAGATTATGTAACTGTAACAAATTTAGTTACAAAAGATATAAATAAGAATTCTTCTATTTACTTGGTTTTCTTATTGTGCTATTTCTCTTTGTTAGTTGAAACTTGACTAGAATTTCAAAACTTTTGAGAAGGTAACAACAATCTTGAACTACATGTTTTATTGCATATTTCCTTGGCAGTAGTGATGAAGTAAATTTGTTTTGAAGGGAGTCGTTTACGTGCTCAAGCAAGGATAGATGTAGTATTTATTATGCAATGGAAACATAATCTTTTGCTAACAAACAATAAAAGAATCCTCCAAGGATCATATTTTGGTGATTAAAACAATAGTAAAACGCAAATGGAGAGAAAAACTCTATATTTCATTCCTTTTGGAAACAACCTAGTTATACATGTTAGATTGATCTACAAAAAGAAAATAAACATAATAACCTATCAAATCCCTAAAAATTAGCTAGGGTTAATTCCTGACATTAGTTGCTATGAAGCATGGACACGTTGGAAAGTCTGTTGTATCGGTGTTGTGTTGATGTTTGACACTGATACGCCGTTGACCTGTCGGAATACGTACCGAAGATGTTAGGACACGGGAAAAATATACTAAAATAAAGATACGGTCGGACATGGTCAAGACATGTGTTTTCACTTATCAAATTTTAAATTGTTTACACTTGGTGCTTGAATTTCTTGATTTCATATTCTTGGCCAGATTGGTTCTCTTACCATAAAATAAGTGCTTTTAAGTGGCATTTAATGCCATAGATTCCCAATTCAATCCTGCATTTTCATTCTTTCCTTTGACGAGTTATTGCTCTAAAACTTTCAATTGAGAACATCATATCAGGTAGAATTTCAATTGAGAAATTCCTTTTTCTTTCATATTCATATTCTTTTTGGTTCTTACTTTTGCTTTTTACTCTCTTATTTGTTCTCTAATCATATTTGTCAAAATACAGGAGAACCGATATGCAATAGTGGATGTTTGCTACCCACAGTCAGTAAGTATGATTCTAAGATTCCTCTCTTCCATTTTTTCCCTAAAGAAATTAAGTTTGTATGAAAATGGAAATAAGTTGAAAAAAAAGAAAAGAAAAGAATTGTGCACCTTAAATCCTTCTGAAATACCTAACTGTAAGCTTTATTTTTGTAGCCTGTTGGTTTTATTCGTGAGCAGAGTAACGTCATTTCTAGACAGGTGAGCTATTAAACGCAATGTATCTTCATTTTTTATGATAGTTTTTTTTACTATGAATATATTGAACAAGGGTTTATCTGTTTTTTAACTTTATAATTACTTCGTTGCATTTTTAAATTTTAATCAAGTTTGCTGGAAACAGTTTGCAAGCTTAGACTATTCTCTTTCGCGTTGTTTATAGATCAAGCTTCCATTGTATTGATTCATTGTGGTCTTCTGCAATTATCTGTATAATTCTGTTCACAGTGCCTTTAAGTTCATTTTATTCATGATGAGTCACAACTTCCTCCAGTTACCATTTCTTTTGAAGCAATTAAGACTGATTCTGTGATCTTTTTTTCCAATCCTCAAATTCTTTGGTCAGATATGAATGGTAATCTCAGTTGTCTGATTGTCTTGTTATTACTTCTACCCTCTTGTTTTCTGGATTATGTTAATTGCATGAAGAAAAAGCTTTATTTAAATTAAGATCCCAAAATAGCATGAAATGGGACTTGTATGCACTTGAGATGGTGGCAAAGGTGCGTCAATATTGAGCACTAATGCTATTTGTTTGAAGTGCAGAAGCCAACCACTTTAAATGAGAATGATAATGCTCACATACCAGTTTAGTGGCTAAAGCCACTTACCAATTTTGAACAAATTCACACCTCAAAAACTTCATAGCACTGGAAAGTCTTGTTTGCTTTGTGATCTTGGTCGGCATGAAATAGTTAGCTGTGTATTTGGTTGATCAAATGCACAAAGGAATGTGTAAAGGATTGTGAAATGCATATGGTAAAGTATGTGCCTTGTTTCTAATCTAATGTTTATATTTCATAATCATCATATTACATTGTATCTTAGTTGTTGGGTTGAAATTTTTACATGAACCTTTTTACCCTCTCAATCAAGCAAAGGCTTAAGCTTAAAACAACAAAAGGTTACTGCCAAATAACTCTTGTTGAAAGCAAATCTATGGCAGCTACCAGTCTCAAGCTAAGGAACAGATAAGAGAAAGAGATAGGGAAAGAGATGGCACGTAGAAAAAAGCTAGACTTGGTTATTGCAATTGTAGATGGGATGACATTTGAAGAGAAACAATTGGTGAGAACCATGGATGCAATTTGGTTTGAGGGACTATAGGGGTTTTTTAGGTCTAGGTTTGCGGTCTGTTGCATTCAATCATGTGTCTTAGCTTCAGCCTTGGGAAAGAAATGCATTGCTAGACAGGATTGGGCTTCTGTTATGCAGGCTTTTATTGGACTAGCTTTCTATTTCGACTTGTTAACTTTCTAATAAGGTTAAGCATTTTACAAATAATTGAGCCATACGCCTTTTTTGGCTAAGCTATAAGGTTTTTGTTTTTAACAATCTAAGCTTGATATTGTGAGTTTTTTTTGGTACACTTGAGTACTTTGAGCTTGCCAACTTGGACCAAAGCCCTGCAAGACTATGCTTTATTTTATCTTTTTATTCTTCTTCTAAGTGACATCAAGGGAGTATGTTTTACTAATTTAATTGTCATCTACATATATCATTGTTGATAAAATAACTTGCAACTTTTGCCTTCTGGTTTATCTTGCAATTATATCATGTAGACTATGGCTTCTAAGTTTCTTTATGTCATATAAATAGATTGAGCAAGGAGAGCCAGTTGTATTCTTATATTTTAGCTTTTATCACCAGTCATGCGGTGAAGAAGGCACTGCCTAATCCTAAAATGTTGAGCATTACTTAACTTTGTCCATTAGGCCTGATTTGAGATCACTTTTAGGAACTCTAACTGTAAGCAATGAAGTAACATCTGACACACTGACTACTTTACAAACAGATGTAACCAAGGGTTTCTCATTGAGAGGTGGATACAAGTCTAGATAACTTGTAGATATGTCTACATTCACTTGGACTCTTTTGAATCACTATTATGTTTATTTGTTTGCTTCTACCTTAGCCACCTGTTTAGCTTCAATAACTTCTCCTTTGAGTAATGATTAATTGGGGTTCTGATCCTCTACTGGTTTTTGGTATAAAAATTGTTTATAGTTGTGCTTCACTGAATTGCTTCAACCGCATGGTTGCTATTCTTTTCTTAATGGTATGTTTTGCATACCGTTGACTTCTATGTGTTTGTGCAGTTGCTTCGCTTAAGGCGCCCTTTCGTTGCTTACATTACTGATGCAATGGGTAATGAGCTATTTAGGGTAAGTAGATTATGTGCATTTGCTTGAGCTAATGTAACAAGTTTTAAGGCCCACAACTATTGAATACATCATCATTTTAGCTTTAAGCCTTTGTTTTACCACCCTCAGGTTCGTAGGCCTTTTTGGTGGATAACCAGCTCAATTTATGTAGAAATTGACGGTAAGGTATGCAAATTTTCAATATTGACATTTGTTCTTGTATGTATGAATCTAGCACAGAATGTCTAGTTTCAAGGATTTAAAATGTCATTCCTTCCTAGGAAATTGGTGTGGTTCACAGAAGGTGGCATCTTTGGAGGAGGGTGTATGATTTGTACCTGGGGTAATCTTAACAAGCCATTTTCAATATTATATTCAGTAGTTGTTAAATGCTATAAATATATGTTAATTTGTTTACCAGCTTTAGATTGTTTTAGTTCAAATTTTTTATGCTTAAAGTCAATTCTGGCAAACATTATATGAAGTTTGTGGTATAATTTGGTATTAGTTTACTGAAATATTTGGTGGTTGGATTATAGTCATTACTTTTTCCTCATTCTTTATCTTTTTCTTTCTTTTAATTTGCTTTCTTACTCCAATTCCTTGTGTTTTTTTTCTCCCAATGTTTCAATGGTTTTGCAAAAAGCACCAAGTTCTTTATTATAGTATGGATGTGTGTATGCCCTTAGTTATTTCTTTTTAACTATCTTCATACAATTACAATAGAATCTGCTTTCCAACACCCCTTCCCCTTTTATATTCTTTCCTCACTTTTATGCATCTATCAGAATTATGGAACTACTATTACTTTAAGAATTCCATATGCATGCAAGACTGCTTGTTTAGAGTCTAATCAAGGATGGTGAGCAATTTGTTTTGTTAATTTTATTTTAGATTCAAATCTAGTATTCAAATGAGGTTGTCTTTTCTTCGTAGGAATAAGCAGTTTGCTGTGGTCGAAAATCCTGGCTTATGGAATTGGACTTTTACTTTGAAGGACATTGATGGGCAAGTTTTGGCAGAAATAGATCGTGATTGGAGGGGTTTTGGCTTTGAGGTTTTCTCCTTTCAAAAATATCATCTTTTAATCCTCACTTGATTCATGGGCTCTAGTTTTTTTTCATAGTTTTCCATAATAAATATTTGCTTATACATTATTATGGTGAAATTTTATTGACTTGCCAGAGCAGAGGTTTTAGTCTTTCAGTAAACTTAATTTCCTTCAATTTTTGAGATTTACCAACAGGACATTACTGTTTCATCCACAAGAGGGAAAAAAAGGCGGGGTAAAAGATTAATCCTCTGTTCCATTTAAGTTTATGGCCTGATATGAGTTCTTTGAGTTGCTGGGACTGGCATAAAATGTCATAGTCCCTGAATTTATAATGGCACATGCTTTGTAACTTAAGCATACTAAATAAGAAAGACCGAAGTACTACCTCTCAAGATAGTTCCCTTAGTAATCAGATATTGAAATAAGCAAAAGCTCTTATTAGGAGCAAAGTGTAGGATTTTGAGATTGGAGGAGTTGGTAGAGCTCCATGTTTGCTTTAGGAGTTCCTCTTCTAAGATCTTTTCTCATACCGTAAGAAAGATGCTAGTGGATGTCCAAAAAGTTGAAGTGTGTGATTTGATGTGTCAAAGTGAGCAAAAGAGTCAAGTGAGAAGAAGAAAGATGTGGATTGATCATTGTAGAAATCTGGTTTACAATGTTTTGGAATGGAGAGAAGCGGGAGGTTGTGAGTTGTCCTAATTCTCCTAACTAGCTTGGATACTGTTGATTCATACATTTTGCAGTCCCCATTTTCTAAAGTAAAGTGTGTTCTATATATTCATTATTCATTTCTGTAAAAGGTAAATTGTTGGTGAAAACTGATAGTCGGCATTGATAAACATTTTTTTATGCATATGAAAAGGATGATCTTATTGTGCATTCTAGGGAATAAGGGTTAGTTTTCTTGAAAGCAATGATTTATGCCACCCTCTTTTCCTCCCTGTTTCTAAATCTGTGCTTTCTTTTTTGATTTTCAATATTGAGTTGTTAATCCAAGATGACTCAATAATCTTATCTTTTCGAAAGTGGTTAACTAAAAAATTATGAAAATCTCATTTTACCATTTTACCATATATCTTTTACCCTTTTTCTTATTTTTTCTCCATCCTGATAAATTCTATCATCTTTTCTTTCACCAAAAACGACAAATAGTAAAAGATGTTAGATGTGAAAAATGAGATCTTCATATGTTGTTTCCTTGAAGCACACTGGTTGCAACTATTTAATGAGCCTATGACTCTAGGACTTAGTGTAGCTCGAAGAAAGGCAATGCATAGATAATCTTTGCTCCATGCAGCAGTAACCTTGTCAGTGGAAAAACTTCAATCATCATAATCCATTGGATTCATTTTTGACTTCCTTCATACCATTTGTATGACAATGTGGGAGTGCAATTATCTGTTTCAGCTAACTTTGAATTTTTGCTGTAGTGTATTCGGTCATAATTCTACTCAGAATTGGTATTTCCTCTAAGCTCTTGCGTTTGTCTACTGTTATTTTCCCTCTCCTGACCTATCCATTTAAACAAACTTTAGAACTAAACCTTAGTGATGTTTATGAGATTGCCTTCCCTACTCTTTAAGCAAGCGGAGACTAAATATGTTCGATTGGAACCGAAAAATCTTGACATTTCAATTGGTGCTACTTTTTGAGAAATTAAGGCTATTAGTGCATGGTTCTTTGTTGTTTATTTTGCCCGGGTTGGGTTCATTTCTATGCTATCACTTCTAATCTAGTTGCATTATTCAGACACATGATATTTGATATTGCATAAAAAGGTTGATGCTAACTTACCAGATTGTTGGTTTTTTTTGCTGAATCCATTTTATTACATGAATTAAAATTCTTAGCTTTTGTTATGGGTATCTAATAGGCAAAATGATTTGCATGCAGATATTTACAGATGCCGGACAGTATGTCATCCGCTTTGGGAAGGCTGATCCTGTCTTAAAGACTGGTCCCGCTAGCATGGTAATTTCTGCATTAGAGATTGGAAGTTTCTAAGTCTTCTTTTGTTCACAAATTTATTGGTTTTGTTGCAGATCCAAGAGTTGGATGTAAGCCGTTCACTGACTCTATCAGAGCGAGCAATTGCTCTTGCTCTTGCTATTTCATTGGATAATGATTACTTCTCTAGGCATGGTGGCTGGTAAGAATCATTGTCAATAAATTGATCTTAGTATAACATTTTTTTCTCTGATCTGTGCAAGGGAGCATGGAGTTTTAATTTTTACTTCAGTATAACCTTTTATTTTATTTAGAGGAGCAAGAAAGGAAGAGTTAGGGTCAGCCCTCTCTATAATAGTCCTGTTTGTTTGTCTGTCAAAATTTTAATGTTATAGAGAGGTGGTTGTTAACACTTAACAGCATTTGAGGTTTAGATCATTATTGATTTTTTTTAAAAATTCAAAATAAAAATCTATAATATACTAATAATAATATTAATCAGTGAGATTTTGATCATATTTTTAATAAAATTTACAAATGTAATTCTATTTATTAAAGTTTATTTTATTTAATAAAATATGATTAATATATTTTTATATAAAATTTAATTTTTTATTAAAATAATATCTTAACTAAAATTTATTATATTTATTTCCTTGGAAATATAACTAATTTTATTAAAATGTGATTATTATAAAGGAAGCTGACTATATTTTATGTGATTTGGGCACTTTCTTTTTTTTGGTGAATTACAATAATAGAGCAAAGCCCGAACAACCAATGCGATTAGCGTGACTCAAACCCAGGCCGTACTTGGGGCGGTAAACACTCTTGACCATCAGGCCATCACATGATTCGGGCACTTTTTGCTTCTAGCAACTTGTCTTTTTCAAATGAAATCCAAGTTTTGCATGATATGTCTAGGCTGACGTGTGTTGTGTGTGAGTCGTTCTCTGACACAATTAAACTAAGACCCTCTTTCTTGGGTTCAAGAGAGAGCGTTAAGTTCAAACATAAGATCTCTAACCAAATATCCCACCTTAAATACTGGAATTATGCCCCAAGACATTCGGAACTCTAGGCTTGAGATGCAACTATTGCAGTTAACATAGGAATGAGGTCTAAATGCACTACATATTAAGAAATTTATGTTGCATTTCCAATAGCTGACCACATTCAGTGAAAGCTCCACTTGGATTATATTTTAGCTGTGTGGATGAGGATAAAGCAATAGAAAGTTAAAGATTTTGAGTACTAATTATTGCTATATTATGCATCATGTGTACCAGGGGAATCCCTTTTGTTGCAATGGGGGAGTAGATTGATTCCTTTGTTTCTCTTTTTTCAAAGAGACCAACAGTTTGGTGTTGCAACGATCAGACATTTTCTGTTCCATGGAAATAATGTATATATGCTACTGTTGCTACTATCATATACATATCAATTTGGTTGGACACATTAATGGATTTTTTTGTTACATTTAATAATTTGTTCCTTTTGAAATGAAATCTAATGGTTGCAAATTGTATCACAACTTCTATAACTTCCAATTAAAACATGCTATATTTATTTTCATAAGATCCCTATTAACTATTTAAGTATTCAAGTTCTTGACTGTAAACTTTTAAGTACATGGCATTCTTTTGTATTTTTCCTCGAATTATTGTTGGAGGCAAATTTCCACCATTTTGTTTTTCCTTGTTCATTAGACATATCTTTCCCTTGTACCATCCAACCCTGAACCCTTAACATCAATAAGATTACATATAGTACCAGTATACCGCTGTATTAATGTATTTTCAAAAAGCTTATAATGGTCCCAATGACTACCATATATTAAAGTTATACTTGATAGCGAGTACAGTAGGTCAAATATTTGAAAGGAATTGTATCTACTCAGTTCAAGGCATTGTAAGAGTACAACATTACCATTTGCCTCAATTTTTTATTGGAATGCATGTATCCGTAGTTTAATCTTTTCCCAACCATGCTAATCAAACTATGGTAATAAAAAGAAAATTTCCAAGCATCCAAATTAGCTACAAAATGTTCCATTGAACCTTCTTTACTTAAAAGATCTCTAAATAATTTCAGAACCGAGAAAGATTCTTTATGATTGATATTAGTAAGTGGATCATCACAATTTGTCCTTTTCATTATTAAGTTGGGAATTGTGGGAAAACATTCAGAGGCATCCATTATTAATGCTGACTAATTTCATTAGTAACAGGTGTATGAAACTCGTAACACAAAAAAGATTGGAATATGCACTTTCCATAACTTACACTTGAGTAACCATTTCAAAACAGGGTGTAATGTACATCAGTACATGCTAACTGGAATCTTTATCTGGCTTTGACCTCAAATTAGGAGTCACTTCTCTTAATATCTCTGGCTATTTGGATATCTGAAGGCCAAAAAATCTCATGTATAACTTTGAAAAGAAAGCGAAAAAGTAAACCCACAATAATTATAAGCAAAATGGTGAGCCAATAGCTGATGTGCATAATATGTACCTACAACAAACAAAATAATTCACTGTGAAAACCCAAATCCATTAACTACACAAGTTGCAGAAAAAGAAAGAACAGCTTAATTGGTTGATTTGGCCGGTTTTCGTTAACCAAACAAAGTTAACGCTTCAACATTCTTTTTCAATAGATAATTCTACGTATCCAACCAAAATATCAAAAGAGATCAACATCTAGAAGCAAAATACAATGAAGATATTAAATTAATACATACTAAAAGTCCAAAACAAATAACAGGTATAAAAACTTACCAGGATTAGTCCTAATCGATAACCAAAATAACATTCAAGTATCAAATTTTGGTCAGTTAATTCAGCTTAAAACGAATAATGAGCACCTGTGGGGGAAAATTGCCTAGTATTTTCCCCCTTTCTTTTGAGCAATGCACCTAGGAAATTCAAAAGGCTCAGATTCACAACAAAAAATGGTACATACCAGAATAGCATCAACACAAAAACAGCATTGCGATGGAAGTTGTAAAGAACTACGTAACCAAGATGCTGATAATTCCAATGACCATGAACCAACAGTAGTCTTTTCAGAAACCGGAACTGGCCCATAGCAAAATCTGATGCCATCACAGCTTGCCGTCCTTCCCAACCACATATTCCAACACCAACATCCGCCATTTGGATCATTGAAACACCTATCATGACATAATTATCAGAGAAATATCACTGCTAGCTTAAAACATGTGAACTGTAGAAACCAATGGAACCACTAGAGCAAAATCTAAGCACAGCAAATAGCAAACAAAACTCACCATCACCAATAGCTAGTGTCATGTCATCAGTGCGCCTCTTGATAAGATCAACAATTCCGGCTTTCACCAATAGCTAGCTTACAGGAAGTTGCAATGTCGAAAAGCTGTTCAAAGGTGTAAAAAGAACAATAGAAATATTCAGGAATGAAGAAACAATGAGAGTAAATACACAAATAAAAGCAAGTGCAAAAATTGATTAATAGATAGAACCATCTTGAAACAATCTGCTACAGATACTATTAGCATTTAATTGAATTGACTTCCGATTGAATACACACCCAATTCAAAATAGCATCATACAACACCACTGTAGCCAGGAGATTTCTTCACTCTTTGATTTTGCATTGCTCTCCTTACAGAAAATACATCTTCCCACCTCCCTGCATCTGCATATAAATTGGACAAAAGGACTTTACCCCCTCCATGACAAGGTTCCAACTTTGCCAAGTTCTCTGCGGCCCTTTCCCCTATATCCACATTCCCATGTGTTCTACATGCTGCCAATAATGTGCCCCAAATCACAACATCTGCCCTCATAGGCATACTCATAATCATTTTCTCGGCTTCTTCTAGACGACCAGCTCGTCCCAACAGGTCTACCATACAACCATAATGCTTGATACCAGGATCTATGTTATATACACTCTTCATGCGCTTGAAATACTTCTCCCCAAGTTCTACCAACCCAGCATGGCAGCATGCGGTAAGGACCCCAATGAATGTTATTGAATTCTGCTTGATATGATGCCTCCTTTCCAAGTAAGAATATATTTCAAGTGATAAATTGGCATCTCCATGCATGGCCAAGCCACATATCATTGCATTCCAAGGTGAGACAGTAGAGGCCTTCCCTCGGATTTGACAAAAAACTTCTAAAGCAGCATTGATGCTCCCACATTTTGCATACATATCAATGATAGCAGCACTTAAGTTGTCATTAAGAGGGATGCAGTTATTTTGTACATATTCATGAGCCCATCTCCCTTCATTCAACATGCCTAAAGAAGCAATTGCAGAGAAAACACTTGCCAATGTTATTTGGTTTGGCTGCATACCACAAGCTATCATTTCGTGGAAGAGCTGTAAAGCGATGTTAGGTTGCTCACTCTGCGCGTAACCGGCAATCATAGAGCTCCATGAAGAAACATCTCTTTCAGCCATCTCATCGAATAACCGTCTCGCCTGTTTGATCATTCCATTTCTTATATATCCTGCAATAACCGCATTTCTAGAAGGAAGATGATCCTTAACACCCACTTCAAACTGCAAATAAGCAAGATCAACCCTCCCACAAGCTGCATAAAAATGAATGATAGTTGCTTGCACAAAATCATAACATTCAAAACCTGCCTTCACAGTCCTACCATGGAGCTGAAAGCCCTCTAGGGTCGCACTCAAACGCGCACATGCTGAAACCAAATCGACAATCATAACATCACTTGCCTCAACTCCCTCACGTAACATAGCACAAAACATTGTTAAAGCTTCACTTAACCAATCCACTTGAACATAAGCATCAACCATGGTACCCCACGAAACAACATCTTTTTCCTTCACGGGAATTTTCTCAAACAACTCCCGGGCCAACTCAACATCCCCAGCTTTTGCATACCCATTCAACATCACATTCCAAGAAACAACATTCTTCTCTAGCATCTGGTTAAACAAATCCCTCCCATCCTTTAAACTCCCACAAACACAGTACATGTGAAGCAAATTGGTTGAAACAATAACGAACTCGTCAAGGATCACCTTAACCGCCAAACCATGTAACAGCCTACAAATGGAAATCCCTCCAAAACCCGAACAAGCAGAAATCAAACTTGCCAACGTGACTTCGTTAGGCAAAATACCACCATATCTCATTTCCTTAAAAATCCCAATTGCTTCTCTCCAGTAGCCCTTTGAAGCAAATCCCATTATCATGGTAGTATAAGAAACACAACCCTTCTTAGGCATTTGACCAAACAGGCTACGTGCTTCATGAAACCGACCAGATTTTACATACCCAGAAATCATGATGTTGTAAGAAACAGGGTCCAGGTTGGGAGAAGAAGAGAACAAACGTTCAGCGTCTCGAAGGAAGCCGCACTTGGCGTACATGTTTATCAAGGTGTTAAAGATAAAAGGGTTGGAAGCGAAGCCTGATTTGATTACGAGGCAATGGGTTATTCGGCCATGAGAAATAGAGCAATGAGTTGCAGCGGATTTTAAGGAAGAGATGAGAAGGAGGTCGTAGTGGTGGGGTTTGGAAGAAGGTGCTGAAGTGGAGAGACATTTGTGCAGCCAACAAGATTTTGGTTTGAGAGAATTGAACATGAGATTGAGAGATTAGCATGAGAGCCGTTTCTTTCTGAAAACCAAAAAGAGTGTGGGGTTTGCGTCCTTTAGTAGAGCTGAAGAAAATTTAAACCTCGCCAAGGGTTGTTTATTTTTGATTAATTAATAATAATTTAATAATAAAATACACATTTATAATATTTATTTGCATTCTAAAACATATTTAAGTTAGTTGTAGTCCATATATTAAAGTTGTGATTGTATGTTATATTTAAGTTAGTTTAATTTTTATAATATGAGAAAATTGAAATAGTTTTATGAAAATTTATAGTATTACCTTTTAGTTATGTGGTAATTACTTACAATATATTTATATATATATATATATATATATATATATGTACAAAAGAAGATGCAATATAGAAAGTTATATTAAATATTAAGCCATAACTAAATTTGGGAAACATATTTATAAATGTATTTTACGAAAATTAATTTTACTATAAATTTTGTGTTAAATATTTCAATAATATTAAATAAAATAAAATTGTATTTATAAGATAATTTTCCTAATTAATTACCAATAGTTATGTCAATCTAATAAATTCACTAATATACTTATTATTTAAAGACATTCTTTAAATTCGACATAACCATAAATACTTCAGACATCTCAAATTTTAAACTTTTCGATTTGACCAATTTAAAACTAACATAAGAGTATGAAGATTCAGGGTCTATCAAAGCAAAAACAAGCTCATAATATAATAAAAAGATACTTGCTACAACATCAGTAGCGTCACCCTCTTCGCGAGTTCGTACAACGTATGCCAAAACCGACACTTTGGCCTATGACTGATGAGTAATGGCATCATTCCTCTTTATTGCACCACTTCTAGAAACAAAACCATCATAACTAATTCCATAACCCCTGGCCGCAGGTGCAGACTTCTGAGTAGTGACAGGAGTAGCATTATCACCTATCGGGCACTCTCGAGCGAAATGCTCCAACTATCCACAACGAAAATAGTCTGGGTCAATTTCCAATATTCACCTTGATGCTTCTTCCCATAGTGCTCGCAATTAGGTATCTCAACATCTCAAGACGAGCCTCGCACACTGCCCACAGACATAGTCGGTTGTCGATTTTGATTTTTGTCAGATCTATCAGACTTATATGTCGATTTCCAATTACCACTAGAATCTTTAGTTCGCTTTGGTTGCAGATGCGAACTAATAGCTCCTGTCCGTTTTCCAACAACTCACGTAGTCTCAGTCTTCTTATCAAGACCTAAAGCTTACTCCACCATTTTTGCTTGCTCGACTAAATCAGAAAACTCTGAAATTCGATGTGATACAAGCTGTACTCTGAGTTCATCACATAAACTACATAGAAATCATTTGCAACTTTAAGCTTTGGATGGCACAAAATCAATAGCATATTTACTAAGTCGCAAAAAATCACGTTTTTAATCAGCCACTGACATCTCACTCTGTTTCAACAGTAAAAACTCTTTTTTGTTGTCTTCGAGATACAACTCTCCGACATATTTCTTCTGAAATTATTTTTGAAAGAACTCTCAAGCGGCTCACTTAGCAAGTACGTGGCGTGTTATCGTTTACCACCACATATATGTTTTTCCTTGTAGTAGAGAAACAACACAAATTACACATTCCTGGGGGCTGAACTCGAGTTGTTGCAAAACACGTTTAGTCGATTTAACCAAAATTCAGCAGCTGAGAGATCAACCCTTTTTAAACTTAAGAACTCAGTAGCACCATCCTTAATCGGAGCCCTCGAACAACAGGTACAGGTACAACAACAGGAGTAACTCCTGCTACCCTCTGAAGTGTTTCAGCTATAGCACAAAATAGATTTGAATCACCTTGATCCTCATTATTACATCTATCAACATTAGGTTGCTGTGCACCAGCTAAATGAATGCTGAATGCCACTAACTCAGCTCTATTTAAATTTTCTATGGAATGATCGCTAATATGAATTTCTTGATCGACTTCATTATTCGATTCACCCGACATCTTTTAACTATAAAGCAGAAACAATTGTATTCAACATCCAAATCCAGACTCAAACTCGACTTAACTCTAACATGTACCTCTAGACTCTATTATGAGCTCGATTTAGTTTTAAAATTAGCTAAACTTGTAGCTCTAATATCACTAAATGTAACATCCCTCACCCGGTTCAGTCATCGGACCCAAGCAATAGGATGCTACTAACAAAATTACTCAAGTACAAACAATTTACAAATGAAAAATCACAAATAAATATTAAACAATCACATACTAACATATATAATGTATTATTCCATCTATTTTAGGTAATTATTGAGTATACGAAAGTTTGAAAATAGTTCGGGAATGAACAAAAATTGATTTGAATTAAAAATAAAAATTTAAAAAAAATCTAAAAATAGAGGACATACGACTGTGTCCCTTTCTAGTGTGTAATAGCCAAGGCCGTGTGGATGGCTCGCATGATCGTGTGAACAAACCGTGCAACAGCCTGATATCGTGTGAAATTAGGGTCACACGACTGTGTCGCCAGGCTATGTGGCAAGGCTAAGCTCGTGTGGTTCAAGACAATGGCTATATGGTTAGACCGTGTGCAATTCAAAATAGGGTCACACGAATGTGTCTCCAAGCTGTGTAACAACCTGTAAACGTATAGGAAAAATCTGTACCAAAATTTAATAGGCCAAATAGTTGTGTAGGGTGACCGTATGGGACACACGACTGTGTGGTAGGCCGTGTGTCAGCCCCTGTGCACCTAAAAAGTGCCTTATAAACTAAGCTATGCAACTATGAAATGCTTAAGCCACAAGCTTTCATTTAAACCAAATTACAACCTATTCAAAGGCATCCAAAACAAGTCAATAACATCATTTACAACTATCATCTTAGGTATCTAACCAATATACCTTCAAGGGCACCTCAAAAATAACTAGATAAACATGAATCACTTAACTTTTCCAAGGCAAAATAAGTTATTCATTTTCAACCATAATTCATACACCAACATTATTAACCATTACCAAACCAAAACCAATGCATCAACCAAACACACACTTAGCAATAATAACTTCTCAATTATCAAACCATTAAGCACATATTCAACTACCATTGCAAGATAACCATAATTTGTCAATTTTCATCACACATATACATATCCACACAACTTTTAAGGACCAACAAGATTCAAATCAAGATAAGTATAAGATATCCTAGGTACATGCCAAAATAAAAGGAATTATTCACCAAAACTTGAGTTTGGGATTTCCACTTGATGTTGAATCGATATTGAACCGCTAGGTACCTAACCTGTGCATGGGAAAAACAAAATTGTACACTGAGTATAACTCAGTGGTATTTATATAATCCGAACATTATAAGCAAAACATAATACATTTAAATGCTCAAATTAAAACTAGAAGATGCTATGCTAATATCAATTCAAATGTACAAATTCATATAAACATTATTTTACCATATACATTTTGCTAATGATAGTACATGGCAAATTCAATTGATACATATCTATTTCCCATTTTGGTTTCCAATACACATTCATTTCATATCACTTGCTATTTCAATAACATTTCAATTTTAATAACTTTTTCCATATCAAAATTGATAACTCAAGTTTACCATTTACTTCCCCTATTAACAAGACTCAAACCAGGACGGATACACGGATCCAACCAACACACCAGTTTGGCACCTAGTGCCTCATCAGATAAATCCGAAGCTAATAATTACGCCTAGTGTTATAAATAAATTTGACACCTAGTGCCTCATCGGTTAAACCAAAGCAAGTTGGCACCCAATGCCTCATCGGCTCGTAGTCGAAGTAACCTTAAACTTTTCCTATCTTATGGCATGCCATCTATATCCGATTCAACCCAAACAGTTAATAGGGTTTTCATTTAATATTTCAATACCAACCAATATTTCAAATTCACATTTATTCTCAACATGTATACATTTATTCAACTTAATTCAACTTAATGACCTTGTCACTTTGCAGCAACTTTGGCAAACTTGTCGATAACCTTAGGGTTCGTACTTTGCACAGTTTGACAACCTTGTCACTTTGCAGCAACTTTGGCATACTCTGTATAAGTTAGTCAATTTTGATTATTTCATGCTTTTGCTTATGTTGAACACTCTTTTAGAAATTAAATACTTAAGCATGAACTTGTAAATTAAGGAAACATCAGACCAGGCTTGGACTAAATTCATACACTTAAAATTTGGTATGTATATTATAGTTGTATCGATTCGCAAGAGGTATTAAAAAAATATAAATAAAAACATAGAAAAAAGTAAGTCCTAAAACAATCGACGAAGTTAATAGATAAAAAGATGTCTCTAAGCCCATGTGGAATCCCACATTGCATTTAAGTCCAAAGTTTGTTTGTACCACCTTTTCACTGTTTATGCTTCACCCGGATCTCGCTTCGCCGCTACATATTGTGCAATCTCACTGTCTTTAATGTTTAGAAGGGAGTGTGTGAGCTCTTGTGAACTCAGTGAATGTATAAGAAAACCACATAACACACAAAAAAAACATAAGTTAAGAAATAATTTTAACGAAGTTACTGTTCTGTGAACTGGGTTCGCCATATTTACGCAAAGCCTGGTTCGCAGTTACCTACTGTTAGTTAACTTAAGACAATAAAACATGATATTTTGGAAAATACAATCTTATTCACATGTTCTTTTTTGTTGGAGAAATGGATCTCCTTATAACCCCTCAATTTGACTCAAAGAGTCCAACATATCCCATAAGTGTAGCATTAAGCTACCACTCTCCAACACACTTACATATCTCAACGAACGAACTTTGGCTCGCTATACCCTTATTATCCCTAAACTGTCGCCTGAATCAGAAAACATAAAGGTGATTACTCATAATCTTATGGCATGCCATTATATCCAACAATTTACAAAATATTATAGTGTCAATACATTTACTTAAACATAGAGCTTGCAAATTATGAGGAGCTCGTAGAACATTGCTCATATCTAGCTTACCATATAAAGGTTGCATATCACTGTTCATAAAAACACATTTTTAACACATTCACAAAATAAGCTTAGAGAAGACTTACTCTTGGAACTTAGGATAAAGCCTTAAGCTCCTAATTAACTCTATGGTTCGCATATAAAAATACAAGTGGTGACCCTTAAACACTTACCAGTTTGCTGAAAACTTTAAACAAGCTTTGTCTTTCCTTTGTCTTTGCTTGTAGATAGTTCTTTAGGTTCACAATTTCACAAACAAACACAATTCACAAACAATTGAAGCATATTAAAACTCATACATAACACAAGTGGTCCTAGGTTTGAACATGCTACTCTTTTGGCGAACCTAATTTCCTTTGTTTGTGAACTGTTTTAGTTACTTTTATATGTCTAAACCAATAGAGAAACAATGTCTTACCTTTAATCCTAAGAGCTAAGTGTTGGGTTCTTGCTTTCCTAGAAACTTGATAGCAAGAGAAAGAAATAATTGATAAAGGAATTTGAAAAACTTTTGTCTTTCAAAAGAATATGAAATTTTTAATGAAAAGAGCTTAATTTATAGGCACTAAGTTTTTTGATGTTCTTAGGATGCCTTAGTGGGCGTAGGAAAGAGTTACGTGCATGAGTGGTGTTGTGAAGAGGAAAAAAAATTGACTTCCTAACTTTGGTATAATTTCCCTTTGGCTACTCCTAATTTTCTTTTTTCTTTTTACATTCCAGGCCCTACTTTCACTTTCGACCCAAACCAACAATCGTAGCTCGCTAGGCCAACTAGCGACCCTAGCTAGCTAGACCTGGTCTGTTGGCGTGTAACACCCCTAACCCGTATCCATCGTTAGAATAGGGTTATGGAGAATTACCATAAAAATGTAACTTATAATCATTCATTTCTGATCATTTCATAAATCATATCATAGTCCATTCAAACACATGCATATCATCCCTTATTTGAGCCTTCGAGACCTAAAAAAAACACTTTAAAATGATTCGGGACTTAATCGAAAACATTTAGAACTCTATGGAATATAAAATTTCACACTGCAAGGGTCACACGGCCGTGTGGCCAGGCCATGTGCCTCACACGGCCGTGTGGCCAGGCCATGTGCCTCACACGACTGAAACACACGTTTGTCTCTCAGGTCGTGTAACAATCAAAATAGGGACACAAGGTCGGGTCTCAGCCCGTGTCCGTACTAATGTAACTTACTAACTTGGGTTACACAGTTGAGCCACACGCCCGTATGCTAGGCCATGTAACCTTCGAAATGGCTTCACATGCTCGTGTGTTAGGTCGTGTAACTTTCGAAAAGAAACTATTAAAACGTACACGGCCGTGTCACTTGGCCATGTGTCACACACAGTTGAGACACACGCCCGTGTCTTAGGCCGTGTGGACAAGAAAATGGCCAATATTAAGTCATTTCTCTCACCTTTTAAAACCTGAACCTACAAGCCACTTGCACATAAGGCCTTAAAACATACCTAAATCATACATAAAATGACTAAATCTTTATACCAAATGCCCATATAATCAATATGCCAAAAGGCATCTCAATCACAATTCATCAAACTTATCAAAACATGTGCATATTTATCCATTCATCAACCAATTACACCTAACCTATTTCCATACCAAACTTACCATATTTGACTACATTTATATCATTACCAATAGTTCATAACTACCTCAAAGCATAATCCATCTTGGCCACATTATAAACATACCAAAACATGGTCATTCTAAACATGCATCAATTTAACCATATTAACAACCACCAACAAAGCATCAAAATACCAAAAGTACCACAACTCCAAAGCAACATTACATGTCATGCATATTAACTAAACATTAGACATAATTCCACCTATACATGTCATTATAACAATGATCAAAAAATCAAAATCTACCGATATAATTATTGGGTAGTGTGATAAATCTTTGACAAGCTTCCAACTCGATCGAGCTTCCGATAATATGTAAAGTAAGAGAAAGATAACCAAATAAGCAATGAATGCTTAGTAAACTCGTATAAACTTTAATCATAATATTCCATTTTAAATATGAACTTTTATAAGTCATAAATGAACTTATACTAATGCCTCAAGATTTATCAAACTATATAACTATCAACTCACAAATGAATAGGTTCATTAACATCCCGAATACTTTCTATTTATAACATAATAAGTCTTATAAGCTGAATTACATAATCATCAACCTTTTCTTAAAATGGTGAACCATTTCATTTACTTATTTATCATTCCACTTAGCATAAGCTTAATTACGTTATCAATTCATGAATTAGTGTATTTATTCACGACATAAGTAAACTCACATATATCATAAGTAAACTCCTTCCTTACAAGTAAGTCCTTTAATTAAAAAATCATTTTTATTTCATCATATTTCGTCTCAACTATGAACTTATCATTTCATTATCTATTCTCATCCGTTTCGTTTTCATAACACACAAGACGTAAGCATAAACATCAACCATAACCACAAGCTAGTGCATTTAAACATAACTCTTTAGGGTTCAACTACATGGTAAACCATTTCATAAAAAATTACATCTTTTGATTTATACCACTTTTTCATGAATATAAGCATATTACCATTTGAACACTTACCATTTCAATGTATTTCATTAAGATTAAGTATGACATAATCCAATCATAAGCTTAGTACAAGCCTAAGCATCATCCACAATACATGTTAGAGCATAAACTCATAATTCACTTGAAATAACATAAGGTAAGTCATATACATGAAAAACATCATTTGAAGTCATAAATTTCATGAACATAAACATACTTTCATTGAAAATTACCTTACTGAGATTTCCAATTCAAAGAACGACTTACGGATAGAAGCACATCGTCATTCCAACCATAACACGCCTGATGCTCATACGAGCCAATCCCTCTAAAACACATCAAATACTTACAAGAGCTAGTCCAACCGTAACACACCAATACTCATAAGAGCTAGTCCAATCGAAACACACCCAAGAGAGAGTATAACACGAGAGTTCGCAACAAATGCTGAACCTCAGTTTACTCGAGAAACAAATATATGCATCCCTCCAAACCATCTCCACTCTAATCCCCCACAACACATCATATCATGACTGTACTCTATCCCTCGTTCAATCTAATCTGAACATTAAATTCAATAACATTTCACAATCTAAACTGAACATCAAATTCAATAACATTTCACAAATATTCTTTCATCAACAACAATTAAATATATCATTTGTACCATCCAAATTATTCAACAATTCATATAAATGTTATATTTGTACCAATCCTTCTAAAACACATCAAATGCTTATAAGAGCTAGTCCAACCGTAACACGCCAATACTCATAAGAGCTAGTCCAACCGAAACACACCAATGCTCATAAGAGCTAGTCCAATCGAAACACACCAAAGAGAGAGTATAACAAGAGAGTTCTCAACAACTGCTGAACCTCAGTTTACTCGAGAACTAAATATATACATCCCTCCAAACCATCTCCACTCTAATCCCCCACAACACATCATATCACGATTGTACTCTATCCCTCGTTCAATTTAATCGGAACATCAAATTCAATAACATTTCACATATATTCTTTCATCAACAACAATTAAATATATCATTTGCACCATCCAAATTATTCAACAATTCATATAAATGTTATATTTTAAACCATACAAACTTACTTGGCTAAATTTGCAGAAATATCAAAGTATAGGGGCTATTTGGTAATTTTTCATTCTCCTCCATTTTCTATTCGATCTTGACTAAATTAATAATTTCATTAAATTCATTAATTTAGATAGTAAAACAATTTAATTTATGCAATTTAGTCATTTTTGACATTTTTATAAAATTACCCTTGACATTTTACTTTTATTCAGTTTGGTCTCTAAGCCTAAAACATGCAAATTAACCATTTTTATTGCAAACCCATGCCAGCTGAATGTTAATAGCATCCATTTCAGCCCATTTTTGCAAAAATTTCACATAAAATCCTTGAACTATTGTTATTTCAACAATTTAGTCCCTAATCGGCAAATTCATCAAAAATTACTTAACAAAATACTTTTAAATACTAACTAACACTTCAAATTCATCATTTAACATCTAAGATGACAAATATTCATCAATGGCAACATTAAAAATCTTTAACAGTTTCAAAAACGAATGTACGGGCTAGCTAGACCTAGTTGCAACGATCTCAAAAACATAAAAATTATTAGAAATAGGGCCAAAATGACATACCATGCAACTTCAAAAAAAAGACCGAATGCTCAACCCCTTCCACGGCTTCATTCTTTCTCAATTTTGGCAAAACATAAAAAGAGAAAGATGGTTGTGCTTTGTTTTGTTTTATTACCTTAATAACTAGTTTTATTTTAATTAATAATATATATATTCATAATAAAACAAAGCCAACCGCCCACTCAAATATAATATGGTATATTTACCATATTAGTCCATGAATTTACTTTTTTTCATAGCTATTAAACATCTTTAGTTAATAGAATTCAATTTTTACACTTTTTACGGTTTAGTCCTTATTAATTAATTAACTATTGAAACATTAAAATTTCTTAATGAATCTTTAATAGAATAAATATATACGACTCGATTTATAGAAATGAGGTCTTGATACCTCATTTTTTAAAACCTTGGTTTTAGGGTCTTACCACTTGAACTTAATTAATCATTCGAAGAGCATAAATTACAATATTAGAAATCTTTTTAAAACCATATTTGACTCATAAATATTAAAAGATAATATTACGAACTTACTCATCAGATTTGTGGCCCTGAAACCACTATTTTTGACACCACTAGAAAAAAAGCTGTTATAAGGCGACCCTAGCTCATCAGGCTCCAAACTCCTAAGCCCTATTCCAGGATGTTTCAGAAGTTGTGAATTCTTGAGACATCATACTTAGGTTGCATGTTAGAAGAATCATCTACATTGCATGTACCTCTTAACTGATCATTATCATTATTATTTCTCAAGGGTCGTCTTGTTGCATGTTTCTTGCATTTTGTGTGGTTACTTAAGCATAATAAAATACTTAAGTGTGGGGGAATTTGATATGCAAAAGATTGATATGGTAAATTAAGTCCTTTTTTGCACTTAATGAGCTTGTAGTTAAGCATTTTAAGGCTTTATTTCATGCTTTTTAGTATTTATTAGAATTTTAATTTAGAAGTCAATTTTATGCATTTTTAGTGTGTTTTAGGACCAAAAATGAAAAAATCTTGCCTTTTGGAGCTTAACAACTAATTTCAGTTTGTGAAAAAGGTGACGAAGGCAAAAACTTAAAGAAATATTGTTGCTATCCCCCAAGTTGTGACACTAGACCCTTAGACCAAGTTTTCACATTTGCAATTATCGCACTAATATTGTATCTATTTGTTTGTTTTATACCAAGATTTTTAATCCTCGTGAGGAAATCACCTTCTAACTCGATGTTGGAGAAACCCAGTTCATTAGCAAACTCCAACACTTGGACCGCCAACATTTCCTCTACCACAAAAGAACCTGGTATGTGATTGTTTTTCCTATGCATGACCCAAAACGAGACCCTCAAAGTTTCGAATAAAAATTCCTAATACTGATTGAAGTGTTACCCTTTACAATTTTGCATCGAAATTAAATTTGATAACGGGATCAACTAAGGGCATCCGTCGAATGATGCTGTGACACTGAGGAGTCACTGTCAAGTTTGTCAGCGCATTAAGTTCCTGGACATGATTTTTATCCTAGGTAAAAAACCCCATTGCCAATTGTAAAGTCTCTTCATGCACCAATATGTTTCTTAACCACCAAATCACCCAAACTGTTATTGCCGCAATTTGACACACATTAGTATCCACAACATTAAACAAGTATTCAAACCAATCATTTAAATAATTAACATTGTAATTTGACAGCTAAGAAATCTCTAGAATAGACCAAATTTGCAACAGAAAAGGGGTATTCCATTAGAATATGAGCAGTTGATTCTTGAGAGGAAGCACATATAAGGCAGTTGGCATTAGAGGTTATTCTCTTAATTTGTAGATTATGAAAAGTAGGGACATAGTTGTGTAAAAATTTGCACACTATAATTTTAATTTTTTTTTTGGGGGGGGGGGAAGAGGAGTGGGGACATTAAAAATCCACAAATATTTGTAAAGATTAGATGTCATAAGTAGATCAGTGTTAGTAATGACACCACTACTAAGACTAGCCTAAAGTAGCTTATAACCACTTTTAACTAAATATTCCCTAGAATTATCTGCACACCACGCATAAGGAATCAATAGAAGGAAATTGAGCTAAAGGTATACAACAAATAAGTCAAGCCTCTTTTGCATTAAACATGGTATAAAAAAATTCCTCATTCCATTTATTCTCCTCCATAAGCATCATATCCAAAACAATATTAATACTATTATTCACTCTTGTATATTGCATTTTTTAAGGGTCTTTTCTAGGAAACTAATAGACCTCCCAAACTAAAATGCAAGTACCATCACCCACGCTGTAACATCCCTCACTTGGTCTAAGTGTCGAATCTGAGTTTCAAGATGCTACTATAGTTATTGAAACATTCATATGCAAATCATAACATTAAATTCAATTTAACTTATCAAGTTTTTCTAAATACATGAATAATAGAAGTTATGAACCAAAAAAAGACTAAATCGAGCAAACAAACATAGTTTAATAGATTTGAACATGATTAATTACCAATCTAAAAATTTAGTTGTAACAACCCATTTTTCAGTGGTGTCAGAAATAGTGGTTTCTGGACCACAATTCTGACGAGAAAGCCCATAGATATATTTAATTAATATTTATGAGTTAAATATAGTATAATAGTGAATCGTGATTTAATAGATTTTATTAATTAGTCAATTAGTTAAGGTACAAGTGATGCGTACCGAAAGTCAAGTGGTTTTGGGAAATGAGGTATCAGAACCTCGTCTCTATAAATCGTGGTCGTGAATATTTTTATTAAATATTACGGAGCTATTATATAGGTGAATTGAAGTTTAGTCTGATATTCCATAATTCGGTATAGCATGTTAAACTAGTTTTCGCACTTTAGGAGCTTGAAATTAAGTATTTTATTAGGATTTAATTATGTTTTAATAAGTTTTGTTAAATCCAATAAATTGTGCAAATTAAGTCTTTTATTGACCTTAGGGGCCGAATGAGGCCTAAGGGTGAGCTAATGAACTTTATAAGTGTGCAAGAGACCATTATAAGACATATTAAATGGATACTGGTAGCTATATCGCAACACGAAATGCTCAATATCGCAACATAGAAAGCATAATGGAGAAATCATGAAATTATACCCCTAAAGATATCCTAAGAGGAGTATACTGACTCTTATGTCATGATACAGGTCCTGTGTGTTGTGACTTCGACTCTAGATGACAATTAACACGACTCTGGTCCAAATCACCAATCTCTTAGCCTAACAACTTCATATTGTGGAAATACTGTGAGATTGTCATATCACGTTGCGCTATCAACAATAAATTGCCCTCGAGGAGTTGAAGCTTTGTGTCATTTCTCTTAGAGAACAAGCTTGCCAATGTATCCTATGCCTCTTTGGGAGTTTTGTCATTTCAGATGTGCTCTAACACGTCCTCTTCAACCATTTTTTTCAAAGTAAACTTTGCTTTACCAGATTTTATTTCCATTTTCTTAGTGTGCCACTTGTATCCTCGGCTTTCGGTTGTGTCACTTTATTACTATTGACAACCTCCTAAAGGTATTGTTCTTGTATATAAGACATTATACAAGTTAACCATGTATTATAGTTGTTGTTCTTAAGCTTCTTCATTTCGTTGACAACTTGCAGGTCTGTTATCGTATTGACAAATGATTCTCACAATTAAATACCTAGAGAATGAAAGTATTTCATGAATAATGCTAGGTAGTTCCAAAAAAAGAGAGTTGGGTCACAATAGACACTTTTAAGTACCGAGTTTTTCCTTAGCCAAAACCTTTCTAGACATGCAATTTCACACTACCACACTTCCTTCCAACAACTAAGCAACTAAGGATAATCTTCAAGTAGCTATGAGAATTTCTTTTCTGATGTGGAAGATCAAACAATACTGCGACTACAAAGCATACTAAGAAAATTTTCACTCTCCAACCATGCTCTAATACTAATCGTAGAATACTCAGGCCCATAACACCACTAAATTAATATTTAGCTACAACTCCTAACACTCTAATATAAGAAAATAAATGAGGAATTTGAATAAACCAAATAAATGATTTACTATTTAGTTTGGTACAATTAATACTTACAACATAGGTCTTTATATAGACCCAAAGTTTAACTACCTTTGTGTTTTTAAGCTATGTGGGATATGGGTTTTTATATACCTTCATAACCCTTTGCCTTTTTTTCCCTAAGTGATGTGAGATTTACCCATTACTAACAAAATATTTTTTCTAACAAGCTGGTGTTGATATTCAACTATAGGAAACGAAATAGGGATAACCTTTTATACTAAAATTTCTTGTAAACCTCTATTTTACCCTGAAAGATGATTTTTTTATTCCTTTTCAATAGGAAACAAACATAAATCTTAACTCTTATCTTAATACCATGAATAACAACATTAGGGTCATACTCAATGAATTCACCCATAATGTTACCAAATTGTGTCGCCATTGCCTTTGACACTAATCCATGCAAAATATAATGTATTTGGACCCATAAATCAACAGATAATAACAACACTATTCACAAATCTTCATCTTTTTTCAATCAATGAAAGACAAGCAAATGATTATTAAACGTCCATAGATCCCCCTAAATACTCTTGCAATATCATCCCATGATAGAATCAAAACAAAAATTGATTTTCTCCCAGATATAAGATTGACACCCCCTAAATGGATGCCAAGTATTGGTCAAGTTATTTCTCATCGCCTCAAACTAAACTATATTTACTATTAAAAACTTCCCATAAAACACAAATCATAGTTCAAACCTGGATCATTAGCATCCACATCAATTTTCCAGGAAACTTCCTCTCCATTGTCAATCTTCAATCCTCTCTATCTGCTTCTATGAGAAATCAAAAGAATACGTTCACCAGGAAAAGAGAAAAAAATAGAAAAAATACTCAAAAGAAAACAAAGGAAGACATGTTGTTTCAGCTGTAACAGCTCGATTTAGTGCCTAGTTAGAATAATAGTCTCAGGACCACAAATCTGGAGTTGAATAAATTATTTTATAATTATTTAGATGTTATAGCTTAATTGAGAAAAAAAACTAAATCGCATAAAATGCAAAAGTCTTAAATTAATAGCTAAAGATGTCAAATAGCTGGAGAATAAAAATTGGGGGGTCTTTAAAGGGTAATTAGACCCTATTGTGATAACTTGGTCGACCATGAGAGATGAAAGTGTGGTAAAGTCAACATTAGGTAATGTTGATGACATAAGGTGTATTATAATAATACCAAAAACCCTAGCTATCATTTTCTTTTCTCCATCCTTTCTTTTGATCAAAATTTTCAGCAAAAAAATGGGGTTTTAAGAGCTTGAAACTTCAGCAAACTTAAGCCTTCAGAAGTAAGTGATTTTAATGGCTTTTCTTGAATATTTTTGTACTTTTGAGACCTTTGAAGCATGAGCTTTCAAATGAGGGTACTATTTTGTAAAATGATCAATAGTGTAGGATTTTTCCATAAAAGGATTTTTAATGTTTGTTGAGTTTTATGGAAGAAAATGAGTCTTGGGTGTCTTATAAACAATTTTTGTGAAAGGTGTTAGCATGAAAACACCAAAAGGGACCATCTTGCATAAGTTGTAAAATAGATATAAATGTGTGATATAGTGGGAATTTGGAGTTTCTATAAGAGTAGAAAGGGTTCAACTAGGCTTAAGATGTGAAGAAATTCGATAAAAATCAATTTTCAGGCTTAAGGGTAAAATGGTCATTTTGCAAAAGTTTAAGGGCAAATTGGTCATTTTGCCCAACTATGAGTTGATGAGTGTCTATGTTGATAAAGTGATTAAATAAGTGCATTTTTTTATTATAGATCAAGAAATACCGAATCTGAACCTAGAACAGGGGAAAGCCAAGCAAATCGACTAAATCGACTAGTTGCCACATTTTGTAATTTGAGGTAAGTTGTATGTAAATAGTACAACTACATAAATAATATATATATTTGAATTGTATTGAAATTATAGCATAAATTGCTTGATTGTGGAAATGAGAAAATGTGATTAGAATAGAGATAGTAGAATTCCCAATTGAACCTTAAGAAATAAATCGGATATTCATGCCATAACGTTTGGGTCACTTGTGTGAGCTAGTGTAAGACATGTGTGGGACATGCATCAGCCACATTTTGAAAGCCAGTGTAAGACCATGTTTGGGACATGACATCGGCATCGAGACGAGTGCTAGTATAAGACATGTTTAGGACATGTTTCGGTCTCGAGACCTAAGCCAGTGTAAGACATGTCTGGGACATGCATCGGCTACGAGATGTGTCAGTGTAAGACCATGCATCGGCTACGAGATGTGTCAGTGTAAGACCATGTCTGGGACATGACAACGGCACAGATATGCTAAAACTTGTGTAAGACCATGTTTGGGACATGGGATCGGCATCTGACCCCATGTTCGAGGCTAAATGAATATAACCGTGAAAGTATGATTTCAAGTTAACAAGGAAAGTATAACCGTGTTGTGAGTGGTACAGGTACCTATATGGTATGTATGAAATGTGAGCTCGATATATGCTATATGAGGTGTATTGAATATTGATGAGTAAGTTTTGCTTATGCCACTTGTGTATTATGATACTTATTGATGAATGGTAAAGTTATGTTGTATATTTATTTATGTGCAACTTACTAAGCTTTATGCTTACTCCCTCTCCTTTTTCATTTTCTTATAGTGTCGCCTATCTAGCTTAAGGACCAAAGGAAGTCAGAGATATCGATCACACTATCAATCGAAGCATTCAGTATAGTTTGATTTATATTTTTGAATATGACATGTATAGGGCTTAGACTTACTATTTTTGTGTCATTGAGAACTGACCAAATGTGTTGCTTGGTTTAGAAACCCTTCATTTTGTATTAAGCCTTGAATGATGGCAAATATTCATTTTGATATATGCAAATGAAGTTACTCTCATGAATGAGTATTTGCTTAATTGATATGTAGTCTATTATGGCTGATTGGTTTAAATAAGTTATTCTTGTTTTGGTGTGGTTGCTATTATATAGGTTGTGTAAGTAAGGGTGGCAAATGGGCATGTGGTCTGACCATGTGTCCCTTTCACGTAAAAATTTCAAGTCAGTATGCATGATAGTAAACACAGAGGCAGAGACACGGCCGTGTGTCTCAGCCGTGTGAGGGATACGACCTAGCACACAGGCGTGTCATGGCCGTGTGAAGGACAAGGGCGTGTGCCAGGCCGTGTGAAAACCCCTGTAGGTGTGCATTTAGAATTAATTCCACATAGGTGGAGGATATAGCCATCAACATGACCATGTTGAAATGGCCATATAGACGTGTGCCCTGTTTCAAAGTCAAATTTTCTATAGATGGTTTAAGGACCCGGGCTGATCCCGAATAGTTTTCAATGGTCGATTTGGGGCTCATAGGCCCATAAAAAGAAGTTCAAAGTAGAAATTAAAAAATTTCTAAAATGGGACCAAGTCTTGGTGACTTGGAGAACGTTTGTGTGCATGAGATCGAGTTAGGTAATGCCTCGTATTCTGCTCCGGCGTGGGTTACGGGTATGGGGTGTTACATCAATTGATTATTTTTTTCATGATTTAAATTTTATATTTATCAAACAATCTAATTATATTCTATACTTAATTTTAAGTAATATATCAAACAAATTTTATAACTTTAATTTAGTACTTAATTTTTAATATTTAATTTTTAACACTTAATTTTTTAGTTTATCAAACAACACCTAAGTTCATTTATTTATAAATTATACCATTGCGTATATGAATAAAAATAAATTAAAACAAAATTTTGAAAATAAACTACTTCGTCGCTTACCACTTCTACCCCAAAGTTGTTTTCCTAGTCGACAGCAATACTGACTACCAAGTAGGCTATTGATCAGTAGCTCATTTCTGGGTTACCCCAATATATTAAAAAAAAATTATACATGAAAATGGGTTCTCAGCCAGATTAATTACGAAAATGGTATTTTTTTTAGGTCGCGCCTACCTGACAGGCGCAACCCATTTTTTTAATATTAAATTTTTTTTCGTTTAAAAAATATTATTATTTTTAAAATATTTATATTTATATACGGGTAAAAATATAGTTAAAATACGGGTAAAAAAACCCGAAATCGATTGAGCCTGTCAGGTAGGCGCAACTGCCACGTCAGCTTCCCCCTGCTCTCTCTTTTTCTTCTTTCCCGAATTGCCCTTGTATTGCGTGTTTTCGTAAAATATTTTTTCTTTTTTAGCAGGATTTCAATACCCAGTATAATATGTCGATGTGCCTAAATTTTTTGCAATTTAGCTGAAAATCTATTTTGATATATAATTTTTTTTATTTATTTAGGTAAAAAACCCGTATTATGGATTCTAGTATTACAAAAAATTGAGATGGATACATATTATACTGGGGACAATCGGTCACTAAAACTCCGCTCGCAATTTCTTGAGATCGATACACATTATGTTTCAGATATTTTTTTACCCTTATTTTGACCCATAAATAAATTTATATATTTTTAATAAAAATAAAAAAAATATTTTATTTAAAAAAACTCCTCTTACCTGGCCTCGTAAGAAACTTTAAATATAAATTTTTATAGTTTTACCAAAGATTTAAATATAAATTTAAATATTTTTAATAAAAATAAAACATGCAACACAAGGGCAATTTGGGAAAGAAGAAAAAAAGAGAGCAAGGGGAGCTGACGTGACAGTTGCGCCTACCTGACAGGTGCGACTAGTCACGCCTACCTGACAGGTTCGACCCATTTCGGGTATTTTTACCCGTATTTTAACCATATTTTACTCATATATAAATATAAATATTTTAAAAATAATAATAATATTTTTTTAAACGAAAAAAAAATTTTAATATTAAAAAAATGAGTTGCGCCTGTCAAATAGGCGCGACCCAAAAAAATATACTATTTTCATAATTAATCTAGCTAACAACCCATTTTCGTGTGTAAGTTTTTTTTAATATATTGGGGTAAAAAAACCCCTCATTTCTTTCCTAGTTACCCTCCCTTTCTTATCTTCACTACTAACTCTCTCCCTCTCCCATTGACCCACCCTTTGCTCACCATGCTCACTACTTCTTTTCTCACCGTTGTCACCACCCTCTTCTTCACCTCTTTTAGTATCTCTCACCCTCGCTTCCCCCGTCTCCCCTTGTAACATCTTAACCGACCACATACCTTTTTTTCAGCAAAAAGATACCCCTCGTTTTGGAAAAATAAATATAGCCCAAGGTTTGGCCCTGGTCTCCCTTAAAGGATGTTTTCTCGAGTCCTTGGTGGTCCAATTTTCTCGAGTTCGTGGTGAGTCAGTTTTATCAAGTCTAAACGGACTTGTTTTGTCTACATTTGGTTTGATAGATATAATATTTTTCGAATGTTCGTAGGTTTCTCATAATGGACTTGATTTGTCAACGACAAATTCAACGCACCAACTCGTTGATTCGATGTAGCAGCTAACGCCCAATGTTGGGCCTTGTGCCTGCGACATTTGTGTTTGTCAAGGAGTTACTTTTTAGAATTGAACATCTATCTAGTATAGCTGAATTGTTTAGTTAAGTATCCATACTGATTTCTTGATTTGTATTTTATATGGGTTTGTTTCATTCTACTAGGATTGTTTATCCCTTGTAAGGAATTTATAAAGGTCAAATTTTGCATTTAATGGAATTAGTACCTCTACTCTAAATTGCTCAAATTTAGTACTTGGTACTTTTTCAAAATTTAAAATTTTGGTGTTGATTTTTTTTTTGTTGTTTCCCATCATTTGTGATTTTATATATATATAAATATTGAGATGATATTATACATAATAAAAAAATTGACTTCTTAAAAACTTTGCCAGTACGTGTGCGGACATGCCAAAAAATAAAAAAGGTAAAGTTTGGGTTTCACTTTCCGTCGAAATCACAAATCAAAGAAACAAAGCAATTTTCCTTCATGAAAACAAATTTTGGATTTTTGAAGCCATAATCAACCTTCACATAATCTCAAACTATTTTCTTCTACTCAAATCAAATAGAAGATGAACTATCGCTAACACAAATCGAAAACAACAAACCCAATCAATTGCCAAATCATAAAATTCTGTTCTACTTTCTCAAATTAAGTTGTTGGGTAAGAAAGATTAAGTATGTTCTCTGTTGGTTGCATCTTCTATTTTCTCAAATTAAATCAGAAAATCCTTTTTTTTTTTTTTTTGTTGGTTGCAATTTGGAGGAGCATTTAGTATTTGTAGATAGAGAAAAAGTTTTAGGGTTGTTTGTAAGTTTAGGTTGCTAAGTCGGAGAAAAAGCCCATCATCAAGTAAGTTGAATATGATATATGATATTTGGAATAAATATAAACGTAATATTTTTAGCATTTTAATTGTATTATTAATTTAAGTAATATTTTTCAGGTTTTAGGTTGTTTTTTTTTGGCATGTTTCACACGTGTTGGTAATTTTTTATACAAGCCAAAATGTTTTTTTATTATGTATAATTCCACTTCAATATATATATATATATATATAAAAGTCACATTAGACTTTTCAAACGGAGGGAAACAACAAAAATATTGTTTAAATTTCGAAAAGTACAATTATTAAATTTGAACAAATTGGAGTAGAGGTACTAATTCCGCAAATTTTGCATAGTACAGGTGTTAAATACAGAATTTGACCATTTATAAATCAATGGAATGCTAATCTCATAAAAGAATTGCAAAATAAACAATGAAATGGGCCTAAAGACGTTTGGATTGGGTTTTATTAATAATTAAAAGATAGAATTAGATCCACAACGGCAATTGTTGGACTTGGAACCACAGTTGACGTCGCACAATTGGACCCCACGCTGTTGAGTTCACAACTAGCTAGCAGCTCTGGATTATAAACTTGAAAAATCAACAATGGTTGAAATAATAAATTTAATTATAAAACTAATATTAATATTAATGTAAAAGGTTTTTAAAATGATTTACTATTATTCAAATAATAAAATGAGCCAATGAGCCAGAATCCTACTACGTTCCATTCAAATTTAGACATGAATTTTTTGGATTCAAGTCTTATACATTAGTTCACATTAAGTTATTATAAAAGGATATTTGATTCACGAATTCATACCTTATTTGAGATTTTAGAATTATATTCCCTTGTTTAAATTTCAAAATTACCTTTTAAGTTAATAATATAACATTTTCAACCGTGCTAAAATTTGATAATATAAAAATAATCTAATTATACTATATTTCAGTATAAAATTTTAAAATAATTTTATAATATACAAACAAAAGGAAAGGTCATAGGGTAGGACCAAATCCAATTATAACTTTTTTTTTTTTTTTTTTGAAACCAAGCAACAGCCTAACCCCATCCAACGCTCGTTCATTTTCCTTATAATCGAACTTAGATGCCAGAGTATGCTTCAAGCCATTACTCCAGTTTCAGCTATAGTATTATATTATGTCTTTGAAAAAAAAATTCTTTACCATCCTTTAATGACAAGAAAAATCTTCTAAGATAGACCCAATTTTAAGGTATACTTTATTTGCAATCAAGCTTTTCTATTTTAAGGATTGGTTCAAATTAAATGTTTTATTATTAAACGGATTAATTTAATATGTGTATTAGTAAAAGGAATAAAAAATCTAAATGTTATATTTACAATTTAAAAACTATATAAAATTATTCATTTTCAATTTAACTCAAAAAAAAAATTAAGGGTGTAAAAGTTCACAAACTTAAAAAAATTAAACTCTTTTTTTTACTCATTTGGGTACTCAAACTTTCAAAATATATTAAAAGGTCCTCAAAAAAAAACTAATTAAGCCCCTACCTTTTTTTTTTCACTCAATTGGATACTTTAACTTTCAAAATATATAAAAAGATCCTCAAACTTTTTAAAAAAAAAGGCAATTAAGTTCATGCTTTTATTAAAATTAGAAAAACATTATAAAAAATTAAAAACAATAAAAGATATAAATATTATTAAATTTTAATAAAATATTAAAATATTAAAAATTAGAAAAAATATAAAATCGTAAAAAATATAAAAAATTATAAAATTTTATAAAATCGTAAAAAATTAGAAAATATATAGAAATATAAAAAATTTATAAAATTTTATAAAGTCCTAAGAAAATTATACAAAATGTAAAGAAATATAAATTTTGTTTTTATAAAATTTTACAATTTTTAATTTTTATTAAAATTTAATAATTTTATAAAATTTATTATTTTTATAATTTTAATAAAAGCAAGGGCTTAATTGTTTTTTTGAAAAATTTTGAGGGTCTTTTTTATGCAATTTGACAGTTTAAGTACCTAATTGAGTGAAAAAAAACAGGGCTTAATTGCTTTTATTGAAGAAGTTTGAGGGCCTTTTTGATGCATTTTAAAAGTTCAAGTGCTCAATTGAGTGCAAAAAAAAAAAAGGAGAGGCTTAATTATTTTTTTTTTAAAAAAAGTTTGAGAGATTTTTACATCCATAAGTCAGAAAAAAAATTTATTTATAAAACCCTAACAACTTTAGAAATATTAACTATGTTATATAATAAATTAAATTTATTTATAATAAATGTTAATTGTGCTAAATTTTAGTTTTATTTTAGTTTTTTATTAGTAGAAAGGTTAAATTAATCTAGTTAAGAGTATAAAAATTAATTTCAACCATTTCTATGAAGTAGTTGTCCCCTTTTTTTTTGTTTTTTTGTTTATGAAATGGGCAGGGTAACCGAATGAAAATCAGAAGTTTCCTGAGAAAGAGCAATACGAGAGTGGTGAATCTCATATTATTTTTTACCTAAAAACAACCAACAAAATTCCAACATTGAGCAATGCTTTTTGACTTATTCGTTTCAGATTTCAGAATTTAAAACTCACCAATCCTTTCTCACTGTTGTGGGTATAATGACTGGTTGAAGCAATGAAGTTGGTTCCCTCTCGTGGTGGGTGGTGACTGGTGAGTGGTGGGTAGTGGGTTGGTATTCTTTTAACTTCCCCAATAATGGCTGCCGTACTACTCAATTCTTAATGCCAACTTATCTTTCGCTCATGTAATCTCAATGTTGGATTTGCTAATGCATTTGGTCTTTCTTGTTGCAAAATCTTATAGAAAATTCAAGGTTTACATGTGTAGGGTTTAGGTTATATTTTTCTTTGATGTGGATTTAGTTTATAATTTTTAATTTAATTTTTTAGTTTCTATATTTTTAAATTTTAACGCTTCAATCTAAACTCAAATTGTACTTGTTAAAGTTGTTAACTCAAATTCTGGTATATCTAAGATCTTATATAACAAACATATTTATCACGTGTGTAATATCCCATCAACTTACTAATTTCATATATTACTCATAAAAATACTATTTTAATTTATGAATTTAACAGTTATAATTTTTATTCGGGATTGAAATTATAAAATTCTAAACATATATGGATTAACAATGATCAAATTGAAGATTAGTAACTAAATCCATAGTTTATGCATAGTATGGGACTAACAGTAGAACTTGATCTAATAGATTTAACTACTATCGTTAAGATTAGGATTGGAATTTCAAAATTAAAAAAAGTAGAAGGATTGAAATTGACCAAACTAGAGTACAAAGATTCAATCTTCAACGTATGCACAGTACATTGACAAATAGTATGTTTTGGCCTTTATATTATTTCATTTTCAAAATTGAATTTCGGCTATTTTTTTATTTATACAAATTTTGATAATTTAATAATTTGTAATTTCATAGATTTGGAGATATTTGGGTACTCATATCATGTTCATAGGGATGGAAATGGAGCGAAGCAAGGGTGGATTTTGTCAATTCTTTCACCACTCCAAAGTTGACATCCTTTGCCCTACCATCTGCTCATTCCACTATGGATATATAATCTTGAAAACCACTAATACTTCCATGAATGTTGGATGCATCCATACTCATGATTGTTGCAATAACAACAATGCCAATTGAACTAAGTGATGGGTGTCGAATCTACTAAAAATAAAAGGTCCTACTCCTAAAATAGAATTTAAATTCATAGTCAAAGAAGTAGGGTTGATCTCACAAAGATTGAACTGATTATTTTATGATTTAGCACAACCAGATTTTGTCATGGGCAATTTTGTGCCCAAGACTTGTGCAAACCTGCGTAAATAAACAAAGGGGGATAAAAGTATAACAAAATTAAACAAATAAATGCAAATTAGGATATAGAAATTTGAAATAGAAGTAAATTAAACCAAAAGGATAAAAACTCCAACCTCATACACAACTTCTGATGTGATCATGGCCAAGGAAGCTGCTGCCGATCCCATTGAGCTGCCCTTAGGTCCAATCACTCGGTCACGAGCCAAGAAGTTTAAGAAGCCCTTTCGAGCTATATTGATCGAGCATGGGGAGAAGAAGTGGTGGGCTTTATCGAGCATGTGTCCCATGTAGCTTACTTAAAGTTGAATTTTAGCTTTCATTTTTAAGCTAACTGGTTGCAGGAATAAACTTTAATAATTTTTAGTTATTTTAGTTTAAGTATTTAATTGTCTTAAGTTTATTTAATGTGTTCTAATTAGTTCAGCAATTTAAATTGTCTTAATTTTATTTAATGTGTTCTAATTAGTTCAGCTATTTAATATGTCCTAAGTTTATTTAATATGTTTTAGTTAATATAGCTACTTAATGTGTCCTAAGTTTAGGCAACTTAGATGAGCTTATGAATGTGTCCTTAACCGAATTTAATGGTGTTTGTAGGTGGTCACACCAGCTGAATCAGCTAGCTAGATGCATTGGATGGCATTAAAGGAAATCATTGTATTTGGAGCTGAATTAAAGGCCAAGCTGTTGTTTTCTCTTCTCCAGGTGTCTATTTGTGAAGAGCAATGGCCACAAGCACATTCACACTAGACCATTCGGCTTGCAGCTGATTTCACACCTTAGAGGCTGCCTAAATTCGTATGTTCACACTTGGGAAGCTGGTTGAATTCTTGTGTTCACACCATTGAGGCTGTTCGTGCACCACAACACATTCAAGGGGCTGCTGTACATTCGGCTTCCTAAGGGGAATTAAGTGGAGCTCATAACTCTTGGCTGCTCAATCATTTGCAAGATTCAGCTCAACAAATTAAGTTTACTTAGTTGACTGATTGGGAATGCTAAACAACCTACCCATTGGCGTCACCTAGGTCTAGGAGTTTCTAAAAGTCATGTTAATCATTTTAGAAGTTAATTCAACTCATTAATAGCTCAATTGAGCTAATTACAAGTTGTCCATTGGGCTATAGCTAGCTCAGCCTATAAATACTTAGCTATTTTCATGTTGTAAGGACTTTTTGCTCATTTTATGAACATTTTACCATTTGTGAGTGTCCAACTCTCAAAGTTCTCTCTCAACTGAATTGGCTTATCAAGACAAGTCTTGTGTAACAACCCAATTTCAATGAAATCAGAACAGTAGTCTCAGGACCATAAATCTGAATCGAAAAATAAAATTTATTTTTATTTTATTATATGGTCCATAATATGATAGAAATGTCATGTGAAAATTTTGATAAGAAAATATTATTGATTATGTGCCTAATTACGAGAAGGACCAAATCACATAAAATGTAAAAGTTGGATTCTAGTAGCTAGAAGGATCAAATAGCTATGGAATTCAAAACTTAAGGTCCTTATATTGTAATTAGACCATTAATAAAAAGTATGTAGATATTTTTGGATGATTCATCCATGGAAAATGAGAAAAAGGCTAAGGACTAAATTGGAAATCAAAATTATTAAAAGATTATAAATTAGTAAATAAAAATAAAAATCATTTTTATCATCTTCTTCCCAAAATATTCCACAGAAACCCTAGGAGAGAGAGAAGAAACTTTCATGGCCAAATTGGGTAAGTTTCCTTGGCCCGTTTTTAGTAATTTTGATATTTTTAAAATCGGGATAACTTAATCTATCTATTTAGGGGATCAATTTGTAAAGTTACTGAAGTATGGAAAATGGGTTATGGATTTATATGCTAGAAATTAGAAATTTATGGTAGAAAATGAAAGATTATTGTTAGATAAACAACTTTTACAAAGTGATTTTTGATGAAAACATGATTTAGGGACTAAAATGTAAAGTAGTAAAATTTGATGAAAAATTTTGAATTTTTATGAGTACATGTGCTGTAAATTTTGTAATGGGGCTTTGGTTAGGCTTGGAATAGGGAGTAATTTGCACAAGTTTCATTTTCCGAGCCTAGGGACAAAATTAGAATTTATGAAAAAGTTAGGGGTAAAATGGTAATTTTGCCTAGGACATAAATTGAGTCCAAATAAATATGAAATGTAATAAATTAACACCTGTATAGATCCGGATAGACGAAATTCGGAGCTAAAACGAGGAAAGAGAAAAATGTTGGATTAGTAGATTTTACGTACACGAACATTGTCGAGGTAAGTTCGTGTAACTAAATTGTGCTTATTTACATGCTTGCATTGATTGTGTTTATGTAAATTGTATAAATGTCATAAATATGTGAAATGATTACATATCCGATCAAGCTCGATAAATAAAAATGTTTAAATTAAATGATAATGCCAAATAGATAAAAAAGGATAAACAATGAGAATGTTACTTATATGCTTGAAATGAATGTGGAATGTGTTTATTTGAATTATATGAATGTTGTGGATGTATGAAATAATCACATGCCAGATAATGCTTGAGAAAAATGTTTAAATCCCGGTTGAATAAAAATAAAAAATCGATGGATATGTGATTTCTTGAAATGAATGAGGTCCTGCATTTGTTGCTGACGGGATTTAGCTCAAATGAGTAATCCTATTGACCTTATTACAGAAAAGGATTTAGCCTGAATAGGTAATCCTAATATGAGTCCTGTCGAGCACATGTTATAGATTGGATTTAGCCCGGACGGGTAATCCAGATCAAGCTCTTTAGAGCATATGTCATAAAAAGGATTTAGCCTGGAATGGTAATCCTGTTGTTTTTACGTATGAAGCTCAAGAGTGTACTCTATGAAATAGTACCTTATGGGTACCATTGGACACGAATTTGATGGATTCTGATTCGTAAACCTCGAGTGTACTATCTATGTATCCATCGATATTTCGAATAAATTCAACAGGTAAAAGTTATTGACATGTGAAGATATGAATAAGAAATCAGTTATTACACATATCGGCCTGAAACACATGAAAATGACGATATGCGATGATTGATATATAGAAATATGAAATGATGATTTGCATATGGAATTTATTTAATGAATATGCACACCTTTGATTATAAAATTGTACACCTTGAGTGTACTAACCGTGACCTTGATATTCCGAGCAATATGAGTAAATATGAAATGATCTGAGCTCGAAATAAGCTAGTATGAAATTATACTTGTAATAATGAAATAAATTATGCATGTTGAATGAATACATGTTGTGGAAAGCATATGTGCTTGGAATCTTGATTGTTGTTGAGTCCATATATGTTTTGATGTTATTATGGATTATATGACTAACAAGGGCAATGAAGATGTGTGTGTGTAGGGCTTGAGGTCAAATTTATTGAATATGCCTTACATAGTTACCTCATAATAGAATGAATGGTAAGTTAAGTACCATGTTATACGAACTTACTAAGAATTTTATGCTTACTTGGTTTTATTTCCCTTTTTTATTGTAAATCGGAAGCTTGTTGGATTGGAAGCTTGGCGGAGATCACTCACACTATCCATCAGCCCATGTCAGTACAATATGGTAAATCAATTATGGTTGTAATGGCATGTATAGGATATATTGGCCATATTGGCATGTAAATTTAAATGATGCTTGTAATCTAGCCATTGGAATGACTAGTAATGGTTGGTTTTGATATATTTGTAATGTCATACTATGGTAGCTACATATGTGTTAAGTATTTGATCAAATTATACTTATTATATAGATTAAACCAAGGCAAGAATATGAACATGTACGCATGTAATTGATAGAATTTGTTTAATTTGAATGCTTGGAATGGTTGATATTGGATGTGTGTTTCAAGTGTAGGTCATGAGTGTGATTTTGGGTGAGAAATAAAGCTAGGAATGACTTTATTTTTTCCACACGGGCAGACACACGGGCGTGTGTCTAAACCGTGTGTGACACACAGCTAGTAACATGGGTATGTAATTAGACCGTATGCCCCCTGCACCTTAATTTTGAGAAATAGAATGCTCAAAATTGAGCATAAGGGCAGAGATACGGGAGCGTGTCTCAGCCATGTGTGCTACACGGCCTAGAACATAGGCGTGTGTTTTCACCGTGTGAAACCTGCACCTAATTTCGAATTGAGTTAATTAACCACAAAGCTTAACACACAGGCGTGTGGTACAGCTGTGTACACAAGTCAGAGAGTTACATGGGTTGGACACGACCTGTATCATGGGCGTGTCCCAGGGTCACACGGATGTCCCTTGGACCACACGGGCATGCGAGTCTTGTAACTTGGAAATTTTTTAAAATATCACAAAAAATTCTTAAAGTTCTCGATTAAGTCCCGACTCGTTTCTAATGTTCGTATTGGGCCTCGAGGGTCCAATTAAGGGACATTTTGAATAATCTCAGCTAATGAATAGTCATTTACATGAATAATCTGTAAATGTTTCTGAATGTTTCGATAATGCTCTGTAACCCTGTTTCGGTGACGGATACGGGTTAGGGGTGTTACAGTTAGTGGTATCAGAGTTACGGTTTAGTTGGCTCTCTGACTGAATGTAGTATATGTGGAGTCTGGAAATACATGCCATTACAAAACCTGTGATAGTATGATATCTCCTGACTCTGATGAAAACTGTTTTACAAATAGATAGAGATGCTTTCTAACCGAGCTAATTCTGATACTGTTGAAAGTGATACTCACGTGCCTGAGTAAAAATGTTACTTATGATGAAATAGAATTTGAAAAGGTACGAATAAATGTTTTATAGTACATGAGAATGATAAATATGCATGAAAGTTAAATTTTGAGGCTTACGATCTCCACCCTCTTACCAGTATAGTATTATACAGCGAAATTCACAAGATTTATATGGATTAAGCTCAAATGTAGAACTAAAGAGTTCAAAGGCTGAATAATTAATAATATAGTCAGAATTGAGAATGAGTTAGTAAGTGAAGACGATATTAAAAAGAGATATCAGATTTTTCTGAAAATTATTCTGAATATGTGATTTCATTGTTAAGGAAGAAGTTATTCATGAGTAAACGACTTATCTAGATATGATATTTACAGAACGGATTAACTGAAAAATTCTTCTGAATTGAATCTTTCAGTGAACTAAATAATGTAAGATTATTGATAACTTTATCAGTCAATGGAATAGTAATGAAATTGCAAAGACATGTTAATACAACTGTTATAATTGAGTATATTACAACAATCTCTTTTGGGTATTCTACATGTTCTGTTATTCTCAGAGGCATATGAAATTGTACATGTACAGTTGTAATATTTATCGTATTGAAAGGCTAGTAAATTATAATAAATGGAAATACTGAAAGTCTGGTTGATCCATGAGCGGTATTGCTCTATCATACTTGGGTTTTCTAATTCATCATGATTGATATAAGTTTTGAGGATAAGATTCATATGATGTTATTTTCTACTTATACTGATTGAAGCCCTGAATTACGAATGTGCAAGTTATATTGTCTTTATCACAATTGTTTCTACTGAGTATGCGTGATATTACTCTTCTAAATTTTCTTTGAGCTATCATCAAACTCTTTATTATGTAAACATGGGTTATTTGTGAAAGATATTCTTTGATCGGAGGTAATTACATTCATTATCGTTATAAATATTGACTCGATCATGAGGTATGGTGATAGAGATCACAGATTATAGAAACTGTATTACTGCATTGGTTATTATTAGGGCCACTTTCGGTTTTCCCTCTTTTAAGTTGAGGTACACTATTGATACTGAAGTGTTGCTTTATCTATATGGTTGAAATGTCGGTCATATTATAGCACTATGGTTTTGAATCTATCTGATGGTTATGGCTTTGGAAAAACTTAAAGCTTTATTGTTAATAATTGAAATAGCTACATTGATGACCCAGCCATCACAGAAAAGAGGTAAGATTTGAATGGACTGATAAATATCAGTAAAGTTTTGACCAGTTGGAAGCTAAGTTGATCAAAGTAGTGATTCTGGTTCAACCTGAATTAGGTAAGGAATTTATTATTACAGTGATGTATTATTAAATGGAATTAGACTGTGTTTTGATGCAATAAGACAAAGTAATAGCCTGTGCTTGCAGACAATTAAAAACCACATGAAAAGAATTACTCGATACATGACCTAGAATTGACAGCCACTGTTTCTGTATTGAAATCTGGAAACATTACTTGTTTGGTGAAAAATGTCATAGATTCACCGATTATAAAAAGTTAAAGTATCTGATGTTGAAAAAAGATTTGATTTTAAGATAACGTATATGACTTGAATTGTTAAAAGATTATGACTTGATAGTTGAATATCACTTGGAAAGAGCGAATATGATTATAGATATTTCGAGTAAAAAATCTCTTTATACTTTGTAAGTCATAGATGCCGATTATGATTGTCTGACAATAGCTCGATTTTAGCTGAGTATAGAGCTAAACCGATGATTTTACGATAAATCAGTAAAACTCAGAAAAGTAATAATGATTTGTAAGTTAAATGAATACAGTGTGAAATAATTTCTAATTCAAAATTTCAGAATAGATCTGATAAATGTCTGTTATTCAGAGACAGAGCCTGTGTACTGAAGAATTTGGAGTTTATACAGAAAATTTTACATGAATGATATGTCTGTTTATTTGGGGAATGATAAAGTGCAAAATGATTAAAAAAATGTATTAGTAGCTCAGAATGAAATGTGGTATTTCTGAATCTGTATTTAAATGTTGGATGTATGAGCAAGATAAGGATGAAATTTTCAGGATGGTTATAGCCAGCAAAGATACCGAAATGGAAATGAGACAAAGTTACTATGAACTTTATATAGGGACTATCCTTGTCTATGAAAAAGAAAGATACTATTTGAGTAATTGTCAATTATTTGATGAAACCTGCACTTTCCATTCTGGAATGAGTGGATTTCACACTTGATAGATTGCCCGAATTATCTGCTTTTTGAGATTGTTAGATTATATGAGGTGCTAGTTTTTGTTATTTTTTTCTAGGTTCATACTTAAGCCTTAGCCGAATCTATTATATTGTTCCCTAAACCATTCCCAAAACCACTTAGTTCAAGCCTATCATTTTCTATTTCGAGCCTATCTTGCCAACAACTTAACCTTTATTTAACTTTACGATCGAGCATCTAAACGACTCGCATCACATCACCAAACAAGTACATATCAACTTCACTTTCTATTTCTGAACTAATCACGAATTATGGATACATCTGCACTCAATAATAAGTTGATTATAGTGCTCAATGAACAATATCAACTTCCAATTCTTCCATAGTGGTAAACTAATTATAGGTTGTGGGAACATCCTAATAATTAGTTCTTATCTCAGCTCTTACAATTTAATTTTTCAACAACATTACAAGCAAGAAAATCCGACTCTAATTAATCTTCTTAACTACGTGGACCATTTAAATAGACTTCTAGTTCTTGTGATGTCAGCCAACTACACACCCAATTGAATCACACCAATTAGTTCTGTAATGTCCCAAAATTTTTATTTTTGATTCTGTTAAAATATGACACAATTATGTCTCTGCGTCAGTGGTTAAGTGTTCTAAGAGTGTGTGAGAGGTCCCAAGTTCAAGCCTTGTCTTGGAAATTTTTTTTGTATTTTTATGAATAAAGCCTTAACCTGGCCTATAGGGCTTAAGTTTAAGTATGTGTAGAATCATATCAGAATGGGCTTGCTAGTCTGGTGGTTAAGTGGAGTGTTGGAGTGTTGGAGGTCCTGTGTTCAATTCTCTGTGGTGGCGTTGAGACAGTATTTTTGCTTCAATTTCGGCTAAGAGTTGTGTAAAACTGGATTTCTGAGTTGTTATGATGTAGTGGGGTAAGTGGAGTGATTTGGGGAACTTAGTGGTTATCATAAATATTTCGATTTCCCTCTCCTTCCCAAAATCTTTCTCTACCTTTTTTTCCTCTCCCTTTCTCTCATTGCTGTCGTTTTTTTCATACTCCCCTCTTGCTGTTTTTTCTCTTTCTTCAATTTTTGCCCGTTAACTATTATTTTAATTCCACGACTCTTTACTCTTGTGTTCTGCATGTGTGATCAGTAGGTAGAGGTGTGTTTTTGTTTTGGTTTATTGAATAGATTGATAAGAGTTCGTTATGTGATTAGGGGTCAATCAAATATCAGTAGGCTATTAATCGGCACGTTGGTAGTGGGAAATTGGCATTGCCTAGCTGAAGGCAAGGTTTGGTTAAAACCTTGATACGAGTTCGATTTGGGATAGCATTTTAATCGATTAAATTAGTGTTATTTGTTCAATAATAGGTCTTGGAGTACTCGAGGATTATTTTAGCATCAAATGAAACCAGGTGTGTACCCGAACCACAGAAACGGAATTTGACAAAAAGCTAAAAAAGACACTCTGTCAACGCCACACGGGTCTGTGGTCGACCGTGTGGTAGGCCGTGTGACGATACATGGGCGTGTGATCGACGAGCCAGGCCGTGCGTGCATGACATGGCCGTGTGATGGCTGGGCGAAGCCGTATGTGACACACGGGCTCGGCCAATTGGGCCCTGTGGGCCATACGGGCATGTGGGCCCATACGGGTAAACCATACGGGTAAACCATACGGGCGTGTGAGATTCTAGTTTAGGCCATGTGATCCACACGGCCAAGGTCAATTTGGGCCGTGTGGGCCACACGGGCGGACAACATAGGCGTGTGAGCCCATTTTCATTGATTTGTTGCTAAGGTTGCATGGGTCGCCCGAGACGACTGTGAACCTATTGTAGGGTCAGTAAGTTATCTAGACCCCTAATTGTCTGAAACGACTGAACGACTGTTACACGTATATAATTGTTTCTGCATGATAATATTTCACTGAACTGATATTGTGTGAACTGTTACTATGAGATAGCATGACATAATTGTATGTTGTATTGCATCGGGTTGGGGTTTGATATTGATCTGAGGAAGTGTATTGAAAGGCTTCAAGCCTAATTTACTGGCAGCTCAGCTGCAAATCACTGTCTAGTGCCGCATTCGGTACTATTTAGAGTGTAAGGATGGTTGGGTTGATTATATCCCCACATGGAGTGTAGGGTTGGACGGAGATGGAGTGTACAAGCTGGTTAGGTAGGATTTTGTAATTGCATATCTGTTTCAAAGATGGGCTAAGGCCCTAATGCTTACTGTTACTGATATGAGCTACGGCCAAACTGATACTGATACTGATATTGAAAAGGGCTTAGACCCAGACTGTGATTATCTGTTTACTGTCTGTTGTTTGCATGGGAATTACACACTGAGTTTACGTAAACTCACCCCCTTCTTCTTAACCTGTACAGGTAATCCCAGACTTGACAGATTGGTGTAACGGAGGACTTAACGGTGGCCACACGTAATACACTATTTTGATTCCAACTTTGGATATTTAAATCTTAATTATTTTCTGGGTTAATTTTTTATGTAAATTTGCGGACTTTTAGGACTTTTCCTTAATTTGGGTTATTACTTAATTTTTATGGATTTATAACTGCTAAGACGTTTAACAACTCGATTTTTAAAAAAGGTAAAGTTTTCTCTAAACACGCGATTTATTCAAAATGACTTTTAAAAGCTTCCGCAACGAAACGTGTAAAAATGATTGACTAGATAAGTAACGATTTTAAGGTCAACAAGAGTTAACCAATGGAAATTATTTTATCGTAGCAACTTAGTTTCAAAAGCTATCATGTGACATCGCTAGATTCGACCATAACGTCTAGGCTGAGTTTGGGGGTGTTACAAGTTCTTTGGTAAAATAAAACAATAGTTACAGATCAATTTGTTTTTATCAATCATTTATTATTCAAAGTATCGAACAAGGGGCCCTTCTCCAAGTGATTCCAAAAATTATACTAGGAGACAATCCTATCTTTTTCATAATCTAAATAAAAGAAATATCAAATCAAAGAGGAATTAAGTATGGTTTCGGATCTCACAATTCAACACTAAAATTTTGTCGACATTTGGCTGGATTAGAATTTAGCTACTCATAATCAAAGAACAAGTGAATAGATTATTAAAATAAATTTTCTTGAAAATAAAAGAAAAAAAAAACAATGTTTTATCCTTCATGTTGAGGTTTTTGACCTACTCGTTCCATGTTATGTTAGAACAAGTTTATTTTTCTACTTGGGCTGAGGAAATGGGCAAGGATGCAAAAATTCCCAACTAATTCCTTGATGTGCTTGAGGGTATTGGATAAGTATTAAGTTCTTATCATTATCACTTTGCTGGTTAAAGAATTAATTTAGAGGTAATTATCAGATTTTTTTCAAGGGTTTATCTATTTATTTTAGCATATTATCTTGCTAATTTTTATCCTATAAATAGGCGTCACTTTCCTTTGGTGCTACACTTGTTTAGGAGACGGAAATCTACAACACTTTTAAAGATCTTTGTAACCAACCTTTTTTTATTTTCTTGTATTGAGTGTTTAATTTTCTTAGTTGTTTAATGATAAACTTTCTTAAGTGGAGTGGAGAGTTGACATTGGTGTATGTTGATTGCGGTATTGTTATCTATTAGGATTGCATGAACTTAGCTTAATAGAGACGAATTATTATAGTTGTTTGATTTGGTGATTGAAAAAGAGTATATTCTGATAGGGCTCTATAGACGTAAGATCATTGTGTTTGAACTACATAAACAAATATTGGTTTTGTCGTTTCTTCTTTCCTTACCTTACTTCCTCTCACACTCTGTTTTCATTCTATTTATTGTTGTAACGAACTCTGAGTTTAGTAAAATTTTTCATTACTGCAAACAAATATATTTTTCAATTGGTATCAGATCTTAACTTCATAAGGTATTTGAAGACGATCCAATGATAAGTTTGTAGCTATGTAACCTATAAGAGAAGGAAGTTCGATATCTTGAGCTTCGCTTCTAGCTAGTTCGTCAAATAATGTCAATTGGGAAACCCATATGAAAACGTTCATCATGCCTATTAATGATGCTGCTTGGGAGGCTGTTGAATAAGGTTGGACTTAGCCAACTATTATTGGAATAGATGGAACTAGTTTTCCAAAAGCAAAGGCCAAATTCACTGTCGAAAAGAGGAGAATGGTTGTTAGAAACTCCAAGGCATCAAATTTCATTTTTAATGGCGTAGATATAGAGAAATTTAAGTTTATACCAATGTGTGAAACTGCCATGAAAGCTTGGACAATCCTTCAAAATCAACATGAGGGAAACGTTGTTGTAAGAATGTCAAAGCTATAGATCCTAACCACTAGGTTTAAGAAATTAAAAATGCATGAGGAAGAAACTATTTTTGAATTTTATACTCGTGTTTGTTAAATCTCTAATGATGCATTTTTCCTTAGCGAACGATTCTCTAAGACCAAATTAGAGCGAAAGGTTTTGCGATCACTGCCGAAACAATTTGCTATCAAGGTAACAATAATTGGAAAAGCTAAAGATGTTACTATAGTCAAGTTAGGTAAGCTAATCGACTCCCTTAGAACTTTTGAACTGAAACTGCTAGAAGCTAAACAAGACAAGGTAAAATCAAATATGGCCTTTAATGTCCAAAATACTACTATATCTGATAAAAAATCAGTCGAAACCATGGAGGATATTAAGAAATAGATAGTGTTGATCTCTACAAATTTTAACAGAACTTTAAAGTGTTTTACTAAGAAAAAGATGGTTTATGATTATCATAAAGAAGAGAGTTTAAGAAAGAATCAACCTAGAGGTGAATATGTTAGAAAGAAATATGTCCAGTACTACGAATGCAAAAGGTATGGGTATATACAATTTAAGTGCGCAAATACCAAGAAGAAGCATAAATCTTTGGTTACTATATAGAGTGATAAAAGACCAAAGAACTAAGAAATTGGTAAATCTTGAAAAGAGTTATATTTTATGCCTTTAGAATTGATTAATTGCCTGTAATTAGGTAAATTTAGTTGTATTTTAGGGTTTTCCATTAGTGTTTTTAGGAAATTGCATTAAATGGCTTAGATTGTGCTAAAATGTTATTGTATTTACTTCTAATTATTTTCGGGAAGGAATTGTTTGTTAAGTGGCAGGTGTAAAATGAGGAAAAGAAGTAAAGGAGTGAAGGTTTGTTGTGGAAAAAGGTTGGACAATTATCCAAAATGAATGCCGTGGCAATGCCTCAAAAAGACCTAGTCAACACTTAACCGTTATCAGCCCTATTGTACGTATACCAGAAAAATTAGCCTAAAAAAGAGGGAAAAAATCATGGGATCATAGGATAATGGGCCTACTCTAAAGAAAGAGATATAAAACCCAAAAAGAAAAAGAAAAAAAAAAGAGAGACAATTGAAAAAAAAGTTCCTTGGATGGACAGTAGAGGATAACGGTTTAGAACAAGGTAGACTCGTAAGGGAGAAGATGAATGCAATTCCTCTTGGCAACCATTAGATTACGACACCAAAGTTGTGGGGCTGGATAGGTGAAAGCCATCTTCCTGAAGTTCTTCTTCTACTTATTTATTTATTGTTTTTTGAATTGAATTGAGAAGAATGATGTTGAATGCTATTCTGAATTTGAATGTTATTTTCCAGCCCATGAGTTAGTCTTATAGGGTTGAGATTGTTTGATAAAACCTTTTATGTCCTTTAATGAATAAGGCCTAGATTAGTTTTAATTTACTTTTTCATTCAATGGTATTTATGAATTGCATGCGTATAATCTCTAGACATAGATGAATGTGCAACACGTATATGAAAATTACTTTAATATTGACAAGGTTAGGTTAGTTAGATCAAAATTGAATGATATGAACAAGTATTTGACCAAATACTTGTAACAATCTCTAGACGTAGAGCAACGTTCCATATAGAAAGAAAACAAAATAGTGCTAGGTACTGTGCTAAAGGCCTATAGACATATATCACTTTAGGCAAGGTAACTTGTGGTCTTGCTCTCGAAAGAAGCAGACCATTTTAGCTCTCTTTCGAGCAGTAGAATAAAATTGGTTTTGCAGAGGCATATTTGGTTAACAAAGGCAGATTCTCAGTATTCCCAACCTTCCAAGTCAACATCGTAGATTCATTAACTTTTGTCTTAGCATCTCTATTTTCACATCCTTAGTTGTTACTTGTTTACATATTATTCACATAATCATTCTCGTAATTGCCATTGCATAGTTACTCTTGTCTTGCCAAAGCATTTTCATTTATTTGTTAGAATTCAGATCTTACATACATCAGTATTCCTTAATTATCCCTGTGTTCTGATTATTGTTTTTGTCATAGTATTAAACACACTCCTTTATAATAAATTAACCAATTTATACCTAATTGATACCTGTGGAGATGATCTCACTTATCACTTTCTTGATTGATCTGACGTGTACAATTGCAAAATTTGCTTAGCATATTCACATGCGATAGTAATAATGTGACATTCACAATTTTTAGTTCGATTGAACAAACCAAAGTTGCCCAAAGGGTGTTGAATTGACTTTTAAAAAAAATTAGAAACCTAGAAAGAAAAGATAGAACAATGAACACAACAATTTAGACTGGTTCGGCCCCAATTGCCTGCTCCATTACTCAGCTTTCCACAACTAAGGATTTTATCAAATTCACTAATTTGTACAACCTTTGAGGACAAGGTTTAACCTTACAATTCCCTTAAGATTTTTACCAAAATCTTAAGACACAAACCCTCTCAAAGAATTATAGAGAAGATAAAATTTCTGAATTATTTCTGCAACACCATCATCAATACAAGAATCCTTTCTAGAAGGAAAGTTAGAATCATAAAAAACAACATGATTAGACTCTTCTACTTCTAAAGTTCTTGTAACACCCCTAATCCGTATTCGTCGCCGGATTAGGGTTAAAAGCGTTATCGGACAAATCAAAACATTTCACAAATAATTCACAAACATCATTCACACATAATCATGCATCATTACAGAGTCCCTTACATAGGTCAACGAGACCTTAAACATGCATGAGAAAGGCGTCGGGACTAAACCGAGCTCATACAAATTTTTTTAAAACTTAAGCATTTTTCAAAGTTGACAGGTCACACGCCCGTGTGAACAGGCCGTGTGCCTCACACGACTTTAGACACGCCCGTATGTCTAGGCCATGTCAAAACAGGGCATACATACTGACTTGTTCACACGGCCACAAGACACACTCGTGTACCAGGCCATGTGAAAATTAAAGAGGCTACTGACTTGGATCACACGGTCAGTCACACGCCCATGTGTTTAGCCCGTGGTCGAAACTGAATTGGCCACATGGCCTAGCACACGCCCGGGTGTGCAACCGTTGGTCTGCCTAGGCTTATTTTGAAATGGTCCTCGAGCAACACGGTTGAGACACACGCCCATGTCTCTGCCCGTGTGGGCAAAAATAGGCCATTTACAAGGCCAATTTGCCACCTATTAAGGGTCCTCCCTCCAAGCAACAAATAAGCTTCAAATGCATACCAAATGTTCATCCATTTCACAACAAATACATACACCAACCATGCCATAACATTATCAACCAATTTCATGCTTAACAGTCATACCAAATTATGTCAAAACATTAGACATAATCATATCTAAAGATTTGTTTCATGACCTCATTTTACTTCATTCAATCACATGCTATAAACTTACCAATTTCTCAAATATGCACATACCAAAACTTACCAAAATTGACCATTTCTTTTGGCCAACCAAATGCACATCATAATGGCACATTTGTATCACATATCATATATCAAAATCAAACCATAAGTTCAAACACAAACTAGCCATATCACATGGCATGATATATACATTACAAAACATATCCAAATACGTCTAGCCTATACATGCCATATTTCAATATATACATTTTTAAAAAGTACCAAAGCAAGTTTCGATAGTGTGGTGACGATCCTTAATGATCCCTGAGCTCTCGATAGCTTCGGTATCTATAAAACAGTTGAAAAACACACAGAGTAACCTTTGAAAAGCTTAGTAAGCCATAAACAAATAAACTTATCATTTAAAACATGAAAACATCATCAAATTACATATACTCCATGGCCAAAGACTATCTCAAACCACATAATTCTTATACATTTCACATATTCCCAATTCATCTACACATATAGCATATTTTCTCATACTTATAAAACATATCATCACTTGTACATATACTTACCTTTTATACTCAAACATAGTATACATTTCAAACGTACCTGAATCGGATACACACCTCATATAATCATTCATTTCTCAGAATGCCCGTTGAACCGTTCAAAATCATGAGGATACGTAGATAACTCGGAAAGCTCGTACAATGCAAACGTCCTAGACGTGGTCTTACATGTAATCAAATATCGATGCCACTATCCCAAACAGGGTCTTACACGAAATCAAATACGATGCCAACATCTCAGACGTGGTCTTACACGTAAATCATAAGTCGATGCCAACGTCCCAGACGTGGTCTTACACGATAACACATATCAGATCCTATGTCATGACATATGTATCCTAACTATTCCTAAGGTTTGTACGAGGCTTTTTGGATGTCGAAACTTTGTCAATACTTTCTCAGATGCCTCATATTTCTCAACTCATATAATCATTCATCATAGTTCAATAGCATATAATCAATAGTAATTCAATTCAAAACACATTTATTTGTATATAGACTTACCTCGTACGGATTCGGATAGACGGAATCGGTTATTCGACGACTTTCGACTTTTCCCAATCTAATTCTATTTTCTTTAGTTCTTGATCTATATAAATTCAAATTTAACCCTTTTACTCACCAAATCATTCAAATCAATCCAAAAACACATATTTAGGGAATTTTACAAATTACCTCTCATATTTTCATATTTTGACAATTTAGTCCCTAATTCACAAAATCACAAAATACACAAAATTTCTTTAGACATATGCTTGGCCGAATTCTCATAATGTTCATAGAAGTCCACATATTTCTTTTATTTTAAATTTTAGTCCCTCAAAATACAAATTTCACAATCTAACCCATTTTACTCAAATTCATCAAAAATTTAAAGACAAAATATGTTAACCTAATACATATATTTCATTTACTAACATCAAACTTCATAAAACTCATAGTTTCATCAATAGTTCAACTCAAAATTATTAAAAATTTTATAAATTAGGACATGGGCTTAATACTATACTGAGCAACAATTACAAAAACATAAAAATTATCAAAAATGGATCAAAAACAAACCTTGAATTAACAACCACAAGTGCTGAACCATAACTTGAACTTTTCTTCTTCTTTTACTTAGTATTTTCGGCAATAGAACACTTAAAATGAGCTAATTTTAACATTTTATTTAACACATATTAATACACTATTTACCATTATACCATTAGTTAATTAACATTTAAACCATTAACATACAAGGTTATTAAAGTCCACTCAACCTTCCAATGGTCAAATAAAAACATAAGGACCTCTCATTTACAAAGACATATCAAATAAGCACTTAAACAAATAGAAGGCCACTTTTACATTTTATGCGATTAGGTCCTTTTATCAAATTAAGCACACAAATGATCGAATTTTCATACGAAACTTTCACACATGTCAATTCACATATTTTAAGAACATAAAATAATATTTAGATATTTTTATGACTCAGATTTGTGGTCCCAAAACCACTATTCCGAATAGGGTCTAAATCGGATTGTTATAGTTCTTTTGTTAAATATTCTAAAGCTTTAGAATTTAAAGAATAGCCAAGAAAATTTCATTCATCACTTTTTGCACGAAATTTACCAAGATTATCTTTTCCATTATTTAAAACAAAACACTTACATCCAAAAGAATGAAAATAACTAACGTTAGACTTTTTATTTTTGAAATTTTATATGGAGCTTTCTTTAAAATAGGCCTAATTATTCCTTTATTTACAATATAGCAAGTGGTGTTTGTGGCTTCCGCCCAAAAATATTTTGGTAAATTGTTTTCACAAATCATGGTTCTAGCCATTTCTTCTAATGTTCTATTTTTCCTTTCAAAAACTCCATTTTGTTAAGGGGTTCTAAGTGTAAAAAATTTATGGCTAATTCTATTTGAGTTGCAAAAATTTTCAAACCCAAGATTTAGAAATTTGGTTCCATAATCACTTTTAACACTAGTAATAGAGTAACCTTTTTCATTTTGATCCATTTTTGAAAATGTGATGAATTTTTCTAAAGCTTTATCTTTAGTACTTAAGAAAAAAACCCCAAGTAAATCTAGAATAGTCATCAACAAGTATAAAAGCATATTATTTTCCACCTAAGCTAGTTGTCCTAATAGGACCAAACAAGTCTATCTGAATTAGTTGAAGCACTATACTAGTTGATATTGTAACAACCCGTTTATCAGTGGAGTCGGAAGCAGTGGTTTCGGGGCCACAAATCTGACGTGTGAGTCTGTAAATATTTACTATTTCATATTTACAAGTCAAATATGGTATTAAAATAAATTTTGAATTTGTAATTTATGTTATTTGAATAAATAATTAGGGTTAAGTGGTATGACCCTAAAGTCAAATAGTTTTAGAAAATGAGGTATTGGGACCTTGTTTCTATAAACCAAGCCGAAAATATTTTACTAAATATTTATGGAGTGTTATTAATGATATATTAAAATTTGATTAAGAAATTTTGATGTTTAAATGGTTAATTAAGTGAAAATGACTAAATTATAAAAAAAAGTGTAAAAGTTTAGTTTTATTAGTTAAAGGGGTTAAATGGCTATGGAAATGAAAGTAAATGGAATGGTAAATATACCATTTAAGGTGATAGTGGATATACTTGGTTATGGTTAAAATGAAATTATGATAGTTTTAAAGGTTAAAATGGTAAATAACCAATTAAACTTAAATTAAATAAAACAAAGTTTCTTATCATCTTTTTTCTAGTTCTTCCTTCCACCGAAATTGAAGAGAAGAAAACCATTTTCATTTGTTTCAAGTTTCGGCCAACTTCAAAGCCTTACATGGTATGTGAATTTGATTCTGTTTTTAATGAGTCATATGTTATTGATATCGATGTAGCTTAATCTAGCTAACCTGGGGGGTCAATTTGTTAAATTGTCAAATGTTATGGAATGTTCCATGGATGGAATTGAAGTGTTCTTGAAATTTTATGATAGATTAATAAGCTTATTTGTAAAATATAAGTATTTTGTTAAGTAATTTTTGGTAATTTTAGTGTTTAAAGACTAAAATGTGAAATTAATAAAAGTATAAGGACTTGCTGTAAAATTAAAAATAAATATGGGTTGTAGTAGGGTCCCAAAAAATTTTACTAATCTTGAAATTGAATAAAAATGGTTAATTTGCATGTTTTGGGCTTAAGGAATAAATTGTATAAAAGTAAAACATTGGGGATAATTTAGTAAAAAGGTCAAAAAGACCTAATTGCATAATATGAATTGATTTTTCTATTTGGATTAGTGTATTGAACGGAATTATTATTTTAGATCAAGAACAAGTGAAAATTTAAGGAGAAGAGAAAATTTCCAAATATTCCCTGTACTTAGTCATTGCTGCAATTTAGTCAAGTAAGTTTGTATGAACTATAATAGCTTAAATGTTGTTTGAATTGAATATTTATTATGTTATTTTTATGTAAATGAATCATTATACAAATGTATCAATGTTATGATGAATTGACGGATATCGAGTGCCGGTTGAACCTTAAGAATACTTAAGATACAAATAACATGTCATTAGGGATTTCATGTTTTGGGTGCTAGTCTTGAATATCCTACCGATGACTAAGGTCCTGCATTTTTTGTGGACTCTCAACAGCTCGTGTGAGTAGCATTGTGTAGCTTACATTTTGACCCACAGCTTGTGTGAGCAGGCCCATTTCACAGCTCATGTAAGCAATGATGTAAAGGAAAGGTTACAGTTATATGTAAAAGCAAACTTCATGTGAGCTTCCCCGAGTATTCGATGTAATTCTAGATGGTTCAATGGGTAAGAAAATGAATGGAACGGTAGGTGACTTAATGGAAAGGTTCATAACTATATGTAAAGGTTGATGCTTATATAATGTATGTTATGAAATCTATTTATTTATAAATGAGTTTATATGTTTGTCAATGAATCTACTAACATGTAAGCTTGATGATGCTCGGATATGCTTATATGTAACTCATGGTATTGGAAACGGTAAGTAAGCAAATGAAATGGATCATGATCGTATGCTAACGATGATGAATGAAATATTATGTTTATACATGGTTGATTTCTTATGTATCATGAACAAGTATATTAACTTGTGAGTTTGATGGTGTTATATAGGCTTTTATTAAGCTTATGACATTAGTAAAAGGTTTATACGTATTTTATAAAGTTTATTATTGAAACGGTATGTTATGTTTAAAGTTTATACGAGGTTACTAAGAATTCATTGCTTATGTAGTTGTTTTCCTTTTTTTACAGATTATCAGAAGCTCAATTTGGTTAGAAGCTCGTCAGAGACCTATCACACTATCCAATAGACAATTCAATAGTTTTTGAGTAATTTGGATAAGGTTTATAATGGCATGTATAGGGTGATTTGTAATGGCTTGAAAGTGATACATCTGGTATGTTTTGATAGGTGTTTGAATTAGGTATTTATGTTGTTGTTAGGCACATAATAGTATTGGTCTTTATGCTTGGAATTAGGTATTGCTAGCATGTTTGGGTAAATGGTGCTTGTATGCATTTGAGGTGCCTTTGAATGGCATAATTGTAACATCCCTAACCGTATCCGTTGCTGGAACAAGGTTATGGAGCATTACCAAAGTTTACAGAATAATTATAGATATTTTACATCATTTACTGTTCATGTCCAATACTAATTATATTGTCCCTTGAATAGGCCCTCTGTAACATCCTGAATTAGGGCCTAGTCAGAACAATGGTTTCGGGACCATAAATCCGATGTAAGAAAATTTATTTTTATTATATTTTTATGGTCTATGATTTTACAAAATGATTTTGTGAAAATTTCGTTCGAAAATTTTGACATTTAGGCACTTAATTTGGTCAAAAGGACTAAATTGTAAAAAGTGAAAAAGTTGAGTTCCACATGTTAGAAGTGTCTAATTGTTATGAGTTTTTAAATTGGAGGTCCTTAAATGGTAATTAGACCATTGGTTAATTGTTGGACAAAAATAGACATGAAATGGGTGTAATAAAATATTTTTAATTTAGGGGCATTTTGGTAATCTAATAATTAAAAGAATTAAAAAGGGAAAATAAGCCAAAATTGGCTACCATCTTCTCCATCCAGCCTAAACTAGAATGGACACCATGGCTAGGGTTTGGTTCAAGCTTTCAAGCTCATTTGTAAGTGATCCCGAGCCCCATTTTTAATGTTCTTTACATTTTTGAAGTCCCGATAACATGATCTACTCATTTCTACCATTATTTTGAGTTAGGGTTTATGTTTAAAAATTTACCCATGAGTCACATGCTTGTATTTTGATGTCTACTGGTAGAAAATGAGTGTTGGATGTTAAATAAACGACTTTTACTAAACGATTTTCGACGAAAACGTCCGAAAGGATCATTTTGTAAAAGTTGTAAAAATGGTATAAAAGGGATTTATGATGAGAATTGTAATTTTATGAAAATGGTTCGGCTAGGCCTATAGAATGAGAAAATTGAATAAAAATCACTTTACAAGCTTAGGGGCAAAAGTGTAATTTTGACAAAGTTTAGGTTGCCAAAATATGATTTTGGGTCAATTTGAATAATGTGAGTCCTAAATAGGCTATATTTGAAATGATAGATCAAGGAAATCGAGATTCGGGCTTAAATCGGGAAAATATAAGTTTTGGACTAAAATGGTAATTTTGTCGTTTCCGTATTCGAGGTAAGTTCGCGTGATGTAATAAGAACATTATTCATGTTATTATTGTTATACATGAAATATATCTTGCTATGATTGTATTGAATTTGACGTTAATGGACATTTGATGGAAATTGACATTTTAAATGAAATGAATAAGTTTGAATGAAAACTAGGTGATATGTTATTTTTATTGTATGGACTAATGCCCAAATAAACATGAAAATGTGTTGAATTGAATATACACCGCATGATCATCTATGCATATTGATATACTTGATGAAAAGAGAAAATTCTCGATAAAATAAAAAGGGATATCCGATAGATAAATCATTGTTTACATGACATGAGATCCTGCATGTGTTGTAGAAAAGTATTTAGCCCGGACGGGTAATCCGTTGATGTCAATATAGAAAGGATCTAGCCCGGACGGGTGTTCCTTAAGTGATCGAGCCTCTCGAAGAATATGGGTGCATTAAGGATTTAGCCCAGACGGATAATCCAATTAAGGACTGAATTTAGCCTGGATTGGTAATCCCGCCGTAATGAGTAAGGTTCGCGGGAGTGCGTACTTGAAATGATCACTTGCATGGCTTGACAATAAATGTGATATCCATCGAGATTCCGAGGAATTCAACGGGAATTAATATGAGAAATGGAATGGAAATACTTGAAATGATAAACTCATCTATGCTTAGATGATACTAGTATGATGTATATGATAGCACAAGTACGTACTAGAAACCCATGAGCATGTGTTTGCCATGTGAAATGAAATGGACTTGTGATAAGAGTGCAAATGAATGAGTGATATTTATGAGAATAATTTCTATGACAAATTTGTGATGGTTATCATTATGTTGCATTAAGACAGATTAGTACAATAGCAACAGTCTAACTTTGAAAATCTACCAAAAATAATGGAAATTGATTTAAAGTATGAGTAAAATATAAAATTAAATCTTATCGAGTCTAGTTTCAGATAGAGGAAACAGTGTAAGCAAAGGAATCTCATATGATGAGATATTTGAATTTTTGTGAAACAGGGTCATAGTAATCTCGGACTCCCCTGTCTTAACTTTGGAAAATAATTAAAAATTGTAAAAAAATTATTATGGGTTATAATTTATATTTTTAAAATCCCTAATGAGTATATTTTCAAGGGAAATAAACGGAAGCATCATCTAATTTGCATACTATGAGATAATTAATTCATAGTGAAGAGAGGTTGGAAATTCCAAACAGCAAAATAGGGGTAACTTTAAGGAATAAAATGTACTTATTGGCTAGACCAAAAATTCTTAAACTTTTATGATAAGAAGATATGTGAGTCTAGTTTCAGGGGAAATTAATAGTTCTTAATTCGGAGTCCCACAGCTCCAGATAAAAATAATTTAGTGACTATGACTTAGGAAAACAACTTGACTGGACTTTGAATGAATAGAAAGAAATTAAAAATAGCACGTTATCACATTTCTTATTATTTTTCATGTGAGCTTACTAAGCATAAAGCTTACTCCCTCCTTTCCATTTCCTTAGTGTTTTTAGGTCAGCTCAGGGTTGGAGATCGTTGGAGGCAACATCACACTATCGAGACATCATCTTTGGAATATTAATATATATATGCTAGCGATTCCAAGTGAGTGACATGTATAGGGACTTAGTTTTATGATAGATGTTGTTATGAGTAGTCAAATGTATTGGCTTATAATGATTCGTCGTATATAGCCATGAGATGTGGCTTATAATGATTATGGCTTGTAAGCCTATTTATCCATGTTAAGTCCTAATGTTTGTGATGTGGATATGTTTGTTGAAAGTGCATGTTAGTGTATAACATGTGTGTATGATGAATACTTCATGACCAATTGAACCGGTCATTCTAATGAGAAAATGCATTATATAAAAAAAAAAGATGATGATGTTGATTGAACTTGAATGCTCAAGGTCTAATGACACAAATAATAAGTGAATAATTCTAGACTATTAGTAAAGGTGGTACAATAGTAAGATTAATGGTCATGGATGTTTGCATCTAGACTTAATATTGCATGAGTATGCGAAATACGTAAATAATGACATGTTAATGTTAAGAATATATCTTAATGATGGAGGTTAAATCATTAAAATGACGCCATGATATGTGTCCTTAATATATGTAATGAATTGAGGAAATTAATGGAAACACAAAGGCATGGAAAATAGCCTAAGTGTTAGTCACACGAGCAGAGACACGACCATGTGTCTCAGCCGTGTGGAGGGCACGACCTAGCACACGGACGTGTGGCTTGGTTGTGTGGTTCATTTTGCGTGATGCTCTCATAGTCAGAAAGTTACGCGGCCTAAGGACATGGGCGTGTTGAAGACACACGGGCGTGTCTCTGTGTCCACACGGGCTGTGGTCAGAACACCCTTACCTGCATATGTCGCCGGAACAGATACAAGGTATTACCAGAACATAATACCTACCATTAAACATAATCGAAATATAAATATGTCTTGAACAATATTAGCCAACTTTAATGGCTTGTACAAATTAGCTGGTCGAGTACTGTAACTAATATTTTAAACCTAGACAAATATGACACGTAACAAAATAATTAAGCCTACTATACATGCCATAATTCAAAACGTTTAGTTCAAATACCCTAAAGTAGGATAGTGCGGATAGATCTTCACGATCCTTAACTCCTGAGCAAGCCAGAGAACACTATAAGACAAAAGAGAGAAACAAAGTAAGCTTATAGCTTAGTAAGTAAGTATGTAAATACTAAAAAAAAATCTAACATGTTTACACAACAATTCAAGTACATCTACTTTAACTTCACTATTCATTCCACTTTGATTAAGCTGTCTCTGCTGCGTCATATTCACTAAATAAATCATAACTCGAGTTACCAAACTCGAAATTCAAATCCGTAAAATTTCCCTGAATCTAGACTCATAAAGCTTTTTGCTAATTTTTTCTATAATTTTTGGTTCAGCCGATTAGTACAGTTTATTAGTTAAAGTTTCCCCTGTTACACAGCTCGACTGATCTGACCTCTGTTCACTACAAATTGAATTTCTCTCAGTACACAATTCAAACAACCCTGAAGTCTGTTTCATTTAAAAATAGTCTCAATAAGGAATTTAGGCATGTAAACTATATTTCTTAATTTGCTTTGTACAATTTTTAATGATTTTTCAAAGTTGGAACAGGGATCACGTATTCATCCTGAGCAAGTCACATACAATTGTAAATATCTCAAAATATAGAATTCCTTTGCTTGCTCTGTTTCTTTTATATGAAAGTAGACTCATTAAACTTTAATTTCACATCTCATTCAACCTCTAATTATATTCCTCCCATTTTGGTGATTTTTCAAAATCACGTCACTGCTACCATCTAAAAACAGTTTTAATGCTAATTTCACTCTTTCACAAATTCTTTATGCTAACCTCATTTTATCTTATATATGTATATACCACAAATCATTTTCACCACATTTCATTCACCATAAGTGTAGGTCCAAACCACAATATCACCACAAAACCATCCCGTTGAACAATTCGGATCAATCCTCGATATTTAATGGTTTCAAAGACACATTTCACCATCATACTTCGTTTAGTTCGGCTCTCTTGTACACATGGTGAACACTTAGTACCACTCATGCGACCTAGCCGATTTGTCTCGTAGCTCTCTTGTCTACATGGTGTCCGTCACTTGGAATCACGCATGCGACCCAGCTACATTTATCTTTCACGTAGCTCTCTTGTCTACATGGTGTCCTTCACTTGGAATCACGCATGCGACCTAGCTACATTTATCTTTCACGTAGCTCTCTTGTCTACATGGGATACATCTCGTATCACACATGTGACCTAGCTACTACAGGGTGTCTCGTAGCTTTCTTGTACACATGATGTGCACTCGGCATCATACATGTGACCTAGCTACGCTCCATCTATTTTATTCGATTTTTTCAATGTTCAACCGGATCTCTCTCTATTATTTATTTCCATTCTTCCAATAGTCGATTTATACTTCAACATCAGCTAGTATATACATATAATAGGCTGAAATATAAGAATGTACATGAAATTATTGTAATATTTACATACAAACTTACCTTGGTGCAAAATGTGGAAATTTTGCAATTTAATCCAAAACTTTTTCCTTCCCCTGCTCGAGATCAATTCGCGTCTTTCTTGATTATGGAGCTTGAAAATTGAAGAAACCCTAGCTATGGAGAGAGGGAGAATTCGCAGCAACTAAGGAGGATGATGACCAATTTTGTGTTATTTTTCCCATTTTATTTCATTTAATATCCAAATGACCAAAATGCCCTCCTTACTAAACTTTCAAAAATTCCTTCCATGTCCTAATTTTGTCCATGAACTTAAAATTGGTCAAATTGCTATTTAAGACCTCCTAATTAATATTCCAAAACAAATTTCATACTAAAACTTCGGGATGCAAATTTTGCAACTTATTCGATTTAGTCCCTACTTTCAATTTAAGCACTTTAGGCATAGAATTTCATCACGAAATTTTCACACAATCATGCAATCATATCATAAACCCCAAAATAATTATAAAACAATTATTTCTATCTCGGATTTGTGGTCACGAAACCACTATTCCGATTAGGCCCTAATTCGGGTTGTCACAATTCTCCCCCTTTTGAGATTTTCGTCCCGAAAATCTTACCGAAAAGAGGTTTGGGTACTTGTTTCCTCATAGCTTCTTCAGGTTCCCACGTAGCCTCTTCTATCCCATGTCTGTGCACAATACTTTCACTAAAGCTATACTTTTATTTCTTAACTGCTTAACCTCTCGAGCCAAAATCTTTATTGGTTCCTCCTCATAGGTCATATCCGATCGAATCTCAATTTCATTGGAGAAATCACATGTGAAGGATCGAACGATAACGTCGCAACATTGATACATGAAACACGTTATGAATTCTTTCTAACTCTGCGGTAAGGCCAACCGATATGCCATGGTCCAATTCTCTCAAGAATCTCAGACGGCCCAATAAAACGCGGACTCAACTTGCCTTTTCGACTAAATCTCGAATCTTTTTCCATGGTGACACCTTCAAGAACACTTTATCACCCACCGAAATTCAATCTCTTTTCTTTTTAAATCAGATATGACTTTTGTCGATCCGAGCGACTTTCAAGCAATCCAATTACTTTTATTTTCTCTTCGGTTTCTTTAACTAGATCAACTCCATGAATCTGCTTTCTCACTAAGCTCGGTCCAATATAAAGGAGTCCGACACTTACGACCATACAAGGCTTCGTACGGTGCCATTTGTATACTTGATTGATAACTGTTATTGTAGGCAAACTCAATCAAAGATAGATATTTCTCCCAACTACCTCCAAATTCTAAAACACAGCATCTAAGCATATCTTCGAGTACCTACATTACTCTTTCTGTTTGACCATCTGCTTATGGATGAAATGCGGTACTAAAGTTCAATTTTGTACCCAAAGCTTCTTGTAACTTTTTCCAAAATCTCGAGGTAAATCTTGGATCTCTATCGATATTATAGACATAGGTACTCCGCAACTTCACAATTTCAGCAACATATAATTCGCTAATTTATCAAGTGAGTAATCAGTGCGTCTTGGTATAAAGTGGGCTGACTTTGTTAATCTATCAACCACTACCCAAACAAAGATCCTTCTTTTTAGGAGTTAAAGGCAAACCGTTACAAAATCCATGGTAATCTTGTCCCATTTCCACTCGTGCACCATTACTAGTTGAAGTAATCCTCAAGGCACTTGATGTTCAAATTTTACTTGTTGACGATCAAACACTTGGTTACAAATTCGAAATGTCCCTTTTCATACCGCCACCAATACTGACTTCTTTAAATCATTATACATTTTGTGCTACCGGGTGAACGATAAACACCATTGTGCGCCTCATGTAATATTTTCGAATCAATTTATCGTTTTTCACACATATCCTGTCTCAAACATCAAACAATCATCTGGTCCAACTCGAAAATCGAGTCATAACTCGATTCGCATTGAGTTCTCTTGATCCGCAACTCACTATCATTCTTTTGAGCATCACAAATTAATCGGAGAAATAACGGTTTAGCTCTCATTTCGCTAAGATTGACCCATCATCGACAATGCTAACCCCGTGTTCATGGCTCTCAAAGTAAAAAGAAATTTTCGCTCAAGGAGTCAAGAACTACATTTGCTTTTCCGGATGATAATCAATCACTAGATCATAATCCTTTAATAATTCAAGCCATCTTCATTGTCGCAGATTCAGATCCTTTTGATTCATCAAGTACTTCAAACTTTTGTGATCAAGAAAATTCGGCATTTTTCACCGTACAAATAATGTCGCCAAATCTTCAAGGCAAAAACAACAATGCCGCCCAAATCATGTGTAGGATAGTTCTTCTCATGCGGTTTTAACTGTCTCAAGCATAAGCTACCACTTTACCCTCTTGCATCAACACACATCCAAGGCCCATCAATGATGCATCACTATAAATTACGAACTCCTTTCCGACTCAAAATTTGTACTAAAATTGGTGCTTCATCAATCGTGCTTTCAATTTTTCAAAACTTTGTTGACATTTATCAGTCCATTCAAATTTAACATTCTTTTGCAACAACTTAGTCATAGGAGAGGCAATCATCGAAAATCCTTCAACAAAACGTCTATAATACCCGGCTAAGCCTAAAAGCTTCTAACCTCGGATACATTCTTGGCGGTTTCAATCGACGATCGCAGAAATCTCACTTGGATCCACCCGAATACCATCACCGAGACTATATGCCCCAAAAATCCGACTTCACGGCCGAACTCACTTTTACTAAACTTGGCAAACAGTTTCTTTTCTCTCAAGATTTGCAATATAGTTCTCAAGTGTTCGCATGTTCGACTCATCTCGAGAATAAATTAAAATGTCATCTATAAACACTACTACAAACTTATCCAAATATGGCCTAAGATCCGATTCATTAAGTCCATAAATATAGTGGAGCATTTGTTAAGCGAAAGGCATCACAAGAAACTCATAATGTCCATACCTTGTCCTAAAGGCGCTTTTGCACATCTCGACTCCTTAACTCTCAAATGGTAGTAACCGGACCTCAAATCAATCTTTGAAAACACTGTGGCCCCTTTAACCGATCGAATAAATCATCAATCCTCGGCAATGGGTACTTGTTCTTTATAGTCACCTTATTAAGTCGACGGTAATCAATGCAAAGTCTCATTGAACCATCCTTCTTCTTCTGAATAATACAGAGCACCCAGGAGAGAAACTCGGTCTCACAAATCCCTTGTCCGTTAACTCCTGCAATCGAGCCTTCAATTCTTTTAATTCATGAGCCATTCTATATGGAGCAATCGAGATCGGTGCAAAGGCCTTGGTAACAAATCAATAGCAAAATCTATCTCTATTCGGAGGCAACCCGGCAATTCCTCCGAAATACATCCGAAACTCACAGACTATCTAAGACCGATTCAAATTTCAGTTAGGGCAACTCAATATTCATTACATAAGCGGATAAGCTTCACACCCTTTTCTCATGTATTTCGTGCAGACATGTGCGAAATCACCATAGGCAATTTATTTGATTCATCTGTTTCAACCCACGAAATTTCTCCATTTTCACATTTCAATTCTAGTGTCTTTTCTTTACAATCTACCTTAGCATCATACAATGTTAACCACCATTCCCAAGATAACGTCAAACTCACCAAATGGTAACAACATCAAGTTGGCGAAAAACAGTGACCTTGAATCATTAATGGGCAATTCTTGCAAACCTTGTCAACTAGCACATATTGGCCTAAGAGGTTCGACACTTTAATCGTAAACTCAAGAAATTCAACAGCAACTTTTTATTGGATACTAAATTCATGCAAATATAGGAATGAGTGGACCGGGATCAATCAATGCAATAACAATAGTATCATAGAGAGAAATGTACCAAGAATAACATCGGAGATGATGCATCTTCTCGCACGTATAGCATAAGCTCTAGCAGTGCTCTAGCTTCGATCTTGCCGTTAAATCTTTCATCACGTTTTACTACTAGTCCCACCTCCAAGATTTCTCGGTGGTCTACCTCTACTAGCGGTGGTATTCTCTAGCACTCAAATCTTTCTTCTTTAACTTTCTCCGGACAATCTCTAATAAAATGCTCATGAGAACACTTTTCAAACAAGCTCGCTCGGTCCCCAACACTCACCATAATGTTGCTCGCCACATTGTCGACACTCGGCTTTCTAGGTCGCACATTACCCACACTTGCCACCAAGTAGCTTGAGCTTTAGACCCGAATATGCTCTACCACGATCTCTGTGTGAATCCCCAATTGAAACTGTCATTCGAGGGTTTGTCTCTTTGGACCTCTTTGGTTGAGATTGAAATGGCTTGCTTATCTGTCTTTTTCGACATCTCGGGCCTCAATAGCGACTTTTCTTCTTTCTTTGTTCAATTCTTCGACTTTAAGAGCTCGATCAACCAATACTACAAATTCTTTCAACTCCAAAATTCCTACAAGCACTTTAATGTCCTCATTCAGCCCATCTTCAAATCTTCTACACATAATGGCCTCGGCGGACACACATTCCTGGGCATACTTGCTGAGTCTTACAAATTCGCGCTCATACTCGCTCTGCACATTTTCCCTGCTTCAATTCAAGGAACTCCTTCCGCTTTTGATCAATGAATCACGACTTATGTATTTCTTTCTAAATTCTTCCGGAAGAAATCCCAAGTAACTTTTTCTTTTGGCACCATCGCAACCAAAGTCTTCCACCAAGTGGTGTCGAATCTCTCAAAAGTGATACATCACACTTTAAGCATTCCTCGGTGTACATGAGAGCTCACCAAATACACGGGTAGAATTTTCAAGCCGAATTCGCTTTCTCGGATCATCATCGATCTTTGCTCTAAACTCTTCAGCCCCTTGTTTTCGAATCTTGTCAACCGGAGGCTTGTTCATTCTTACCAAATCTATACCTTGAGAAGCTACAGAATCGTCGAGGTATAGGAGGGGTGGAGGAGGTTGAGCATTTGGATTTGCTCGAATAAATTCAAGATACCAATTGTTCATCATTTGGAGAAAGGCATCCCGAGCCTCATCTCCTTGTCTCAATGTCTCAGTCTACTTTCCACAGCGCGGTCCCTTGTGCGGGGCCGGCGCATTACTAGCAAAGATCATCACCGTAGCAGTTTCAGGATCCATTACTATATTAAAACAAAACACGCTTTAGAATAATCAGAGTCACCACACTATCACAATATTTTTATGGCATGTATAGCTAGACTTTTACACACACTTTATTAGTCCGAGAACCGACTAAACCATAGCTCGATACCACTAAATGTAACACCCTTACCCATTACTGTCATTTAACAGATACAAGGTATTACCGAACATAATACCTACCATTAAACATAATCGAAATATAAATATGTCTTGAACAATATTAGCCAACTTTAATGGCTTGTACAAATTAGCTGGTCGAGTAATCGTAACTAATATTTTAAACCTAGACAAATATGACACGTAACAAAATAATTAAGCCTACTATACATGCCATAATTCAAAACGTTTAGTTCAAATACCCTAAAGTAGGATAGTGCGGATAGATCTTCACGATCCTTAACTCCCGAAAGCAAGCCGGAGAACACTATAAGACAAAAGAGAGAAACAAAGTAAGCTTATAGCTTAGTAAGTAAGTATGTAAATACTAAAAAAAAATCTAACATGTTTACACAACAATTCAAGTACATCTACTTTAACTTCACTATTCATTCCACTTTGATTAAGCTGTCTCTGCTGCGTCATATTCACTAAATAAATCATAACTCGAGTTACCAAACTCGAAATTCAAATCCGTAAAATTTCCCTGAATCTAGACTCATAAATATTTTTGCTAATTTTTTTCTATAATTTTTGGTTCAGCCGATTAGTACAGTTTATTAGTTAAAGTTTCCCCTGTTACACAGCTCGACTGATCTGACCTCTGTTCACTACAAATTAAATTTCTCTCAGTACACTATTCAAACAACCCTGAAGTCTGTTTCATTTAAAAATAGTCTCAATAAGGAATTTAGGCATGTAAACTATATTTCTTAATTTGCTTTGTACAATTTTTAATGATTTTTCAAAGTTGGAACAGGGGATCACGTATTCATCCTGAGCAAGTCACATACAATTGTAAATATCTCAAAATATAGAATTCCTTTGCTTGCTCTGTTTCTTTTATATGAAAGTAGACTCATTAAACTTTAATTTCACATCTCATTCAACCTCTAATTATATTCCTCCCATTTTGGTGATTTTTCAAAATCACGTCACTGCTACCATCTAAAAATAGTTTTAATGCTAATTTCACTCTTTCACAAATTCTTTATGCTAACCTCATTTTATCTTATATATGTATATACCACAAATCATTTTCACCACATTTCATTCACCATAAGTGTAGGTCCAAACCACAATATCACCACAAAACCATCCCGTTGAACAATTCGGATCAATCCTCGATATTTAATGGTTTCAAAGACACACCCCACCATCATACTTCGTTTAGTTCGGCTCTCTTGTACACATGGTGAACACTTAGTACCACTCATGCGACCTAGCCGATTTGTCTCGTAGCTCTCTTGTCTACATGGTGTCCGTCACTTGGAATCACGCATGCGACCCAGCTACATTTATCTTTCACGTAGCTCTCTTGTCTACATGGTGTCCTTCACTTGGAATCACGCATGCGACCTAGCTACATTTATCTTTCACGTAGCTCTCTTGTCTACATGGGATACATCTCGTATCACACATGTGACCTAGCTACTACAGGGTGTCTCGTAGCTTTCTTGTACACATGATGTGCACTCGGCATCATACATGTGACCTAGCTACGCTCCATCTATTTTATTCGATTTTTCGAATGTTCAACCGGATCTCTCTCTATTATTTATTTCCATTCTTCCAATAGTCGATTTATACTTCAACATCAGCTAGTATATACATATAATAGGCTGAAATATAAGAATGTACATGAAATTATTGTAATATTTACATACAAACTTACCTTGGTGCAAAATGTGGAAATTTTGCAATTTAATCCAAAACTTTTTCCTTCCCCGTTTGAGATCAATTCGCGTCTTTCTTGATTATGGAGCTTGAAAATTGAAGAAACCCTAGCTATGGAGAGAGGAGAATTCGGCAGCAACTAAGGAGGATGATGACCAATTTTGTGTTATTTTTCCCATTTTATTTCATTTAATATCCAAATGACCAAAATGCCCTCCTTACTAAACTTTCAAAATTCCTTCCATGTCCTAATTTTGTCCATGAACTTAAAATTGGTCAAATTGCTATTTAAGACCTCCTAATTAATATTCCAAAACAATTTCATACTAAAAACTTCTGGGATGCAAATTTTGCAACTTATTCGATTTAGTCCCTACTTTCAATTTAAGCACTTTAGGCATAGAATTTCATCACGAAATTTTCACACAATCATGCAATCATATCATAAACCCCAAAATAATTATAAAACAATTATTTCTATCTCGGATTTGTGGTCACGAAACCACTATTCCGATTAGGCCCTAATTCGGGTTGTCACAGTGGCTCCACTTCATGGAAAAAATTTCATAAATTTTCCCAAACTTTCCAAAGTTCCCAGTTTAGACACTAATTACTTTCATAACACGTTTAAGACGTCATAGGCCTAAATAAGGGACTTTAAGATAGAAATTGAAAAGTTTTAAATTTGAACGAAGTTTTATAGCTCGAATTGCTTGATTGTTGGCGTTTAATTCTGGTAATACCTCGTATCTTGTCTCGGCGTTGGACACAGCTAGAGGATGTTACACCCTTGAGGTCCATTACAAGCATTAGAATCAAATTGGGCTTAATCAGAATCTCAAAAAATTTTTCATGAAATTTTATAATTTTTCCTAGATTTAGGGCTCACATGCCCGTTTGACCAAGGGACACGCCCATGTGACCTTATGACACGCCCATACATCAGGCTGTGTCCTACCCCGTGTAACTCTCTGACTTGCATCACACGGCCAAGTCACATGCCCGTGTGCTAAGCCATGTTACTCACACGGCTGAGACACGCACTCGTATATCTGTTCGTGTACTTAATTTTGAGCATTCTGTTTCTAAAATTTAAGATGCAAGGGACACACGGCCAGACCACACGCCCATGTGCTAAGCTGTGTGTCACACACGGTCAAGACACACACTCGTGCCTAGCCGTGTGGACAAAATAAAGTCATTTCCTAGCTTTATTTTTCACCCCTTTTAGCCTTGCACCTATACCAACACTTACACTCAATTTATCACACTCGCCAAACACATTTTCATACCAAAATTTAAGTCTTATACATGTCAATTTATACTCATATATATCTAGATACCATGTTCACATTTGTGCATATTGTATCAAATATGCTAATTTAATTCATTCACAAATATCTCATTGTGATTTTTATTAATCAAACATTTTCAAACATATACCATGATATAGTCTTCTATACCTAAACACTACAACATGTTCATAACTAGCCATTCCAATAGCTAGTCATTAACAAATATTTACATGCCATTCATTGGCCAATTTAACCTATACATGCCATTATAGCCACAATTGTTTTACCTTATATATCAAGTTGAGTCAATGGATAGTGTGAGTGATCTCTGTCGAGCTTCCGATTTACTATAGTACAGGGAAAAATAAAACAGAGTAAGCATATAATGCTTAATAAGTCCGTATAACTTGGTAATTAACTTATCAACTATTCATATTAAAGATAAACATGTAAATCACAATCAACCATTCGGTCCCAAGCCCTAACACATATTCTCATCACCCTTCTTAGTAACTTAATTCATATAAACATCAAGAAACACATATATGAACTCAACAATATTCGGATTCTCATACACATATGTTTTCCACATCATGTATTCATATAACATATATACAAATTATTTCCTTATTTTTTAGGTACATTCTATAATAATTCATCTCGAGTTTTAGTATATTTCATGTCAGAACTTTGCTCATTATTGAACTGAAATATTAATAATCACACAAAAATTATACTCGAGATGTACAAATCTATTCTCATAGATGCGTGTATTCATCAAACAAATTTCCATGTTCGTATATCATAATTTCATACTATAACACCCCCTAACCCCAAACCGTCATCGAAACAGGGTTATGGAGCATTATTGGGCCTAGTGGACAATTTACAATTAATATACAAATAATTATTAAACATAATATAAAATAATCTTAAAGTCCCTTAGATAGACCCTCGAGGCCCAAAATACGAGTTAAGAGTGAATCGGGACTAATTCGGGTGCTTGGGGATTTTTTTTTTGTGCGAACTCAATATAACCCCTTTATAAATATCTAACCTTCCCTACAAATTCAAATCGAGACCAATCCAAACAAAAATCACAACCAAAACAATTATACTCAAATACATCTAAATCATAACCAATTCACTAACATTGTAATTTAATAATTAAACATTCTTAATATCATTCAAAATTGACTAATAACTTTATTCATTTTCTATTCAAATTTAATGCCAAATTTTATAATATACTCTTTACCATTTTATTAAACTAATATCAAAATATGGTATAACTTTTTTTTACAACCAACATTACAAGCATATAAATGTAACATTTACAACACCTAGTACATGCCACTTTTACTAAAAAGGGAAAATTACATCACCAAATTTGTACTGAGGTCGGGATCGATCTGGATGCTGAACCAGGATCTTAATTTCTACTAACCTGTGCACGAAAATAACCATACGCTGAGTATTTTATACTCAGTGGTATTACTATAATTCAAATTATAAATAACCAAATAAATTTCACATAATCAATCATATAATACATGAACACATATTACCTTAATTTATACACTACTTTCATTCTAGGTCAATAACAATTCAATTTAACCAAATAACAACCAAATATCATAAACAATTAGGTACTAAAAACCTTTGAAACCTTTGATTTATCCATTTCATTCCCATTTCTCAATTTCATCACATATCACTTATATGCATCATTTTTTTTTCATTTCTATTCAATTTTTCTTTTTCACATTGTTTACCCCTATTAACAAGATTCAGACTTGACGGATACATGGATCCATCCAACACACCAGAATGGCACCCAGTGCCTCATCGGCTAGTTCGAAGAAATAAAGTGACACCCAGTGTCTCATCGGCTTAGCCGAAGTAAAGTGGTACCCAGTACCTCATTGAATCTATCCAAAGTAAAATAGTGACACCAAGTGTCTCATCGACTCGAGGTCAAAGAATCCCTGAACACTTCCAATCCTTTGGCATGCCAACTATATCCAACTTAGCCCGGCTAGTTAACAGGGATTTTCAATTCACAATTCATATCACTTTCAATTTCAATTTTACTTTCACCTTCAATTTTGATCACAAATCATTCAAATTCAATTCAAATATACTATTAATTCAATATCAACTTTCATTCATCTTAATACTAACACTTACCTCATATTCACTTATTAAATATAAATATCAAAATAAACATTAAATAATGAATAACTTGAATCATAGTAATACAAACCCAGATTTCACGATTACTCCTCGATAACTTTCTCCTTTCCTTTTTGTGTTGATACCTCGGGCTCTTTGCTAGCTACGAAAATAATAATAATTTACACTATTAATTACAACATTAATTAATAATAATAATTGAATTTCTATCCAATTTATACCCTAATTCTAATTTAATCCTAATTAACTCATTTACTTTTCTAACTCAATTCATACTTTATTTCTATTCAATCTCCTTCCATATTCTACTTAACTATCTAATGTTCATAATAAAACCCTAATTATAAAACTTCTTTCAATTTAATCCCTACTATGTAAAACTTATAAAGTTATAATTCAATCCCCTTTTTCAATTCTATCTTGAAATTCATTCAATTAGACCCCTAATTCATTATTTTGTTCAACATGAACTATGTTCAAAAACCTAAAAACCTCCAAAACCTCAACTTAATTTCAACAAAACTTTGTTCTAAAGCTTCTAAAACATCAAATTTAAGTAAAAATGACTTAATTGACTTACCTATTAAAGCTTAAAGCTTCCAAACCCTAGTTTTTCCTTTTTCTTTCTTTTCTTCTTTTTCTCCTGGTACTTTTGAATAGCCTATTCTGTTTTGGTTTCCTTCTTTGTTTTATTTCCTTTTATTTTATGCTTTATTTGTTTAACAATAATATAATAACTTAATAAATATCTATTTAATAATCAATATATTTATTACAAGTGTGATATTACTTATATTTACACATGTACTATATCATCATCATATATTTGTCATGTTTTAATTTATTTATCACATAAAATTTTATAATATAATTATTTAATTAATAAATATTTTTTACTTAATAATAAATAATAAATATTTATTTACTTAAATAAATTACAATTGTATGCTTATTTTTATTACAAATGTATATTTTATTACCATACATTTGGCTTTAATTTATATATATATATATATATATATATATATATATATATATCATTAATTTAGTAAGATAATATCAATTAAATAATAATTTATACTATTATATTCTAATATTAGTTAATAATAACTTAAATCATTAAAATCTTTAGATTTTTCTCATTGTTTGCCACCTCAACTATTACGTAATGGCATATTTTCCATTTTGGTCATTTATATTTTCTTTTAATTTATAATTCAAATTTTACCCCTTATTCAATCTAGTCCTTCTTCCTATTTTCTCTTAATTAAGCTAAATTCACCTAATTAAAACTTAATTAAACACACTACTAGACTCATAATTACTCTTAATAATTATTTATGGACTCGGTTTACTAAAACGGAGGCCTATAACTCACTTTTTCAGTGCCCGGGAATTTTGGGTCATTACACATACTTCCATATTTCATATAACATCATTTTCATGTTCTTCAGGCAGATTCATGTAAAAACCCATTTCTTTTCATGTCAGGATTTTACAAGTTGAATTATTGAAAATATCGATGGATACTCAAGTAGTACACACAAAGTGTACAAATCAGTAAATCCGTCAATTCATATTCAGGAGTACCCATTAGGGCACTTAATTAGGAAACACACTGTTGAGCCACATATCATAAAACAAGATTACCAGTCCAGACTAAATCCTGTCTCCAACAAATGCTCACAAGAGCTTAATTAGGATTACCAATCCAGGCTAAATCCTAATTGTAACATATGCTCGAGAGGGATTAAATTAGGATTACCCGTCTGGGCTAAATCCTATCTGTAATGAGGTCAGTAAGATTACTTGTCCGAGCTAAATCCCGTCATCAACAAATGCAGGACCTCATTCATTTTGAGAAATCATATATCCATCGATTTTTCATTTATTCAAACGGAATTCGACATTTATCAGGCAATTTTCGGGTATGTGATCAATCTCATATATTTATACATTTATGCAATTCAAATGTTCACATTCAACTCAAGCATAAAAATAACAATTTTATCATTTTTCACTTATAGAGTATTATCATTTATTTCAGGCACTTTCATTTATCGGGCTTTAACAAATATGTGATCATTTCACATATTTATGACATTTATACAATTTACATACACAACATTCTATTCAAGCATATAAACATATACAATTTAGTTATACGAACTTACCTCAATAAGTGTTCGTGTACATAAAGTCTTCTAATCCAACATTTTCTCCCTTCCTCGCTCTAACTCCATATTCGGTTTATCCGGATCTATACAAGTAAATTTAACATAAATTTAATGTTATTCATACTCAATTTAGTCCAATTTACATTTTAAGCAAAGTTACCATTTTGCCCCTAAACTTTTAATAAATGACGATTTCATCCCTAGACTCAGAAAATAAAATTCATACAATTTAATCCTTATTCCAAGCCTAACCGAATTTTTCATGTAATATTTACAGCCCATATATTTCATAAAAATTAGAATTTTTCTATGGATTTTTCACTTTTACAATTTAGTTCCTAAATCAAGTTTTCATCAAAATTCACTTTGTAAAAGTTGTTTATCTATCAACAACCTTTCATGTTCTACCATAAATTTCATAATTTCAACATATTCATCCATGGTAAAAACTCTATACTTTGATATCTTTTCAAATTGATCCCCAAAATAAATAGATTAAGTTACCTCGATCTCAAAAATATAAAAATTACTAAAAACGGGGCTTGAATACTTACCTAATTTGACCAAGAAAGCATGCTTTCTCTTTCCTATGGTTTCCATGCAAAATATTTGAGGAAGATGATGATAAATGATGATATTTTCATCTTTTATTATTTATCACCTTTATTTTTTTATTCTTCCAATTTTGTCATTTTCTTTAATTTTATTTTTAATGGATGAATCATCATCCATAATAACTAAGCATTTTTAATGGTCTAATTATCATATAAGGACCTCCAATTTAAATTTCTATAGCTATTTAATACCTTTAGCTATTAGAACTCAACTTTTGCACCTTGTGCAATTTGGTCCTTTATCGATTTAAGCATATAATCGATAAAATTTCTTTACGAAATTTTCACACAACATTACTATCACATTATAGACCATAAAATAATATTAAAATAAATTTTCTTTCCGGAATCAAATTTGTGATCCCGAAACTACTATTCTGGTTTCTCTAATAATGGGTTGTTACAATAATCGTTGGTTGAATTAGGGCCTTGGAAATGGCATATATATGTGTTTGTTTAGATTTTTTGGTGCTTTGAAAGTGTACATATTTGGTCTAAATATTTAGGCATGAAATGGTCTTGGAAATGGCTCGATTTTAGGTAAATTTGGATCCACACCGCCTAAGACACGAACGTGTGACTTAGCCGTGTGGACACACGGCCTGGAAACATGGCCGTCTATCATATGATTATTTCTTAAGATATAAGTCAGTAAGTTACACAACCTAACACGTGGCTTGGCACACGGGCGTGTGGGGCAACTTAGAGAGTTACATGGCCCGACACACGGGCGTGTAACCCTACTCAGAGAGTTACATGGGTGAGGACACGGTCTGAAACACGGTTGTGTATCCCTAGTTCAAAGGTTACAAGGCCTGATACACGGGCGTGTGTCTCAGTCGTGTGAGGCACACAGCCATGTAACCCCTATTTTGCAAATTTTACATGTTTTTCCTAAGCTTTCCAAATTGTTTAAAATTGGTTTTGATTTACTTCTAAGATATTTTTAAGGCCTCGAGGGCTCGATTTAGGGACGATATGTATGTATATTATTGGTTTATGATGTGATTATATTATTGAATGACATTAAGTTTAAATGTTTCTAATTGTACGGTAATGCTCTGTAACCCTAATCCGATGACGGAGACTGGTTAGGGGTGTTACAGATACATCATTAATAGGTTTAAAGGAAATTCTTCTATTTTACCCTTAATGCATGCATCAAAAAAAATTTCTAATTCAAAATCAATTTTAGGCAATCCTCTTACTAAGTCATTTTTAGCTAATTTATGCAACATGCTTATGTTAGCCTGTCCTAGTTTTTTATGTCATAATAAATATTATTTTCTTTTTTAGAAACAAGGCATATGATTGAGTCATGCAAATCATCTAAATGCACAATATATATATATTTTATCCCATAACCTACAAGCATAATCTTATTAGACACAATGTTAACTTTTTTACATCCATTAGATTCAAAAATGAAATTGAGACCACTATCACACAATTGACTAATACTAAGTAGATTATGCTTAAGACTGTTGACATAAAGAACATTTTCAATAAGAATTGAATAGCTTGTACCAATAGAGCCAATTCCTTCTACTTGTCATCTAGAGTTACTCTTGTCACTGATCATGTGCTTTGAGCATCCACTATCAAGGTAACATGAGTTTTTGAATGAATCCTCCATCTTGAAACACTATTCCTCTTCCTACAAATATAGATATAAGCCTTGATTTTTGGTATCCAAATTATTTTGGGTCCATAAGCATTAATTCCTATAATTTTAGTCCCTTAAGGTATTCATTTTGAAAGGATGTCTTTATCTTGAGTACTTATGAGTCCTTTGGCGGTCATACACTTTTAATAAGTTTTCCTTTGTAAAAATTTTGGGGGCCTCTATGTTTATAAAAATTAAAGGTAGTTTTGACAAAGTTTTATTTTGAGCTTTCCCCTCTAAAAAATCTTTTTGGTAAAACTTTGTTAGAGTGAAATTTTTCACTCTTAAGCAACTCAAGTTGCTTTTGATGATCATCATGAACTTTAGAAAGAAAATGATGCAAGTCAAAATTGTTTTTCTCAAAAACATTTATACTAGCTTGCATATCATTTATTTTACTTTCAAGTTCATGCTTGACTTTAGAGAGTGAATTATTTTCCTCTTTTAGTTTTGAAATAGTCTCTACATTTTGGAACCATAAATACAAACTCCAAACCCAACTCATCATAGGCATATTTTAACTCATCAAAAGAATAAGAAGTTGACTTTGATAAGTTAGAAGTTACCTTAGAGTCGTCGATGGCCATAAAGCAAAGATTGACTACTTCATCATCATTATCATTATCAGATGAATCCTCATCACTCCAAGTAGCAACATGAGCCTTAAATTTTTGTTTTCTTGACCTCTTTTTATTCCATTAGGGACAATCAAACTTGATATGTCCTAGTTTCTTGCATTCATAGTATATGATGGGGTTCTTATCCTTGGTGGATTCAATCTTGACTTCTTCCTTCTTTTGGAATTTTCTTCCTTTATTAGACCTCATGAACTTCTTGAATCTTCTTGCAAACATGTTCATCTCTTGATCCTCATCCAGATCATCACTTGAATTACAATTTTCTATTGTGGACTTGAAGGCTTTATCAACCTACCTTCTTCTTCTCAACATTTTTATTCTCCTCTATTCACTCATTTGAGCCTCATTTAATGAGTGCAAAAAGAACTAATCAGCTCATCTAATGAAATAGTCTCCAAATTTTTTGCTTCCACTATGGATGTAACTTTGGCATCCTATAACATAGACAAGCTTCTAAGCATTTTCCGCACTACTTCTTCATTGGGATAGGTCTTCCCATAAGACTTAAGCTCATTGATAATGATAGTGAATCTATCAGACATAGCTTTAATGTCCCCCTCAGGCTTTATCCTAAACATCTTATAATTAAGAGTGAGAATTCCCACATTTAATTTCTCGACTTGATCGATGCCCTCATGAGTGACCTCCAATTTGTCTTAAATTTCCTTGGAATTGTGGCACATGATGATACCCTACTATACTCTTTCAGACTAAATGCACAAAAGAGTGTGTGCATGGCCTTGGCGTTGAAATGTATGATTCTCCTATCTTTCTCATTCCATTCCTTCTTTCTCTTTAGAACTAAGATTTCTCCTTCTTGCTTTTAAGGTATGGATAGACCATCCATGATGATGTCACATACAACAAGATCATTAGCTTGTATGAACAACATCATTCTAGTTTTCTGATATGAATAATATGTACCATTGAAGTAAGGAGGTTTATTAATTAATTGAGGCTCACAAAAAATAATAGAGTCAAAAGAAGACGTCATTTTGTGTGGTTTGAATAGATGGAATTGAGATACCTCAAGTATCTTCTATTGGTTGTTAGACCGTCTTTTAGAGACTAGCTCTGATACCAATTGTTAACTCGATTGATCAATTTAAAATTTCCAAAATGGGGTAAATTGGCTTTTAAAAATTTTAGGAAAACTAGAAAGAAAATATATAACAGAGAACACAAAAATTTACACTGGTTCGACCCGAATTACCTACTCTACTATCTTAGCTTTCCACAACTAAGGATTGTCTCAAATTCACTAATTTGTACAACCTTTGAGGACAAGGTTTAACCTTACAACTCCCTTAATATTTTTACCAAAATATTAAAAGACAAACCCCCCCAAAATAATTACAAAGAAGCAAACAAAGAAATAATTCTAACAAGATCAGAATGTTTGCCAATTAAGCACAAATAGACAATAATACACTTGAGCAAAAGAAAAACAATAAGAGCTCACAAGTGTGTACAAGAGAATCATGTAAGTATTGAGCACAAAGGTTGCTGATCGATGATTTTTATTTGAATATGCTTTCTTGTTGCTGTAGGATCTTTAGAAATGGTATTTATACCCCGTAAATGATTTTTAATCGTTGAGGTTGTTGTGGTAGTTAATAAAGCTATTAGGGATGTGAAAACCAGAGCATTTAATACACTTGCAACAACGAGTATCGATACCAGATAAAAAAGGTATCGATATTGCTTACAATAAATGCTAAATTCAGTGACCGTTGAAATTTAAATATTGATACCATAACAATTTTATCGATACCTTATAAAAATGTACTGGTACCGGATCAATACTTGGTTGATTTTGTGAAAAACAAAATGCTAATTTGGTATCGTTTATTTCAAGGGTATTGATATTTCAATAATATCGATACTTGGTCAACAAGGTATCGATTCTTTTTAGCCTGGAGCAATTCTGACTTGTTTGAAAAAGTTTGATTTGTTAAAAGACTTTTAACTTGGTTAAAATCATTTTAACTTGATCTTAAAGTTGTTTCAAAAATTTTCTAAGGGTTCAAAGTAGATATTCAAAATTTTATCTCTTAGACTTCAATTTGAAGAATCAATTTTTCAATTTTGTTCAATTTTAACTTTTGTTCATAAACACTTCAATTTGATATATTAAAACATTTTATCAAATAAAACTTAGTTTAACAACTGTTGAAACTGTTAGCTCAAATAATCAAACTTAAATTGTCAAGAGAGGGTGATTTGGCTTTTAAAAAATTTGTGAAAACTAGAGAGAAATGATAGAAAAATTTGACACAATAATTTAGAGTGGTTCGGCCCTAATTGCCTACTCCACTACATTAGCTTTCCAATACTAAGTATTTTCCCAAATTCACTAATTTGATAACCTTTAAGGACAAGGTTTAACCTTATAAACTCCCTTAAGGTTTCTTCCCAAACCTTAAGATACAAACCTTCTCAAAGAGATACAAAGAAGCAAACAAAGAAATAATCCTTACAAGATCAAAGTGTTTGCAAATTAAACTCAATTACAAAATAAAGAACAAAAGGTGAGAGAACGTGAAACTGGGAAGAAAATTTGGGAAAAAGAAAATAAAGGAAAAATAACAATAAAATTTAAAAAGAAAAACCACCACCTTAAAATTTGGCATCCAATCAAATTTTTAAGAGATTAAAATCAATCCAAACTCAATTAAAAAGGCAAGCCTTAAGTTAGCCCAAGCAAAAATATAACACCATTTGCTCACCCATAGAATTGAACTCAAGACCTCACATACACAAATCACTTACCCACTGGGGCAGATACTTATTTACAAAAAATTTTATCAAATCAAAGATTAGATTTTTGGGACGGTACAAGAAATGATAGGATCGCATCCAAAAAGTTGTTGCAAGTTTACTAATTTCTCAAGCTTGAAAATTGCCAACTTCGGTGAATGGAATTTAATAAATTTCACCCAATCTGTGCATGTATCATAAGATTTGGCTCTTTTCCAACCCAAAGACGTTAAAATGGGGTTAAGCATTTTTTTTTGTTATCTTCAAGGTACAAGAGATATGGGTTTGGTCTTCCTTAACCTACCCAAAACAAAATCGATTAGTTTTGTAAATACAGGGTACTTATCTGATCTTCACAATGTTCGATCACAAATTGGTTATGTTTTCACATATGGTGATACTGCAATTTATTGGCGCTCTGTGAAACAAACAATTGCTGCTACTTCTTCTAATCATGCTGAGATTTTGGCAATCCATAAGGCTAGTCGTAAATGTGTGTGGCTAAGGTCTGTAATTCATCACATATGAAAAGATTGTGCTTTATACTCTGAAAAAGAAGCTCCAGCAATCTTATATAAAGATAATACAACTTGCATTGCACAACTTAAAGAAGGATATATAAAGGGTGATAGAACAAAACAAAACATATATCACCAAAAATTTTCTTCACTCATGATCTACAAAAGAATGGAAATATAAATTTTCAACAGATTTGTTCAAGTGAGAATTTGACAGATCTTTTTACGAAGGCATGCTTTACTACTATATTTGATAAGTTAATTTTCAACATTAGATTGCATTGTCTCAAAGATATTAAGTGATGCTTACATGAGAGAGAGTAAATTCGCACTACATTTTTGTTGTGATATACTATATATCAAATGATTATGTACTCTTTTTTTCTTCACTAAGTTTTTGTCACACAAGGTTTTTCCTAGTAAGGTATTTAATGAAACATATCATTTATGCGAGTGTTATGAATGCTATTAAGTGGATGTTCTACCTTTCACCTTTTAACTTCTTTAACATTTCACCTTTTATCTTCTTGTAACCACTTTCTTATTTATGTATTAGAAAATGAAGAGTCTAATATCCCTATATATATAGGAAATATACTACTTGTAATAATGATGAAAAATAAGAGAATGCAATAGAAATCCTCATATTTACATATTACAATAAAAATAAAATAATCTTAAAAGTCTAAAAGTTTTGTACCTCACTTCTTAATTTTACTTTAAATTTACGTTTCAATTCGCATTCTAACAATTTAGACATATATTGCATCTACATAAAATATTCAATATAATATCAAATTGGTAACATTTATGTACAAAATTAATTAATAATAATAATAACATGTTAATTAAGTGAATTATCAGTAAGACAATAAATATTTCTTTAGAATTCAAAATTAAATTCCACCTAAACCAAGAGTTTATTCGTAATTCTTCCTTTTCTTTAACCAAAGATACGTTAACAAATCTTGAAAGATTGTTGTACACCTTACAATGAAATTTCTAAGGCAATTTTTAAAGTAATTTCTAAGGTATTTAATAGTTTGACCGTTCATAAATAAATAGGTGTAAACTAGCATATTTTGGTAGGTAATCGGCCAATCGAAATTTTTTATATAATGCTTTGTGAGAGACACTTATGACATGAGTAGAAAAATAATATGTAAATATAATTTTAAAATTGATATAAAAATAAATAATGTTTTGGCTAAAATAATGAAATTGAGTTTTTGAGTAAAGTATCTTAAGTTGAAATCTTATCAAATGAAAAAAAATTACTCTGAGTTCAATTTAATTTTGGATTTTATATAAAAATATATTAATTTAATTGACACTATTATTATTATAATAACTAGGAGAATAAAAGTTTAAATACAATTTAAGTATCCTTATGAGTAAAATAAACATTACATCAAAAACAGTTACCGTTAAAGGCACCTCCTACCATTTTAGTATAACAAAATGCAGTTACACCTACGATTTCTACAGTGCCCACTGACACTTCCCATGGGGCTTAGAGTAAAATACATTTATACTTATTATTTTAAGCTCTCTTAAAATCCACTTACTAAACAAATTTCAAATATAATAACAACTATACCATTATTATTATTATATATAACTAAAATTTAAGTAATTAACATATACTTGCATAAAAAATAAAAAATAAACTTATAACTAATGAAATCTTAAGTTAATGGATAAGTTAACACCCTTAGAATATTAGTATCTTATATTTGAGTCTCATTCACCGTAGATCATATGGAGCTTCTTAGCACATATTTATTCTAGTTTGTATCCCATTATATTCAAGTCAAGTATAGGTTCTTTCTGGTTTAGGTTTAGATATATTTTTCTTATCATTCTAATAATATATTATAATGATTTATTCTACTTATAGTTATTTAGATCTATTCTTGTAATTGCAATATGATTATACTTTTAATTTAACAAAAATTACATATATTAATTGAAAATTATATTATATTTAACATAAGATTATATTAGAATCTAAAACAATTTATAGTTTTATTTAATAATAAATGAAATGTTTTGTATAACTAATAGATTTTTATTGTTTTTAATAAAAATTATTGAATATCTATAATATATATATATATATATATATATATATAAAAGCATCATTTTGGAGAAATTTTAAACTGATAATAATATCTTTTATTATTAATTAGATTACTAAATTGAAATTGAAATTAATTTATTAGTATCATTATGTGATAATTATAAAAGTAACATTAATTAATATGATAATATATTAATATGAAATTAATTAATTAGGTAGTTAAAATTAATATTTAATAAAATTGTCGAAACCATTTTCAAATCGAGCTTTGGAAAATGGAAATCGATTTTAAAAATGAAAACGGGAGTCGCCACCAATCTTTTTAGGTGTGATTGGATCACCTTTAAAACATTTTATTTTAAAATCATTAGTTTTGGTCCACGAAGTAAAAGAACGGGTTCGAGAGTCGGTTACGTACGAGGAAGGATTAGCACCCTCGTAACGCCCAAAAATTGGTACCTAATTGATTATCAAATGTCTTTAATGTCGAAAGAAAAAAAAAAATTAAGATGTAGTCCTCTTTAAAATATTTTAACTTTGAAAATTGAGATTCACTAGCGTCAAAGTATTAACATTAAGTTATCCCTTTTTGAAATTCCTATCTCAAGCAACAAAACGCTATATCCAATAAGTTAGGACATATTGCTTTGAAATTCCAAGATACTAGCTTGCATTTAGAAAACCTTTAAAAAACTTAGAAGGGTGCTTAATTATTTGAATTCAACGAGAAAAGTGGCAACCCAATAAGTTAGGGCACTACTTTCTCGAAATTTCCAAACACCAAGCATCACCTTATTTGCAAAAAAAAATCTTATCTCGAGGTAATAAGATGTCATATCCAGTGAGTTATGACACAACACCTCAAATATCAGAGAGTAAGTATTTTGTTTAACACTCGTATTATGATTTAAAAGAATATGCCGTTATTTAGATTAAACGTGAGAGAAAAAAATCAAATCCAATAAGTTAGGGAACGATTGTCTCGGATTACCAAATACGAAATATTTACTTTAGTGAAAGAATCACTATCGGGTTGGATAAAACCTAAATTCGTAATGAAACGAGATAATAAAGAATGCATAACAAATAAAATTGATAACCATAACAGGATAAACATAAACACAAATATGAATACTAACGATAAATACGAAGGTAAGATAAATGAGTCGAATAAATAATAAGAAAGGAAATAATGAATAAGCTAAATGTTTGAAATTATTTAAAAAACTATAAATAGAATAGATGATGAAATAATAATAAAAGTAATGATATGTAAATAAAATAAATATGCTAAAAATATACAGTTATCAAATTAGTTAATATAAAATAATAACGTATAAGTAAATACAAAAATAAAGGAAAATATAATAACAATAATAGAAAAATACAACAATAATAATAGTAAAAGATATAATAACATAATAATATAATAGTAATAGTAACAATATGACGATAATAGTAAAAATAATATATTAAATAATAGTAATAAAAGTAGTGCTAATAATAATAATAATAATAATAATGATGATCTATTAAGTTATAATGAAAATAATGATAATGATGATATATTAGATAATAATAGTAAAATAATAAGTAACAATAATAAATTATAATAATAGTGATGAGAATAACAAGTGATGATAATAACAAGAATAATAGTAGTAATAATATATTAGTAATACATAATAGATGTAGTAAAAAAATATAGTAGTTATAGTAATAATAATATAAACAAGAGCATATATACGTATGAAAAATAATGATAGTAAAATATAATAATAGTAATAATAATAATGGAATGAAGGTAATAATAATATTAAAATAAAGTAAACAAAAATAATACTATATATCAATATATATATACATATAATGCAAATACACACTACCATATAATAATAATAATAATAATAATAATAATAATAATATAGAAATACAAAGAGCAAATAAAATATTAAATTTAAAAACAATATTATATATAAAAGTATATACATACATATATGTACATAAAATATACAATAATAATAATAATAATAATAATAATAATAATAATAATAATAATAATATTAAAATGCGAAAGTAAATATGATATAATAGTAATATTAAAATGACGTAATAAAAATAATACTTATATATATAGAAATGTACATACGTACATATATAATAAACATACATTAATTAATAGTAAAAACAATAAAAGTGCTAATAATATTAGTATTAGAATGAAATAAGAGATAAATGCAAACATAATAATATAAATAAGGTAAATGAAACAAATAAAAATAATAGGAAGGACATAATCGAATCTGAGAGCAATATTTTGGGGCAAATCCGTAATAAATAAAAGAAGAGGGGATTAATTCGCACATGCAAATAACCGGGAATGACTAAAACGGACAATAGCCCTTTGACCCAAAACGCGCAGCTTTGATTCTATCCCTTATTTCTTACTACGATTGGAGTGAATATAATGAAACCCTTTGAACCTTTTTGATTGCTATTGATATACTGATTTTTTGTTCTTGAATCTCAAAAAAAAGAAAAATCCCCTCTTGAATCTCAAAAAAAATCTCTTCTTGAATCTCAAAAAATTTCTTCTCTCCAAAATACAATCAATTCCTCTCTCCAATCCTCCCCCTTTTTACATTGAGATTGTGGCTTTTTATAAGCTTTTACCACTTGTTCTTCTTCTTTTTTTAATTTATTTGCCTTTTCTTTTGTAGGCAAATGGAGCAAAATGGGGGTGGGTGGCTAATTATGGTGTGGAGTAGGTGAGATTAGGTTTTTTCTTTTTTGATTTTTTTTTGATTTTTTTTTTGGGGTTGGGTTAGTGTTTTGGGCTAAGTTTTGGGTTTGGTATTGGGTTTTAATTGGGTAGTTGAGTTATGTTTATTTGGGTTTGGTTTTATTGGGCCTCGGGCAAAATTTGGGCCATACAGCTGCCCCTCTTTGCTTGTTGTTGTGTAACAAGAACAGAGCAAAGACTATAAAAGGACCAATTTTGCCCGGGCTCGCCGAGTCTTGAGTTCTTGATCCGCTTCTTCGATCTGTTCCCCATAAACACAGGGGATGCCAAATCATTGCCTTCAACTTGCTCCTTATAAACACAGGATGCCATGCTGAAATCTTCGATCCGCTTCACTTTGTAAGCACAGAAATGTCGATTTATTTCTTCGATTTGATCCTCGACAATACAGAGATGCCAAATCATCTTAGATTTGCTTTAACGTAACGCCGAAAGCCAAATCAACTATGATTCGATTTGTTCCTTGTAAGCATAAGGATGCCAATCCATCTTGGATCCGCTTCAGCATAAACATCCGAAGGTGAGATCTGCTATGTGTCTGCTCTCCATCAAAGTGAAGATGCCAAACTTCGATTCGTTCTCTGACGATACAGAGACGACAAATCATCTTAGATTTGCTTCATCGTAATCATATGAAAGCGAAATCAGCTATGTCTTCGATTTGTTCCTTGTAAACACAAGGATGCCAAACCATCTTGGATCCGCTTCAAAGATAAACATCGAAGGTGAGATCTGCTATGTGTCTGCTCTCCATCAAAGTGAAGATGCCAAACTTCGATTCGTTCTCTGACGATACAGAGACGACAAATCATCTTAGATTTGCTTCATCGTAATCACATGAAAGCCAAATCAGCTATGTCTTCGATTTGTTCCTTGTAAACACAAGGATGCCAAACCATCTTGGATCCGCTTCAAAAAATCATCCAAGGTGAGATCGCTATGTGTCCGCTCTCCATCAAAGTGAAGATGCCAAACTTGATTCGTTCTCGACGATACAGACGACAAATCATCTTAGATTTGCTTTATCATAATCACATGAAAGCCAAATCAGCTATGTCTTCGATTTGTTCCTTGTAAACACAAGGATGCCAAACCATCTTGGATCCGCTTCAACATAAACATCTGAAGGTGAGATCTGCTATGTGTCTGCTCTCCATCAAAGTGAAGATGCCAAACTTCGATTCGTTCTCTGACGATACAGAGACGACAAATCATCTTAGATTTGCTTTATCGTAATCACATGAAAGCCAAATCAGCTATTCTTCGATTTGTTCCTTGTAAACACAAGGATGCCAAACCATCTTGGATCTGCTTCAGTGAAATCGTCTGAAGGTGAGATCTGCTATGTGTGGCCTATTACCCTACTGCTTAAGGGATTAAGGCGCCATCATCAGAGAATGATTATGCTTGATAAGTAGGATGCCATGCTCGAAGATAGTAAAATGTTCCTAATTAAACATGTTATGATGCAAAATGTCATGAATATGACCCCTATCCTAGACGTCATCATTCATTCTTTCATTTGCCTTTCTTTTCTCAAAGCTTCATTCACGCTCAGCCCTTAGGCCTGTACCTTTCCTCCAATGCTACGATCCGCTGAGGATGTTTGTAAAACAATCTTTTCTTAAAATTGAATCATTGATTTTGTTCATTTTCCCTTTAGACTGGATGAAAGAAATTCCTCGAGTTCTTTCATCCTTTACTTACGTGAATTTCTCGAACAATTGTCCTGTTTTAGTTTCTTGTATTGTCTAGAAATTTTAGAGTAATGCACAAAACTTTGTTTGTAAACATATTTAGTTCATCTATCATTATTTAAATGCAATATGGAAGATGAATAAATCTTAAGAATAATTGGATTTGAATGAATTAAGAAGAAAGAATACAAAGGAAATTAATCTGAAGGTCTATCTTTAGGAAGGAATAGAATCTAAAGATGGAAAACAAGATAGAAGTTAGATCCTCCAGATATCACTGCTTGAGTGCCTATACACCAGCTCCATGAAGTCTTTCTTGAGTTCAAAATGTGTTTAAAAGATCCCAAGTACTCTATTGATGCCCCCGTTTGTAGCATTCTTCGCTCTTTGTAACAAGATTACTGTGTACTCTTTAAAATTTGAGCTGCCCTTACAGGTTTTCAACTCAAAACCCTTTTGATCACAAGGTGCCTTTTGTGGGTTTTCACCTTGGCCTCTCCGTCTTTTATTTTTTTTTTTTTTTTCAAGGCGCCCTTTGCGGGTTTTCACCTTAGATTCTCTTCTTCTTTAGACAAAGTATTTTTTAACTGAGTCCGAGTTCATTTGGATTAGGTAAACTTTTCCCATCCATTTCGCTAAGATCAATGCGCCACCGGAGAAAGCTTTCTTTACGACATCTGGCCCTTCCCAATTCGGCATCCATTTTCCTCTAAAATCTTTTGAATAGGAAGGATCTTTTTCAAGACAAGGTCTCCTCATAGAATTCTCTTGGTCGAACTTTCTTGTCATAAGCTCGCATCATTCGCTTCGATACATCGACCATGTCGAATGGCTTTTAGCCTCTTTTCTTCAATCAAGTTCAACTGGTCATACCGGATTGAACCCACTCAACTTCATCTAACTTTACTTCATCAAAATTCAAGAGAAGGTATTTCTACTTCAATAGGTATCTGCTTCCATCCCGTAAACTAACGAGAATGGAGTTGCCCGGTAGAAGTTCGACAGATGTTCGATAGGCGAGAGTGCAAGCGGTAACTTCTCATGCCAATCTCTATAGGTCTCAGTCATCTTCCCCACTATTTTCTTAATGTTCTTGTTGGCAGCTTCTACCGCCCCATTCATTTTTGGACGATAGGGGGAAGAATTGTGATGCTTAATCTTGAACTGGTCACAAACTTCTGCTATCGTTTTGTTGTTTAGGTTCAATGCATTGTCGGATATGATCTTTTCAGGCATTCTATACCGACAAATGATCTCCTTCTTCAAGAATCGACTCACAGCTGACTTAGTAACATTCGCATAAGAAGCAGCCTCTACCCATTTTGTGAAGTAGTCAATTACTACAAAGATAAACCGATGACCATTAGAAGCTCTCGGTGATATTAGTCCAATAACATCCATGCCCCACATGGAAAAGGGCCATGGAGAAGTCATAACATGCAAAGGTGAAGGTGGTACATGAATTTTATCCCCATAAATCTGGCACTTATGGCATTTCTTGGTGTAACTGATGCAATCCCCTTCCATAGTGGCCCAATAATAGCCAAACCTCATGATTTGCCTTGCCATCGTGAACCCATTTGCATGCGTCCCGCATACACCTTCGTGAACTTCTTCTATAATTAACTTAGCTTCTACAGCATCGACACATCTCAAAAGTGCTTGGTCTTTTAGTCTTTTGTATAGGATATCTCCGTCTAAAACATAGTCGCAAGCTAACCTCCTCAAGGTTCGTTTGTCATTTTCACTGGCCTGTTCAGGGTATTTACGATCTTTCACGTATCGCAATATATCTCGATACCATGGGTTAATGTCATTTCCCTCCCTCTCAATGTTACAACAATGAGCTGGAGCCTCGTAAATACTCATTTGAATTGGCTTCATTTCTTCTTTTTTATTTGCCTTGATCATTGAGGCCAAGGTTGCTAAAGCATCTCATCATCCGATTTTTGTCTCGTGGGAGATAATTGAAGGTGATGCTATCAAATTCCTCAAGTAACCCCAAAACTACCTTTCGATAACTAATCAATTTAGGGTCCCTTGTCTCCCATTCACCTCTGTCGATAAACAACCAACGCCAATCCTCAGTATACTTCTAGAGTTTTTATACCTCGCTCTATAGTCGCTTGAAGTCCCATGATGCATGCTTCATATTCAGCCATATTATTTGTGCAATCAAAGTCTAACTTACACATAAAGGATAATGATCACCATTCGGAGATACCAAGATCGCCCCAATTCCATTTCCGACTACATTAGAAGCCCCATCAAAATTGAGCCTCCAAGAAGAATTTTCATCATTGCTATACACATCAACTCCTCATTTGGAAAATCGAAGTTTAGTGGCTCATAATCCTCTAGAGCCCTACTAGCCAAGAAGTCCGCTACTGCACTTCCTTTTATAGCCTTCGACTTATGTAGACTATATCAAACTTCAAAGTAAAATTTGCCATCTCGCTATTCTCCCATTTAGAGTTGTTGACTCCATCATGTATTTCAACGGATCAAGTTTTGAGATGAGCCAAGTGGTATGGTATAGCATGTCTTGTCTTAATCTCCGAGTTGTCCAAATCAACAGACAACACAACTTTTCGATTGGTGAATATCTCATCTCATAGTCGGTGAACTTCTTCCGAGATAATAAATTGCCTTCTCCTTTTCCCCGACTCATCATGTTTGGCCAAGCACACATCCCATAGAATTACTGAACACTGATAAGTACAGTATTAATGGTTTATCTGGGCTGGGTGGCGACAATACCGGAGTATTCAACAAATACTGCTTGACCTTTTCAAAAGCACTCTGGCATTCCCCATCCCAAATACCTTGATTATGCTTTCTGAGGAGGCGAAAGATAGGATCACATTTCTCGGTTAGTTGTGAAATGAACCGAGCAATGTAATTCAACCTTCCTAGGAATCCTCGAACTTCTTTCTGAGTACGTGGTGGGGGTAATTCTCGTATGGCTTTGACCTTGTCTGAGTCGACTTCAATTCCTTTTTCACTAACTACGAAGCCTAACAACTTTCCGGATCTGGCTCCAAAGGTACACTTTGCTGGATTGAGCTTCAGCTGAAATTTTCTCAACCTTACAAACAATCTTCTCAAGACCTCAATATGCTCTTTTTCCGTACGCGACTTGGCAATCATATCATCAACGTATACCTCGATATCCTTATGCATCATGTCGTGGAACAAGTTCGCCATGGCCCTTTGGTACGTTGCCCCTGCGTTTTTTAGTCCAAATGGCATTACTTTGTAGCAAAAGGTGCCCCACAAGGTTATAAAGGTGGTTTTATTCATGTCCTCTGGATGCATCTTTATCTGGTTGTATCCTGAGAAACCATCCATAAAGGAGAACAATGAATATCCCATGTTATCTACTAAAGTGTCAATGTGGGGTAAAAGAAAATTATCTTTTGGGCTTGCTTTGTTCAAGTCTCTGTAATCAACACACATTCGTACTTTCCCATCCTTCTTGGGGACAGGCACAATGTTAGCTACCCATTCAGAGTACTTCACTTCTTGCAAGAATCCTGCATCAAACTGCTTCTTGACTTCATCCTTTATCTTCAAGACGATATCTGGCCTCATTCTTCGCAACTTCTGTTGGACTGGCTTACAATCTTGTCTTATCGGAAGACGATGTACCACAATGTCAGTACTCAATCCAGGCATATCCTGATATGACCAGGTGAAGATATCCTTGAACTCTCGAAGCAACTCAATCAGACCATGCCTTGTGTCCACGCCAATTAGGGTTCCGATTTTCAACTCCTTCCCTTCCTCTAGGGCTATATTCTCTATTGCCTCTTTCTCATGTGGCATGATTTGTTTCTCCTCCTGCTTAACCATTCTTAACAGATCGAGAGATACGTCACAATCTTGAACATCTTCAAAATCCTGAGGTTCCTCTAAACACATGTCTTGCTCTTGAGAGAAATTAAGAGTCGTAGTATCAAGACTCATATCATTGATATATAGGGACTGTGGAGGTATGAAAGAATATACAAAGAATGAATGAATCAAAGAATGATTGTTTATGTGTTTTGAATAAAAGAATAAGAATTGCTAGAATTTGGAGGAATATTGGTCGATAAAAATAGAACGATACTCGTTTAAATTGATAAAAGTTATGTTTTATTTAAATAATTATAGATAAACATAAGCCTATTTCACGAATATAATCTTATTACTCCTAGGCCCTAGAGTAACAGACATGTTTTGAGAATTACTCGGAAAAATTCCTAAAGACTACAGGAAGGTCTTCCGCAGTCCAATTATTCAGAGAGCTCCCCGGTTCGTAAGGGCGAATGCCCTCGAGGCTTCCTTGCTCCGATCCTTCATTGTGTACAGCATTAACTTGATGACTTTCCTTTCTCAAAGAATCCTCCTGATTTGAAGGATTTGGATATAGGTGGGAATGTCATCGGTCCCCACTCCACTTCTCTTCCATTCAAACGCGCCTTTCTTCTTGCTTGGCACTTCTCTATTTCCTACCTCTTGTGCTTGTAGTCTGGCGTGAAGCCCAAGCCAAAGCGGTCCTTCTTCTCAATCAGTTTTGGGATTTGAACCTCTCCTTGCAACCGTCTTCCTAGCCCCTTTCCCGGCAATGCTCATTTCCCCATCATTATTTGTAAGGCCATCCTCGTGGCTCCAGACATTTTGGGTACCGGCACTTTGCTTCCTTCCAAAATAAAGGTGGCATTGATGACCTCTAAAGAGCGGAAAGAACATTCAATAGCCTCCTCATTTGCCTCAACATAAGGGGCCTTGCTGGTAACTGCCGCTATGATGTCCTCTTCCGCATTGATGGTTATTAAACGACCATCTATTACTAACTTTAATTTTTGGTGCAATGAAGAGGGCACTGCTCTTGCCGAGTGTATCCATGGTCTCCCCAATAAACAATTGTAGGAGGGCTTGATATCCATCACTAGGAAATCAACTTCATACGTATTTGGCCCAATCTCCAAAGGGATGTCGATTCGCCCCATTACTTTTCTTTCAGTTCCATCAAAGGCTCTTACCACATTATGACACATTTTCATATGCGAACTGTCAATGGGCAATCTGTTCAAGGTAGATAGCGGCAGGACGTTCAAAGCGGACCCATTATCCACGAGTACACTTGGAAGTGTGTATCCTTTGCACCGAGTAGTGATGTGTAGGGCTTTGGTTGACCCTATGCCCCCAGGTGGAATTTCATCATCGTTAAAATAAATGAAATTGTCAGCACTGATGTTGTTTACTAACCGGTCTAGCTTGTTAACGGATATGTCATGGGTAACATATGTTTCGTTAAGCACCTTTAACAACGCATCTCGATGCACCTCAGAGCTCAAGAGTAGGGCTAACATCGATATATCGCTACTTTTGCTTGCGCAATTGCTCGACCACGCTATACTGCTATGTTTCAGAATTTTAGAAATTCCTTAGCCTCTTCCTCCTTTACTGGCTCATTGATGAGTACTTGGTTTCCTTTTCTTTTCAAATTTGGCATCTTTCGTCTCTGCGGGCTCTATTCGATATTCCCCGTCATAACGCTTTCCCATTTCGTATGAGAACCTTCATTTTGCGTGCCCAGGACGCGCTAGCTATACTCTCCCCCTCAGGTATTGTTATATTGCAGTCATAGCTCCATGGCACCCTCCTGTCATCCTTATAAGGGAAAGGATTGGGTTTGTGGATGACTATTTTGGGCCTAGTTTGTGACCCCTCTTCATTATTCCCTGGCAAGGAGATAATAATTCTCGGTTGGCTGGTTCTTTGTCGTTCATTCTCCAGTACACATATTTGTCCTTCATAAGAACTACCCTCAGAAACCTGCAACTCTTTGTTAACTATAAGGCCTTGTACCATAACCTTGAACTCTTCACAATTTTGAATCACATGACCTACTTCCCCATGGAACTCACAATGGTTCTCTATTCCTTCTCCTCCTTTTCTAGAGGTCAGTATACCTCTCTTTACCATCTCCTCCCATATTACCTTCATAGGTATCTTCACCTCAAAGAATGTCTTCCTTGATTTTTCTTATCTTTGTTTCATCAATGGCATTCACTCCTTGATTGCCATGATCCGATAACGATTTTCAGCATCGAAGTACCGTCAATTTCACAACCCCCATCATGATAAGCCTCTCCACGCCTTCTTGAATCTCGTGCGCTTTTGATCGAATGCCCGGTATTCCCGCATGATAGTCACACTTAGCATTTGCATCATACCATCCGGGGTATGGTGGTGTAGTGGTTTCAAGTGAAATGGAGCAATGGCATGTGCATCATACAAGCTTTGATAAAGCTCACGATACGTCACAGGGATAGGCGTAAATTACATTCTTTCCGAATTCTGCCTTATGCTCGATTCCTGTCTTTGGGTATTTTGTTGTTCAACCACAGCTGCTTTGGGTTGACCAACTGTGATTGCCCTCGAGTTGAGACTATTCACCTCATTATCCTTTCTCCTTGGGGCTGATCTTTTAGCCACTTCCCCCTCAATTTTACCGCCTCTCACGGCATTCTCAATCATCTCACCCGCCATAACTATATCCGCGAAACTTTTTGTGGTACTTCCAATCATATGTATGATGAATGGCGCCTTTAAAGTATTAATAAATAACATGGTGGTTTCCTTTTCTAACAATGGTGGTTGTACTTGCATTGCCACCTCCCTCCATCGTTGTGCATATTGCCTAAAACTTTCATTAGGTTTTTTCTCCATGTTTTGAAGTGTGATCCTATCTGGCGTCATATCAGTCACATGGTTATATTGTTGCATGAAAGCCTGTGCAAGATCTCTCTATGAACTGATTCTTGCACGGCTCAACTGATTGTACCACCTAGCCACCGCTCCCACCAGGGTGTCTTGAAAACAATGAATTAATAGTTGATCGTTGTTCACATAACCAGTCATTCTTCTACAAAACATTGTTATGTGTGCCTCTGGGCAAGTAGTCCCATTGTATTTTTCAAACTCTGGCATTTTAAATTTATGAGGAAGCACCAAATCTGGAACCAAACTTAAGTCTTTGGCATCAATCCCGTGATGATTGCCAGCGCCTTCTAAAACCCTAAACTTCTCCTCTAACCACCTGCAACGATCTTCTAATTGTTTTGAGGATTCAGTGGCCATTCTTTCCTTCTCCATTAAATCCAGATCAGGAGTAATAGGGTTGATCGAGCTATCACCCAAATTATTTCCCAACCGGATGGGAAATTTATGGGATTCTAGTATCCATCGGCTCATATTGAGGCCTTCTTGTGACAGATGGCCTTTTAGGAGGTGCCTCGGTTTGTAAGGGCACATGAGTAGGAGTAAAACCCATGGAGGACCTTCATTATCCTCTTCATGATCGCCATGGGAGCTTTTCCTTTATCGGTGGCTCTCAAAGAATGAGCCATTTCAACCATCATGTTTCTCTGAGCCTCTAGCATCTGCTCCCTTATTTCATTCTGTATTTTGGCCAACTGCTCTTGCATTTGATCTTGCATATCTTTTTGTAATTGCTCAAACCTTTGATCCATGTTCTTAGTTTTAGTACGAGTGCCGTAAGGATGTGTGATTTCCAGATTTTCTTTTCTACCTCTCTGTTTTCTACCTATGCAAAGTAAACTTTAACTAATCAGGGTCTTTCTATAACTTTGAATGCAAATGATGTGATGAAATGTTATGAGATGCAAATGCATGAATGCAAAAAGAATATCGATTCTGGTTCAACTTCATTTAGAAAATTTTATTTAGAAAAGAATATCTTTACATATAAGAGGATTACAAATACGATTTACCCCTAAGGCCCAAAGCTTTAACTCTATCTAATAAAAGGGCTAACTTTCGTCCTACATCCGACGATGATGAATACATCAGACTCAATACGTCAGCTCGAATTGCCAAGTCTTGCACATACTCAGCAACCTCTCGAATCTGAGCTATGGCTTCACTAATGACATGATCCCTTTTTCTGACCTGTTCTTTAGCTTGATATAGCTCTCCCCTCAGATAATCCTCTTGCGCCTTGAGCTGCTCAACTCGGAGTTCACCGTCATGCAATGCCACCTCCAAATCTTCGACCTTGCTTCTTAGCTCTTTTAACTCGAATCGTAGAATTATGGTTTTGGTGCCAACGCAGGATTTTCCAAGTTCTATTACCTTGGTCTTCAATCCTTTATTCTTTTCCTCTAATGCCAAATTTTGCCCCGCATTTCTTGAGATTTCCTCCCAAGACTTCGGCTCTATCCTTTTCTTCTTGAACCTCCTTCTGCCATTGATTGGAAGATCCTCCTACTCTCGCCCTCCTCAAGGCTACTTGTGCCCTTTTGTAATGCTCCCTTAGATCATCTCGATCTTCCTCAATCTTCCTCTTTTCTTTCCTCTGTTTCTCGACTTCCATCTTTTGAACATCAATGTCCAAACTCAAGTACATCTTTTTTTCTTCGAGCTTTGCTATCCTCCTCTCGAACTCCAAGCTTTGTCTCTCGAACTCTTGTTTCATAATTTCTAACTTTGAGGGCCTTACTTGAAAATATTCCTCCATTGGTCGAGCTCCTTCCATGCTTGGCTTAGGGATATTATCATTAACTCTTCTACCTCTCCATTCTATGTATTTCGGTGTCGTAGCGGGGCTAATAGCTTTTCCTCTCAATCGACAAGTCTTATTCCAAGCACTAGAAACTTCACTAACCCTCCTCCTGTAATCGGCTCCTCTATATACAAACTCACTTTGAGCCAACCCCTGAGTTGCTGGTATGAACTGTCTCAATCCATGCTGCCTCAGTATGAGCAAAGAGGCATAGCCAATGGCACCCCAAATCCCCAATAAGGGTACCCAATCAAAACTACCACATCGGTAAAGAACCTCACCAGGCATCATCCACGGAGCTCTCCACTCGACATCTTTCGACTGAAGGTTCTGAAGTAACGCTATCCAATTCTCTTTTGGAACATCAACTCTCCTGGTTGAAGCTACTATATCTTTCAACGGTGAATAATCCTCAAAGTAAACCCGACAAACCACCCTATCTATCAACCGAAAATGATCAGAGAACCAAGCCAAAAGCAACCGAGCACACCCTATAAACCCGCCAAAGACCACCCTCCTACATGCACCTAAAAATCTAAATGTTTCGCCAAAATTGCAGAGATGTAGTGACCTTTTCTTGAGTCGATGAAAAGATCCGTGGTTGCCTCATCCACATATCCCAAAGCCTTAGGGAAGACCATCAATCCATATAAACTTAGGGCAAAAACATCTATCTTCTTTGTCTCATCGGGTGTGTCGAATCAAATCTTTCAAAGCATCCCACGAAATGCACTTGCACTCACCCTTTTCTTTAATTCGGCCGTGGCCCATCGCTCGCTCATCCCCGTAATAATCATCAATTTCTTCCAAAAGGTAGGGACATAAGGAGCTCGGGAATAGATCCTACCATTCAAACCGGGACAACGAAGTAAGCAATGTACTCTTCCACAAGAGGTACCATGTCTACTTCCCCAAAAGTGAAGCAATGTGACGGGGTTCCAAAACCGAGCAAGGGCTCAATAAGTGCTCGTCTATCCGAACATCAAGCAAGTAAGGTAAGTCTCCATAGTTACCGTAGAATAATTGCTTAGTCTCTTTGCCCCATCGATCCCAAATTTCCTTAAGCTCTTGGAGATTATTCTGTGACACTTATACGAGTATAATCTGGCATCAGACATATATCCTATAGCTATACTGTCTCCTTTTTCTAGTTGAGTTTGCTCGGACCATCTGTGGACGTTAACGTTGCCTTCCACTTTATCAAGAAGTCCGTTCTCCATAATAAAACTTCCTAACTTAGAAACTGACCACGAATCGATATCTTTGTAAATGCAAAATGACATGCAAGCAAAAGAAAAGAGATAGTCAGTATCACATGATATCAATAAATTTCAACGATAACTTATAAGGGTGATGTCTAAGTTGGGCTTATACGGTCCTTCGACATGGGGTTGGTTCTAAAGTTTGAGGTACCCGAACCAGCAGATTCCTCGATCCTCACCCATTATAGGCTCATTTGAATCGAGTTCGATTCGGAATACATTTCCTATGGCTACACGAAATGAAAATCTCACGAAACCATAGGTACGGATGTATCCCAAAATGATCCACTATCCCGCACGGAGGCGAAAACCTCACGAAGGCGTAGCTTCTCACTCCCACTTAAGGGTGTGACCACAACGGTCATGCGAAATGCAATGCGATCAAAATATAGCATGTAATAATACAAACACATGTAATGCAAAGAGGATTAAATTTTAAAATTTTAATTTCCGACATTAAGACAAAAGATAATCAATTACATGGCACGACTCTCTTATTACTTCCCAATGAGTCGCTAAGTCGTCGAAACCATTTTCAAATCGAGCTTTGGAAAATGGGAATCGATTTTAAAAATGAAAACGGGAGTCGCCACCAATCTTTTTAGGTGTGATTGGATCACCTTTAAAACATTTTGTTTTAAAATCATTAGTTTTGGTCCACGAAGTAAAAGAACGAGTTCGGGAGTCGGTTATGTACGAGGAAGGATTAGCACCCTCGTAACGCCCAAAAATTAGTACCTAATTGATTATCAAATGTCTTTAATGTCGAAAGAAAAAAAAATTTAAGATGTAGTCCTCTTTAAAATATTTTAACTTTGAAAATTGGGATTCACTAGCGTCAAAGTATTAACATTAAGTTATCCCTTTTTTTGAAATTCCTATCTCGAAGCAACAAAACGCTATATCCAATAAGTTAGGACATATTGCTTTGAAATTCCAAGATACTAGCTTGCATTTAGAAAACCTTTAAAAACTTAGAAGGGTGCTTAATTATTTGAATTCAACGAGAAAAGTGGCAACCCAATAAGTTAGGGCACTACTTTCGAAATTTCCAAACACCAAGCATCACCTTATTTGCAAAAAAATCTTATCTCGAGGTAATAAGATGTCATATCCAATGAGTTATGACACAACACCTCAAATATCGAGAGTAAGTATTTTATTTAACACTCGATTATGATTTAAAAGAATATACCGTTATTTAGATTAAACGTGAGAGAAAAAAAATCGAAATCCAAGAAGTTAGGGAACGATTGTCTCGGATTACCAAATACGAAATATTTACTTTAGTGAAAGAATCACTATCGGGTTGGATAAAACCTAAATTGTAATGAAACGAGATAATAAAGAATGCATAACAAATAAAAATTGATAACCATAACAGGATAAACATAAACACAAATATGAATACTAACGATAAATACGAAGGTAAGATAAATGAGTCGAATAAATAATAAGAAAGGAAATAATGAATAAGCTAAATGTTTGAAATTATTTAAAAAAACTATAAATAGAATAGATGATGAAATAATAATAAAAGTAATGATATGTAAATAAAATAAATATGCTAAAAAATATACAGTTATCAAATTAGTTAATATAAAATAATAACGATAAGTAAATACAAAAATAAAGGAAAATATAATAACAATAATAGAAAAATACAACAATAATAATAGTAAAAGATATAATAACATAATAATATAATAGTAATAGTAACAATATGACGATAATAGTAAAAATAATATATTAAATAATAGTAATAAAAGTAGTGCTAATAATAATAATAATAATAATAATAATGATCTATTAAGTTATAATGAAAATAATGATAATGATGATATATTAGATAATAATAGTAAAATAATAAGTAACAATAATAAATTATAATAATAGTGATGAGAATAACAAGTGATGATAATAACAAGAATAATAGTAGTAATAATATATTAGTAATACATAATAGATGTAGTAAAAAAATATAGTAGTTATAGTAATAATAATATAAACAAGAGCATATATATATATGAAAAATAATGATAGTAAAATATAATAATAGTAATAATAATAATGGAATGAAGGTAATAATAATATTAAAATAAAGTAAACAAAAATAATACTATATATCAATATATATATACATATAATGCAAATACACACTACCATATAATAATAATAATAATAATAATAATAATATAGAAATACAAAGAGCAAATAAAATATTAAATTTAAAAACAATACTATATATAAAAGTATATACATACATATATGTACATAAAAATATACACTAATAATAATAATAATAATAATAATAATAATAATAATATTAAAATGCGAAAGTAAATATGATATAATAGTAATATTAAAATGACGTAATAAAATAATACTTATATATATAGAAATGTACATACGTACATATATAATAAACATACATTAATTAATAGTAAAAACAATAGAAGTGCTAATAATATTAGTATTAGAATGAAATAAGAGATAAATGCAAACATAATAATATAAATAAGGTAAACAGAAACAAATAAAAAATAATAGGAAGGACATAATCGAATCTGAGAGCAATATTTTGGGGCAAATCCGTAATAAATAAAAGAAGAGGGATTAATTCACATGCAAATAACCGGAATGACTAAAACGGACAATAGCCCTTTGACCCAAAACGCAGCACTTTGATTCTATCCCTTATTTCTTACTACGATTGGAGTGAATATAATGAAACCCTTGAACCTTTTTGATTGCTATTGATATCGATTTTTGTTCTTGAATCTCAAAAAAGAAAAATCCTCTTGAATCTCAAAAAATCTCTTCTTGAATCTCAAAAATTTCTTCTCTCAAAATACAATCAATTCCTCTCTCAATCCTCCCCTTTTTTACATTGAGATTGTGGCTTTTTATAAACTTTTACCACTTGTTCTTCTTCTTTTTTTTAATTTATTTGTCTTTTCTTTTGTAGGCAAATGGAGCAAAGTGGGGGTGGGTGGCTAATTATGGTGTGGAGTAGGTGAGATTAGGTTTTTTCTTTTTTGATTTTTTTTTTTGATTTTTTTTTTGGATTGGGTTAGTGTTTTGGGCTAAGTTTTGGGTTTGGTATTGGATTTTAATTGGGTAGTTGAGTTATGTTTATTTGAGTTTGGTTTTATTGGGCCCCGAGTAAAATTTGGGCCATACAAAAATCTTATTAGGTCGATAAATTATTAATGCAAAAAAAATTTCATAAATTCGAGTGAATGAAAGGTAAATCTTAACATTAACTTCAATTTTAACTTTTATGTAAATGTTAAAAAAAAATTTATAGGATGAAAACAAAACAAATTTGTAGACATGTAATAATTATTGAAACCAACTATCCGTTGAAAAATTATTAAAGGAGCTAAGGGACACAAATAAATGTGTATCCAAAAAAACAGCTGTTGGGCAAAGCTTCACACATTTCAAGTTTTCAACAACATTAGCTTTTACTTTTATTTCTGCTCCATTAATTTGGCTATAATGGGCCCACCCTCAAACCTATCAACTGCTAAACCCCAAAAAATTGAATGTTTATTAAAGTAATTTATTTTTTGTAAAACTTATTAAGTAAAATTTTGGAAACAGATTAAAAAACCAAATACTGATATCAAAATAGGAAAAAAAATATCCAAAAATGGTGGGAGGTGCAAAGCAAATGGGTTTGGTCTACAGGCTGTTCTTATTATGCAGAAACGGATGAGTAGTGAAAAAGAAAGGGCAGCCAGCTGAGCTAATTTGTGTAAAACCAAAAACAGTCATTGTTTGGCTGTATTCACACTTCACAGGTGTGTGTTTGTTTGATGAATTTCAGTCAATCTCAAAACCTAATTTCAATTCTTTTTATGCTTTTGCTTTTTGCCTTTTTCCATTCACTTTGCTCCGAAAGAAAAAAACTTTTTTTCTTTTTATGTGGTGAAAACTGTTCTATATATATATTCATCCATTCTAAATATAATATTTTAAATATCTTTTTATTTTCTTTTTAAAGAATAAATTTTGAAAGATATTTTTGCTTTGCTTCACCTCAAGAGAGAATTCAACGGGTAAGTTATGGCCCTGGTTCTCAAAAATAAAAAAAATTATATTTTAAACTCTTAAAATTTATAAAATTATAAAATTATACTATCTCTCAAAATGAAAATAAATTTATTTAAAAATTTTCTCAAAAATAATGAAATAGTAAATTAAAACATAATTATTTTATATTTTAACTTTTAAAAATTCAATACTAGTATTTCTTGAAATATTTTCCAGATTAGTGCTTCCGCACTAAAAATGGCTTGTACGGTAAAATGTTTTACAAACCAAAGATCGAAATCGATGACATCTGTTGACCATGATATTATTCTAAAAAGAATATCAAAAGGTGAGCAAATCTTTTTTTTTATATTTTAGAGAAAAAAATCCAAAAGTGTAGCAAATTTTTTGTTTTTTTTATCACGACTATGGCAAACATGTAGCATAAATCCTTGACAATTAATATAAAATATAGTTTTATATAAATACTAATATAAAATAATATAGTTATATATGAATTCAATTGGTGAATCTAAAAAAATAAAAAAATTATAGAAGTTAATATGTATATATTTTTAGGGATAAATTTTAAAGTTATACTTCACGATATTAAATGTCCATTGTAAAATAAATTTTGATTTTGTATAATTATATACATAAAAATTTATTTTAATTATAATTCACTAATATTGTTATCTGTTGAAAAATACGAAACTGAAAATTTGGTGTTAGAGGGAGTGCTCATTCCCCTGCCCACTAAATCTATATGGAGACAGTTTCCTGTTAGCAATTTATTGAACTGATTATTTGGGCTATGCTGATTATATAGACGATATCTAGCCTATTATGGAAAATCGTATCAATTGGAAATCATATATTAGTGATTGGATTGAATAAGATTACCCTTATCTAATCTTTTGAATCAATGAAGTTGGAGTAGATTGAATCACTAAAGGCTTATCTGCCAAGAATCCTAGTTTATGTTGTTCATTATTATTATGTTGTATTAAGCTTATATAGTAGTTGTTTTATAGGGATTGTGATAAATCTTTTTATGTAAGCAAGTCTGGATAAACTCTATATAATTGAGAACTTGTATAGGTTTATGTACGGAAAGAATTGGGCTCTTAATCTATTCTAAGTGAGGAACCTTATTATATGCATGCATATTGATAATAGAACCTTTTTATTGTGGTTTTACTTGCTAAATTCACAAGGGGTGAATTTAGTGGTGAGGGTATCTAGTCTTCAAGGTATAAAGGTGAGATAAATTGTCATAGGGTGAGTGATAGATTAGGACACTGATGAATCTAAATTAATACAACATAATCACCCCATTAGCGACGTTCATAAAGGTGCCCCCTTCCTATGTGCATGACACTTTATTATGGAGTTCCTTGATACAACAAGGTTTGTCTAGGTCATTGCTTAAGTTCCTTAATCCGCAATTCTTACAACCACAGATCAGACCTCTGTGATATGATCATATCCATGGATGGATAAATCATTGAGCGATTTCTTTCCGACCATTCTATTGACCTTCAATCAACCTTAGCAGTTCCTCTGAATGTATCGCCAACTCTGCGGACTCTATCTTTTCTTTCATTCATTTTCTTTCTTCCATTCATCCTCAAAGTGAATTTTTTCTCACCATTATGCCCTATTATTGCGACTCTCTGACTTACCTCTTAAACACCAATTAGTATATTTTCTTTAACAGTCATTCACAATTTAAACAGTCCATGGTGGACTCTTATTATTACCCTAGTCCCGATAGGCTCGCTGTCATCCCATCCTTTGGGATACCTAGAAAATTTCTCGCTACTTTGTCAGGGTAAGCCTCATTTGTAGCAAATAGCGGTTAGATTACTTTTTGGTAATCCACATTGGCCATATTACATTACCCTTAGGCGTAGCACACTCTTTTGCTATGGACCTTTATGGTTGTCAGTATTCAGCCAGATGTCTCTATGTAGCTATTTGAGTTTATGATTTCTCTCTCATATTGCATTCCTACATAACTAGCCATTTGGCTGATACTTCCTTAATAGTTTTCTCTTTTAAGAGAAATAGTCTTAACAGACACTTCTGTCATCCAGTGTATCCTTCTTTGTCTATGGGTTCAACCACATTTTTCTTCCTTACGGATTAACTAGTGTATATATGATACACCACTAGTCTATACAATTTCTCTTAACGCCCTCGGCATTCCTTAATGGTGGATCCTTATCCACTATCCTTGGTTAAACCATTGCTTATTCGCCTGAACTTTAGGGACCATTGGTACATCAACTTTCATTACTAATTCCTGATTAACATCCTTATGCCTTGCTGGGTTACACTACTATTCCTGCAGTCCTTTATCATTTCCATTACATATACATTCATTTGTGGAATTCCTTCGACCCATTGTTCTACTGTTGCATGTTCATACTTCCATATTCCTTCCAACCCCAACCCTTTTTCCTTGTTTGCGGGTTACCTCATGATTTTTGTTATGATTTTCCACCCATGTTTATTATTTAGGCACTGTTCTGATTTTTCATCTATGTTTATTGTCTGCGCAGACTCTTTCTCTAGGCTGCCATAGTCGTGCTATGGACTTATATAGTATACCCTTATGTTTATTGTCCCGACGGACTCTATTGGTTTCCATAGTCTAACTATGTCTTTCACTTCAGTATCCCCGTGTTTATTATCCCGAAAAAATATCTACGATGCCACAACATATTTCAACTATAGTCTTACACGATATAACCCCATATTTACCATCACAGAGGACCATCCCATGTTTAGTGTCCAGTCGAACTATCTCGTTATTATTATTTTTTTCAATTTATTGAACAAGCAAGTGGTCAAGTGATAAAGTGCTTAATTAAATTCCTAGAGACCCTAGGTTCAATTCCCATTATCCACATATTTTTATTTAAATTTTTAGCATGTAAAAAGGGTAGTCAACCCCCTTTCCGTCCACCTCATAGTTGTCTTATGGGGAAGATTTTTTTTTTTTGTTTAGTCAACGTTTCCCCAATAGCTCCCATTTTCATTCCATGATCCACTTTTTGTACCTATGTTACCCCTATTGCCATTTTCTTCCCCTCTTACCATACCATGGCCCACCAATGTACCTAGACACCCTAAAATATCCATTTTTATTTTTACTCACCCTCTCATATTTTTTTCTCTTCTCATCTTCCTTCCACTACCACTTGTTCTACATTTTGCCATCATACCACAATTGTTAGCCACATTTACATCACCAAACCAACACCACAACACCACTAGAACATCCCCTCTCTTCCACGCCTCCTCCTCTCTCACCACCATTATTCGTTGAAGGCTTTGGAGTGCTCATGGTTGGATTAGCAGTAAAAACGAACCAGGTGTGTACTACAATTATGCAGAAAATAAGTTTCAGCAAAAGCTGAAAAGTGGCATGTCGACGCCACACGGGCATGTGGTCTGCCCGTGTGGTAGCCTGCATCGCAAGACACGGGCATGTCACAACGAGCTAGGACGTGCGCGCACCACACGGCCGCGACAAACACGGGCGTGTGATGCCTTGTAGGCCATGTGCGACGCACGGGCTCAAGAAATAGGACATATGGGCCACACGAGCGTGTGGGCCCATACAGGCGTGTGAGAATCTGGGTCAAACCGTGTGATCCACATAGACAAGGCCAATTTGGGCCGTGTGACCCACACAAACAAGGCACACAGGTGTGTGAGCCCCTTTAATCTGAAATATTCTGTAAGGTTGAATGGGTCACCCAAGTCGACTGTGACCTTAGTAGGGTCGGTAAGCCTTATCTAGACTCTTAATTCTGTGATGTATGGGTATGCATGATATACTTAGCATAATTATCTAATCTGTTCTGTTCTGTAAATAAATGTATGATCTGTTTTTCTGCATTATAGCATGCCATACTTGTATGATGCATTGCATCGGAGTGGGTTTGACGAAGTGAATGGAGTACCTGAAGGGCTTTATAAGCCCGTTATTTGGCAACTAAGCTGCATACTTACGATATGTGCTACGATGCGGTACTATATAGTGTGTAGGGTTAGATGGGTCGATTATATCCCTATATACGGTATGTAGGGATGGGTGGGTCGATTTTATCCCCACATGGCGTGTTGGGTTAGACGGAGATGGTGTGCAGAGTTAGTGGGCATGATATTTATGATATCTGATCTATTATGCATGCGATATCTGTGTGGCTGAGGCCGAATAACTGTATTCTGTTATCTGTTTGTATGTATGCTGTTTGTGGGGATATACATACTGAGTTTGCGAAAACTCACCCCTTTGTTTATTTTGTTTGTCAGGTAATCCTCAGCAGTAGATGGATTAGTGTAACGGTGGGCTCGATGGTGACCACTGGTAGACATTTACGGATTTTTATGTAACACTTTATTTTGCCTGCTTTACTTAAATATATGTTTTGGGATTAATAAGTATTTAGGCTCGAATTATTCTTGGGTTTATTTTGGGATTTTAAATTGTTAAATTTTTTATTTATGAATTAATGATGTTTTAGCTTCTACGTTAATGAAATGTTTTCACGTAATAATTGGAATAGAGATTTCCTCACTTAAGTAAAGATAATAAACTGAACAAATTTTCATTTGATAAGGTTTTCTAAAAGGATTTCCTAAAAGTACTCTCATGTGACACCGTCAGATTCAACCATAACGTCTAGGCCGAGTTTGGGGTGTTACATTTAGTGGTATCAGAGCCCGGGTTCAAAACTCGGCTGTGAATTTTGAGTTCCAAAATTGGTTTTAGAGAAACACTTTTGAATGTTTTCAAATACTCTTCTCAAGTATGTGGTTCATCGAGTCTCCGGCGCTGATCCTATAAGTTTCTGAAACTTTGTATGAAATTGTTTGAAAGCATGCTTAAAATATATTGAATTCCTGTTTGAAAATACTAATGTTTGTTGTGGAACTATTGTAGGTAGTATACTTATTGAAACACTCTAGGTGGTGTAAATTGAAAACTGTAGTAAACTACGATTTGCGATAACTGACTCTGAGTACTCTTATAACTCTTCTGCATAAAATACCCGATAAAAACTATCGAAACTGTAAACTGTCTTGCATAAAATTTTTAAGATAAATTAATTCAAAAATTACGATGAGCACATGTGGTACTCGTGGATGAGGTATTAGAGGCTGAGGTAGAGGCCGCAGAGGGATTCGAGCTGAGTCATTCACATCTGATACGATCCCTAATCTGGACACTAGCGAGACGCCGGTGTCAACTGTTACTGAGACTAGTGCTGAGTCTAAGGACCATACAGCTAGGGACGACGTATTGTCCTAGGCCATGCTGCGAATCCTGAAGAGGGTCGCTGGGCTAATGTTGGATTTGAAGGCCGTGGGTCGGTTACGGAACAACTTTGATCCAATGGGGCTGAGGTATTCAGGGGCATCGCTGGAGTTGTTCCTAATGTAGCTGAGTACTGGATGAAGGCCACGGAGCATATTCTAGATGATCTGGATTTTACTACCGAGCAGAAGTTCAAGGGGGCTGTTTCGTTGCTTCGCTATGAAGCGTATCAGTGGTGACTGATAATTAGGGATAGCACTCAGCCTGACAGTCTGACGTGGGATATATTTAAGACATCTTTCTAGAGCAAGTATGTGAGAGCCAGTTACATCGACGCTAGGAGGCGTGAGTTCTTGAATCTTACTCAGGGAGATCATTCAGTGGTCGAGTATGAGGCTGACTTTTTTATGCTGAGCCGTTATACATGAGGCATGGTGGCGACTGAGTATGTGCGCTGTATTCATTTTGAGGACGGCCTTAGGGATAACTTGAGGGTCCTGATAGTTCCACAAAGGGAGCGTGAGTTTGCCTGTTAGTCGAAAAGGCCAAGATTGCGGAGGAGGTTAAGCACGCTGAGCTCCAAAACCGTGACAGAGGGAAGACTAAGAGGGATTTAGAGTCTTCGAATGCTATGGTGAAGCCTAGGAAAAAGGACAAATCTGATGGGCCCTTGAAATTTTGGCCTACTGTTGCACCTGCTGGGGTGGTGATTTGTCAGCTTTGTAATAGACGCCATTCGGACGAGTGTTGAAGGTCTACTAAACCTTGTCTTAGATGTGGATCATCCGAGCATCGTGTTAAGGACTGTCTATTGAGGATTAATCAGATGCAAGCTCTAGCTACTGAGACTGCACAGCCACTGAGGGTAGTTCAGCAGCCACCTAGGGGCTGAGGTCAAGCTAGGGGTGGTAACGGTATGGGTCGAGGACAGAGAGCACCGGGCCAAGGTGCTGGGCTGACTGAAGTAAGGTAGTCTGCACTTGTCTATGCTGCACGTCGTCATGAGGATAGAGATGCTCCAGACGTCATTACGGGTATGTTCCCAATCCTTAACATATCTTATGTTACACTGATAGACATAGGCTCTACACATTCCTACGTTGCATGTTCTGTGTCTGAAACTTTGGGAATATCGTATGAGAGCACTTCTAGTGAGATTTCAATGGTGAGTCCGTTAGAGCAGTCTATTAGGGTTAGTAAACTATTCAGAGATGTTCCATTGGAAGTCTAAGGAACGATATTTTTGGATGATCTGATGGAACTTCCGTCTGGGGAGTTCGACTTTATTCTAGGTATGGATTGGCTGGTGAAGCATCGTGTAAGTCTGGATTGTACTGAAAAGAGAGTGGTTCTGAAGACCAATGAGGATAATGAGATAGTCATGGTTGGAGAACAATGAAATCATCTGACTAATGTGATATCTGCATTAGTGGCAGAGAAGCTGGTGAGGAAAGGATGTGAGGCGTTTCTGGCCTACATCAGTGTCTCCAATTCTGTGGACTTATCGGTTAAGGACATCTGTGCTGTGAAGAATTTTCCAGATGTTTTTCCAGAGGAATTACCAGGATTGCCTCCGAGTCGTGAAGTAAAATTTAGGATTGAGTTGATTCCTGGTACAACTCCGGTGTCTATTGCCCCTTATCGAATGGCACCGAAGGAGTTAGCAGAACTGAAGGCTCAAATTCAGGAGCTGTTGGATCGTTGGTTTATTCCTCCAGTGTGTCTTCGTAGGGAACACCTGTTCTGTTCGTAAAGAAAAAAGACGGTACAATGAGGATGTATATCAACTACCGTCAACTGAACAAGTTGACGATTAAGAATAAGTAGCCACTTCCGAGGATAGATGACTTATTTGATTAGTTCAAAGGGGCTTCAGTGTTTTCTACAATCGATCTGCAGTCAGGTTATCATCAATTGAGGGTTACGGAGGCCGATATGCATAAGACGACATTTAGGACTCGTTATGGGCATTATGAGTTTCTAGTCATGCCTTTTGGGTTGACTAATGCACCAGCGGCATTCATAGACTTGATGAACCGTGTGTTTCAGCCCTACTTGGATCGATTTGTGGTGGTGTTCGATGACATTCTGGTGTATTCTAAGTCTGAGGATGAGCATGACGAGCATTTAAGAGTGGTTCTGCAGATCCTTCGTGAGAAACAATTGTATGCGAAGTTCATGAAATGTGAGTTCTAGCTTAGGGAGGTAACCTTTTTAAGGGATGTGGTTTTTACTGAGGGGATTCAAGTAGATCCTTGTAAGATTGAGGCTTTGATGGATTAGAAACAGCCGAAGAATGTGTCGGAGATCCTCAATTTTTTGGGACTGGCAGGATATTACCGATGTTTCGTAGAGGGGTTCTCGTTGATCGCAGCGCCATTGACTAAGTTGTTGCGTAAATGAGTTCATTTCGTTTGGACTGACGCGTAGCAGGAGAGCTTCGTGAAACTCAAGACAGTTTTGACTCAGGCTCTAGTTCTGATACAGCCTAAGCTTGGTAGGGACTTCATGGTTTACAGTGATGCGTCACATATGGGTTTGGGTTGCGTCTTAATGAAAGACGTTAAGGTAGTTGCCTGTCCGTCTCGACAGCTTAAGACTCACAAGGCTAATTATCCGACGCATAATTTGGAGTTGGCTGCAGTGGTCTCTGCATTGAAGATTTGGAGGCATTATCTGTTTGGAGAGAAGTGTACCATTTACACTGATCACAAGAGCCTCAAGTTTGTCCTCACTCAGAAGGAGTTAAATCTTAGGCAGCGTCGGTGGGTTAAGCTGCTTAAGGACTACGACTGCAGTATTGAGTATCACCCTAGAAAGGCCAATGTGGTGGCTGATGCACTAAACCGTAGGGCTATGACCTATCTGAGAGCAATGTTCACTCGATTGAGTCTTTATGATGACCGAAGTCTTCTGGCAGAGCTATAAGTGAAGCCAACATGGATTGAACAGATTAGAGCTAAGCAGTTAGAGGATAAGACTCTTGAGATGCGATTTCGTCAGGTTGAGACTGGGACTATTACAGACTTTGGGATGAATAATGATGGGGTATTGTGCTTCCGAGGTAGGATCTATGTACCTAATAATGAGGATTTGAGGCTGTCGATTTTGAGGGAAACGGATAGTAGTCATTACGCTATGCATCCTGGTGGAAACAAGATGTATAAAGATGTTCGAGAGTTGTACTGGTGGCCAAGATTGAAATGTGAGGTTACTGACTTTGTTGCTTACTGTATAACTTGTCAACAGGTTAAGGTTGAGCATCAGTTACTTTCGGGGTTGCTACAGCCAGTTAAAATATCTATGTGGAAATGAGAGCATGTAACGATAGACTTCATTAGTGGGTTGTCCCTAACACCCACTAAAAAGGACTCTGTTTGGGTCATTATGGACAGATTAACCAAGACCGCATATTTTATTCCTGTTAGGACAGACTTCTCTCTACAGAAGTTGACCAAGCTGTACATTTCCGAGATAGTAAGGCTGCATGAGGTACCTGTCTCGATCATTTCTGATAGGGATCCTAATTTTACGTCTCGATTCTGGAGAAAGCTTCATGAGGCTTTGGGTTCTCGTCTTGACTTCAGTACTGCTTTTCATCCTTAGGCAGACGGTCAGTTAGAGAGGGTGATCCAGATACTAGAGGACATGTTGAGGGGCAATATTATTGATTTCTGAGGCTGTTGGGAGGAGTACTTGCCTCTAGCAGAGTTCGCTTACAACAACAGTTATCAGTCTAGTATACATATGGCACTGTATGAGGCACTTTATGGTCGTAAGTGTCTCACTCCTTTGTGCTGGACTGAGTTGGGTGAGCGACGTGTTCTGGGTCTGGAATTAGTATCAGAAACTGAGGATAAAGTCCGTTTGATTAAAAAACGTTTGAAAGCGGCTTCTGATAGACAGAAGTCCTATGCTGATCTAAAGAGGAAGGACATTGAGCATTCAGTGGGGTACATGGTTTTCCTTAGGGTTTCGCCATGAAAAAAGGTTCTGAGGTTCAGTCGTAAGGGTAAGCTGAGCCCTCGGTTTATTAGGCCGTATCAGATTCTGAAGCGTGCAGGGCCAGTCGCATATCAATTAGAGCTACCTCCAGAGTTAGATCGCATACATGATATGTTTCATGTCTCGATGTTGAGACGCTACCACTCTGATCCTACGCACGTTGTGCCCGTGGAGGAGATTGATATTAGACCGGATCTGACGTTCGAGGAGGAACCTGTTTAGATTCTAGATTGCAACGTTAAATTCTTACGTAGGAAGTCTACTCCGTTAGTGAAGGTGCTGTGGCAGAATCATAGCACTGAGGAGGTTACTTGCGAGCCAGAGAATTCAATGCGATAGCAGTTTCCTCACCTTTTCTGATCAGGTAAAATTTGAGGACGAATTTTCTTTTAGGGGGTAGAGTTGTAACGCCCCAAATTCTGTAAATTTAGCTTTTGTAATGGTTGAGCGTGGAAATATCTGAACAATTACTTTTGTGTTATTTTGGGATTTAAATGTATGGTTAAGAGGGAATGTGCTTTGGGGTGTGTTTGGGAGGTCCCAAGTTCAAGGTTTAACTTGGGCTAGATTTTGGTTTTTATTTGGATAAAGCTTGACTTTTGGTTAATGGGCTTATAAGAATTTATTGGTAGGAACTTAACAGAATGGACCTGCTGGTCTAGTGGTTAAGTAGAGTGTCAGTCTGCTCAGGGTCCTGAGTTTGAATCTCTGCAGTGGCTTTGGAATTATTTTTGCTGCAAGTTTCCGCTAAATTTTGGGCTTTATTAAAATTTTGAGTTTAGGGCTTAGTTAAAATTAGGGATTTGCGGATGTCCTTATTTTCTTTATTTTTAACAAAAGCTTTTTCCTCTGAAGTTTTCTTTTCCCAAACCCTTGCTGCCAAAAATTCTATTTCTTTTTTTCCCTCTCCTCTATTTTTCTTTCTTTTCGATTAGTGGTGACGTATTACTAGTGGATTCGTCAGCTTAGTAAGTATGGTTTTATTAAATTGCATGACTTCATTTAGAGATTGTTTAAAAGGGATTTTATTTGCTGTTTAGGGGATCATCAAGGTTCTGTGGATCGCTAATCGGGTTCTAAATAGCTAAGAATCACCGTTATTCGTTGAAGGTAAATAGATATCTTGTTTCGAGATTTTCTTATTCTTAATAATTAGACTTAAGAGACTGATTTTGGGTTTGCTATGAGCGATTTTAGGCTTTGGAGTGCTCGTGGTTGGATTAGTAGCGAAAACAAACCAGGTGTGTACTCCGATTACGTAGAAAATGAGTTTCAGAAGAAGCTGAAAAGTGGCATGCACGCCCGTAAGGCAGCCTGCGTCGCGAGACACGGGCGTATCACTGACTAGCTAGGCCGTGCGAGTACCACACGGGGGCGACGGACACGGGCGTGTGATGGCTTGTAGGCCGTGTGTGAGGCACGGGCTCAGAAAAATAGCCTGTGTGGGAATCTGGGTCAGGCCGTGTGATCCACACGGGCAAGGCATACGGGCGTGTGAGCCCCTTTAATCTGAAATGTTCTGTAAGGTTGCATGGGTCGCCCAAGTCGACTGTGACCTGTAGTAGAGTCGGTAAGCCTTATCTAGACTCTTAATTCTGTGATGTATGAGTATGCATGATATACTTAGCATGATTATCTGATCTGTTCTATCTGTAAATAAAGGTATGATCTGTTTATCTACATTATAGCATGTCATGCTTGTATGATGCATTGCATCGGGGTGGGTTTGACGAGGTGAAAGGAGTACCTGAAGGGCTTCATAAGCCCGTTATCTAGCAGCTAAGCTGTATACTTACGATATATGCTGCGATACGGTACTATATGGTGTGTAGGGTTGGATGGGTCGATTATATCCCCATATATGGTGTGCAGGAATGGGTGGGTCGATTTTATCCCCACATAGTGTGTTGGGTTAGACGGAGATAGTATGCAGTGTTGGTGGGTATGATATTTCTGATATCTGATCTATTATGCATGCGATATCTGTATGGCTGAGGCCGAATAACTGTATTCTGTTATCTGTTTGTATGCATGCTGTTTGTGGGGATGTACACACTGAGTTTGCGAAAACTCACCCTTTTGTTTATTTTGTTTGTCAAATAATCCTCAGCAGTAGATGGATCGGTGTGATAGAGAACTCGATGGTGACCACTGGTAGACATTTTCGGATTTTTGTGTAACACTTTATTTTGCATGCTTTACTTAAATATATGTTTTGGGATTAATATGTATTTGGGCTCGAACTATTCTTGGGTTTATTTTGGGATTTTAAATTGTTAAATTTTTTATTTATGAATTAATGATATTTTAGCTTTCGCGTTAATGAAATGTTTTCACATAATAATTGGAATAGAGATTTCCCAATTTAAGTAAAGATAATAAACTGAACGATTTTTCACTTGATAAGGTTTTTTAAAAGGGTTTCCTAAAAGTACTCTAATGTGACGCCGCCAGATTCGGCCATAACGTCTAGGCCGAGTTTAGGGTGTTACATTTAGTGGTATCAGAGCCCGGGTTCAAAACTCGGCTATTTGTGGGGATGTACACACTGAGTTTGTGAAAACTCACCCTTTTGTTTATTTTGTTTGTCAGGTAATCCTCAACAGTAGATAGATCGGTGTTACGGAGGACTCGATGGTGACCACCGGTAGACATTTACGGATTTTTGTGTAACACTTTATTTTGCCTGCTTTACTTAAATATATGTTTTGGGATTAATATGTATTTGGGCTCAAACTATTCTTGGGTTTATTTTGGGATTTTAAATTGTTAAATTTTTTATTTATGAATTAACGAAGGTTTAGCTTCCGCGTTAATTAAATGTTTTCACGTAATAATTGGAAGAGAGATTTCCCAACTTAAGTAAAGATAATAAACTTCACTATTTTCACTTGATAAGGTTTTCTAAAAGGGTTCCCTAAAAGTACTCTCATGTGACGCAGCTTGATTCAGCCATAACGTCTAGGCCGGGTTTGGGGTGTTACAAAACATTTGAAACTTGAGTTTTTCCTAAAGATAGTCGATTTTCACAAATTCTTTCTGAAAGGACTATATATTCCTACTTGGCTTTTCTTAAAGCAAATCAAAATGTAGATTTTAAATGATGATGTTTGTCGAAGGAAAAGAGTAACGCTTTATTACGCCATCATCATGGTCAATGGGATCTTCAAGATTCAGCCACAAAGTCTAGGCCGAGTTTAAGAGTTTACATTTAGTGGTATGAGAGTTCGATTCAAAACTCGGACTGTGGTTTTTTTTTTCAAAAATGGCATGCATATATGATAAATGGGTATTTTTGGGAACAATCCATACCATAGCTAAAACTTACTTTTGTATAAAGTTTTGTTCTATTTAAAAATCCAAGAGTCCAAAGCTAGCCCAAGATAAGTACTTTTGATATACTAAAACTTTTATTATGAAACTTTGGATTGTGAAACTATAGAATGTAAAACGAGTAGACTGTTAAACTTTAGATTCTTAAAATTGTAGATTTTGAAACTATAGTAAAGTTGTAATGAAACTTTTAAATTGAAAACATTTTGGAATAATAATAAAAACTCGTTAATAAATTATTAGATAATTTCATAAAACTTAGACAACCGATAGAAAATTTAATAATCATGATGTACAAACCCGATATATAAGACCTCGTGGAAAGCAAGGTCAAAAGACCCAATTTTATTCGTCTGTGTCACAAGTACGCACTCCCGAGTCAATAGCTGAACATGTGTAGTATGCACCTACTGTTGATGGAGCCAACATGAGCCTGCTAATGATGTTGTACCACATTCTGACACTAGAATGCAAAAATAAGCACAATATATCAACCTACTCATTGACCCTTACTTAAAACCTCAAAATTTCTAACCCCAAAAATCGAGGTGTTACAAAGTCTCTAATCTTACAATGCGCAATTACCATGGGTAGATTTTACCTCATTATATTTCTATTGTATAGTAATTCATACTTTATATCGATTTGTAACTACTTTATAGTTGTTCACATATATATATAATTGTATTATATTTGTACTTATAAACTCTAAAAAAACTTTTACCTTCTAAAATTTGCATATACATTTGCATATTTCTTAAAATCTAGTACAATTAACTTGAGTTAAATTATGATTTTAGTCTTTATAATTTACTTAAATATGAAATTTGTTCTTTATGCTTTAATTTTTCATAATTTGTTCTCTTTTCTTTTATATAGTCCAAATAGTTAACACCATAAACTATTTTAATTATAATTTTACGTAAATTTTTTTAAAAACGCCACTTCAACTATCATGTTGACATTCTAATTTTTTAAAATATTTTTAAAAGACCCACATCAATATTTTAATTAAAATAATTAATAGTGTTAATTATTTAAAATAGTTAATAAGATTATAAAATAAATAATCAAATTTTCAAATTAAAACAAAAAAAATTTAAAATTTAAGATAATAAAACCACCATTGATCAACTAACTTGCTCTACTTGTTTATATCATTGCAATTCAATGGCTTTTAATGCATTAAAACAAATACCACCAAACTAGTTATTTTTCGAAGACAAAGTACAGTTAAATTGATTCAAGATCTCCTCAATTTATTTTTTTATTAAGAAGAGCTATTCATATTATTGAATTTATACATAGATGTTAATACCTGCTCCTCAATTCACAATTATCAAATGCACATTACTATCATGTTTGGTAAAAAGATAATGAAAATATGGGGACAATGTTGTGAGATTATGGGGTAAATTCATTATAGACGCCACTAATTCTTTTTTCCAAATTTACTTTAATCCTTGACTTTTGAATATAGTTTTTATTATTATTATTATTATTATTATTATTATTATTATTATTATTATTATTATTCTATCCATTTCTTCCATTAAAATTATGTAATATTTATGCTGGAGGTTAACATTAAATATGGAGATTTTTTCCTTAATTGTTAACAGAATAATGTAGCAACGCATGATAAAGGTTTTTTTTTTTTCATATAGATCACAAAACAAAAAAATTATAAAATACCACAACTCGTTTTGCTCTCTGTTCAAACTACTGATGTAATTATTATATGGATTGATGTTTAAACGCGTGAATGAACAAGGCAGTTTAATAATATTTTATAAACAGAGAGTAAGGTAATGAGATAAGTTAACACACAATATTTGTTAATGTAATTTGGATTCATTAATCTTAGCATGTGGAGTCTCGTTCAGTTAATAATTTTATTCAGCAATTAACAGGATTACCTATTAGTTTAAGTCCTATTTACACTTACACAAAATATTTGCAACCCCAACAATAAATCCAATTATTACAAATTACTCACCTCAAATAACCTCACTTACAATCAATAATCTCTCTCTAAAAAAAAACTTAACAAGAGTGTTACAAAACCAAAAGTGAAAGCAGAAAGGAACTGTTAACAAAAGACACTAACAAACTAACCTTGATGTACGGCAACCAATAACCTACTTATAAGCTGATACAAAAGCTTTTAAGTAGCATTTTGATAAGCTTAAAACTCTTAGTAAAAGGATGAAGCATGATCTCCAAGTAAAAGAATAAGGATAAGGTTTGTGATAAGATTATCGATCCTTCCTCCTCTATCACTTCAAAATTCAATCACATCATTAAGGATAGTATAACATGACCAAAGGATCATTTCCTTATAGTGTAACACATCATTAAGATTAAAGTAAAAAAATGTCAATTTTATACTACACTTATCTACCTTGAAGGTGTTGAAAAATCAATTTAGAAAACAGTTATTTTAGGCAAAACAAAAGTTTTAAAATTTTCTAAAATCAGGGCCATTTTGTTATTTATAGCAATAAACTTAACCAAAATTATACGTACGCTTTGTACAAGGCAGACTAAAATTAATCTTAGCTTTCTATCGAACAACATTCTTCTCTATTCTCCAACTACGAACTACTTTGAGTGTGGGCTCAAAGCCTATCAAACCAATAGCATAGAATGAAAAATTTTATCAACTTTTAGTAGTAAAGTTAATTCTCTCTTTAACCATAAAATTATGTGTTTTTTCCAGAAAATATAATTTATTCTTTAAAAGAAATTGTCATTATTTTCTAAAAGAATAATGACGTATGAGAAGTATATTACATTGCTCGACACATAGTTCCTATTTATTAAAAAAAGTATTAGAGTTATGTTTGAATAAGGTCTGATTAAATAATAATATTTTAATAGAAAATACAACTTCTACTCTAAGTAGAAGTATAGGGGCAGTGACACCCTTGTAAAATACATTACAGTTGTCGCCCTTACATATTATATGGCCCTACTAGGTCTTTCATGTATTGAGTCTAATTATATGTGTTTATTATACTTTTATCCAACACCTATAATTTTATTCAACCCAATATTTATTTCTCATTGCCCAAACTATTATTTAATATTAAATTTAAATTCTCGATGAAATATTTCTTTTCAACCCAATTCTAATTCCGTTATAGTTATAGCAACTTTAATAGAATCTATGAGAAAAAATATTTAATTTTCCTTATTCAACAAATCAATAATGACTTAATTAACTTTATTTTATCTTGAACTTCAATTATTCATTTAAAATTAATTAAATAATAATTAGAAGAATTTAAATTAATTCCTAAGTTATCTTTTGTACTAAGCGAGAAAACACATTCATTGCAAATTGTGATACATGCAATCTATTTCTCTTATTTCATCGTTTTCACTCATTTCATATTTGTTGGTTCTACATGCAATTTGTTTCTAGTTATCTCAAGCTAGTGAAGGGACTGATTGTACATATATAATTAGGGTTCAAATAATTTGTAATTGAATTCTAACTCTTCGCCTATTAATTATAACATTATTTAGTCTCGAAGTCATTCTACTAAAGTATCATGATTAAGCTCTCCCTTGTTATATACCATTACGAAAGTTATTTATCAAGTGTTTGTCCAATGATCTTATCATAAGTGTGTTACTCTCATAGGATATCCTTAATCTTTTTAGGATAAATTTGTTCTCCAAATATGATCATATTTTGTCTCATAGTAACCATTAAATCTTCCTTCATGAAAAATCAATCATTTTCGAATAGTAAGCAAATCATTTACCACAAAGACAAATGATCCATAACCATGTTTGCCTTTTATCTATCATGTAATTTCGATGAGAAGATATCATTTACCTTTTAATTAGGCTACAAATTTCACTATTGTCGAATGATGCTACATACTACAGAAGTCGTATACCTAATGTACCAACTTTCGGTTCTTTATCTATTTGAACTCAAGCTTTCATTTACATCAAAGTATATAATTCATGCTTACATAATCCATCATTCACTCAGGACTAATGTATGCATCCACTCAAGATTAATGTGTGTTACACTATGAACTCACATGTGAATAAATACATAAACAAATTTAGGATCTACTCTACTTGGGTCTTGTCCAATTTACTATCAATCCATTCAATCACATCTATGTCCCTATCTTCTAGGAATCATCTACTTTGAGACCTAAGACAAGTTATGTCCCCAATTGGACTTGATAAATGACATATTATTCTTTCAATTGACTGCTCAATCTTGATTAAACTAAGTATGTGTTTAAATTATTTATTAATATAAATCGTCTTTTCATATTACGATCCAGCCACGTAATACTACTTAATATTAGTTAAACTTTTGGTAATCAATGAGCTCGTATCTAATTTCATTTTGCTTTGCATGCAAAAATTGTTGAGGAAAATATACGAAGATATTAATAAAACTGATGGATATCTTATTAAACCAATTTATTCAAAAAAACATACAGATACATATAAATGAAAATATTATACTAAGAGAACTAGATTCCAACAGAAGCATATCTAAACTGCTATCTAGAAGTTTGTCCAAACAGTTATTCAAACAAGGAATAGAATATAGTGACTAAACCTACACAATAAAGTTCAAATACAAGTATAGTTGAGGCCCAAACAAAGTATATAGTAATTTAAATTAGTTCAAAATTTTTTCAATAAAATAGACAAGTTTAAAAAGAATGTGGTGCGGGAGAGGGCTCATCAAAGACGCTTGTGGGAAAGGCGTCTTCCACCCAAGCGCAAATCTTCCATGAAATGCTCCAATTTATATAATTAGTTATAGAATTAGATAATGTCATAATAGTTCTTGAAGTTTATCTAATTTATCATGTTAGAATTATTTTTTGGACAAAAGTTAATTGGATTTTTTTTTGAAAGAATTTTTCATTTTAAAACCTTGAGTTTTATTTTTAAAAAAGTCACTATCAACCTTTTACTAGATATGATTGATCATCAATGAATTATTTTTAAAAAGAAAATATTTAAAATTCTTAAAAAAAAAAACTTGGTCTATGAAGAATTTTAGAGAAAATTGGGCTTAGAAACCTGTTACATAGAAGGAAAGCTATAGCACCCTCATAACATCAAGCAATCAATAACTTGTTAAACGTATGTTGTTTTAAATTTCGAAAACTATAAATTTGAATTTTGTATTTAATTATGACCCATTATTTAAAAGCTGAATCAATAAAGTAAATTCAATTTAAAAATACAAAAAAAATTCAAACCACAATTTTTATTTTTATTGTAAAAATTAATTGATTTTAATCACTCATATTGAAGAAAAGTATTTCAACGTTAAAAATAATAGACGATATCATATTCCAATAAATTTAACAATGATTTTGTCAATATCATTAATACTAAAATGTTTTTTATTTTTTTTATAAAATTGTTATCTTACTTTAAAAACATTTCAAGCAGTAATATATAAACATGCTCATAGCCTCGAAATATTATGATTAAAACACTACGCACAATCTCTATGTTTGCATACATACTTGTAAAGGTACACTAAATAGTCGACTCGATTCAAGTTTGAAATAGACTCCACTTACTCTTATTTTCAATTAAATGTTATAAATGTAGTTGCAATAACGATTAAAAGTGAAAACTAGGACAAAACAATTTTACAAGAAGAGTTATGTAACACCTTAAACCCGGCCTAGACATTATGGCTAAATTTGGAAATGTTACAAACCCAGCCTAGACGTTATAGCCGAATTTGGAAATGTTACAAAGAAGACAAAGAAGGGTTTAGAAACCAAATTTCATGCTTAAGAACTTCTTGTATTAATTGCTATTAAAAGAGTTCACATTTCCGGAAAACTTATTGTTCTCTTTTAAGAATTTGTCATTTATTGCTTGTTTAAGTAAAACGTAATTTTACGGTGGAAGCTCGCAAGTCGTAATAGTTGAAAACTGAATTTTGTATTTTCAGAAAAATATTTATCTCCGTAAAACCATGATTCTAGTCAAACGTCACAATAAAAGAGTCAAAACACATCCAAACCAAAATAAAAATCAAACAGTCCGGAGAGTCCAATAATTAAAAAACTCTCAGAAAATAATCATTAATTTAAATAAAAATTATTATTTAAGACAGTTCACAAAACTTGTAATCACCGTGAGAGTCTATCGCACCGATCCGCCTAAGTCTGTGAATTACCTGTACAGAGCAAACAAACAGATTTGAATTTTTGTAAACTCAGTGTGTAACCCAACAGAAGTAAACATGCAATATATACTGAAATCTCATATACAGCCATATACAGATTCTGACCTAGATCCAGGATAGATAAAGATAACAGAATCAGACAAGTAGAATAGATATCCAGAATCCTATCCCCATCCTTTACACACTATCTTCGACCATCCCATCACACCATATAGGGTTAAAAACACCCACCCATCCCTACACACCATACAGTGTCGATGTGACACATGACAGATAATTTGCAGTCAAGCTGCCAGAATATAGGCGAAGAGTCGCCATGCAAATCACTTTCTCCACATAAACAATTCCTACCCCAATCATAGATATATAATACAGATACAAAAATATCATGCTTTACATGCTCGTATATAGATAACATATATATTTAAACAGAACAGCCAGACATACATATAGGTGTCCTGCTCAAAGCAGGCTACCAGAATATTAGATTACATAATTTATGGTTTGGTTAGCCCTTACCGACTCTACGGTAGGTCCACAGTCGATCGGAACGACCTATACGACCTTAGGGAAAGTTTTAGAATTATGGGCCCACACTGGCATGTGGGCCCACACGGCTGTGTCTTGCACACGACCATGCTTTCATCAATCACATTGTTGTGTCTTGCACATGGCCAACCACACAGCTAGGTACACGCCCGTGTAGTGTCGACAGTGCCCCTTTTTTGGCTTTCGTCGAACCTCGAATTTTTGTGTCTTGGGTACACACCTGGTTCGTTTTAGATTCTACAGTAATCCCAAGCCCTACAAAACCTAAGAAATAACATCTCATTGACCAATTAGCAATCAATTTATGAATTGACACTTAACCTGAAATAATGACATAACTTATCGATAACAAGAATAAGCACTAGCGCGATTTAGCCTATTGGAGTAAAACTTCACTACTCACAACCTTCTCCTACACCATAAATTCGTAGAAATCAAACTTCCTACAACACCAAATGCTACTACAGAGAGAATACATCAAAATAGTTTACCAAAACCGTTACTTAAAACGAAAGTAACCCCTCTTACCTAAATCATATGAAGAGCACTAAAATCTGAAGTATAATGCGAGGAACGAAAAAAATATGAACATATCAGAAAAGGGAAAAACGAAAATTATCACCCTCGCTCACGCAAGGATTCGAACACAGGACTTCCAGTACACAAACTCTTTACCACTCGAGCCAGCAGACTCATTCTAATATGAGTTTACAAACAATATCCTATAAACCTACCTAACAGGGATAAGGCTAAGACCAAAAATAACAGAATTGCCAAAAGTGGGACTTAAACCCAAGACCTCACACACACACACCCAGAACACTTAACCACTGAAGCAGATACACATTTATGTTACGATTTACAAAAACAGAAATAAATTATTTAGGGCGTTACAAGTAAGGCAAGAAGTAATATCAACATACAATAGTTATTAATAAAATTTGGATGTAATAATCCTATCTATAAAGCATGGTTCAAAGACTGAATTTATTCAACAACTCATCCAAAATAATTATTGCAGCATAATCTACCCTTACAACAATGGAGAATTTCGGCCTCAAATTTAAACTCAAAAATATCTTACTTTCGATCAATAATAACTCTCCAAATAAATACCTAACACAAGAGTGCAAAAAAAAAAAAAAATAGAGATAAGTAAATAGTCGACTGAAAAATACTAGCAAAAACACACAACATGGGAAAATAATGCATATTATTTATAGGCATTGATTGATCAGCTTATCAATTCAAATAATAGATAAGGTAATTCATCATATTTAAATTGATTTTCTTCACAAAAAACATCTCCCTTTTAAGTCTCAAAATCTAGCTTCAACGCCAATAAATTTAAATTTATTTAAAATTTTATAGATAAGGATAAAATTGTAAGCCATTTAAAATTGCTCATTCTCTATTTAAAAATCGACCAAAGGATAAAAATAAATCTCTGCATATAATAGTTCCTTTGTTGCACAAACTATCAATCATTTGTTGTACAAATACATTTCAAAAAATTATACAAATCACAAAAACCAACAAATCAAAACATACTTTAATTGTCTTAAACTATTCTAAAAGCAAATAATAGAACAATTGATTGAGAGAGAATTAAAAGTTTCTATCAAAATTCAAGATATATATACATGCACATGTATGCATGAATAATTACATCAATTTATATACATTGTGGAGTGTGTCTCGCATTTCCAAACATTTTGCAAGCACTTGATGCAACCAAAACCAAAATAGGGATGACGTCGTAACGAGGAGGCATGCAACATCACGTTGACACGACGTATCTCTCAAATAATGCAACCGCGCTTTTTACAGTCAAGCAAGACTTTTTCTTCCAGTCAAAATTTAATTACTTCAGGGAAATTCTAGTCATATTAGTCCTCTAATCTTAGCCTATTTAAAGGGCCATTATAATCCTAATTGATTAAAGAGAAAAAAGAGAGTTCTATTAGAACGTTATATTCAAGTGAAAGCTTTATGATCTGGGTTCGATTTTTGCACAACTAGGGTAATTTTCTCCTTTTTATATTCTTATTTGTTTGCTTGTTAGTGAAAAGTCGAAGCTTACTTTACCTGTGTTTTTTTTGTCCTCTTGGTCATATTGATTAGAAAAGTTTTTCCACATAAATTTGTGTGTTTGATCTTCTCTACCTTCTTTTTTCATTGTTTATTCAGGTTGATTTCCAATAAACTGGTATCGAAGCTTGGTTAGAGTTTCCCAATTGACTCATTCAAAAATGGCGACAATAAAATTTCATAATGAGAAGTTAAATGGGATCACAAATTTCAGTTTGTAACAAGTTCAGATGATTGCAATCCTAGTTCAAAACAGCCTAAAGAAGGTTATTACTACTCAAAAGCTCAAAAATTTAGATCAGTCAAAATGTAGATTGATAAGAAGTCTCTGCCTATAATTCAGATGTGTCTCGCGAATAATGTGTTCCAGGATTTGCTTATGGAGAAAATGATAACTACCTTATAGAGGAATTTAGAATCATTTTATTTGACAAAGTATTTGGCTAATCGATTGGTGTTGAAACATCACATGTACACGTTTCATATGGCTGAAGGTGTATCCATTAAGGCTCACATCAGTAAATTTATAACTCTCTTGAATGACCTACAGAATGTCGAGATTAATATAGATGATAAAGATCAAACTATGATATTATTGTGCTATTTGCCCCTTCATATAAAACTTTTAAGAAGACCTTAATTTATGGCAGAGATAAGCTCTCGTTCAAGGATGTGAAGGGTAACTTATTGAGCAAGAAAAAACTCGGTAATGAGTTAGGTTTAGGTAGCAAGTCCGATATGCAAGCCTCAATTTTGGTTGCTAGAGGAAAGAAATAGTTTAGGGAATCAGGTCAATGTAAGTTTAGGTCGAAATTAAAGTCAAATTTAAGGAATCAAGATAAGACATGTGGATACTGCAAGAAGTTAGGTCACATTAAAGCAAAACGTTACAACCTGTAAAATAAAAATAGGAGGGCTCCCGAAAATGACGAGAAAGAGAAGTAAAAGGCTAAAGTAGCTGATGCTAGTGTGGCCGAGGACAAGGGTAGTAATTTATTACTGGTGTTTACAACCAAAAAGTCTAACCTTACGTCTAAATGGATTCTATATTCAGGGGGTTCTTACCATATGTGTCCCAGCAAGGACTGGTTCTCCACATATAGTCCAATTGAAGGTGTAGTTATGCTTATGGGGAATAATTCACCCTGTAAGATAACTAAATCAGTATCGTTCAGATTCGGATGCATAATAAGATTATCAAAACACTTTCAGATGTCCGATATGTGTCTGATTTGAAGAGAATCTAATCTTATTAGGTATTTTAGACTCGAATGGTTGTAGAATCATCATTAATTCAAAAGACACTAAGGTATTTCATTGAGCTCTTGTCTTGATGAGAGTTTAGAAAATCGACAATCTATATATTGTACAGGGTTCAACGATGACTATTACAGTAATAATTTCCTCGTCTATTACAGACAGAGTTGACTCGGTTGTGGCATATGTGACTCGATCATATGAGCGAAAAAGGTATGACCATTTTGTGTAGGAGAGGTCTTCTCTCAGGTCTAGGAGTTGAAAAGTTAGACTTCTATGAGACTGTATTTATGGGAAGCAGACACATGTCAGCTTTGATTTTGTAGTGCACAGGATGAAAGACACACTTGACTACATTCATTCTGATTTATATGGTCCAGCTCAAGTTACCTTTGAAAGAGGTAGCAAGTGTCTCCTAAATTTTATTGATGACCACTCTATGAAAGTTTGGGTCTATTTACTAAAACACAAGAATGAAGTTTTCAAGATCTTTTAATAGGAGAAGACTTTACTAGAGAAGAAGGCGGAGAAGCTAATAAAGTGATCGAGGATAGATAACAAAATCAAGTTTTGTGTAGTTGAGTTTAATAATTATTGCAAGTAGTAAGGGATTGATCGAAACTGCACAGTTGTACGTACCTCATAGCAGAATGGCATCGTAGAAAGGATGAACAAAACTTTACTTGAGATAACCCAGTGCATGTTTTTCAATACAAGCTTAATAAATGAATTTTTGGTAGAAGCCATCAACCTAGCTAGCTATTTGGGGAATTGATCACCACATCGAGCATTGGATGGAAAGATTCTTGATTAGATATAGTCAGGTAACCCTCTAAATTACTGTAACCTTAAAGTATTTGGTTGTCCTGCTTATGCACGCGTTAGCAAAGGAAAGCTTGAACCTAGGGCAGTGAAAGGTATATTTCTTGGTTTTGCTACTGGTGTAAAGGGTTTTAGATTATGGTACCTAGAAACTAAGAAAATTATGGTTGGTAGAGATGATATCTTTGATGAAACTGCGCTGCTTCACTTAAGAAAGGAGTTTCATATTCTTGTCAACATAGCAAAGTAGATTATTTTAGGAAAGGTGAAGCGTGAATGTCATGACGAGGAAGCCTGTGATGTCACAACGACCCGATGATTTCTTCATGAGCGTGAGACAAATTAGGGGCAATGTTGAGACAAAAAAACTCGGGATATTGTGACAACATGAAAATTTTCTCATTTACATGAGGTTGAAGGTTTTCTTGAACAGTAGGAGGATACTGAAGTCATTCTAGATCAATTAGAGACTCCATCTAATTCACAGGTATCTTTTACTTCTCAACTACAAAATGATCAGCTAGATTGTAACAAGAAGAGATAGGAGATCAAACCACCGCAGAGGTTCTGCCTTAGAAATTTAATGGCATATGCTCTAAGCATCGTTGAGAGCATTGATTCAGTCAATCTTTCAAATTACTTTAAGGTAGTTTAGGCTCTTGATTCTAGCAAGTGGCTTGTGGCCATGGAAGAGAAGATGGAGTCCCTACAAAAGAATGAGACTTGGCAGCTCGTGAAACCACCCACCAAAAAGGGATAGTCAGTTGTGAGTGTTCAAGAAGAAGGAAGGACCATATCTAGGAGACGTTAAGTATAAGTTAAGGTTGGTCGCAAAGGGTTATAGTCAAATGGAGGGAGTTGATTTCCATGATGTTTTTTCTCCCGTTGTGAAACATGTTAGATCTGGCGCCCTAAGTGTAGTATTTTTGTCAATATACACTTGTAATTTTTTTCCGAACAGATTGGTTAATAAAAAAAATTCATTGATTACATTAATATACTTTATATTATTGTCCTCACATGATTTTTGCATGCAAAGAAAAATAGAAGAAAATATTGCTAATTGGTTGTCTAAATGTTTAACTAATACTAAGCAGTATTATGTGATTGGATCATAGTACATAAAGACAACTTGTATTAGTAGACGAACCTAAATATATCCTTAGTCTAATAAAAAATTACCAAACCGATTGAAAGACTAATATGTCGTCTATCAAGTCCAATTGGAGAGATGCCTTAACTTTGGGCATCGGAGCAGATATTCCTAGAAGATAGAGACATAGATGTGCAAAGCAGAATAGATCCTAAATCCATTTATGGATTTATTCACTTGTGACGTTTACAGTGTGACATACCTAAATCCTGAGTGGATGACGAACTATGTATGCATGACTCGTACACTTTGATGTAAGTAAAAGCCCGAGTTCAAATAGATAAGGAACCAAAAGCTGGTGCATTGGGTGTACGCCTTCTGTAGTATTTAGTGTCATTTACAACAGTGGAATTCATAGCCCAAAACATGGGTAAATGATATCCTCTCATTGGCATTATATGGTTGATGAAAAATAAACGTGGTCATTGGCCGTTCGTCTTTGTGATGGATGACTTGATCATTGTTTGATAATGATTAACTTTTCATGAAGGAAGATGTAATGGTTATCATGAGATAAAATAAGATCATATTGTGAGAACAAATATTATCCTAAAAAGATCAAGGATATCCTATAAGGGTAACACACTAATAACAAGGTCATTGGACGAGCACTGAGTAGTTGCTTTCGTAATGGTATGTCATTGGGAGAGCTCAGTCACGATACTATAGTGGAATAACCTTGTGACTAAATGAGTTTATAATTAATAGGTGAAAATCTGGAACTTAATTATAAATCATTTGAGCCTCAACTTCATATGTCCAACCGATCCCTCCGCTAGCTTGTTGAACCAAAAAATGAAATGTGTGTTTGTACAAAAATGAACGGAATGAATAAAAAAATATAAATGGGAAATGTTCAAGAATGATTGTGGTTTTCTCCTAAATGGAGAACTAGAATCATTTGGAAATGAATGTAAGTTTTCAAACATGGAAATGGAAATGAAAATGAAAATTTGCAATATTATATAGGATTACTTATAAAATGATGGAATAATAAATTTATGTTTTTAGACTGCTTTGAAGCCCAAAAATGAAAATAAACTATTCGGTCACAGTGAATATGTTAAGTTATGACATATTGAACAAATTTTCTCGAAATTTTATCGAAGGGTAAAATCATCAAAATTTTATTGCAGTAAAAATGGGATGAGAAAATTATTTAATATGTAAACATTAAAGTTTATTTCAGGAAATAGAAAATTTGAATCGGGTTGAATCACATTATAGAATATTGGGTCAAAAAAGCCCAGGAAAACTCGTAATTGGACCCAAAGTGAGAGAGGCCAAAAACCACTCATATAACATGAAGGAGGCAATAACCTTAGTAGAAATACAAGAGTGGGTCGTTCACCCATTTCTTAATCTAAGTAGGATATTACTTTTATATTTAAAACAAACCTATACAACTCTACAATGGTTCTACCTTCTCTTCCTATAAATATATGACACTGGTAAAGCTATTAACATAACTTTGAGAGATTGTTATTCTGCCAAAAAATAGAGAGAATTTATTTTCAACTATGACATATATTTTTCTAGAATAACAATTTCACCAGTTTCTATTAAAGAAGAGAGATTTTTCATTTTCATCCCAAAAGGAAAGAATTTTTTTTTAGTTCTGTGTTTCAATTCAATTGGTTCAAACCCACAGTCGAAGTAGTTCATGGTACAAAAATAGTAGAGAAGATCATTTGGTTGAAAAATGGAAAACATCAAGGATCCTATTATCCAAAAACACAGGTACAAATTCGGTTAAGGTTTATTGCTATAAATATCACAAACCAGGTCGATTTTTAAAATTTTAATTTTTCATTGTGTAAGAAAACCATTTTTTAAACTGTATTTTTTCCAAAAAACCATACGTCCATTCGGGGCATTACTCGCCCTTATTGCATTATACAACCTTGAGTTAGAGCAGTTAAATGTGAAAACTACGTTCATTTACAGTGATCTAAAATAGGATATTTATTTGCATCAGCATGAAAGCAAGGAGGATCATGTTTGTCTTTTACTAAAATCATTGTTAAGCATTTTATGGCCTAAAGTAGTCTCCTTGGCAGTGGTATAAGAAATTTGATTCTTTCATGTTAAACATTGGTTTTGTTTGAAGTAAGTATGACAATTGTGTGTATTTGCATCGCTTAAATGATGGATCATTTTTATATTTGTTACTTTATGTTGATTGCTGCTAAGGATTCATCTGAAATTGATCAGTTAAAAACCACGTTTAACTCTAAGTTCGATATGAAGGATCTCGGTGCAGTCAAGAAATATTAGGGATGAAAATTTCCAAAGATAGACGCTCTGGGAAGTTATTGTCACAACAGAGGTACATCGAAAAGTTCCTTGAGCAATTTGCAATACAAAATTCAAATTTAGTCAGTACTCCCTTAGTTGCACACTTCAGACTTTCGGTTTTAAAGTCGCCACAGACCGTGGACGAAGAAAAGTACATGTCTAAGGTTCCCTACTCCAATATAATCGGTAGTTTGATGTACACAAGGGTCTGCACTCATCCCGATATTTCACATGTTGTTAGTACTGTAAGTAGATACATGGCTAGACCCAGCAAGTTACACTAGCAAGTAGTTAAGTGGAATCTCAGGTATTTAAGGGCACATCTACTACTTGTTTTAAGTTCAAAAGAAATTCAAAAGGTCTAGTTGGCTATGTGGACTCAGATTATGTAAGAGATTTAGACCAAAGGAGATATCTCATAGGTTATATGTTTACTTTCGACAACTGTGTTATTAGTTGGAAGGCCAAGCTACAGGTCACCGTGGCATTATCGACTACAAAAGCAGAATATATGGCAATCATAGAGGCTATAAAGGAAGCTATTTGGTTGAGAGGTCTATTCAGAGGGTTGGTTAATGAAGAAGGAGCAATTGTCATATATTGTGATAGTTAAAATGCTATATGTCTCACTAAGGATCATATGCATCACGAGAAGACAAAGCACATAAACATTAGGTATCACTTCGCTCGAGAGGTGGTTGCAAAAGGGGATGTTCAAATTCATAAGATTAACACAGAGGATAATCTAACTTTTATGATGACTAAGAGTCTTTCAGTTTCCAAGTTCAAGCACTGCTTGGACTTGGTCAATATCTTGCAAAAATTGATTTAGGCTCGTACGGGGCTTGACATATAAGGCACATTAAATACGAGTTAAGGTGGAGATTTGTGGAGTGTGCCTCGCATTTTCGGACACTTTGTAGGCACTTGACGGAACCAGAACCAAAGTAGGGACAACATTGCGGCAAGGAGGCATGCGACGTCACGATGACGCAATGTATTTCCTAAGTAACACAGTAGCATTTTTTTATAGTTAAGTAGGACTCTTTCTTCCAGTAAAACTATGATTACTCCAGGTAAATTCTAGTCATATTGGTTCCTCTAATCTTAGCCTATTTAAAGGGTCACTATAACCCTAATTGATTAGAGAGATAAAAAAGAGAGTTCTATGAGAACTTTGTATTCAAGAGAAAGCTTTGTGTTCCTAGTTCGGGTTTTGTTCAAATAAGGTTATTTTTCTTCATCTTGTATTCTCATTTGTTTGCTTGTTAGTAAAATGCCGAAACCTACTTTGCATATAATTTTTTATCCTCTTAATTACATCTATCAAAAAAAATTTTCCACAGGTGAAATTAATCGCACAAATAATTACACAAATAATTATAATCATGTACTTATTAACAATATTTACATGCTCAAACTCATAGCTGTATATAAACATGAAGTAAAATATAATGCACGTAAATCTAGCCTGCAAAATTCAAGGATTGCCTCTTCAACATGTTGGATGAAGATCCACATGCTAGCTATGCTTGCGACAAAATAAGAAAATGACAATGCAAAATTAATTTGGTAGTGATAACCTTTAAACCTAAGACATTACCATTATAATTAATTAGATTATAAAGATAGCAATCACATCAAAGCAACATGACAAGACACATGAAACAGTACACACAATACTATTAAAGTATTAAAATATCTTTACAGCGTCCAATGACCATGTGACATCTCAACCACATTATTAATAACAATAAAAATATTGCTGATCCTTTAATCTATTAAATATTAACCTTAAATTGGATATAATATATAATAATAAAAACTTAACTGATTAAGTAAGTTTTAAATTTTTTAACTTTTATTTTGGCATTAATAATTATAAATAATAAACTAAAAATAATAATAACATATGCATATATATAATTCAAATTTAATCTTGACTTAAACCTTAAAATTAAAACTATTAAACTATATTTTTAAAATATTTTATTTCTAAATTAAATTTATTATAAGAATTTGAAATTTAAAATACTGAAATAAAATTATGTTTACATACGAAAATTTAAAATTTTCTTGTTAAATTATTATATTATCATTTTAAAATGAAACATACAAATTAATTTTAAGATTGATATTTTTCAATAATAAAAAGAGAAATTATTTGGTGTACTGTGAGTGAAATTTTAGATTTCACAAACTAGGTTAAGATATAACAAGTGTCTTATAAGAATATAGTATAATATTTAAAATAAATAATTGAAAAAAGACACATAATAATTTTTAATGTTACTCAGTAAAATAAAAATATACTACTAATATACCAAATATTAACCCATAAACAAATGCAAGACCAATACAACTTATGTATTTCTAATATTTTAGAAAAGATAATATACTATTTTAAAAAATATTAATAATCACTTTTCTAAAAAACAGATAAGAATTAATATATATTTTAATTTTAAAAGTGTCATACCATTTTTAAATATAATTTTAAAATGAAGAGACCATACTGATAAATTTAATAAATTTAGGGACCATTATGATATTATTAATTTTATAAATGTGAGCATTATGATGGGAGACTAGGGGTGAGCGTTCGATCGAATCGAACCGAATCGAATGAAAAAATTTCGAGTTAATCGAGTTGACGAATCATATTTTATCATCCTAATTTGATTTGAAATTTTCTCGAATCGAGTCGAGTGAGATGGAATTCGAATCGAATCGAATCAAATATATTTGTTCAAGTTAAATTTTAAAAAATAATTTTGGGTCCTTGTAACCACTGTCACCTATCATAATAAAATTTGTCTACCTTAACAAAAATTTTATTAGCTTTCATCACCTCATAATTTATTTATTAATTTTTATATACACTATGTATTTTGGAATTAAAAATATATTAAATGTAAAAATGTGATTTTTAATAAAAGTTATTTTAAAAATAAAATGTGAAATTGATACCAATATAAAATTTTAACATGAATATTTAATGGCATAATTAATAATTCAATTTTAATATAAATATTTAATATGACTAAACAGTTTAATAATATAAATAATATAAAATGTGAAATTTAATTTAATAATATAAATACTAGATATAAATAAAATTATTACTATTTATGTTTAGTGAATTTTTTGGATAATTTTGAATTTTATTTGAGAATAAAGGGTGAGAAGTAAAAGTTTAGGTGAAAAATAAAAAGTTTTGGGCAATAAAAGTTTGAGGGAAAGTAAATACGAGAGAGTAAAATTTTGGAGGAAAAATGTTAAAAAAAATTGGGGTGGGGATTAGTTTGGGGTAGATGAGAGGTGGGATGTGAAGGAAGTAAAAATTTTAGGGAGAAAGTGGGAGGGAGTAAAAATTTTGGGAGAAAATAAAAAGTTTTAAGGGTTTTTAAGAGTAAAATTTTGAGAAAAAGTAAATGGGAGAGTAAAATTTTGGTATGAAATAGATTTTGGGTAGATTGGGGGGTTGGGATGGAAGGGGAGTAAAAGTTTTGGGGGGAAAGTGAGAAGGGGTAAAAGTTTTGAAGGAAAGTAAAAATGTTTGAGAGTTTGGGGTAAAAATGTAAAATATTATTGTTTGATATTCGAATCATTCGAATTATTCGAGTTATTCGAATTCGAAAACTCAACTCGATTCGAACTCGAAATTCGAAAAAAAAAATTCTAGTTGATTCGAATAACTCGATTAACTCGAATAATTCGATTCGTTTAACTCGAAATTCGATTTTTTTTAAATTTTTCGAGTCGATTCGAGTTTTGCTCACCTCTATGGAGACTATGGCCAACAAAAACGTCATTTTGCTCATAGCGCGTTTAGTGGAAGAAGCCTCTCCCACACGGCGTCTTTGAAAACACTTATCAATACGTTTTTGTTTAAAATTAAACGTTCATTTTGTTAAATAATTTTGAGGTTTATCTACTTTATTATACAAGCTGTATTTATGTTAGAAAAATAAGTAATTTATATTATTATTTAAATTTTTATTAAATTGTTGTCACTAATCAATCGTATATTAAATTATTTAAAAATATTTTAAAATAAATTATATTATTATAATAATTTTTTATTTTTTAAAAACCAATAAATATTGTAAATATTGAGATTTATATGCCTAAAATTTATAAATTTTGCTTATCACCACTTCAATCAAACCTTTATTTTAATATTTTTATACATTTTAGTCATATTATACAAAATGTTTCACCTACATTATTTGTATATTTATATTTACTATTATTTAGGTGTGTGAGAGTTGATTTACTGAATCAACTTAACACTAATTCAACCAAGGAAATCACTAAAATAACCTTTCATATTTAAACTATTTTTTATTTTAGTTTTTACATATTACATATGTTGTTATTATTAATAATTTTAAATATTATTTTTGTTATTTATTAAATATTATTTTTAATTACTTACTTATGTTCTAAATGTGATTTTCACACCTATACACGTGATATAGAATTACTAATATTATTTTCTAAAATCCCTAGTTAACTTATTGCATAGGTGAATCCGAGTGGGGTAGTGAGGGAGCTTTGCACCCTTTTTTTTTTTTTCTTTTGGATAAGGAAAAGTATTAAGTTAAGATTACACCATAACAATATTTTTCCTGCTTGTTGCCTAATTAAAATTATATCCTTTAAATACTTTATTTACCTTTTCTTAATAATTATATGGTAGTTTCTAAAGAATATTTAGCACATTTCTTCACTTCTTTTTGGAGAATGCATTTCTTCATCTTAAGACATTCTAACAAGTATAAAATGGTATTCTTGAATGAAAATGTACAATATCCCCAACCAAAAGGTAGCCATTATTTTTCTTTCTTTAAAAATATCCATCCCTATTTTCCTTCATCACAAAATTCAAATACATAATTAAAAAATCTTCTAAATTTGAATAACCCTATATTTGAATTTATTATTATTTTCATACTTAAATAAATATATATTCACATATTTTTTATTATTTAATGATTATGTATTGCAATATAGGATGCTATTATATTCAAATATATTAATTATATATATTTGATAACTTCATCCATCAATCATTACTTTGTAGATTTAATCTTAAAAAAAAGGTAAATTATACTATTAGTCACTAAATTATAGGTTAATTTTTATTTTGATCACTTAACTAAAAAGGTCACAATTTGATCATCGAATTATTCAAAAGTTTTTATTTAAGTTATTGAACTGTAAAAATCGATGCTATATGGCTTTCTCTGTTTGCACTACCTGTACTAATCAAAAGCTCTCTTTCCCTTTTTCTTTTACTGTCTATTTTTTTTTTGGAACAACTTTGGACATCTCAGATCTATGAACCAAAGTTAAAATAGTTTTTTCTCTGGTCTTTAGTATTGACAGTCAGATCGACTTGGATCTAAAGTATATTCTTCTATTTGTCGATGAGTGTTGATCCACGGTAATAATCATTAAATCATCGCTTAAAGCTCCCTAGTGAAACTTTATTTTAAAAAACCTTGACAAACTAGTTACTTAAATAAATTTTTTTGAATAGTTCAGTGACTTATATAAAAATTTTTAAATAATTCAATGACCAAATTAAAAATATTTTTAATTAAATAACCAAAACAAAAAATTATTCCTAATTTAATGACTAATAAGTTAGTTTACCCTAAATTCATATCCATATTTTTATTTATATAGTTTTCATATAATTTACTACTTTAAATCTCTCTCTCTCTCTCTAATGATGCCCTACAGAATAATGGAACATGCAGCCATTCCCTTAGATACTGTTGGGGAAAGACAGCACTTTTGTCCTTTTTGTATGTCCCAACACATCATGTGAGCATTTTTTCACTTAGGAAAATAAAAATTCTGCCAACAATATTTAATAACATTGTGAATTGACAGTAGTGCCCATCCCCTACCCCACACACCGACGCCATTCCCAACCCTGTCTCTTTCCCGTGTCGGTGCCGTATTGGGCGCTTCTAGATTATGTACCTCGCTGTCATTCTTGTTAATGATAAGGGTATTATCGGTAACATGCAAAAGTTATCATCCCTTTCTGAAAATTCAGTTGATTTCATTAAGATTTGCTTCTCCGTATTTCTCTTTCGTAAATTTTCTTTAAAGGTTATTTTCAGAAAGAAAAAATTTTTTTTGAAATGAAATTATTTTCACGTTAAAAATATGTTTTTCATGAAATTTAAAAAACTTAAAATATATATTTAATTTTTAAATATATACAAAATACTTGGAATTTTTTTACATCAATTATGAAAATTGAAAATTTTATATATCATGTATAAAAAATTCACTCTTAATATTGACTATAAAAAGCAATAACAACTTATGTTAATATCATTTATTCCTAAGAAATGTTTGACATATTTTAATGGAAAATGATATGTTTTATCATCAATTATTTATAAAAGTATAATCTTATTTCTGTTTTTAATTCCTTTTTCAAGTAGTGTATGCTGTTAATTCTTAAACTACAACTATTAAAATTATTAAAAATTTATTTATAAATTTATTTCAACAAATGATTATTAATGTAGTAGTAGGAGATTTCTATTTGAATTTATTAGCATTGTGATTGATTCTCAAATAAAGTTTTTTTTATTTTTTATTTGAAATATAGTAAAAAATATTAAAACTTAAAGGTACTTTTATAATAATATTAATTATTAGTGGCAAAGTATAATTTTTAATAGTTTATATTTTATAATTTTTAATAGTCTATATCTTTATAATTTTAAAGGAGTCAATCAAATTTTTATTATTTTTGGAGGTCAAAGTATAATTTTATCATTACTAATTTAAAATTTAATAAATTATAAAGTGTCTAAATGAAAAATTTCCATTTAAATCAAGGTATTTAAATGATTTTACAACTAAATTGGTATTAAGTTAACTTGTGATACTAACTCATATATAACATAGATACAAATTGATGACACTAAATGAAAACTATTTTTCAAAGAATAATTATATTTTAGTACTTATTTATTGAGGTTTAAAAGACTAAAATCCTTTTTAAGTTATTTTATAAATTTAATTTAAATTAAATTATATCAACTTAACTTATTATATTAAATTTTTATAATGGTATAAATCGATATATATATTTTATAAAAAAGGTTTTTTTTTCACAATGACATGGGAGAATCCTAATAAAACCAAACTGGTCTTAAAAAGTTACAGTTAATGTAGGACGCTAATTTTATAATATAAATGAGTTAATACTATATATACACGTATACACTTAAAAGAGAAACAAGGGAAGAATTTTCTTTGATTTCATAAGCCATCTATTTTGGAGCATATTCGGTAAGTAAATTACAAATTTACAGTTGTTTCCCTCGTTTTTTTCCAATTTATTTTCATTGATAAAATCAAAACTTTAATTGGAATGTGCTTTGTCGTCAAATTATAGTCTTTCTTGATTGTCTTTTTTTGAAAAAAAAAAAAGATTTCATCGTTCTTCCTTGGTGGTGAAAAGAAAAAAGGGTTTCTTTTGTTTGTTTTTTTTCTCTCTAAAGATGCCGGAGAAAGGAGGGAGCTTTGTTCCAGTTCATCAATGGCGTCTTGGTTTGTTAACAGCTTTGGTTCTGGTTGGTATGGTGGTAGTTTGGAGCATAGATGGATGCACCATCAAAACCTTCGTCCAATCGTGGCAGTTTAAACAAGATTACATCACCTTGAAAGTTAACTCCTTTGCTAATATCAATCAAACCCACCAAAATTTTTCACATTCTCTTCGAAATCTTACCTTAAATCCAACTTTAAATACTACCCATTTCCCCTTTTTGAATGTTAATTCTTCCCTCGAAACCAAAAAATCAAGCTTGAACTGGGTTTCAGCTGAGCTTGAGAACAACTTCACTGCAAATCTGTTGAGTAGGTGGCTGGCTGAAGGAGGGGAGCCATGTAAGGACTCTAAAACAGTGGAAATCAAGATTCCTGGCTTGGATAAGGATGATTTAGTGGAGTTATCAGCTGGTGAAATCCATTATTTCATGTTTCAAGCACTGGATGAATCTGGGAATGTTCATTGTTTAGGTGGGGATTACTTTGAATTTGATCTTTCAGGAGATTCATGGAAATCAAGGCCTTTGGTGAAAGATTTTGGGAATGGTACTTACTCAGTTTCACTTCAAGTTCATCCTGATTTTGCCGGTGACTATAATCTCACTGTTATTTTGCTTTTTAGACATTTCCAAGGTCTTAAATTTTCACCTGCAAGATTTGCATATGATAAACAATTGCGCCATATAAAGATTAAGTTCTTTAGGACTAAAACTCAATTGCCTGAATTGCAAATTTGTCAAAAATCTGATTTCAATAGAGATGTTTGGTCTGGTAGATGGACTAGACATGGTAAGAATGATGGTTGTCGGATTAGTAACGACGGTCGGTATCGATGCCTGGCACCAGATTTTGCATGTCGGAATCCGTGGTGTAATGGTTCCTTAGGGGTTTTAGAGAGTAATGGATGGGTGTATTCGAGCCATTGTTCGTTCCGGTTGTTTGCGGTTGATTCCGGTTGGGATTGTTTGAAGAATAGGTGGATTTTCTTCTGGGGTGATTCCAATCATGTGGATACCATAAGGAATATGCTTAATTTTGTGTTAGGGTTGCCCGAGATCAAATCGGTACCGAGAAGGTTTGATATGAACTTTTCGAACCCGAAAGATCGGTCTCAGACGGTTCGGATCACTAGCATTTTCAATGGTCATTGGAATGGAACACAGAATTATTTAGGTTTGGATTCTTTGAAAGATGAAGGGTTCCGGAATTTGTTAAAGAAGTACTTCTCGGAGGATACGGTCCCAGATACTATCATCATGAACTCTGGCTTGCATGATGGTGTTCACTGGTCAAATATTCGAGCATTTTCTCGTGGGGCAGAGTATGCAGCATCATTCTGGAAAGACATTATGGAATCGGTGAGGCGGAGAGGGTTAGTAGTGCCACAAATCATTTTCCGGTCCACGATCGCAACCGGTGGGTATGCGAGATTACTGGCATTTAATCCTAATAAGATGGAGGCATTCAATGGAGTGTTTTTAGAGAAATTGAAACAGGCCGGGCTGGTTTCTAGTGTCATCGATAACTTCGATATGACATTTTCATGGCATTTCGATAACAGGTGCAACGATGGTGTTCATTACGGGAGGGCTCCCCTAAAGATGAAGTGGAGAGATGGTGAGATTGGACACCAGTACTTCGTCGATCTCATGTTATGTCATGTGCTGCTTAATGTTCTATGTGCAAGATAGTAGTACAAGTGCTCGGAGTTTTTCCGAGTAGAAAGCGGCATCTATGACATCATTGAGTCATTCGAAATTGCGGGCTTCCCTTGGGAGCCAAACTTACGAGTTAGTCGAGTAGAGTCAGGCATTCATTATTTGTTTATTGATTTAAATACCATATATAGTCACTTCACTTGTAGATCATTTGAAGCCCTGGAGTTCGAAGGGCCGATTTTCATACATCGATTATCGTATAGTATTACATTCGTTGCTCGTGTTCAGTTCACTTGTAGACCATTAAAGCCCTCGAGTTTGAAGGGTCGATTTTCATACATTGACTATCATATGGAATTGCAGTCATAGCTCTTGTCTGGTTCTTAGATGATCATTAGCAGCCCTCGAGTTTGATGGGCCGAATTATATAATATTTTGATTATCGCATAGCATTGCAGTCGGTACCCGAATCGTTGGTAGCATTCACTTGCAGTATGGGTTTTATAGTGTTTCGTGTCAAGGGACTGCCTACATAATGTTGCATATAGGTAATTTTCGTACTGGATTCGAGTTAAGCCTATGTAGGATATGCTATACATTTGAGTTTTATACGATATATAAATTTAAAATTTTATTAAAATCTATTTTATTGGATTTAATATTTTTGTTGAAACATTTTTAAATCTCATATATTTACATTTCAGGCGTGAATAAATGGTCCATTACCTTTTTATTAAAACAAGTTCATGAAAATTGGCGCAATTGTTTGGTGAGTTAAATGGTTAGCTGAAAGTGTGTTTGTTAAGGCGAAAGCTGAACTTTGAAGCAGTGCATCATAATGAGATAGACTAGCATTGGTTGAAGAATGTAGGGTTAGCTTTAATTTGAACACTGGTTCCATGCACCTTTCATTTAAGACCATAAATAAAAATTAATATATTTCTCTGATCCAAAATGGGACTAAATTAGCCCATTGGATGGGTTCAATAAAATTTTTTAGGAAGTTAGTTCAGTTTGGTGTGATGCATAGAATTGATTAAAAGACAAGTTAATCCACTAACAACTACTAAAAAATTGAAAATAAGGTGCATAAATTGCTGAAAAATAAATGTTAAAAAATTTAAATATTAAACTTCAGTTATAAAATTTATTTGATATATTACTTAAAATTTATTACACAATATAATTAGATTGTTTACTAAGTATTTAAATTACGAAATATATATTCTATATTTTATCTTTAATTTTAAACATTTCATCTTATTCTAAACAAAATCAAATTTTAAGCATAAAATATTTATAAGATAATATGATCTTAAAATAAATAAAATAAAATTGAAGTTATTGAAAATATTCTCCTTTAAGTGGTAAGTACTTCTTATTTACTTATCATTTTCTACTTTTTTATAGATTAAATTCTATCGGATTGTTATTATCAAACATGTGTCACAAATTAAAAATATTAAATTTTAATGGATTTAATTTTTTTTCAAAAGTTTATCAAACAAGGCCTAAGTTAAAAAACATTTATTTATTATAAAATAAAGATCATCAAAAGTAAAAAGAGCAAGATTAGAGAATAAAGAGAAATATGTATTTATCAATTGGATATTTACAATATTTCTCTAAAGTATATCAAATTTCTTATCTTAATGGACATCCATTTTATATAAAAAATATTAATAACATTTCCATTAATAAATAATGTGCTTCATTAAAATCTTACTAAAATAAATAAAATTTTACGAGAAAAAAACTCTCAGTGAAATTAAAAGATTACACATATCTTTAATACACATAACATGTTACTTAATTAAAAACTTTACCAGGAAAATCCACAAAGGCAAAACCTTAGTTAAGAATAAAAGAGTACGACTTGTATTTACCCCTCATGATAACATTACATAATATCTTAGAGTTTACTTGTTTCAATATTGAATACTAGCTCTTCAAATGATTACTTGAATGGATTTGCTAAAAAATTATGTCACCGTTCTTTTGAAACTCATGAGTGAAGAAGAGTTTTGGGGAAATATATTTTGATCAGTCTTCTTTACTATATATAATCTTTTCAACTATGTTATGCATATAGTATTATCTTTGTAAACTATTGTGGATTTTTTTAAAATCTAAAGATAGGTCACACACTGAATAGAATGCATGTTATTACCAAGATACATCAATGCTTCTATAGCACTATGACATGGTACTTGAAAACCAATTAAGATACGCTACTTTTAGACCAGTGATTTCTTTATCATTCTCTTGAAGACGATAAATTATCTTTATTTATATCTAACGATCTTACAACCATTAGAGTATTTAATGGATGCGAGTTAATCATATTGGATCTCTTCAAGGCCTTTTTAGTATATGTCAATTTATCTACAAAAACTGTTTATGTTAAGTGACTGATCTACAAGTCGAGACAAAACTACATTTTTCTATGGTCCTTTATCTCAAATCCTTCATTAAATAATATACTATTTTGTAATCTCTTCAGGAGTTTCAACATTAATCATAACAAATTATGATCATGATCCTTCTATAAAAATACATATGATCATGTTGGACCATTTTATAGTATTCCTTCAATTATTATTCATTGAGTCGAATTTATCACATATGTAACCTTTCCACCCCGGCCTAGACGTTAGACCCGAATTTAAAAGATTACATTAGCCACTGAAATGGCCTAGCAGGGTTATCGGAGTTTTCGAAAACAATTGTTTTAAAACTTTTTTTTAACTTAGTAGAAAACCTAGTGAAATTCCGGTTTATAATTCCTCAAAGTTTTAATTAATATCTAGCTACGGAAAAGATGATATTTACTTATGTTTTTAATAAAAATAGAGAGTTCATGCATATTATGTAACACCCCTAACCCATATTCGTCGCTGGAACAGAGTTACAGAGCATGTGATAACCCGAATTAGGGCCTAATAGGAATAGTGGTTTCGGGACCACAAAATTTGAGATAGAAATAATTATTTTATGATTATTTTGAGGTCTATGATATGATTTCATGATTGTGTGAAAATTTCGTGAAGAAATTCTATGCATAAAGTGCTTAATTTGAAGTTAGGGACTAAATTGAATAAGTTGCAAAACTTGCATTCTAGAAGTTTATAGTATGAAATTGCTTTGAAATATTAATTAGGAGGCCTTAAATAGAAATTTGACCAATTTATAAGTTTATGGACAAAAATTGGACATGGATGGAATTTTTGAAAGTTTAGTAAGGAAGGGCATTTTGGTCATTTGGATAGTAAATGAAATAAAATGGGAAAAATAACACAAAAATGATCATCTTCTCCATAAGTTGCTGCTGAATTTTGCTCTCCTCCATAGCTAGGGTTTCAACACTTTTAAGCCTTGATTGTAAGTGATTTCTATGCCCGTTTTTAATGTTCTTTACATTTTTGAAATCCTCGTAGCTCAGTTTACCTATTTCTACCAATATTTTGAGCTAGGGTTTATATTTAAAATTTTACCCATGGATGATATGTATGAATTTTGATGTTTTATGGTAGAATATGAAGTTTGATATTGTGTTAAACAACTTTTGCTAAGTGATTTTTCGTAAAAACGAGTAAAATGACATAATCGGTAAAAATACCTAATATTCATAAGTACATGTTAGAGTGTGAATTTGATATTGCTATAGAAGGGAAAAATGATCAGCATGTCATAAAACATAAGAAAATAGGATGAGGTTTAATTTACGAGCCTTGGGGCAAAAGTGTAAATATGTGAAAGTTTAGGGACAAAATAGTAATTTTACCAAAGTTCGTACTAGGGGCTGTTTTGATGAATGTGTGTATTAAATAAATTAGTTTAGTATTATAGATCAAGAGAAAAGAGATTTGAGTCGAGATCGGGGGAAAAATAAAGTTTACGAGGAATAGGCTCGACTATTCTCATTTTGTATCGAGGTAAGTTCATCTATAAATATTATAATATAACCGTTATTTTAAATCATTTAATGCTATTTATACGATATTATGATTGTTATCATGTAATTCTATGCTTTGTGGTCATTGTTGGACAACATGCAAAAATTTTATAAATTATGTGAAAAATGTGAAAGACTACCAAAGTATCGTCATTGGTATTCCAAGGAGAATGGTAACCAAAGTATCGTCATTAGTATTCCAAGGAGAATGGTAAAGGAGTACGAACGAGGAAAATCCCGTTGAACCTTAGGAATAGATTAGGATATTTGGGCATCCGAATTCGTTGAATTGAGTCCGAGTTCACTTATGGATACGAACGTCCGAACTCGTTGAGTTGAGTCCGAGTTCGTGAAATGTAACTAGGCATCCGAACTCGTTGAGTTGAGTCCGAGTTCACTTATGGATACGAACGCCCGAGCTCGTTGAGTTGAGTTTGAGTTCGCTTATGGGCGGGTTACATGGTAGCTTGGCTACATATGTGGTACTTATGTGCAAGCTTTCCATGTATCCGAGTTATATTCTGATGTGTTCAACGGGTAAAATTCTAGTGAAATGGAAGAATACTCAAGATGCAAGTGACGTATTGGTAAGTGTTGTGGAATGGGCACTTTAGACAGGTATGTACTTAACCCTCGGGTTGAGACTTGATACGACAACAATAATATGGTAAGATGATGAATGATGAATAGAAATGTGATATATGTTTTGGTGATATTATGCTAATGTTGGTTGGTATAATTGCTTTGTTAAGTTATTTGTTATTTGCATGTGGACTTACTAAGCATCTATGCTTACTCCCTCCTTTCCATTCTTTGTAGTTTTGACAAGTCAATTTGGAGATCGGGACGGTCGGAGGCACGCTCACACTATCACTGGACAATTGCGGTATAATGACTTGAAATTTTTGGAAATATGGCATGTATAGCATTCCAATCATTTTGTGTGTATAATCTTACGATATGGCCATGGATGGAATGGAAATTTTTAAGAATGATTAGCTATTGGAATGGCTAATCAAGTTTATATATGATAACATGTATGCTTTATGTCTTAACTAAACCATGAAAATCCTTGGAAAGGTAAAATTTGCCACAAAACAGAATCAGACAGCAGCAGTGATGTGAATTTGAAAAATCACTAAAAATAGTATAAATGGAATTAAATGATGAATAAGTTATGGGATCAAATCTTAATGAGTCTATTTTCATATGGAAGAAACGAAACAGGTAAATGAGTTATATTTTATGATATATTTAAGTTTTGGTGGAATAGGGTCAGAGCAATCTCTGAATCCCCTATTCTGACTTTAAAAATTCACCATAAATTGTACAAAAACAATTAGGAGTTTTATATTACATGTATGAAATCCTTATTGAGTCTAGTTTTATAAGAAACAAATGGAATAGTCATTGAAACTCTGTATAGGGAGATATCTGATTCGTAATACACAGGGGTCAGAGTAGCTAAACCTTGAAAACATGGGAGACATTAACTAATAAACTATACTAATTGGACTGACCTAAAATTCTATAAAAAAATTAGTAAGTAGATATATGAGTCTAGTTTCAGGGAAAATTTACAGAATTGGATTTTGAGTTTTGTAACTCGAGATATGAATTTTTTAGCGACTGTGACACAATTAGCCAGCTTGTCTGGATATTCTAAAATAAATTGTTTGAGCTGTTTAATTAATGAATTAAGTCTGTTAACACCTCGTGCTCGACTCTGGCGACGATCTCGGGTACGGGGGCGTTACAGAACAGTACCAGGGTTTACGGATCAATCAAACTGAAATTTCAAACATTACATTACATATCAATTCTCATAATAAAACCAATCAAAATAATATATATTGACTCTTAAAGGAGTCCTCAAGACCCGAAATACACATTAGAAACAAGCCGGGACTAAACCAAAAACGCAAATAATTTTTCAGAATTATTTAAAAATTTCAACACTGTAGGAGTCACACGGCCGTATGGCCAGGCTATGTGACTCACACGGTCAGGAGACACACTCGTGCCTTAGGCCGTGTGGGCATTCAAAATAGGGACACACGGCCGTGTCTTAGCCCGTGTCTGTATCCGTATAACTCTCAGACTTGGGTCACACGGCCAAGTCACACGCCCCGTTTGCTAGGCCGTGTGAGCATACTGACTTGTATTCCTAAAAGATACAGGGGACACACGACCGTGTCACCTGCCTGTGTGTCACATACGACTGAGACACACACCCGTGTCTCTACCCGTGTGGACGAGAATAGACCATTTTCTAAGCCACATTTCTCACCCAAATTGACACCAACCTAGCCTCAACAATTTGTACATCAACAAGTCATAACAAGGCCTTTAACACAAGTTAAGATTCTGTCTTAAACATGTATAATCACCACATACAACTAATAAACCCTTATACACCTCAAATGACAACTTAGAAAAATGTCAACCAAGTCTCCAAACTTACCTAATTAACCTATCTAACCAAGTTACCAAAGTTCACTTTAACTCAATTATATATAAACATATATCACTTATACTAGCACCACACTCATACCTTAATTTCATATTGATATGTATGTTGGTTATATAAACAAAATATTATTCATAATATTTACATAAGCTAAATTTTGACCAAAATCAAACAAAAGCCTATACATGCCATATAAACCGTATTTAATGTTTCAAAAACTACCGAGATAAGCTGGATAGTATGACTTGAATGCTGATCCGATCGTCCAACCTTCTGAAAATCTACAAAGACATTAAACAATACAAATAAGCTTAATGAAGCTTAGTAAGTTCGACAGTTTAAACAAAAATCTTATCGAACCTACTATAACAAGTCAAATAAATAAAATCATTCATGTCAATTCCTGTCATTCATTGACAATTTCCTGTCATTCATAACATCTATTAATAAATACATTCGTTTTCAAATCAATATAAAAATGAATAACTGTTTTTCAAATTCATTACAAAAATCACCTTACCAAAATTTTTCCATTCGAAGAATGACATACGGATAAGAGTACATCATCAACAGAAGCTCATACGAGCTTGTCCTCCCGAATATGCCAACAGAAGCTTGAAAGCTAAACAGAAGCTCAAAAGCTGAACAGAAGCTCGTAAGAGCTGAACAGAAGCTCATAAGAGCTAAATAGAAAGTAAAACACGAGATTTTGCAAAGAAATACTGAACCCCGATTTACTTGGGAAAAATGTCATTGTCTCCTTCCAATACCATCATATATCAAAATACGAATGTACTCAAATTCCGCATTCTATTCAAACTGAATATCCAATTTAATATTATAATTCCAAAAATGACTCATTTCCAACAATAGAATAAATGCATAATATCATTCATCAAATTTATACAAATATTAAATTTTAACAGTACGAACTTACCTGGATTGAATTGTAGTAATTGTAGAAATTTAAGAAATATTCTGCTATTTTTCCTTTTTCACGAGTATCTAGGGATCTTGATCTAAAATATAAAATTACTCATTCGTTAGCATATATTTCATTTCCAATTCATTTCACAATTCATACACTTTTATTTTTTCGATTTTATGCAATTACTCCAAACTTTTACAATTTTGTAATTTAATCCTTTAATTAGTTAATCCATCAAATTAACTATTTTTTTCTTAATCAATAATTTATTCAAAAATTCTAAGCCATTATAAAGCAACCCTAATGTTTTGATATTTTCACAATTTAATCCTAAAATCAATATTTGACAAAATCACTTTATAAAATCATCATACAACACAATCAAAGTTCTAAACCCATGTTATTCCTCAAAAACATTTAATATCCATAAATGGAAACTTCCAAAATTTTCAATAAAATCAAAAACAAAGGTAAGGTTTAGTTGGACCTAATTGTAACAATCTCAAAAACATAAAAATTACATGAAACAGGTAAGAATTGAACTTACATGAAGCAAAAATATGAAAAAATAGCTTAAGCTCTCTTCTATGTCTGTTTTTGGCCGAAAATTAGAAGATGAATTGTCTAGAAAACTTCAAATTCAATTTGTTTCATTTTAATTTCCTAAAAATTCCAATTTTGCCATTAAAGGCTTTATTTTATTATTATTTTTCTTTCATATGCCGCCTCAACTCTTCATTTAGGTTTATTTATTCCTTAAGTCCTTTCTTATTATTAATTAAACCATTTAATCACTTAATTCTTATATAGCAAGTTTTGCACCTTTTTTAATTTAGTCATTTTTAATTAATTAGCTTCTTCTGCACCATGTCGATGCCACAAGACTTTTACTAATGGTACTCGTTTATTCTGTAATTCTTTGACTTCCAGGGCTAAAATTCTCACTAGTTCTTCCAAATACGTCAAATCTGTCTGTAGCTCAATCTCATTATGAGGAATCACATGTGAAGGATCAGATTTGTACTAACTCAGCATCGATACGTGGAACACATTATGGATTTTCTTGAGTTTAGGGGGCAAAGCTAATTTATAAGCTACAAGGCCAATTCTTTTAACAATTTCATATGGTCCGATAAATCTCAGACTCAGCTTTCCCTTCCTGCCGAACTGTAATACTTTTTTCTATGGAGAGACTTTTAAGAGTTCCCGATCACCAATAGCAAATTCTATATCTTTTCTTTTTAGATCCGTATACGATTTCTGACGATCAGATGCAGCTTTCAAACTATCTCAAATAATCCGAACTTTATCCTCAGTTTCTCAGATCAAATCAACTCCTACCATTTTGGATTCACTCAACTCAGACTAATACAACGGTGTTTTACATTTTCTCCCGTAAAGAGCTTCAAATGGTGCCATTTTTATACTGGATTGATAACTGTTATTATATGCAAATTTAGCTAACAGTAGATACTTTTCCCAGCTACCTTCAAATTCAAGTATACAACATCTCAACATATCTTCCAGAATCTGAATCACTCTTTCTGATTGTACATCAGTCTAAGGATGATATGCTATGCTGAAATTAAGCTTAGTGCCTAGAGCATCATGAAGTTTGCTCCAAAATCTCGATGTAAATCTCAGATCTCAATCTAAAATAATGGATGTTGGAACTCTGTATAATTTTACAATCTCAGATATATATAGTTCTGCCAATTTTTCAAGTGTAAAGTCTATTCTGATTGAAACAAAATGTTTCGATTTAGTCAATTTGTCAACAATTACCCATATTGAATCTTTCTTTCTTGGAGTTACAGGTAAACCAGATACGAAATCCATCGTGACGCACTCCTATTTCCTTTCAGGAATCATAACAGGTTGTAGTAAACTTGTTGGTACCTGATGTTCTGCTTTCATTTGCTGACAAATCAAACATTTAGCTACAAATTCACAAATTTCCCGTTTCACACATGGCCACCAATACATCCATTTCAAATCGCAATACATCTTCATGTTACTCAGATGAATAAAGTACCTGCTACTGTGAGCTTCAGAAAGAATATCATTTTTCAAATCTAAATTATTCGGAACACAAATTTTGTTGCGATAACACAATGTACCACTATCATCAATACTGTATTCTAAACTAAAATTATTCTGAACCATCTATCGTTTCAACACCAACTTCGGATCGTCATCTTGCAATTCCCGAATTTGCTGTAGAAACAGGGGTTTCGTTCTCAACTCCACTAATACAGAACCATCTTCATTAAGAGCTAAATGGGCGTTCAACACTCGATGTGTAAACAATGATGACTTTCGACTAAGTGCATCCGCAATTACATTAGCCTTTCCAGGATGGTAATCAATAACCATATCGTAACCTTTCAGTAATTCTAACCATCGTCTCTGTCTTAAATTCAATTATTTCTGAGTCATCAAATACTTTAAACTTTTGTGATCTGTAAACACGTAACATTTCTCGCCGTACAAATAACATCTCCAAATGTTCAAAGCAAATAAAATTGCAACCAACTCGAGATTATGTGTAGGATAATTCTTCTTATATGACTTTAATTATCAAGAAGCATAGGCTACTACCTTTCCTGACTGCATCAGTACACAACCCAAACCATTGAAAGATGCATCACTATAAACAATATACGCTACTCTAGATTCAAGCTGAGTCAAGACTGGAGCTTTCGTCAAAATTTTCTTCAGCTGATCAAATCTCTGTTGGCACTTATCAGACCAAACAAATTCAACATTTTTCTATAATAATATGGTCATTGGCGAAGCAATAATCAAAATTTTTTTAACAAAACGTCGATAGTAGCTTGCTAAACCTAAAAAACTTCGTACTTCTGAGACATTTTTTAGAGTTTTCCAATTTATCATAGCAAAAACTTTACTTGGGTCAACTCGAATCCCATTAGCTGATACTATGTGACCCAAAAATCCAACTTCACGAAGTTAGAATTCATATTTACTAAATTTTGTGTACAATTGCTTTTCTCTCAAAATTTGTACTACGATTCTCAGATGTCGTACATGCTCCGATTCTGTCTTAGAATAGATTAGTATATCGTCAATAAACATAACAACAAATCTATCCAATTGAGGTTGAAAAATTCGATTCATTAAATCTATAAAAGCAGCAGGAGCATTAGTGAAACCAAATGGCATTACCAGAAACTCGTAGTGACCGTAACAAGTTCTGAAAACAGTCTTTGCAACATCACAATCTTTAACCTTCAATTGATAATACTCGGATCTAAGATCTATCTTCGAGAACACTGCGGCACCTTTCAATTGATCAAACAAATCATCAATACTTGGCATAGGGTATTTATTTTTAATTGCGACTCTGTTCAACTGTCTATAGTCTATACATAATTTTAAAAAATTGTTTTTCTTTTTCACAAATAAAATAGGTACACCCCAAGGATACATGCTCGGTCTAATAAACCCTTGGTCTAATAACTCTTGCAATTGTACTTTCAATTCTTTTAGTTCAGCTGTGCTATACGGTACGGTGATATTGGTATCGGAGCAGTTTTAGGGATCAAATCAATCACAAACTCAACTTTACAATCAGGAGATAACCCAATAATTCTTCAAGAAATACATCAACAAATCACTAACAACTAGTAACTGATCTAGCTTTGGTTCTGAAGCTCGGGTATCAAGGATATATGTTAGAAATGCTTTGCTACCTTTTCGTATCAATCTCTGAGTAGAAAAAGCCTAAATAATTCTAACGACATCTTTCAGATCCTCAAACTCAACTGAAATCCTCTCTCCTGTTTGACATTTCAAATCGATCTATTTCTATCTACAATTTCCCACAACATCATACAAAGATAATTAATCCATACCCAGGATAACATCAAATTCCTGGAAGGGTAACAACATCAAATCAGCAGGGAATTCACAGCCATTAACTTTAAATGGACAATTACGACAGACTAAATTAACTATCACACTTTGACCTAGTGGATTAGTAACTTAAATATCATAATCAGTAGATTCAACAGGAATCTTTTTTTTCGTTACTAATGCAGTGCAAATATAAGAATGAGTTGACCCAGGGTCAATCAATACATATACAATAACATCAAAGAGATAAAATAGACCAGCAATCACATCCAAAGCAGTAGGTTCCTCTCTAACTCGAATGGCGTAGGTCTGAGCAAGTGCTTTAGCCTCTAACTAAAAAACAATGTCTTTCATTCCCGAACGAGTAGTCCTAGTAGTACTATTCTAACCCAAACGTCTACTTTTCTGAGAGGTAGACATTTGCTTTTCTTTTTGATCTTTATCCTCTTTTGGCAATTTAGGACAATTATGAATAAAATTATCAGTTGATCCACATCTATAACAGGCTTCCATTTTTCCTCTACACTCACCAAGGTGATATTTCCTGCAATATCTAAATTTAGGCTTCAGAGTATCTTGTACACTACTCACATTGTCAACTGGTGTAGTAGGTACCTTGAAATCATGTTGAATTGTCTTATTTTTATTCGAACATTCAGGCATTAAGGTAGCTAGACTAAAATCATCTTTAGTCTTTTTCGCCGGTGATTCCAAAAATGACTTGGAGAACCCCTCTTGTGAAATTCTCTATTCCGTCTATCTCGTTGTATCTTACGGTTGTACACTTCTTTTATTTTTTGTGCACAATCAGAAAAGACAACAAATTCTCGTATTTCATTACCTCTGATTATCATTCGAATTTCATAATTTAGACCATCTTCAAATCAAATACACATTTCTTCTTCAGTAGGCACAATTTCTCAAGCATATTTACTTAGATACACAAATTCTCTCTCATATTCAGCTACTGATTTATTTCTCTGACATAACTCAAGAAATTCTCTCTTTTTCTTGTCCAAATACCTTTTTTCGACATATTTATTTTTCAACTCAGTCTGGAAAAATTCTCAGGAAATTTTCTCCTTTGGTACCACAGCTACTATTTTTGACCACCAACTATACGCTTCCTCTTTTGATAACGAAACAACACATCTAAGAAAATCATCAGGTGAGTAGCCGTTTCTTCAAAATCCCTTATTATATTTTAAAGCCAGTACTCAGCTTTAACTGGATCATCCTCTTATCTACCCCGAAATTCTTCAGCACCACACTTTCTAAGTTTCTTGATCAGAGTACGTTTTTTAGGTTCAATCAATGGAGGAGGTGGAGGTGCAACCGAAGGTACAACAGGTGGTACAGTAGGGGGTGGAGGTTGCTGAGCCAAATTTCTTTTTTGCATAAACTCACTGAACTACTGGTTCATATATCCAAAGAACATATTTTTAAATTCATGTTCTAGAGCTGAAGGAATAGGGACATTACTGCTCGTCCCATGTTTAGAAGTCAATACTTTATTGTTAACCTCATCATTATTAGCTTGTTCAGATCCGTCTGACATCTTTACAATCTATAAGAACCAAAATGTTAGATCGGATCTACACATCACACTATCACAGATTTATATGACATGTATTTCTAGACATCTCACATGCTACGTTTAGTCCGAGAATCGACTAAACCATAGCTCTGATACCAATAAATGTAACATCCCTAACCCATATTCGTTGCTGAAATAGGGTTACAGAGCATTAATGGGGTTTACAGATCAATCATACATAAATTTCAAACATTTCACTACATATCAATACTCCTAATAAAACCAATCAAAATCATATATATTGTCTCTTAAACGAGTCCTTAGGACCGAAATACATATTAGAAACAAGTAAGGACTAAACCGAAAACTCAAAGAATTTTTTAGAATTATTTAAAATTTTCAACACTGCAGGGGTCACACGGCCATGTGACTCACACTATCAGGAGACAAGCCCATGTATCAGGCCGTGTGGGCATTCGAAATAGGGACACATGGCCGTGTCTCAGCCCGTGTCCATACCCATGTAACTCTCTGACTTGGGTCACACGGCTAAGTCATACGCTTGTATGTTAGGCCGTGTGAGCATACTGACTTGCATTCATAAAAGATATAAGGGACACATGGCTGTGACACACGCCCATGTGTCTACCTGTATGGACGAAAATAGGTCATTTTCTAAGCCACATTTCTCACCCAAATTGACACCAACCTAGCCTCAACAAATTGCACATCAAAAAGCCATAACAAGGCCTTCAACACAAGCTAAGATTCTGTCTTAAACATGTGTTATCACCACATACAACTAATAAAACCTTAGATACCTCAAATGAAAGCTTAGAAAAATGTCAACCAAGTCTCCAAACTTACCTACTTAACCTATCTAACCAAGTTACCAAAGTTCACTTTAACTTAATTATATATAAACATATATCACTTATACTAACATCACACTCATACCTTAATTTCATATCAATGTGTATGTTGGTTATATAAACAAAATATCATTCATAATATTTACATAAGCTAAATTTTGACCAAAATCAAACAAAAGCCTATACATGCCATATAAACTGTAAAAAACTACCTATATAAGCTGGATAGTGTGACTTGAGTGTTGATCCAATCGTCCAATTTTCTGAAAATCTACAAAGACATTAAACAGTACAAATAAGCTTGATGAAGACTACTAAGTTCGACGATTTAAACAAAAATTTTACCGAACCTACTATAACAAGTCAATTAAATAGAATCATTCATGTCAATTCCTTGTCATTCACTGACAATTTCCTGTCATTCATAATTTCTATTAATAAATACATCCGTTTTCAAATCAATATAAAAATGAATAACATGTCTTTCAAATTCATTACATAAATCACCTTACCGAAATTTTTCCATTTGAAGAACGACTTACGGATAATAGTACATCATCAATAGAAGCTCGAAAGCTGAACAAAAGCTCGTAAGAGCTAAATAGAAAGTAAAACACGAGAGTTCACAACAAATGTTGAACCCTGGTTTACTTGGGAAAAATGCCGTTGTCTCCTTCAAATACCATCATACACCAAAATAAGAATGTACTTAAATCCCGCGTTCCATTCAAACTGAATATCCAATTTAATATTATAATTCCAAAAATGAATCATTTCCAAAAATAGAATAAATGCATAATATCGTTCATCGAATTTATACAAATATTAAATTTTAACCTACGAACTTACCTGGATTGAGTTGTAGTAATTGTAGAAGTTTAGGAACTATTCTGCTATTTTTCCTTTTTCATGAGTATATACGGGATTTTGATCTAAAATATAAAATTACTCATTCATTAGCATATATTTCATTTCCAATTCATTTCACAATTAATACCCCTTTATTTTTTCAAATTTATGCAATTACTCTAAACTTTTACAATTTTTATAATTTAATCCTTTAATTAGTTAATCTATCAAATTAACTAATTTTTTCTTAATCAATAATTTATTCAAATATTCTATGCCATTATACAACCCGAAATAAACTGAAATTCATTATAAAACCCTAATATTTAGATAGTTTCACAATTTAATCCTAAAATCAATATTTGATAAAATCACTTTATAAAATCATCATACAACACAATCAAAGTTCTAAATCCATGTTATTCCTCAAAAACATTTAATATCCATCAATGGAAACTTCCAAAATTTTCAATAAAATAAAAAACAAAGGTAAGATTTAGTTGGACCTAATTGTAACAATCTCAAAAATATAAAATTATAAGAAACGTGTAAGAATTGAACTTACATGAAGCAAAAATATGAAAAAATAGCTTAAGCTCTCTTCTATGTCCATTTTTGGTCGAAAATTAGAAGATGAATTGTTTAGAAATCTTTAAATTCAATTTGTTTCATTTTAATTTCCTAAAATTACAATTTTGCCATTAAAAGCTTTATTTTATTGTTATTTTTCTTTCATATGCCGCTCAACTCTTTATTTAGGTTTATTTATTCCTTAAGTCCTTCCTTATTTATTAATTAAACCATTTAATCACTTAATCTTATAATTAACAAGTTTTGCATTTTTTTCAATTTAGTCCTTTTTAATTAATTAGCTATCAAAACGTTAAAATTTTTCAACAAAAATTTAATACTACCTTAATGACACTCCATAAATATTTATAAAAATATTTACGACTTGGTTTATAGAAACTAGGTCCCGATACCTCACTTTCTAAAACCACTTAACCTAATAAATCATTATAAAACACTAATTACCAATTCAAACACCCTTTTTATAAAAACCATATTTAATTCGTAAATATTAGATAATAATATTTACGAACTTACTCGCCGAATTTAGTGGCCTTGAAACCACTGTTTCTGACACCACTAAAAAATTGGGCTATTACGTACTAAATAGTACTCATGGCATAATATCTTAAATAATATTAACTAGTTGCTGGAATAATTGATGCATAGTTCATTTACCTAAGTTAAGTATTAATGTGTGTTATGTTTAATAAGTTTTTACATGTGTTTAATATGCTCATTTTAATATGTTTATTGCAGGAGTCTATTCAAGTCATAACCGTTACAATTCAAGGTTGTTACAAATTAAATAAAGTGGCTTTTCAAGTCATTTTCGGTTACAAAGCAAGAGGGCTGTTATAAGAAGGGTTATACATCATTTAAAGGAGGTTTAAGGAGTATTATACCATCCAAATTAATTTTGGCAGCAACCTTTTCCATTACCAGCCATTTTTTCCACTTCAAAGGTCATGTCAAGCATTCAAACACCAATTAAGAAGCTAGTTAAGAGTTGGTGTCCATTCGGCTAACCAATGACTAACTCAAGAGTCATTTTTCAAGCAATTAAAGTCATTCATTTATCTGAATTGAAGTGAATTCAAGGATGGAGTTATTTGGCTCAAGAATGTGAAAAGACTTGAATTAAATTTCAGTTTTTAATTGGCACATTAAGTTGAATGTTTGTGACCATTCAGCTAGTCTATTTTAGCACTATAAATAGGTGAAATCAACCTTTGTAAAAGGGACTTGAAAAGACTCCTGCAATAAACACATTAAAATGAGCTTATTAAACACATGTAAACACTTATTAAACATAACACATATTAATACTTAACTTAGGTAAATAAACTATGGATCAATTATTCTAGCAACTAGTTAATTAAAGAAGCATCATTAAATAAACTTAACTCATGCATCAATAAATAATCCTAGGAACTAGATTAATTAAGAGCAACACTTATTAAAAGAACTAAGATGGGTTGAATAAATGTCCAGCAACTCATTTATTAAACTAAGATGCAATGATACGATCTGCCTCGGGGTGAGTCGAGTAGTATGTGAGTTTGCCCGATCGTTTACGAAGAAGTATTGTTCGGTTTGTTCAAAGGATGTTTTAAGTGAATAATGGCGGAAGCTATGTAAAAAGGGTTCAAAGATGAGTTTATCGATATGAAGTTTATGTAGGTTCGGTTATAGAAAAATAATAAAAGATGGAGATAAATATAGTAATTGGATAACAAACAACGGATGTGAAGTGAATTAATGGTTCGATTATGATGAAATGAAAGGATGGAATGGAATGGAATGAAAATGACCTCAAAAACAAACACCAACCAATATTAGAAAATATTGACCCAAATGCTTATAAGTTTTCAAGGTGGTCGGATGAAGAATAGGAGAACCTCGACCCGCTACTTAGCAAAGTAGGAACCTTGGTATAAGGGTGAACGCCACACTATATGATAGTGATAAGTTCAGGATAAGAAGAAGGCAGGTTGACGCCACTAGTGACCTAGATAAGCCAATGAGTTTTCAATGAAATATGAGAGAAAGAAATCTCACTAATTTCATATAAGTTCAATAATGTTTTAAACTAAGCAAAAAGATCCCTTTACAAAGGCTGATTTCACCTATTTATAGTGCTAAAATAGACTAGCTGAATGGTCACAAACGTTCAACTTAATGTACCAATTAAAAACTGAAATTTAATTCAAGTCTTTTCACATTCTTGAGCCAAATAACTCCATCCTTGAATTCACTTTAATTTAGCTGAATGAATGACTTTAAGGGCTTGAAAAATGACTCTTGAGTTAGCCCTTGCTCAACCGAATGGACACCTTCTTCTTAATCAGCTTCTTAATGATGTTTGAATGCTTGAAATAACCTTTGAAATGGAAAAAACGGCTGGTAGTGGAAAGGTTGCTGCCAAAATTAATTTGGATGATAAAATGCTTCTTAAACCTTCTTTAAATGGTGTATAAAACATCCCTTGAAACAACCACTTCATTTGTAACTGAAAATGACTTAAAAAGTCACTTTATTTAATGTGTAACAACCCTTGTAATGTAACGATTATGACTTGAAAAGACTCCTGCAATAAATACATTAAAATGAGCTTATTAAGCACATGTAAACACTTATTAAACATAACACACATTAATACTTAACTTAGGTAAATGAACTATGCATCAATTATGTAACACCCCTAACTCGTATCCGTCGTCGGAATCGGATTATGAGGCGTTACCGGACAATACTGAACATTCACAATCATTTCGTAAACATCAAAACATCATATATCAAACATCAATATGGAGTCTCATGCATAGGTCATTGAGACCTTAAACATGTATTAGAAAGGGGTCAGGACTAAACTGAACACATATAAAAAAATTTTGAGAGCTTAACATTTTTCCAAGGTTTACAGGTCACACGCCTGTGTGAACAGGCCGTTTGCTTGACCCTGCCAAAACTAGAGAGTATACTGACTTTAATTCGTAGGGTACCACAGGGGACACACGACCGTGTAACGTGGCTGTGTGTAGCACACGGCTGAGACACATGCCCGTGTCTCTGCCCGTGTGGACAAAAATAGGCCATTTGAATAGCCAATTTGCCACCCCAATTAGGCCAAAACTATGCTTAGTACACATACCAAATCATATCAAAAACATATATACAATCACAACCAAAACCAAGCCATATCACATGGCTATATATACATTACATTCATATTGACATAACTCTAGCCTATACATGCCACTTAACGATAAACTCAAAGCTTTTATTTACCGAAACGATAACTGAATAGTATGATGAGATCTTCTACGACTTCCAACTTGAGCAAGTCTCCTAAACTCTATAAACAAAGGAAAAACACACAGTAAGCTTCGAGAGCTTAGTAAATCATAAGCAATTAAATCTTCACAAAATCATGCATATAGTTCAACTTGATTAAGTCAAAATTTAGTTAACTTCATACACATATTCAATCACTTTTCTATATAATCCAACATCGCCACATTAAGTAATTTCGTTACATAACCAACCAAAACATAGTCATTTATTTCATTTCATGCATAAAATTATATAAATTCCTTTTTATGCATTTCAAAACCCGAATAACCATATTCCATTTTTTTTTCATAATTCTTGTGTCAAAAACGTAGGACCACAATTTTATATAACAAGCACATTGATAATACATCGTTCCTTTTCATATATTTCACATATCATCATTTGAATCATGCTCACATTTCATATCAGAATTTCATATATACATCCCGTGTACCTGAATCATATATGGAAAATCACATTTACAATTCTACCTTTCTCATATAATTCATTTGATCATAGATAACTTACTAGTATCCACATCTCGTTTTCACATAGATCATATATTTACTAATCATAATCATACTCACTTTCATTGCATAATTTTTCATCTACTACATATTTAACATCATCAATCACATAGATTCTGTACATACCTATACCATTACGTTCTTACCTATCACCTTTATCACTTTAATGCTCGAAGCACCAATTCATTCGATCATCAATGAACATTCAACGAACTCGCACACTTAGTGCCAATTTATTAGCCGAAGCTATAATTATATGGCACACTTAGTGCCATTACATTAAACAGAACTCATATCGGTATCGCGCACATAGTTCCATTTACTCAGCCAATGCTGTTATAATCTCGCACACTCAGTGCCATTTTAATAGCCGTAGCTATTTCATTTATTGCACACTTAGTGCCTTAAATTCAGTTTATATTTTACATACTTCAACTTCACATTTATATTCTTTTACAACTTAATTCAGCATATATATATAATGCACATACATTTCAATTTAATAACATTTAATTACTTATGAACTTACCTCATACGGATACGAACGGACCGGAACGACTATTCGATAATTTTTTACTTTCCCCGATCCAAATCCGATTTTCTCATTTCTTGATCTAATTCAATGTAAATTCAACTTATTCAATCATATACTCAATCAAATTCATCTGAAAACACATAAATGGGCTAATTACACTTTTTCCCCTGACGTTTCACATTTTTCACAATGTAGTCCCTATTTCACAAAACACAAAATATTCAAAATTTGACCACACTCATGCTTGGCCGAATTTTCCTCTAGTCCTTAGAAGCACATATATACAATTTATTTCACATTTTAGTCCCTCAATTTCTCATTTTCACAAATTAGCCCAAAATATTCAAATTCATCAAAAATCCTAATACAAAATATATTTATCTATCATCAAGCTTTCATATTTCACCATTTATCATCACAAATCTCACAAAATCAACAATGGCATCTCATGAAATCATCATCAAATTCTAAAATTTAAGCATGGGTTTTGTAAAACACGAAGCAACGATATCAAAAACATAAAAAATATCGAAAACCGAGCTTAAAACTTACCTAAATCAAGCCCCAAATGTGCCGAACCCTTAAAAATCTTTTTCCTATTCTTTCTTTGCATATTCGACAATAATGAAGCAATATGGCGATACTTTTGTATTTGTTTTATTTATTTAATCTATTATTATTCAATTTACCTAACCAACCTTTAAAACTTATTCTATTTACCAATTTGTCAAGCCATGAATTCCACTAACTCTTATAATGGTCTAATTACATTATAAATGCATCATATTAAAAAGACAAATTCAATTAAACATTCTCACATTTAACTATCAACTTTTTCTTTTTACGCGATTAGGCCCTTTTTACCGAATTAACCACTTAAACGGTAAAATTTCTTTACGAAACTTTCACACATCTCTAGTATCATACCGTAGACTTTATTAAAATAATAAAATAAATATTTTAACTTTGGATTATGGTCTCGAAACTACTGTTCTGATTAACCCCAAAAATGGGTTGTTACAACTCTCCCCCCTTTAGAGATTTTCGTCATCGAAAATCTTACTAGAAGAAGTTGCTCCCAAATCTTGAACCACTTTCGTTAATTTCTCAGGGTCACAAATCGATTTTAGCCTCGCATATCTTTTTCCCAAATCCTTAGAACTTTAACACACACTGCCGGAGCATCTTGTCAAATTTTTGAATTACTCACTGAGAACGTATAGCTCAGTTGATCTGTCAAATAGGAACTTTGTATATACTGAAACAACCATGCGAATTTTTGGTCAAACAATTAACCACAATACGAATAACATCTCCTTTATAGTGATAATAACAACCTCAATATGAAGTCTATAATGACTCTATCTCTTTATCACACCCATACTATCACTGACTGTATTATACCTGAATACACTTGATCTTCGGATTTAACCTGTTGACAAATCAACATTTGAACCCAGAATCAGAAATATCGGGTTTCATATCCATACATCAGAACATTTACTTCATATAACTGTACATTTTATTACTCTCGGATAATGGACAAGCTACTACTGAGCCTCATACAAAAACTTCTGAAATTCGGAATCGAACGTCGGTTCACACTGTACCTGTTTAGCTTGCAATTCACTAACACCTTTCTGATCTTTTCAAACTAGCAAAGGAAACATCAATTTAGCTTTATATATATATATATATATATATATATAGCTAACATCAAACCATCATCAAATAAGTTCACTCGAGTAACCACTCACACAAAATAAGTAAAAATCTTTCCATTCCGCATCTGTAACTATATCCGCTCTCTCAGAGATTAATCAGTAACCACTTGGAATCTTTCTATATCTCAAGTCATTGATGCTGTCTTAATTTCAAATCTTTGTTAGTAAAATTAAATACTTTAACCCATTAGGATTCAGAAAGCATATGACATTTTCTGTCGAACACATGATATCATCAAATTCACACCACAGACATAAAATTGACTGTCTTTAAATCGATAATCAAATAGTTCTCTTTTATTGTGACTTTAGCCGTCTGAAAGTACAAGTTGTTTCTTTACATTCTCGTATTAAAGCTTATTCCAATCTATTCAATAGTACATCACTGAATTCATAAATTCTTTACTCAATTCAAACTAAACTCAGAACTAAAGCTTTGGTTAGTAATACTCTCAATCGTTTTCAACCTTGCTAACATGCCACAGACTATTCTAGCTTTCGCAAATGTGATAGCTTTATCAATCAGAACAACTTAACTGGTAATAACATCACTCAATTAGAACAGTCCAATAAGCATATCTCTGAATCATACTTTCTAGAATATAATTCTTTTCATCCAGACTATCCGTCTACATACTCGTGAATGCACAAAATTCATTACCATACCTGAGGATACTTTAAATACACGTAACTCAATTCATACTTCAATTGGCCAGTTCACTCTAATAAAACAACTGTAGATCAACTGTTGGATAATTACTTATCAAAATACCCTTCTCTTCATGCTGATAAAGTAACTCAAACACACAATCTTTCAAATTTCTCTTAACATGCAAAGCAAAGATCTTGCAACATAATAGCTCAGAGAAACAAAGAACTGATTAACTTACTCACCTTAGTCATACTCATTCGGGAAAAGAATACACTTTAAAGATGAATCCTGTCAAATAATCCACACAATAAAGAAGATAAGAAAACCTAAATACAATGTCATAACAAAAATCCAAGAACGTAACTCATACGAAAATAATTATAAAGATCAGGGAAATTTCCCAGAGAATACCAGAAGGAAACCGCTGTTTACACGCTCTGGAATTCCATTGTAACAGGGATATCGTGCTTTCCATATATACATGTAAGTTATATCAACATCCAAAAGAGACAGAAGAACAACCTCACATAAATTTTATTTTATTTTGCCCTCATCTTTACCCCAACATAATAGAATGGAGTCTTAGAGAAATAAGAAAATGTCGATTATAATTCAAACAGACTCATTGTGCTTTCATTTAACATACAAATTCAGCCCGTATAATTATACAATGATATTTTCTTTAGAAAACGGACATTCACATGAGCCCCAGAGGATGAATGAATATATATATAGAATACTCAAAAGGGATCTTCATAATTTATTCAACTACAACCGTTGCACACATGCATATTTACAACTCGATAATCATTCTTTGACTAATTTCGTTATCATGAACTCTGTATTATACCACTTACTAACGAAAACCATTTCGGAAAGAATCTCAGCAACCATATCTTTAGACTTCATACCCGTTTAAGTCAAATAGTTGAGACTAATTTTTTTCTTTAACCATGACATTACATAATCTGTATAATCTTTAAAACTATCTGATATTTTTTCTAAAACTGAGTTCATTTGTTACCCCGTACTCTACTCTGTTTGCATTACTAATCATCTCACCATTGAACTCTTTAGTCTTATACTTGTGAACTTATTCAACAAAATTTTCGTAAATCTCGTCACAAAAGCAACACGGGTAAGGGGGAGTTGTAAAGCCTCTAACTTGACTCTTATAAATACATACATATGACTCAACATTCATCGTCAGTATAATATCATTACAATCACATAATTCATTCCAAGCATTTTAACATACTGACTTATTTAACGAATGTTTCTGTTATCCACAATTTCAAACAATAAAGTTGACTTACTCGAGCCCAATATCAGTATCTAATTAAATTTCAACATTTAACTTCAATTTTACTTACCAACATTTGTCAAATTAGAGAGCGTCTTACGGGTCTGAGTACGTCGTTTACTTGATGCCATAGTCCAACTATGGTCTTACACAAAGTCTCATACACATAATAAGATGCCAATGCCATATCCCAGACATGGTCTTACATGGGATCACATATCGATGCCAATAGCCCAGCTATGGTCTTACATGATGTCCCATAATGATGCTATGTCCCAGACATGGTCTTACACGAAATCACATATCGATATCGATGCCATGTTCCAGATATGGTCTTACACTAGCTCACACGTCGAGGCCAATGCCATGTCCCAGACATGGTATTACACTAGCACGCATATCAATGCCGATGCCATGTCCTAGACATAGTCTTATACGAGATCTCATCTCGATGCCAATGCCATGTCCCATACATGGTTTTACATGGGATCTCACATGTATTGCCATGGTCCAACCATGGTCATATCCGTCAATTTATCATCGAACGATCATACCCATTTCCTGTGTTCCACTCAATTTGATCTTTCAATTTAATTCTCATTCTATCATGATATTTATGATTCCATAACAAAGCCATAAAACATAACATTATGATATCTTCAATTTAGCAATTTAAACATAAGAGTCAACCATATGAACAAACTGATTAGACATCATTCAATAAGTATACATACGCACACATTCCATCTATGATGTAAATTTTCTTTTCATATTCACGAAATCAAATATGCTAGGCACGTAGCATCATATGAACGTCAATCAAACATGGATGGGCTTTTCACTATATGATTTTTCATTTCATTCCTCTTTTCCACAGTCTTCAACTCATGATTATCACATTTCTTACATTAGCACCTACATATCATAAACTTCTATTCATACCTTTCCAATTTCGACACATCATAAGCACATCTCAATTATCTCAATATCATTTTTTTAGCATTACTGTAAATAGCTCGGTTAGAGGTTATCTCTGTCTTACAAAATAATTTCGTTAGAGTTGGGAGATGTCACACTATCGCAGGTTAACTATGGCATGTATAGCTAGACTCACATACACTATGGTAGTCCTAGAACCAACTAAACATAGCTCTGATACCACTAAATGTAACACCCCTAACTCGTATTCGTCGCCGGAATCGGATTATGAGGCGTTACCGGACAATACTGAACATTCACAATCATTTCGTAAACATCGAAACATCATAGATCAAACATCAATATGGAGTCCAAAGTGACTTACCAATTTTATCTTGCCAAAATGACTTACCAATTTTGACAATGACAAGTCCAAAGTATTCAAATCCAAATAGCTCTTATAGAATGTAGTCCAAAGATCATATGGCAATAATCTCAATTGGGCAAAGCAAACATAATTGGGCAAAGCAAACATACTTCAATTTATTGAAAATTTCATTATTCCATCAAGGCAAACATGTGGATTCAATTGGATAAAAGGGTACTTAGTCATGAATATTTGCAAAAAGTTAAACATACTAATCCACATCCAAAACTTTTCAATATGTTTATTCAAGAACAGAAATTCATGTGATTGTACACGCAAAGTGTACCATGGCCAACATCTTTCAATCATTTGCTTATTATCATGATTTGTGTTAACATTATGTCCATTGTCACAATCCAACACAAACGAATCAATACTAGGCCAAAAACTACAATCAAACACATCATGATTCAAATAATTTCCGAACATCCAATCAACAAAATTTTCATCTTCATTTGAATGAAGCAAATGTATTTCAAAATTTTTAGAGACTTTACCTTGACAGCCTTTAGGAGAAGAAATCTCATGAATAATTTTACCATTTTCAATAAAAACCAATCTTCTCTCCTCGGAAAGGTAATGTAAAACAAACCTTTTACTTCGATCAATTTGAATGGACAAATAGGCACCACGACATCTCATGCTTATCAAAGAGTGGAATTCACAAAAATGAGAGGGGTTAGTATTAACGAAAATAATGGCCTTAAATGAAAAAAATAAATCATAATTAAAATTGAATTCAAGTCCCATAGCATAAGTCGACCTTACCTTGTCAAAATGAAACAATTCCTTTATGTGTGGCCAAGCAAAATGATTAGAGAACAAATCAAAATTGGAAACCAAATCATCAAATTTCATTTCCTTAACAAAAGTTCGAATATCAAACAAACATAAGTTGAATGTAAAAGATGCAAAATACTTAAATGCTCCATAAAACAAATCTACGTAACATATGCCAGGCTTGAACACACGTACTTGATCATGAATTCCAACAGGCAACATGTTAGAAGAAAATACAATCAACTCACCACATGACTGAAATTCCACTCGAGCAATCAAAGAAGTGCTAAAAATACAACTTTTCAAATGTTCGAGTCCATCACATGATTCAAACCTTACTCGATCAATCAGGAGCGTAGAGTTGGCAATACCAGGCAGACCAATAAGCAAAAAATTAATCTTCAAGAATCTTAATTGGGAATGCAAATCAAGACATGGAGAGTTCGCACAAAAATTTAAGGATTTAACTTGAAGATAAAAATAAATCGGATGAAATGTTTCATGTAGAAACCTATCGCAAATCAATTGATCAGAGATGTTTAAACAGAAAGGTTTAACACATGAATTCAAAGATTTTATGCGTTCAAAGATGTCAAAACTTTTAAGTGAAAAACTTTTATCACAAATATTCGCAATTTACAAAAGCTAAACCAATCCAAAAGAATCAACAGAATTGACATTATAAGACATGTCATAGAAGATGCTTTTCATGGCACTTTTCGAAACAAGAGCATTAACTCCAAAAGATAGATAATAACTAGCCAAATCAAAAGATGCAAGTATTTTAAGAATTAAGTCATCAAAATCTTTATGGGCAACTTTGAAATCAAACAGCCCTAATTCGATAAACAAGGAATCTTTACCTTCCTAACTTTTGATCACAGGTGTGTGGTTGTTATTCACATACTTACCTTTCTCGAACAGCCTAAACCTCCGCTAGTTTGGAAGGGAGTGAAGTTGGAATTGGTCGCACAAATTTCTAGGAACCTGAAAAATAATACCACAATAAGATTGAACAGGTGGATTAGTGGAAATGATCCTCGCTTGTTCGTGCTCGCTATCTTTTTCACTTAATTGGTTTTCTTCGAAAACGCTCACTTCTTCCATTCTTTCTTTTATCTCAATTTCTTTTTCCACTCTTTTTTCACTCTTAAACTCTTTTTCAATTTCTTTTTCAATCTCAATCTCAATCTCAATCTCATTTTCTTTTTCGTTTTCTTTTTATTTTTCAAAGGCTTTTTTAAAGACTTTTTCGAGCTCTTTCAAAATCCTCTCATTTTCTCTCTTACTTGCCTCATTTCTCCCTTTTCTTTTTTTTTTTCTTTTGCCTTTTCTTCTTTTCTTTTACATGATGTTACAAAAGAATCAAGATGGTAATTTAGCTCAAAAGAAGAAAATTTATTTACAAATGAATCACGATAATTGCATTGGAAAGAATACTCCGTGTAGGATTTTTTTTGAAGTTTCTGAAGGAATATACCGTTCATCTCACACGTCATCTGGGAGGGAGTAAAAGTCATAGTCGGTTTCTCTTTGCCTCGAGTTCCTTGATGAGTAGGATCCTTGATCGAAATCTCTTCTCGAATTCTTTAATGAGTAGGAGTCATAGTATGAATCTCTTTGTCTCGAAGCCGATGGTGAATAGGAATCATGATGGTTTTTTTTTTCAAGTAGTAGTCGGGGGTATATCTCTGTGGGGTTCTCGGCTCTATTTTTCAACTTGAAGAAACTTGATCACTTTGGTCTCATTTTTCCCATCGATCTAATCTCTCGTGCATGTTCTTAATATTGGAATCCAGCATTTTTCGCATTTCTTGCACCAAGTTTTGATATTCTGACTCGGTAAATTCTTCGCAAGACATTTTTGATTGCTAAAAAGAAATTTGTTAAGTAAAACAAAAATTAAATTCCTCACAAAAAAATCCTCACAATTTCACTCGAAAAGAAAAATTAATGGTTTGCACTCACGCTCGTGTTTACACTCGATTAGCTTTTACCTCCGCTCGAATAGTTCACACGCTCGTGCCTTTTACCACTCAAACTTTCTTTCATATTTGGACTCGCCAGGGCTTTATCGTAGGCTTAGGGGTTGGTTTCAGATGGTTTAACAAAGGATTATGATGAAGGATTAAGGGTTGGCTGGAAAAAGATGGAAATGGCTTTTGAAGTGTAGCGTTGGGGTAGGGGGTGAATGGTAGAAAATGAATGTACCTGATCAGGATGACAAGAAAAGTATCAATACAAAGAGAATAAAATTTAACACACTTTTTTTTTAATTTTTTTTATTTTTTTTACTTACGAACTAACTTCTGGTGATGCTACTAACGTCGGTACTCCTTGTTTTAATAGCTCTGATACCAAATGATATGATCCGCCTCGGGGTGAGTCGAGTCGTATGTGAGTTTGCCCGATCGTCTACGAAGCATTTAGTTTGTTCAAAGGATGCTTTAAGTGAATAATTGCAGAAGCTATGTAAAAAGGGTTCAAAGATGGGTTTATGGATATGAAGTTTATATAGGTTCGGTTATAGAAAAATAATAAAAGATAGAGATAAATATAGTACGTGGATAACAAACAATAGATGTGAAGTGAATTAATGGTTCGATTATGATGAAACGAAAGGATGGAATGGAATAGAATGAAAATAATCTCAAAAACAAACACGAACCAATATTAGAAAATATTGACCCAAATGCTTATAAGTTTTCAAGGTGGTCGGATGGAGAATAGGAGAACCTCGACCCACTACTTAGAAAAGTAGGAACCTTGGTATAAGGGTGAACTCCACACTATTTGATAGTGATAAGTTCAAGATAAGAAGAAGGCAGGTTGATGCCACTAGTGACCTAGATAAGCCAACGAGTTCTTCAACAAATATGAGAGAGAGAAATCTCACTAATTTCATATAAGTTCAATAATGTTTTAAACTAAGCAAAAATATCCCTTTACAAAGGCTGATTTCACCTATTTATAGTGCTAAAATAGACTAGCTGAATGGTCACAAACATTCAACTTAATGTGCCAATTAAAAACTGAAATTTAATTCAAGTCTTTTCACAATCTTGAGCCAAATAACTCCAGCCTTAAATTCACTTTAATTCAGCTGAATGAATGACTTTAAGTGCTTGAAAAATAACTCTTGAGCTAGCTCTTGATCAGCCAAATGGACACCATCTTCTTAATCAGCTACTTAATGATGTTTGAATGCTTGAAATAACCTTTAAAATGACAAAAACGGCTGGTAGTGGAAAGGTTGCTGCCAAAATTAATTTGGATGATAAAATGCTCCTTAAACCTCCTTTAAATGATGTATAAAACATCCCTTGTAACAGCCACTTCATTTGTAACCGAAAATGACTTAAAAAGTCACTTTATTTAATGTGTAACAACCCTTGTAATGTAACGGTTATGACTTGAAAAGACTCCTGCAATAAATACATTAAAATGAGCTTATTAAACACATGTAAACACTTATTAAACATAACACACATTAATACTTAACTTAGGTAAATGAACTATGCATCAATTATTCCAGCAACTAGTTAATTAAAGAAACATCATTAAATAAACTTAACTCATGCATCAATAAATAAACCTAGGAACTAGATTAATTAAGAGCAACACTTATTAAATGAAGTTCAACAAATACACTTATTAATTAAACTAAGATGAGTTGAATAAATGTCCAGCAACTCATTTATTTTGAATAAATGTCCAGCAACTCATTTATTAAACTAAGATACTTAAATGCATGGTTTGAAATGCAAACTAAATGAACAAATGAGTACTTAATGCAAGACTTAATTTAATGATGCAGACTTATACTAACATGGGAGTTACATAATGCATGACTTTATTAAATGCAGAACACATAATGCATATTCTACTTGTAATGTAGAATTATTTCCAAGGAATACGTATTCCATGTGGTTTGGTAATTGTTTGAGTTTCAGTTTGGGAGGTTCTTCAATAGAGGGTTTTTGCTTAAAATCATCGTTCCATTTAATGTCCTCATATTCTGCTTGTCTTTGGGAAGATTCATTGAAGTTCAGTTTAGCTTTTATTTTATCTCTCTCGGAATCATCGTCATCTATCTCCTCTCCTTTACTTTTGCCAGCTTCTTGTTGTGGCTTCTTTTCCGATTCAGCTAACACTTTCCCACTCCTTAGTGCTACTGCTTTCGCATGTGCTTCTGGATTGGGTTCGGTGTTACTAGATAGATTTCTTGGTGATCTTTCAGAAATCATCTTAGCCAACTGTCCAATTTGAGTTTCGAGCCCTTGGATCGATGCTTGTTGATTTTTGAGTGCTGTCTCAGTATTCTGAAAACGAGTTTCTGACACCGAGATGAATTTGGTTAGCATCTCCTCAAGGTTTTGCTTTTTTTCTTGCTAGTAAGGTGGTTGTTGAAAATCCGGAGGATGTTGTGGCCTTTGATTTCCCTGACCGCTCCACGTGAAATTAGGATGGTTTCTCCAACCTGCATTATAAGTGTTACTATATGGGTTGTTTTGGGATCTAGAGTTATTGTTACCCATATATTGGACTTGTTCCTCCTCGATGCTAGGGTTGACGGGTTAATACTCTGTGCATGCTCCTCCTCCATTCGAATCGCACCTCATCACTGGATGTACCTAAGTAGAACCACACAAACCATCAATCTTTTTATTTAAGAGTTCTACTTGGTTAGATAGTATAGTAACCGCGTCGAGGTTGAGAACACCGGCTGTTTTCATCGGCTTTGTTCTCATAACTTGCCACTGATAGTTAATCAATGTCATCTCCTCAATAAATTCGTAAGCCGCCTCAGGTGTTGTATTATTGATAGTTCCTCCAGCGGCTACATCAATCATCTGTCGAGTCGAAAGATTTAGGCCATTATGAATCGTTTGAACCTATAGCCAAAGCGCTAAGCCATGGTGAGGGCACCTTCTTAAAAGGTCCTTGTATCTCTCTCATGTATCGTAGAATGTTTTTAAATCCATCTGCACAAAAGAAGAGATATCATTACGTAAATTGGCTATTTTAGTCAGTGGAAAATATTTTAATAAAATTTTTTTGGTCATTTGTTCCTAAGTAGTGATTGACCCTCATGGTAACGAGTTCAACCATTGTTTAGCCTTATTCCTTAACGAAAAGGGAAACAACCAAAGACGTATAGAATCATCAGAAATGCCATTGATTTTAAATGTATCACAAAATTCTAGAAAATTTGCCAAGTGAGTGTTGGGATCCTCGTCTTGCAAACCATCAAACTGAACAAACTGTTGTATCATTTGAATTGTGTTAGGTTTCAGTTCAAAATTGTTTGCAGCAATAGCAGGTCTAACTATACTTGACTCAGTTCCTGTTAAATTAGGTTCAGCATAATCATACATAGTGTGCGAAGTAGGATTTTGATTAACAGCAATTGTAGGAGGTAGCAGATTTTCTTAGTTTTCAGCCATCTCCTCCGTTGAGGTTTGAACATTGTCTTCTTGCTCATTCTCTGTGTATCTTAAGCTTCGCCTTATTTCTCTTTGGTTTCTGCGAACTGTGCGATCGATCTCACTGTCAAAAAGTAATGGTCCTAACGAGTTTCTTTTAGTCATAAACTATAAAAAAAAACTGCCAGAAGAAAATAAATGTAGAATTAGAAAAGAAAATAAAAATTTAAATTGCAATAAAAGTAAAAAGGCTAAAGTAATAAAAATAGAGTGTTCCTAATATCTTAGTTCCCCAACAACAGCGCCAAAAACTTGATACGTGATATTCGTGATAGGTTTTAAATATTTATAATGAATCGTTCTTGAAACTAACTATTATCACGATAAAGGCAAGTGTATCGAATAGTAGTATAGTTTTAGCAAGACCGAATTGTCGAACCAAAAGGAACTAAAAGTACTAGTAATGACTGTCTTTTTATTATCTAGCCTAAAAATAATGAGGTTTGTTTTAACTAACTAATTAACTAAACTAAGAAATCACAGTAGAATTGGGGAATTACTTTTCGGAAAAACAATTGAATCAAGACAATACCTAAGGAAAAATCCCCCTAGACTTCACTTGTTATTTGACTCTGAATTGGATGATTTATTCATTTGACTTGATCTGTAGAAATCCCTAAGTTATATTATTATCCCTCTCGAGACTAACAACGTCTAACCCTCGGTTGAATAATTGAAATCTCTTTCTAATTAACTCCCTAGGGTTGCATTAACTCGATCTATGGATCCCCTTATTAGGTTTCACCCTAATCCGGAAAAATCTTGTCACCCTATCTATAGGCGCGTAATCAACTCCGCTTAATTATGACAAATGTACTCTTAGACAGGGTCTATTCCTCCACTGAATAAGAGCTTAACTTGAATCAATATCCTGGAATATCAAGACAAGAATTAAGAACACATAATTAAGAACAAGCCAAATATTTATCATACAATTCAGATAATAATAACAAGATCTACCTTAGGTTTCATTCCCCTTAGATATTTAGGGGTTTTAGTTCATAACTAAAAAGGTAAACATCTCAGAAGAATAATGAATACAAAACATAAAGAAAAACCCAAAACTCCTAAAGGGAAATTGAGGGGAGATCTGCAGTCTTGATGATGAATTCAACTTCTGAGATGGATCAATTGGCTTTCCTTGAGCAGTTCCCTGCTTCCCTCTTCGTGTGTCCCCCTTATTCATCCTCCTCTAGGGTGTATTTATAGGCTTTAGAATGCCTAAGAACCCTCAAAATTGGCCTTTTTCGAATTGGACTAAACTTGGGCTCGGCAGGGACACGCCCGTGTGACACACCCGTGTGCGATTGCTTAAGGCCGTGGTCAAGCCTGTTAAATAGGCACGGGCGTGTGGTCCACCCGTGTGAGTCGTGTTTCGATTCTGTCAAATTTACATTGTCATGTGGTCTGTCCGTGTGAGAAGGTCTAGGCCGTGTTGATTTCATACGTTGGCCCATTTTTTCTGTTTTTGGCCCGTTTCTCGTTCCTTTCACTCTCCTATGCTCACCTAAGTATAAAACATGAAATTAAGGCATTAGGAGCATCGAATTCACCAATTTTAAGGAAAAATCATCCATAAAATGTGCTGAACATGGGATAAAAATATGTATGAATTACGGTTTATCACTAGCCTAAAAATTAAGGGATTTATTTATCTAAATTAATTAACTAAACTAAGAGTGCACAGAGAGAAATTAGGGAAAAGCTTTTGGGAAAATTTGATTAATTAAGACAATACCCAAGGAAAAATCCACCTAGACTTCACTTGTTATTTGACTCTGAATTAGACGATTTATTCATTTGACTTGATCCGTAGAAATCCCTAAGTTATATTATTATCTCTCTCGAGACTAATAACGTTTAACCCTAGGTTGATTAATTGAAATCTCTTTCTAATTAACACCTAGTGTTGCATTAACTCGATCTATGGATCCCCTTATTAGGTTTCACCCTAATCCGGAAAACTCTTATCACCCTATCTCTAGGCATGTAATCAACTCTTAGACAGGGTCTATTCCTCCTCTGAATAAGAGCATTAACTCGAATCAATATCCTGGAATATTAAAGCAAGAATTAAGAACACACAATTAAGAACAAGTCAAATATTTATCATACAATTCAGATAATAATAACAAGATCCGTCTTAGGTTTCATTCCCCTTAGGTATTTAGGGGGTTTAGTTCATAATTATAGAAGAAAAAATCTCAGAAGAATAATGAATACAAAACATAAAAAAAACCCAAAACCCCTGAATGGAAATTGAAGGGAGATCTTCAGTTTTGATGATGAATTCGGCTTCTGAGATGGACCAATCGGCTTCCCTTGAGTAATTCCTTGCCTCCTACTTTGCGTCTCCCTTCCTAAGTGTCTCCTTAGGTGTTTAAATAGGCTTTAGAATACCTAAGAGCTCTCAAAATTGGCCTTTTCTGAATAGGGTTATACTTGGGCTCAGTAGGGACACGCCTGTGTGACACGCCCGTGTGCGATTACTCCAGCCCGTGGTCAAGGCTGTTGAATAGGCACAGGGGTGTAGTCTACCCGTTTAAGTCATGCTTCGATCCTGCCAAAGAGACACGGCCGTGTGACATGCCTGTGTGAGGAAGTTCAGGCCGTGTTAATTTCCCATGTGGGTCTATTTTCTCCGTTTTCAGCCCGTTTCTCTCTCTTTTTACTCTCCTATGCTCACTTAAGTATAAAACATGAAATTAAAGAATTAGGAGCATCGAATTCACCAAATCTAAGGAGAAATCATCCATAAATGTGTTAAGCATGGGATACAAATATGTATAAATTATGGTTTATCAATTGTCTTAATCAATTGAGTTTTCCCAAAAGCTTTTCCCCAATTTTCTCTCTGTGCACCCTTAGTTTAGTTAATTATTTTAGATATACAAATCCCTTAATTTTAGGCTAGATAATAAAAAGAAAGTAATCACTAGTACTCTTGGTTGCTTTGGGTTCGATAATCCGGTCTTGCTAAAGCTATACTACTATTCGATAGGTACACTTGGCTTCATCGTGATAATAGTTAGTTTCAAGAACGGTCAATTATAAATTTTTAAAACTTATCGAGACAAGCATATCAAGTTTTTGGCGCCGTTGCTGGGGAACTAAGATATTAGGAACACTCGATTTTTATTAATTTAGCCATTTTACTTTATTTGCAATTTAAATTTTTATTTTCTTTTCTAAATTTCTCTTTTATTCGATTCTGGAAGGTTTTTTATAGTGTATGACTAGAAGAAACCAGTCGGGACCATTACTTTTTGATAGTGAGATCGATTGCACAGCTTACAAAAACTGAAGAGAAATAAGGCGAAGCTTAAGATACACAGAGGAAGAGCAAGAGAACGATATTCAAACCACAACCAAGGAGATGGCTGAAAATCAGGAAAATCCATTACCTCCTGCGATTGCCGCTGATCCAGTAAATCAGAATCATGCTCCGCGCACTATGTATGATTATGCTAAATCGAATTTAGCAGGAACTGAGTCAAGTATAGTTAGGCCTGCTATTGCTGTAAATAATTTTGAACTGAAACCTAACACGATTCAATGATACAGAAATTTGTTCAGTTTGATGGTTTGCAGGATGAGGATCCAAACACTCACTTGGCAAATTTTCTAAAACTCTGCAACACATTTAAAATCAATGGCGTCTCTGATGATGCCATTCGTTTTCGGTTATTTCCCTTTTCATTAAGGAATAAGGTTAAACAGTGGTTGAACTCGTTACCTCGAGGGTCAATCACTACTTGGGAACAAATGACCAAAAAGTTTTTACAAAAATATTTTCCGTCGCTTAAAACGGCTAAATTAAGGAATGATATCTCTTCTTTTTTGCAGATGGATTTAGAAACACTCTACGATGCTTGGGAGAGATACAAGGATCTGTTGAGAAGGTGCCCTCACAATGGGCTACCACTCTGGCTATAGGTTCAAACTTTTCATAATGGCTTGAATCCTTCAACTAGACAGATGGTTGACGCAGTCGCTAGTGGGACTATCAATAATAAGACACCTGAGGATGCTTATGAATTTATAGAAAAGATGTCACTGAATAATTATCAGTGGTAAGTCATGAGGACAAAGCCAACGAAAGCAGCCGGCGTTTTTAACATCGATTCGGTCACCATACTCTCTAATCAGGTAGAACTTTTGAATAGAAAATTTGACAGTTTTCTTGGTTCTTCACAGGTCCACCTAGTAATGCAATGCAATGCAAGTGTAGGAGGGACGAGCAATTCAGAATACCCACCTTATGGCCACATCATGGAAAACAAGCAATTAAATTTTATGGGTAATAATCCTCGGCCTCAAAATAATCCTTATAGTAACACTTACAATGCAGGATGGAGGAACCACCCAAATTTATCATGGGGAGGCCAAGGGAATCAGAGACCACCACCACCCCCAGGCTTCCAACAACCACCTTACCAATAGGAAAAGAAACCGAACCATGAGGAGATGCTAACAATATTTATCTCGGTGTTAGAAACTCACTTTCAAAATACTGAAACATCACTTAAGAATCAACAGGCGTCGATCCAAGGGCTTGAAACTCAGATAGGCCAACTCGCCAAATTGCTTTCTGAACGACCACAAGGTAGCCTGCCGAGTAACATTGAACCTAACCCAAGGGAACAGCTCAATGCGATTACCATTTAAAATGAGGAAGGCTTGGTGGAACTTAAGCCAGAACCGAGGCAAGAAACTGTGGTAAGTAAAGGTATAGGTGTAGACCACAGTGAGCAAAAATAGGTAAGTAAAGAGTACAAACCACGTGTACCATACCCCAATGCAATAAGGAAAGACCACTCAGACGAACAATTCGATAAATTCCTTAAACTTCTAAAGAAATTACATATTAACTTATCATTTATTGAAGCTCTTTCACAGATGCCAAACACAGTCAAATTTTTAAATGAGCTTTTAGGAAATAAGCGAAAGTTAGATGAGGCATCGTATGTGGAGATGAATGCAGTTTGCTCAGCCATTCTGCAGAATAAGCTGGCCAACAAATTGAAAGACCCAGGGAGTTTTACGATTCCTTATTTAATTGGTAGCTTAGATGCTAATAATGCATTGGCAGATTTAGGGGCTAGTATTAATGTCATGCCCTATAAAATGTTTAAACAACTAGGTCTTGGGAAACCTAAACAAACTAGGATGAGCATTCAATTGGCAGATAAAACAATTAGATTTCCTAAGAGTATTATCGAAGATGTACTCGTTAAAATTGATAAATTTATATTCCCAATCGATTTTGTTGTTCTAGACATTCAAGAGGGTAGTGACGTACCTTTGATTTTAAGACGACCCTTTTTAGCAACTGCTAGAACTATAATTGATGTTGGTACAGGTGAACTCACCCTTCGTGTGGGTGATGAAACAATCACTCTTTAAGCTCTTAATTCGAGTAACACCTCAAAAATCGAGTGTAACACCCCTCACCCGTATCTGACGCCGGGACAGGGTTCGAGGTGTTACCTGAATTAAACTTAACCAATCACACAAAAAAAGGGCTGTAAAATTTCAATCAATTTAAAAATTTTCATTTCACATACATTTCGTCCCTTAAACGGGCTCACGGGGCCCAAAACATGCATTAGAGGCGGTTTGGGACTAAACCAAGAATTTAAGAAAAACTTGAAAATTTTCATGCTTTAAGGCTCCACACGCCCGTGTGGACATAGACCGTGCTGTCAAACAAGCCCATGTGGCTTGGGACACGCCCGTGCTCTTAGCCCGTGTGCAACATGGACTTTAATAAGGGGGCAGACCATGTGTCACACACGGTCTAGACACAAGCCCGTGTGTCTACCCGTGTAGACAATTATAAGGCTATTTTTTAAGCCATTTGTCACCCTCACAACATATGCACACATACTTATCCAATAACATACAACATGGCATAATGAGCTCTTAAACATCTACAAACATGTTATGCTCATGTTAATTTCTTATGCAATAAATATTATAGAATTTACTCACATCATTACCACATACTTGTCATAACTATCATTACGTCACAAACCTCATGTCCATCACTAGGCATTCATAATCATATTCACAAACCATTCATGAGGCATTATTAACTATTTACCAATCACTTAATCTTGCATCAGTTACTAACTCATCAATGAATCTCAATACAATCTCTAGGCATACATGTTGTAAGCCACATCATAAGAGATAATAACATACATGCATAAGAATAATCATATAGGCCCATAACGTCATTAGCCGACATAGGCCAATTTACATTACTACATACTACCTTAACAACAAGCCAATGCCTTTGGCTAAATCATAATATCACATACTCAACATTAAAACCCTATACATGCTATAGACTCAAAACACTAGGATTTACTTACGCCGGTAGCAATAACTCGACAGTGTGATAATATCTCTGACGGCCTCCAACCCGAGTTAACCTGACAACCCTAGGGAACATGGGAAAGAAAGGGGGGTAAGCTTTACGCTTAGTAAGTTCATATGAAAACAATAAGCAACTCATTAACATGTTTTATCAATGTTTACAACATATTCTCAAGTTCACGACAAGCTGTCTTCCTGAGCAACAATCACTAAATTATTTATATCTGGAGCTAAAAAACTCCAAATTAAGTTCCGTTAATTTTACTTGGAACTAGACTCATGTACATTTCTACCATAAAATTTCCTGAATTTTTTCTTTAGCCACTTAGTACAGTTTATTCCTAAAATTTACCCCTGATTCACTGTGTGAAAGTTCCGACCATTCTGAACTAAAGTTCAGTTATCTCATAACACAGGACTCGAATAATGTTCTCGTCATTTTTTCTTGAAACTAGACTCATTGAGGATTCTAAGCATATAAATCATAACTCATAAATTTTTTTTTGCAATTTATAATGATTTTCTCAAATCAATACAAGGGATTTCGAAGTCATTCTGACTCTGTCCCATGCAACTTCAAAGATCTCATTATAGGAAATTCTTTTGCTTACACGGTTTCTTTTATAAGAAACTAGACTCAATAAGATTTATTTATATATTTTATTCAGATTCTAACTCATTTTACACTATTTTTAGTGTATTTCCAAAGTTACACTACTGCAGTAACCAAAATCTGTCAAGGCTGAGTTACTCATTCATGATCATTGTTCATAAAATTAATACAACACCATTTCGTCCATCATGATAAGAACACATATTTATGCATCATAGATCATCACATATCAAGGCATTCTCATAAGCTTAGTGTACATACCTACACAACTCGTAACATAACTCAAGTATATACTCACCAATGACTTACCTCATTGGGACCATCATCAACTCTTTCCTCGGATTACCCGTCGAACACTTAGAATACTAATTGGATACTCGGAAAGAACCTTTGCACATAAGTGCCTCAATTGTACCTAAAGCTACCTCATATCTTATGACATTTAAATTATCACTCTCGAGCTAGTCATCTAGACTCATAATTCCTAGTGACATGTCACTCGTATCCTATTTTATTCTTAAGGTTCAAACGAGATTTTTGCTCGCCTATCAAGGCTTTGTCTTATCATATTTATATTAATCACATACACATTAATATTCGTACAATTCATGTAATGATAACATTTAAATACATGTATAGCATGGTATTGTTTACATACGAACTTACCTCGATACCACAAAGCTGAAAAAGACGTAATCGTCCATAAATCGATTTTCCCCGTTCTAGGCCCAAATCGCATTTTTCAACATCTAAAATATCACATTTAGCTAATTAAAATAATATACTAATTAAATTAGTCCATTGACACACTTTTGAAAAATTTACAATTTTGCCCCTCTATTTTGCCAAATTACCAAATTGCCCCTAGGCTCGAAACAAGATTTTTATTCAATTTATTTACTCCTTAAGCCTAGATAAACCATTTTCATAACTATGGAAACTCCCAAAAATCATTATTACACACATTAACAACCCATTTTACAACTTTGCATAATAACCTTTTTAAGCTATTTTCATGCAAATTTCCTTTACAAAAGTTGTTTATTAGACAACTACAACTCATTTTCTTCCATAAAAACTCAGCAAACAACACATATATATTCATGGTAAAACCCTAGACTCTTTATCATTTTGCAAACTAGACCCCTCATTTAAAAGCTTATGCTTTAGGGGTTCCAAAAATGTAAAAATCATCAAGAAATAATTTAGTGACTGTTGCTCAGGAAGACAGCTTGTCGTGAACTTGAGAATATGTTGTAAACATTGATAAAACATGTTAATTAGTTGCTTATTGTTTTCATATGAACTTACTAAGCATAAAGCTTACCCCCATTTTCTTCCCATGTTCCCTAGGGTTATCAGGTTAGCTCGGGTTGGAGGCCGTCAGAGATATTATCACACTGTCGAGTTAATGCTATCGGCGTAAGTAAATCCTAGTGTTTTGAGTCTATGGCATGTATAGGGTTTTAATATTGAGTATGTGATATTATGATTTAGCTAAAGGCATTGACTTGTTATTAAGGTAGTATGTAGTCATGTAAATTGGCCTATGTCGGCTAATGACGTTATGGGCCTATATGATTATTCTTATGTATGTATGTTATTATCTCTTGTGATATGGCTTACAGCATGTATGGCTAGAGATTGAATTGAGATTCATTAATGAGTTAGTAACTGATGCAAGATTAAGTGATTGGTAAATAGTTAATAATGCCTCATGAATGGTTTGTGAATATGATTATGCATGCCTAGTTACGGACATGAGGTTTGTGATGTAATGATAGTTATGACAAGTATGTGATAATGATGTGAGTAAATTCTATGATTTATTGCATAAGAAATTAACATGAGCATAACATGTTTGTAGATGTTTAAGAGGTCATTATGCCATGTTGTATGTTATTGGATAAGTATGTATGCATATGTTGTAAGGGTGAGAAATGGCTTGGAAAATAGCCTTATAATTGTCTCCACGGACGTGTGTCTAGACCGTGTGTGACACACGGTCTGCCTCCATGGGCATGTGTCATGGCCGTGTTTAAAGTTAGTGTTGCACACGTGCTAAGAGCGCGGGCGTGTCCCAAGCCACATGGGCGTGTGTGACTACACGGCCTATATCCACACGGGCGTGTGGAGCCTAAAAGCATGAAATTTTTCAAGTTTTTCTTAAGTTCTTGGTTTAGTCCCGAACCGCCTCTAATGAATGTTTTGGGCCTCGTGAGCTCGTTTAAGGGATGAAATGTATGTGAAATGAAAAGTTTTAAATTGATTAAAATTTTACAGCCCAGTTTTTGTGTGATTGCTTGAGTTTAAGTCAGGTAACACCTCAAACCCTGTTCCGGCGTCGGATATGGGCGAAGGGTGTTACATCGAGGGTGATTGTATAAATCACACTACTAGTACTAATCATGTGGTGAAACCCTCTGTGTATGAAACGCGTTCAAATAACACACCTGAGCAATGTTCGAGTAACGAAAAAGAACCCATCTATGAAGAATGAAGGCTACAAATCGAGGAACTAGATGAATGGCAAACACATAAACCAAGGACACATGATAAACCAAAACCACGCCATTTCACCAAATCAACTTAAGGTTCGAGACAAAGTACTACTAGATACAGCAGACCCTCGTATTGCCACTCCTAAACCTAAAGGAGCAATCCCTCTTACGGTACTCAGCATTTTTCCATACGACACAGTCAAGGTAATTCATCCCAAATTCGGCACTTTTAAGGTAAATATAACTCGTTTAAAACATTATTTTGATGAAATTGATAGCAGGGATAAGGAGTGTAAACTCCTCGCACCACCATGATCACGCAAAAGAGAGGTAAGTCGAGCTTAGACTCTAAATAAGTGCTTCTCGGGAGGCAACCCGAGCACTAACAGAATTGATTTCTTTAAAATTTTAGTTTTTAACATCTAATCACTAACTGAGTCCTTGAAACACAAGCTTTCTAATCCATACGGCCAGGCACACGGGTGTGCCTTAAGTCGTGCTCACACCACGGCTGGGGACACGGTCATGCGATACGGCCGTGTAAAACAGGGCAAAATATTTCCCCAACACGGGATGCGATAAGTTTCCACGGACGTGCAACGTGGCCGTGGGCAAGTCTGTCAAAACAACACGGGCGTGCGACACGCCCGTGTCTAGAAACCGTGGTTGAAACTGAGAATTTAGCACAGGCATGCAACACGCCCGTGCCCACCACCCGTGCTCAAGATTGATAAAACAACACGGGCGTGTGAGAAGCGAATGAAGTAGGACACGACCATGTGCACCAACACGCCCAAAGGACACGGGCGTGGGACGAATTTCAGACGTGCCCAAATTTGAAAATCACGATAAACACAGGCTGAAATAAGGGCACACGAGCGTGGCCCACGGTCGTGTGCCCCAAAATCTATATAAACCCCTCACTATTTATCATCCGCTTCCCCAAAATCCCTAACCCTAGCCACCGCAACTCTTGCCCAGGCCCTCTTTACCATGCCCGTATGCCGACCATAGCATCACCATCGACGACCCCAGGCCCTCCCTCTACCAAGCCATTGAGTTTGTTCATTCTTTCCTCTTCATTTCGTTTACTAATCTGATTTTTCTTATTTTATTTTGACTATTAATCTTCATAGTTCTAATAATAGCCATGCTTATGCTCTTTGTTTCTTGCTATTCTAGTTAATGGATTATGGTAGATTCATTCTTGTGTTGCCATGGACTTCAATCTATTTCCCATATTATCATTCCCATATGCATTCATTCACTAGGCATTATTCTCGTATTCTGATTCGTAGTAATAACTTAAAATATCTGATCAGGTTATCTTTCAGCATAATTGTGTTTAGTACATGACTCCTATGAAGTATCTCTATTTAGTTCTAACATGCATTGCATATTTTTCAATGCTATTGTTGGGGAGTAATTTTATTATTTTTTATTTCGTCTTGCCATTGCAGATATCATGTCAAATCGTGGTAAGAAAATCTTTGTCCCTACTTCAAAGAAGAGGAAAGGAGCAGCGTCATCCTCGGGTCCTACCGCGAAGATCAGGCACCCCTTTATTCAGTTTCCCTTGGGACCCTAGGAAGAACTCTTTCAAATACTTCGGCCCCAACCTCTAGGTGTGGGCCGTTGCTTTGACTGGACCGCACTTGAAACAAGTCCAACTGGCTGATGCGGTCAGAGCCCTTCTGTCGACTGATCCATGCGAGCTCTTCTTTGGGATCATCAAGCCGACGTACCTCGAGCTCACACTAAAACTCTTTTCGACCTTTCACTTCCAAACCGTTATGACAGAGTTTGATGATCCAGGAATAGTCTAGTTCCACCTCAGTGGTTTGGTTTGCCAGATGAGCGTACCTAAATTTGGAATAGCACTGGGACTGTACACGGAGGAGTTCATGGACGACAACGAACTCGACACTCTCCATCGCCATATCTACTATTCTCCTTCGAAGTGTTGGAGTACTTTAGTCCCTAACTCAGCCACCTATGATCCTAGCCGCTCTAAGGCATCAGCCCTCGCCCCATCCCTGCGGTACCTACACGCCATCTTGGCCCACACTCTGTCAGGATGGCGAGAGAGCATCGGCGTCGTATACACTCACGACGCATATTTCTTGTGGAGCATGGCGAACAGGCACATCTTCGATCTTGCCTATTTCATTGCCCTCGCCATCTGCCATCAGACGGAGCGGCATAGGAGAGGAGTCATCTCCATTGGCCCCTATGTGACTAGACTGGCACGGTACTTTGGGCTCTTCAATACAGCAGCACAATCATCCTCCCTCACCCTCATCGGCCAGATGTCCCTACAGGGCATCTCGAGCATGCTTCATATGAGGATGATCGAGCAACAATGTGGAACCAACCCTCCTCAGTACCGCCTCGTCCAGTCAGTTGAGCAGGAGGACCTAGAGGACATTCCTGATGATGTTCCTTCACGACACGAGGACCCACCATCTCAGCCACCACCTATCCATCGCATAGTTCATGCGGCGACTTCATACTCTGACATCTCTGAGCGCCTTACTCGATTTAAGCAACAGTCTTTTCAGCTCTTTGATCACATTGATGCTACTCTTCATCAAATTTGTCAGTACCTTCACATCTCATCGCCACCACAACTTCGCGAACCATCCGACGATGATGATGTTTAAAGACTTTTTATTTATTATTTTTATTTTCACTTTTATCTTTATTTATCTTCTTAAAGTAATTTTTATTTTATTTTCCTTTAATACTATTTCATTTTTAGGTTTTATAATTTTTATTGAACAATTTATAGTTTCGGCTATTTCATTTCGAGTAATTATGCTTCTTTATATTTCCTAAAAAATTCCTGATTCTATCACAGTTATAAAGAGCTCCAAAGCTCACAATTACTTAGAAACTTGCAACTCCATGGGAAAAGGTTCTCCACGACTGCCATGTCTTGCCCGACCACCACGATAACCTCTTCGCTAGACACTGTGGTTGTGGAACCCAACCTCTACCACCACCCGAGTATCCTTCTCCAATCTTATCATTGCCTTGGCCGATTATCCTCCATAACTCCAAATCAAGGATTCCATTCATCATTCAAGAAGTTTCACTTCTCTCCCTATCTTTTGATCTTATATCTATAATTTCAGTATATCTAGCTTTGTACATTGAGGACAATGTACATCTTAAGTGTGGGGGGTTATTTATTTCATTATTAGAAAAATCCCTGAATTTTGTCTTGTTCTCAAATAATCTTCTCATATCATTGCTAGAATGAATTTTGATTAATTTATGATTTTTATTGATATGTCTGAATTAAAACATAGGCATTCATGCATTGATTGTTTAAACTTTAAGGAATTAGAGAATCAAGCATGATAAGTTGATTTTTGAGAATTAAAAAAGTTTTTTAGGTTGTTTCCCCAAGTTTAGGTATTATCTTGAGTTGAAATTCACATGTTTAAACATAAAAAAAAGCCATAATTTTTGTGAGATCTTTAGCCTTTAAAGCATATATTATTTCTTTCATGCTCACTTTCATTATTGCTTTGAGTGCGTTAATATTGATCTGTTACTCTAGAACTTACTTGATTATGCATGTCAAGACCACACCTTTGATTTGATATGTCAAGATGATAAAGGCACTTAGGTTTAACTCACTCACTCCATAAAATCCTACCCTCACAATTAACCCTTAGTAAACCCCCTTGAGCCCAATAACCCATTCATTGATTTACCCTCAACATTAACCCATAACCCATTATTGTTGAAATACCCTAAATTAATTTGATCCCTATTTTTTTCGAGATTTAATTTGAATAAATTGCTTAGCTATGTTTTATTTTTGATATATAGCCTATGTTATATGACTTCTTGTTAAAAATATATATATATACAATACATACATATATATTAGTAGTAATTCGTCATTTTTGAGCTTAAGTGTTAATTCCATATTCTGAGAAGAAGCTCACTTGTATTCAATAAATAATTAGTGATTTTTCTAGTAGGCAATTTTTCATTTCAATCTTGATTCTAACGTTTTCTTTCAGTTTGTGACCACACCCCCTAACCAAAGCCACGTTACAATCCTTTAAAGACCTTTTGATTGAAGTATCATCTCAATATATAGTGGTGGAGATTTGATTTTCATACAAGCCTATGGTAATAACTTTTCATATTGACTAATGAGTGCTTCATTTATTGTCCTTCAACACCTCGAGTGATTTGAGTGAATCTTTAGTGAGGATGTTAAACTTTGGGATATTTTGAATCAAAGGTAATCACTTAGATGAGGGGAGACACCTATATTTTCATGATAAAATGATCAACTTGGAATGTTTGAAACTTTGCTGTTCTTCTAGTTGAATTCTCAATGTATGATTACTTATGGATTATTTTGAGATATTATTGATAAGGATTATAAGTTGAGAATAATTTATTTTGATTGTGAGTTGATGATTTTTCTTGAGGACAAGCAAACGCTGAAGTGTGGGGTATTTGATAAACCGTAATTTATACATATTTTTATCCCATGCTTAGCACATTTATGGATGATTTATCCTTAGATTTGGTGAATTCAATGCTCCTAATCCTTTAATTTCATGTTTTATACTTAGGTGAGTATAGGAGAGCAAAAAGAGCGAGAAAATGGCCAAAAATGGAGAAAACGGGCCAACGTGGGAAATCAGCACGGCCTAGAGCCCCTTACACGGGTAGATCACACGCCCGTGTAGGTTTAATAGGCTCTAACACGGCTTGGACCTCCTTACACGGGTAGACTACACGCCCGTGTTAATTTGATAGAATCGACACACGACTTACACGGGTAGACCACACGCCCGTGCATATTTAACAGCCTTGAGCACGGTCTTGAAGAAATCGCACATGGGCATGTCCCTGTCGAGCCCAAGTTTAGTCCTATTCGGAAAAGGATACTTTTGAGGGCTTTTAGGCATTCTAAAGCCTATTTAAACACCTGAGGAGGCAATTAGAACAGACACAAGATAGGAGGCAAAGAATTAATCAAGGAAAGCTGATTGATTCATCTTAGAAGCCGGATTCATCGTAAAGACTGAAGATCTCCCTTCAATTTCCTTCAGGAGTTTTTGGTTTTCTTTATTTTTGTTATCTTTATTCTTTTGAGATGTTTTCTTTCATAATTATGAACTAAATCCCCTAAATACCTAAGGGGAATGAAACCTAAGACGGATCTTGTTATTATTATCTGAATTGTATGATAAAAATTTGAATTGTTCTTAATTCTTGTTTTAATATTCCAGGATATTGATTCAAGCTAATGCGCTTATTCAGAGGAGCAAAAGTCCTTGTCTAAGAGTAAATTTGTCGTAATTAAGAGGAGTTGATTGCACGCCTAGAAATAGGGTGACAAGATTTTGTCGGATTAAGGTGAAACCAAATAAGGGAGTCCATAGATCGAGTTAATGCAACACTAGAGTGTTAATTAGAAAAAGATTTCAATTAATCAACCTAGGGTTAGACGTTATTAGTCTCGAGAGAAATAATAATATAACTTAGGGATTTCTACGGATCAAGTCAAATGAATAAATTGTCTGATTCAGAGTCAAATAACAAGTGAAGTCTAGGTGGATTTTTCCTTGGGTATTGTCTTAATCAATCGAGTTTTCCCAAAATATTTTCCCCAATTTTCTCTCTGTGCACCATTAGTTTAATTAATTAGTTTAGATAAACAAATCCCTTAATTTTTAGGCTAGATAATAAAAAGAAAGTAATTACTAGTACTCTTGGTTTCTTTAGGTTCGACAATCCAGTCTTGCTAAAGTTATACTACTGTTCGATAGGTACACTTGCCTTCATCGTGTAATAGTTAGTTTCAAGAATGGTCAATTATAAATTTTTAAAACTTATCGCGACGGGGATATCAAGATAATAACTATCATTTGACTGTAGACACATAGCAAGTCCCCGTGGTTGGAATCCGCCTTTGGCTGTGGGTTCACAACAAAAGTCTTATAGATGAAACCTGCTTTTTGGTTGTAGATTTTACAGCATAAACCCCGCCATTGGAATCAACCTTTGGTTGTGGATACATAGCAGTACCCGCAGATGGAATCTGCCTTTGGCTGTGGATACATAGCAATTTGCAGATAAGAACTGTTGCATGGTTGTGACTTGTACTGCCATTTTTCTTATAGATAAACTGTTTGATCTTCCTTCGTACAAATCGTCCCAACCCATGCAATGCAATATGACATATTGAATCCAGTTAAAACATAATAGAATTTAATGTACTACTCTCATGGAAAATCAATAACTAAGTCATGCTTTTTCAGATGTTTGATTAACAGTATCATAAGGCATGTCGTACATACATTCGCAAGTATAGATAAAATAGTAACATAATTTATTCATGATTCATGAAAATATTCATAAATATAAATAAATACTGCAATAAATCAATCAATCCTGAATTCTAGCATATTTCCTATCATCGGGGACCTAATTGCATAATTTAATTCACTAAAAATAGTTCAAAAACTATTTAGGAACTAATTTGATCAAAACATAAAATTTTGAGTCAAAACTGTAAATTATGAGTTACAGGGGACATACAGCTGTATGATCGGATTGTGTGAGAAGCCTTAAATTGTGTATATAGGGTACACGATCATGTGGCATTCAAAACTTCAACCTACAAGGGTGACACGACCGTGTGGCAGATCATGTGAAGGTTCCTAGGCGGTGTAAGAAGTGAAAACCTAGGGTTTCAAGGGGGACATGGTCGTGTGGTCCATACGGGCAGCCCACACGCCAATGTGTCTGACCATGTGGACTAACCTAGGTTCAATTTTACCTTGATTTTCTTGTAAAAGAACACACACCTTACTTTTGAAGTCTAGAATGACAATCCTCACGTCCAAATCTGATCCGAGATACCTACAACTAGTCTTTCAACTGACAAACACGCAAGGATTAATAACGATCTTCAAGAAAAATCAGGATTTCAGGAAAACTGATAAAATTTGTGAAAGTTCATTTAATCGATCTTGAAATTAATGAAAGTAGAAAACCTATAGGTATTTTGAGATCTAAATGTAGAAATTGAAATATTCTTACCGATTCTTGGCAATGTATAAGACGGGATTGATGATGTTACGCTAAATCGATTAGAAGATTGGTTGAACGGAGGCTCAATTTCAAACGTAGGATCAAAATAAAATTTCCAGTAATGTAAAGAAAATAATTGCAAAGGTGAAGATGAACAAGAATAAGGGAAGAAATAGGGGAAAAGAAAGTGAAATCTTTGTTCAATTGGGAAAAGGAAAGCTAAAGTTCTATTTTGATTTAGAAATAGGATTAAATAGTTAGGGCTTTCAAATTTTAAAGGGCTGATTAGGTAAATAACCTTTCTTGTTGTCCAAAAAAGAAAAGAATTCGAAGAGGAGAGGAGAATGGTGTGACTAAAACCTAGGTATTAAGAGGGATTAGATGCCATGCCATTTAAACTAATGCTCATACTTGTTCTTTTTTCACCAAAACTAATATATATCTTAGTTGGACTTGGTTCTTTCATTGCTGAAAAATTAAAACAAGAAATAGGGGAGGAGTAGATTAAACTTAGGATCTCCAGGGAGTATGCTAAGCTCTTAACCATTAAGACTAGGGCTTATTTCTTGGAAAATTTAATACTTCTAATCCTATATATTTTGGGGTGTTACAACAAATATTAAAATCATTTCAATTAATATAAATATTTACACAAATGTATTAAACAAACTCCAAAAAAATTCTATTTGCTTCTAGCATTCTAAATTTTAATATGAATTTCACTATATGGTTCATATAAAAAGCTGTAACAACAATAATCATTAGGCTCATGTCAAAATTTTCATAAACTTCCAAATTAATAAAATATCTAAAGACTATTGCATCCACCAAAAAAGCTGTAACAACAATAATCATTAGGCTCATGTCAAAATTTTCATAAACTTCCAAATTAATAAAATATCTAAAGATTATTGCATCCACCACAAAAGTGCATTATACCTTTTCGTAATCAATGCTAGGACTTTGCGAAAACTCTTAATATTATAAGTCATAGTTTATATATATACATTAAAACTTCATTTTTCTTATTTTGTTTTTGAGAGACTACTAATTTGTATTCCACTCGCTTTACACCTTTAGATGTTTGGGCTATAGGTGTAAAAAACTTCACAATCTGGAAGTGAATTTAATTCAATTTGATTTGCACTTTTCTGTTTTTGGCCAATCTATTCTATGTTTATATTTCTCAAGAAATTTATTCAAGATTTTAGTTCCTTTTCATTATTTCAACAATAATATTACATGTAAAAACATTCTTGACGATATTTTCATTTCGATTACATATTTACTTGTCGGGACATAATTTTTTAAAATCTTTTTATTTTCATTATTTTCATTTTTAGGTGCTTGAATCTCTTTTGGAATTCTATTGATTAGTTATGTCTGGGGTCTCTTCTAGAGCGCCTTCCTCCATTATATGATCATCTTGATTTATTATTACTTTACAATTATTTTATTTTATTCTTTTGGACCAATTAATCTACCATGCTTCAGGCATGCATTACATTTATTTATCTTACTAGGTTGTCCTACTGTAACTTCGATTCAAATTAAAATATTAGTTGACATATGACAGACGAATGAATATTTGTTACACATTTTAGGCCCTAATTCATTCACACTTGTATTGTTTCCAAGTAGTTTTAGGTAGTTTTGAGTCATTTAGTTGATTTTACAATTAGTTGTTGTAAAATGAATTTTTTTTGCAATTTTTCAATTATTTTTAGTGCTTTTTAGATTCTTTTTATTTAATAAGCTTTTTATAGGTAATTTATAGGCCAAGCAATGAATTTGAGGAGGAAGATCAGATTCAGTTGTAGGGGAAAGCAATTTTCGATTAAAACTGAGAAAACTTAAAGTTGGTTTAATTACATTGATTTTTTAGCTCTAATCAGTCAATTTTTGTAGTTTATGGTTGGTTTAATAAAAAATGTTTGAATTGACGAAAAAAATCGAATGATATCCTCTATTCGGAGGTAGCAGAGCAAGGAAGAGCTAGAAAAATTAAGAAATACAAATTTGCCTTTTGAAATTGTTGTGCTAAACCACAACTTGACCCTAAAAATTGTACCTTTAATTTTTATTTTATTTTTACTGAGCCAATGTGGTCTTTTTACCTCAACTCGAGATGTTGCATGAAAAACCTTTGTTACCTGTAATTTCTCAAGCTTTTGATATAACAATATCTAAGATAAATTTTATAACTAAACCATTTAGTGATCAAACATTTTCAAAGCATTTTAAGGACTTGCAATGTACTAAAAAACATGTTTCAAATGTGTTTTAATTTATCCAAATGTTTGATTCAATACCAAATTCTTTTCTTAAGTGCTTAAAATTGATTTATGCAAGCCTGAAACCAAGTTTTGATACAGAACTTATAGAGTCAGTAAGTTACTAACTTGAAGGGTATCAGTAATCACAGGTGAAAGTGTTGATACCCATATAAGAATCGAAACTTAACCCTGTAGGATTTGATACATAGGAGGTCAATGAGCATTTTGGCAACCAGGCATATCAGACTCCAAATTTAGAGGCATCAGACCTCAACCAAGATGTATTGAAACATATCCCCAAGTTTTGATACATACGGTCCAACAATTATATTCTTTAAAGTTAGGTATCAACACCTAAGGACTACTTATCAAAACATAAGGCTTTACAACTGCATTTAATGCCCAAATTGATGCTCCAAATCATCCCCAACAACTATAAATGACTACAAATCACTTTCTTAAAATAAATACTCATCAAGAGCACTTCACAAGTCAAGAGAGAAACATCCACTCAAAAGTTCAAGAGAAAATATTTCATTTCTTCATTCTTTTTCATTTCTCTTGGTATTTTCTTCACTTTTCTTGCTCTCATATCTTTGTATTTAGAGCTTCAATTTGCAAACACACACCTATTGTAGGTTCATTATTTGCTTGTTCAACTTCTTTTCGTTATAAAGAGTATACTTAAGGTTTTTGAGGTATAAAACCTTAAGTAGATTGTAAAGAGTTTCTAGTTAAGCCACAAAACTAGAAGGTTTTAGTTTAGTCACAAAAATTAAAAGGAAGGTTCTATCTTAGCCGTTGTGAAAATATAGAACTATAAAGGTTATACATTTTCCTTGAAAGGTAGCTATTCTTATAGTGAATTGGGAAAATCCTTAGTTGAGGTATACTAAGGTTGAGGAGGTAGGCAATTGAAGTCGAACCACTATAAATCAAATTGTCCAAACTTTTCTTCCATTTCCTTATCATTTAGAAAATTTTTGCAAAGATTTTTAAACTACCAATTCACCCTCCTCTTGGTATTTTCGAGCCTAACAATTAGTATCATACCTAGATTATGGATATGAAGTTTAACTTCCATGTTAATAACTTGAAACTTGATTGTTTTTTGTGCGCTTAAAGTTCATTATTGTGGAGATAACAAGATGCGAGTAATAGACATTTTTTAAATATATTTTTACAAAAATATTAGGTTAAAATATGTCATAGGTCCTTATACTCTTCAAAAATTTGAAATTTAGTTCATGTATTTTTATTTCTAGGAATTTAGTCCTCTACTTTTCATATTTGAAACTTATAGTTCAATTGTTAATAATATTACCTTTTTGTTAAATTTGTTAGCATGACATTTTGAAATAAAAGAAATACTCACGTGGTAGCAATATAAATAAAAAATGGCGTTATAATTAACTTGAATTTAACAAAATAATTTAATAGTATTAATAGTTAGACCTGAATTTTTAAATCTAAAAATAAAGGGATTAAATTTTTAAAAATTAAAGTTATAGGGACTAAATTTCAAATTCTGAAGATTACAAGAACTTATGGCATGTTTCAACAAAAAAATTAACATATTTAAATGGTTTTGTTAAGCATTTTATATTCGTACGCCTTTTTTTAAAGTATTTATCATTTGAACATATTTTCCTATGTTATTGCAACCCTTGTTATTCTAAATTAAATGCAAGAATGCTATTAAGTACTTATTTCATTCCATCCAACTAAACAATTTTTATAATCATTCCATTTTATTACAACTCTAGTAAGTTCTTATTGGATAACTATTCCATTATACCTTTATTACATTCCAGTTACCCAAACGTGTCATCAAAATATCTAAGTAGTTTAGCTGGGGATGGAGTAGCCTTATTGCGTGGGTTTGAATCCTTTCTTTAGCTCTATTTTTGTCTCTCTCTTTACTATCAACTTCTTGTATTTTTTGCAAACCATGACTTTTACCCAAAAGTTTCTCGATTAAAATAATGTTGATATGTGTTATAAAAAAAAAAAACAAAGAAAGTGAAATTAACAAGAGATGGAAGAACAAAGAGAGATGCTTCATTTATTCATCAATTGGATATTTTTAGTGCTTCTTCAAAGCTTATACAATCAACTCTCTATATAACATCCACTCACTATAAAGACAAGTCACTATAACAACTAAGTTTTTAGTAGATCAAATTTTTATGTTTTATTTTAACCCGCTATAATAACTTTTCACTTATAACAACATCAACCATAATTATGAAATACATTATTTATTAAATTAGTTCTCTATAATAACATATTGTATAAAATTTTAAGTAAATTATAACTATATCATATAAGCAAGCCTATTGATTATAATTTTTAAATAAAATGACCTTAATTAAAATATTATTTCAATAAAATATTTAAATTTTAAATGAAATAAATCTATTAATCATATTTGATTAAATAAAACAATCTTCAATGAATGGAATTAAATATATCAATTTAATAAACTATTAATTTCCTAATTAAATATTCTACTATGAATTTGGAACACCATAAATTTATAAATTAATTACTTGAATTTGATAACTTACGATTAATTAATTAATTTAATTTGATGACTAGTACTTTTTTTATGAAACGCAGATAACTCATACTAATTAATTGAACTTGTTATATTTATGAATTTCATAATTAATCATATGAAAGAATGTAAAATAATATATGTATAAAAGTAATAATGCAAGCACCGCTATATATTTTTAATTTTGTTGATTTAATTTTCAGTTTTTTTATTTGATTGAAATTTACAATATAAATTTTATTATAGGTTTACAACAATGATCTCTCTATATAGCATGTAACAACCGTCTCTCTATAATAGATAAAATTTTAATAGACAAATTTATAAACATAAGAATGAGTGATATAAAATTTTACTCATGGATGGATATTAAAGTTCTAAATCATATCAAACTTCTTATTCTAGTAGGCATCCCTTAATAATAAAAAATATTATAATTTTTTTATAATTTTCATTTTTAAATATAAGATTTATTTCCTTTTTCTAAAATACAAATTTAATCACATTAAAATTATATCATTAAACTAAATATATAAATGTATTGATTATTTATTTATTAAGTAATACCTTTTAAGGATATTTTCAAATAATATTAAAATTAGTTATTTAATATTTTAAAACTATAAATTAAACTACCACGTTTGTAAACCATTGAAAAATCAATTACATTCAAAATTATTAAGAATAATAATTTATTTTTATAATTCAAAATTAAAGTAATATGATAGAACTTTTCTACAAAAAAAGTATGGAAAATAATAAGTAAATAAGAGCTATTTGTCATTTAATGAAGAATATTTTAATTATTTCAATTTTATATTAATTATTTTAACATTATATTATCTTATAAAAACTTTATGTTTAAAATTCAATTTTTTTAGAATAAGATGATATGTTTAAAAATTAAGGATACAATGTAGAATATACATTTTTTATAATTTAAATTTTATATTTATCAAACAATTTAATTAAATTTCGTAATTAATTTTAAGTAATATATCAAATAAATTTTATAATTTAAATTTAATACTTAAATTTTTAACATTTATATTTTCAGCACTTAATTTCTCAAAATATTAAACAGTACCTACCATAAATTATAATATTTTATATTCGGATTTGGGCTTAGTTTGAGTTTGGATGCATATTTGGGGTTATGATCAGTTGGTTTGGCAAGTTGACCGACTGGAACTCCTTTTGAAGTACTAATTGCTTCCATATTATTACTCTTTTATGTATATAATTAAAGATATTAGCAATATGTGTCGGTGGAGAGACCCACTCTATATTTGTCCGATTATGCATACCGCTTTGGATAAGATATATTTGTCATATGTTTAAGAGATCCAATTAGGGGATTTAGATATTTGTGAATATTCAATTTGAATTTTGTGAATTCGAATATTAAATATTAGGATAATATTTGATTTCGAATGTTAAAATTATTATCAATTGAGAATTCGGAATAGATTATAGTTATAGATTATGTACTTCTAATATAGATTGAATTCAAAATCTTTTATATAAAGCCATATTTTAATCATCAATATTTGTCTTTTAAACATTGATTATAATTTGTACAAATTAATAAAGTAATGTATAAAAACAAAATAAAAAAATTTCTAGAATTAAATATAATATTTTTATTAAAAAATATTTTCTTTGATATTTTACTCTCTTAAATCACATTTAGTTGATCCTAACTCATATTCTTTTGTATATGTAAATTTAACTAAACAATAAGATAATATTATTGGAATCCCTAAATTTGCCTTTATCTTTTTCTTTTATTATTATTATTTGATCAACTCAGTTATATTATTTAAAAAATATTAATTAATATTTTTATGATTAAAATAATATTATAATATGAATTTATTTTACAACGCTTGATTATTATATTTAGTACACATTATATTATAAAATAGTATACATATAGCTTAAACTACATATAATATATCAATTGTTATATAATACTTATTATACAATTATGATATAATAATAATGATGTCCAACCTAATTAGGGTTATAATATATAAAATTGGTATTGTATAATTAGTGATAAGTAATTAAGCTATTTGAGACTGATATGAAAATTTTAATTCATCTAGAATTATTATGTTTAAGTTGTTAGGTATATTTTAATTGTTATAAAAATGTTATGTTTAATTTGCTTGGATTGTTAATTAATTATTTTTTTAATTTGCATTTGTTTAGTATTAATTATGAATTAATTTCATTTAAAATTAATTTTTGTTTCATTTTATATTATTTCACAAATTCAAATTTGTAAAAAAAATAGAATGTCAATAATAACAATATATCACAAAGAAAAGAGAAATAAAAATAAAGAACACATGATTTTTATGTGGAAACCCTTTCGGGAAAAAAACCATGGACAGAGGAGAAGAAAATTCACTATGTTGAATCCAAAATGATTATAAAAGGAATACTATTTATAGGCTTGTAAAACTATATTTTAAAAGGAGTGTAGTACGATTGAAACACCTTATTCTAATAAATTTCAAATAGATGAAGTTTAATAAGGTTTAAAAAACCTTATTCTAAAATAAAATAAAAGAAGTGTAGTTCTATACGGATTTTACTTTTATTTTATTTTACCACTGAATTTTATTTAAATAAGGATTTGGGTCACTAAATTCTAACAATCTTCACATTGACACGAATTCTCAATGAACAAGTTCTTCATCACGAACTCTCAACGAACAAGTTCTTCACCTCTTCCATAAAACCCCTTAAGGGTTTAACTTCAACAATGAACACCAATCAAGTCTAAGCAATGCTCAAACTTGGTTATAGGAAGTGACTTAGTCATCATGTTTGCAGGATTTTCATGAGTACTAATTTTGCTCACAACAATATCACCACGAGCAATAATATCACGAACAAAATGATACCGAACATCAATGTGTTTTGTTCTCTCATGAAACATTTGATCTTTTGTAGGGAAGATGACACTCTGACTGTCACAAAATATTGTACTGATTTGAAGGTCTACATTGAGTTCACTAAAGAGTCACTTCAACCAAATAACTTATTCACAAGCCTCAGTAATCGCTATATACTCAGCTTCAGTTGTAGACGAAGCAACTGTTGTTTACAAAGTGAATTTTCAATTGATTGCACAACCTCCGATTGTAAAGACATAACCTGTGAAAGATCTTCTATCAATGTCTCAAAAAAAATCAGTATCAACATACCCAATGACTCCATCTCTAGTTCTTCCAAGCTGTAAGCAAACATCAGTAGTACCTCGTAAGTATCTTAAAATCTACTGAACTTCTTTCCAATGTTCTTTACCGGGATTCGCCATGTATCTGCTAACTGCACTGACTGCATATGATAAATCTGGACGTGAACAAACCATAGCATACATGAGAGATCCCACTATACTAGAGTATGGAACATGTGACATGTACTTAATCTCATTATCTGATTGTGGAGACAAAGCCGATAAAAGTCTGAAATGGGTTGTTAAAGGAGTACTAACAGGCTTAGCATTCTGCATATAGAACCTGCAAAGAACTTTCTCAATGTACCCCTTCTGACTTAGGTACAATTTACTTGCTTTTCTATCTTTGAGAATCTCCATACGAAGTATCTTCTTTGTTGGTCCCAAATCTTTCATCTCAAATTCTTCACTTAGTTGAGCTTTGACCTTTCTTATCTCTCTTTTATCTTTCGCTGCTATCAACATGTCATCAACATAAAGGAGTAGATACACAAAAGAACCATTACTGTTGTTCTTAAATTAAACACAACTGTCAAAGCTACTTCTTTTGAAATCATGAGAAGTTATAAAGGAATCAAATCTCTTGTACCACTATCTTGGTAACTGTTTCAAACCGTAAAGGGACTTTTTCAGCAAGCAAACATAGTCCTCTTTTTTTGAGACTATAAAACCCTCTGGTTGTTGCATGTAAAAATCCTCCTCAAGTTCTCCATGTAAAAATGCAGCTTTTACAACAAGCCTTGGTTTATATCTAGGTTCTTCAACTCCTAGAGTCTCTTCTTTCATTTTAAACACCCATTTAAAACGAACAACCTTTTTACCTTTAGAAAGTTTCACAAGATCCCATGTTCTATTTTTGTGGAGTGATTCCATCTCCTCTTACATAGAAAATATCCACTTTTCTGAACCTTCACAGCTAACTGCCTCAAAATAATTAGATGGCTCTTGGTTTGCATCTATACTTTAGCCACATTTAAAGCATAAGCAACTAGATCAGCTTCAACATACTTCTTTGGAGGTTTAATTTCTCTTCTAGTTCTATTTTTGGCGATAGAGTATTTGGTGAAGAAGCAACTCTATTCTATATTTTTGTACTGGCTTGTGGAGTCGACTCTATTGTAGATTTTGGATTAATCTTATGCTCCATCTGCTTTTGATTTTCTTTAGTGGAAGAGTCTTTAAGAGATAAGTTAGGTAACATAGCAGTTTTATCAAAAACAACATCTCTGCTAATAACAACTTTTCTATTTTCAAGACACTATAACTTATACCCTTTTACACCAGCTTCAAAACCAAGAAAAACACATTTAGTGGATCTCAGTTCTAATTTTTCATTATCAATATGAGCACACGCAGGACACTTAAGGATTTTTAAATTAGAATAGTTAACAGGATTACCAGACCATACCTCTTGTGGAGTCTTTTTCTCAATGGCAACGGATGAAGATCGGTTGATAAAAAAACATGCAATAGAGGCTGCTTCGACCCAAAATGAATTTGATAAGTTGGCATTTGACAACATACATTGAACCTTCTCTATGATTGTTCTGTTCATTCATTCTGCAACGCCGTTTTGCTGTGAAGTATGACAAACTGCCAAGTGTCTCACGATCCCTTCTAACTTACACAGTTTATTAAACTCATCAGCATAGAATTCTAAGCCATTGTCTGTGCGGAGGTATTTTATTTGTTTTCCCATCTGTTTTTCAATCATAGTTTTCCAAGACTTAAATGCGAAAAACACATCGCTTTTCTACTTCACGAAAAACACCCAAACTTTTATGGAAAAATCATCAATAATAGTTAACATATAATTAGCTTCACCTCTCGAAGGCACTCTATGTAACACCCTTCACCCGTATTCAATGCCGGAATAGGGTTACAGAGAATTATCACACTTACAATAGCATACATAGCATCGTTTCATACATTCATCATTCAAACTCAATCAATTTGTCCTTTATACGAGCCTATAAGGCCATAAACATGCTTTGGGAATGGTTCGGGACTAAATGGATGACTTATGAAACTTTTACGAAACTTAGAAAATTTTCTTCAAAGCAGGGGACACACGCCCGGATGGCCAGGCCGTGTGTCTCACACGGCCTCCAGACACGCTCGTGTCACAAGCCGTGTGGACATTCGAAATGGAAGCACATGACCATATCTCAGCCCGTGTCCTACCCCATGTCTAAACAAGTGAGCTTACTGACTTGGGTCACACGGCCAACACACATGCCTGTATGCCTTAAAAATGGACACACACGCCCGTGTGCCAGGCCGTGTGCTAGGCCGTGCCAAACTTGTAAGGTATACTGGCTTATGCCACACAGCCAAGTCACACGCCCATGTGTGAGACCGTGTGGAGCATACTAACTTGATTTTAATTTTAACACCAGGGGACACACGACCGTGTACTTGACCGTGGGTCACACACGGTTGAGACACACCCCCGTGTGGACAAATATAGGCTATTTACCAAGCCATTTTGCCACCCAATTTTTGTGCATACATACACAATTCAAATGGTACTCACTCATAGCATAAATGGTCATCCAATTCAACCAAAATCAAGACTAAAACATACCATTTCAATTCCAACAACTAGCATGTTTACTATCTCATGTTTTGCTCATTCAAATCATACCAACTTTACATATTCAAATCATCTAATTAAACATTTTCCAAACATGCATTGTAATACCCCAAAAATTTTTATAGTAAAATATTATCCGTGATATAGTAAAGTAAGGAAATAAAGTGACAAAAAGGGAAATTTTGAGTTATGTCAATATTGGGAAGTATATTATGACATATTGATTCAAGAAAGGATTAAATTGTAAAAGTGAGAAAAGTTTTGTGGCCCAAGAGTAAATACTCAAAATTTGAAGGATTAAAGTGTAAATATGAAAAGTTGAAGGACTAATAGTGCAAATATTTTAAGGGGATGAATTAGGACCAAATTGAATAGGTGAAGAATTATGAGGGACTAAATTGTAATTTTACCAAATTAAGTGATGACTCAAGAATGGAATTTTAAAAGATCACAAAGGGTAAAATGATCAATTCGAAGAGAGAGAAATCTAGAGACAGTGATGATGTTGGAGATATTTTAGATAAATTAAATAAATAAATATTAGTTTCTTAATACTTTAAAATTAATTTTTAAATGATATTTTATTATTTTATTATTATTTTATTTAATATATATATGTAAGGAAAGAAAGGGGAGGATGATATGACCACCTTTCTTATGCAACTAACGTGAGAAGAAGAAGAAAGAAAGAAAGTTTTCCTTTTCTTACAATTTAGTCCTTCCTCCAAAAATTTATTATTTTTACCTAAAAATTGAAAGAATTTCCATAGCCATCAAGAGACAAAGATAGCAAGAAGATGATGGGGAGCAAGAATATCAAGTTGGATTCAAGAAATAGAAGCTGGAGGAAAGAGAAAATCAAGTTAAAGATTAGTATCAATAGAACAAGGTAAGTATATCAAGATTTCAATATGTTTTTAAGTTTGTTATTATTGACAAAGTATGGAAATAAGGTTATAGTAGAGTTTTCTTGCATAAGGTCCTATGTTCTTGATATCTTGATATGTTAGTGAAGAGAAAATAAGAGAAAGTGATGATAAATGGTGTAGAAAAAGAAAATAAGGGTGTTATAACATGGTAATTAATATCTTGCACTAAAACAGTTCTGGACAGCAGCAGTAGTCTAACTTTGAAAAATAACAAAAAATTGTAGAAATCGAACTATAGGATGAATAAAATATGCGATTAAATCATATTGAGTCTAGTTTCTTATAGAAGAAACGGTGTAAGTAATGGATTTTTAAATCATGAGATATAATGAATTTTGTGATACAAGGTCGGAATGAATTCGGGTTCCCCTGTTCTGACTTTGGAAAATCATAAAAAAATTGGATAGAAATAATTAGGGGCTTAAATTTATATTTTTAGAATCTTGAATGAGTATATTTTCAATATAAATAAACAGTAATATCATTTGAATTCTGTACAAAGAGATAATTAATTTTTAGTGAAGAAGGGTCAGAACTGTCAGACAACAGAACAGGGGTAACTTTAAAGAATAAAATGTACTTATTGGCTAAACCAAAAATTCTGAAAATTTTATGGTAAGAAGATATATGAGTCTAGTTTCAGATAAAATTAGTGGATATTAATTTGGAGTTCTATATCTCCAGATATGAATAATTTAGTGACTATGACACAGATTGATAGCTTGAATATTCATAAAAGTAAATAATAATAAAAATATAGATAATGTTACTTACAAGTGTGTTATATACATTAAGGATGTGGAATGGAGTGGAGGAGGAGGAAAACATATATGAATATTCATTTAGCATGCCTAATTTGCATATTTTAGGCTCAGGGACTAAATTGAATAAAAGTAAAACTTTATGGGCAATTTTGTAAAAATGTCAGAAATGACTAAATTGCGTGAAATGGATTAATTTTATTATTTAAATTACAAAATTGAATGAAATTATTAATTTAGTTCAAGATAGGGGGAAAACATGTTTTAGGGATTAAATTGAAAAGTTTTGAAATTATTGAAAATTTTGATATTTTATAGAATTCATGGATTGTTATCAATATGTATAAGAATAATAGCTGGAAATAAGGATTAAATTGCAAGAATTTTTTTTTCCTGACCCTAAGGATGAAATCATCATTAATTAAAAGTTTAGGGGCAAAATGGTAATTTTTCCTAGAGCATTAATTAAATGCATTAGAATATGAAATGAATGAAAATGATGATCAAATTTATTTATAAAGATCCGGACGACTCAAATATGAGACTTGATCGTGGAAAAGAAAAGATATCGGATTAATGAAATTATAAACACAAACAAGTAATGAGGTAAGTTTATGTAACCTGAATTGTATTTTAAATACTTGAAAAATGTGGTTATGTGATAAAAATATGATTTGAATGTTCAATTCATGATAATTGATGAAATATTGCTAATACTCGTTATAAATTGAAAAAAAAATCCCGGTTGAATGAAAGGAAAATTCGATGGATCTCTGAAAAGGAATTGACGGTAAAAGGATCTAGCAGGACGGGTGATCCTATTCGATATAGCCCTCCAAGAATACGTGTAAAATGGATTTAGCCCGGACGGGTAATCCAATTAGGGTCTGAATTTAGCTCGGACTGTAATTCGGACCAAGCTCATTAGAGTAATTGTCGTTGCGAGGATTTAGCCTGGACTGGTAATCCCGACAATACTCTATTAGTTTATATTACAAAGGATTTAGCCTGGACTGGTAATCTTACTATAAGGATGAGGTTCACGGGAGTGTGCTCTCTGATATGAAATGAATAAGACCATGGTTGAAAGATACCATGGCAACATGACGGGAAATGAATAAGACCATGGTTGAAAGATACCATGGCAACGTGATATGAAATGAATAAGACCATGGTTGAAAGATACCATGGAAACATGACAGAAATGAGTAAGACCATAGTTGAAAGACACTATGGCATCATGTCAAAGATAAATAAGACCGTGGATGGGAGACGCTATGACATCTATTGAACAATTGATATTCAGGTAATACATATCAGATGACGAATGGTTATATGAAATGGTTGTGTGAAATGTTTACAAGAACTAGTCATATGGAAATATATGTACAAAATAGTTTTATGAAATAATTATGAAGATAGATAAACGAAATAAGTATAAGTACATGGAATATAATTTATGTTAAGTTTGATATAAACTATTACCGAATAAATATACATAAAATATATGGAAATGATGAAGCATGAAATATTGATATAATGAAATGAATGATATATGCTTATGAAGAAACGGTAAGAGCATGATATGTTTCATGACATGTACATATATGATTATCTTTGATATGTTGATACAAGGAAATTATGTAAGTTGAGACGATTATTAAACTCAAGTGCGATATGTCGAGAAAATAAGTATATCAATGTTGAATTTAGATGAAATATGTGCAAGTATACTAACAATAATGTTGTTTGACGCTTAGACAAGTGTCAAGTTATTGATTGAATTGTAACATGTTTAATTATAAGAAGCATTGAAATAATAAGTACTTAGATGAAAATAAAATTTAAGATTTTGCGAAATTTTTTTATGATCCCGATTTAATTCCGGTTGGTTTTTAATGTATGTTTGGGGCTTCGAGGGCCCAATAAAGAGACGTTATGATTATTTTCAAAATATGAATAATAAATGTCTCAGAATTATATGAAAATGTTCAGTGAACTCCGGTAATACCTCGTACCTATTCCGGCAATGGATACGGGTAAGGGGTGTTACATGCATCATCATACATTAATCCACAAGTACTTCTCAATTATCAACCAGTTGACATATATAATACCAACTATCAATAACATTGCAAACCAACCTCAATCACTCAATATAAACCATATGCACACTTATATATACATAACCAAACTAGCCAAATTAAGTCAAATCTCATGGCTATATATACAAACGAAAACATAACCATTCATAAGCCATCTCAAATGGAAAAACTCACTACCAAGATACATATCAAAACTACCATAATCCTATACATGCCATATGACCAAACCAAAAGCTCAAAAGTACTAAAGTGATGGCCTTTATCTAGGATAAGCGCTTTGTCTAAGTAGTCTTCTTTACTATCTTTAAGCTTACGCCTGCCAGTGTGGGCTCATTTCAAATCAGAAAATATTTCACAAAAATTAGTAGTGAGGTAATTTTACAATTTCTCTAAATTTTTGGGTCAAGTTGTAAATCGAAAAATATCTTCAGAAATTTTCTAAAATAATCTCTTCAGAGAATTTTCTCTCTACAACTTTCTCTTGAATTCAAGTGTGTGTAAATAATGACTCAATGAACTTTTAAATAAGGAGAGTGTAGAGAGTTCAACTATGATTAAACTTAATCAATTTAATATTAAATTAATATAACTTGATAAATATTAGATTAAATTTAATATTAAATCTTATTAAAATAATAGAATGTTTATCATTAAATTAAATTTAGTATTAAGATAATCACTTTAATATTAAATTAATAAAATATTATTAAGATATGTATTTAATTTAATTTAATATTAAACTATTAAAATAATATTATTTTTGGAATAATTAATCTGAAATCAAATTTCCTGGTAGAGTCCCAGTAGGAGTGTAAATCTTGCACTGCTCAACCACCGATGACCAACCGTTGCAGGCCATCGGAACGCTACTGCCGTAACCATTGACACCACCGTGTCTGGTGATACAGGTGTGACACCCTTACGGCACTCCGAGCCGATTCGACTACTGCCAGTTCGATCTAGGTTAATGATGACTTGATCCGTCTGATTTAGCCACCAGTTGGACCGTCGGCCTGGTTTCATATGCCGGGCCCGGTTCGACCAATTTTTAGGTCTTGGTCTCAATTTTGAGCTTCCAGGCCTGATTTACAATCACATGTCCAATTTTCAAGCTCAATTACCCATTGGGCCAATTGTCTGACTTGAAAATTAACTTCCAAAAATATCATATTAATTTCAATTGATTTGAATAATTTAATTTTACTTGATCAAAATTAATTTTTCCAAAAATCACTTAGATTGTCCAAATTAATTTTTCAAGAAAATTCTTTAATCAAATTCTCTAGTTGAACAATTCTTACGACCACATAATTTAATTCCACATCGAATAAATCGACTCAATTAAATTATTCCGAAAGTCGTAGAATTTTTTTCTGATTTAAATATAGTCTGATCAAACTTTTGTTGAGCTAGCAGAGGGACCAATCAAATATATAGAATTAGGCTCTAGTGATTGCAATTTTGTCCAGAAGTACCGTTTCAATAATTCACAATTACTTAATCATGGAGTCAGTCCACAAGAAGTACAATGATTGAGAACTCCCTATTGTATACTCTTTACAAAAGTAATTCATCCAACTATTTTGTCCAATGACCTCGTTACATATGTGTTACCCTCATATTATATCCTTAATTCCTTTGAGCACTTAATACAATCCTATTTTATCTCATTGTCACCATTGTTCTTCTTTAATCGAGCTATGAATTCCATTGTTTCTAGTAAAGCCATGCCATACACAAGTCATGTACCCAAAATACCGGCTATGGGCTCGATCATCTTTAGAGCATAAGCCTCCACTTATATCAAAGCAAATGAGTTGCATACACATGGTCAGTGACTAACTCGGGATTTAGGTAAATCATAACATGAATCACAAGTGAATTAATTTACAAACGGATTCAGAATTAATTCATCTTGGGCCCAGTCCAATGTATCATTCTACCAATGAATACATATATGTCTCTACTCGTGGAGCCAACTGCTCCGATAGCCAAGACTAGTCATCTCCCCAATTGGAATTATAGACGACGTAATAATCCTTCTCAATATTTGAATCAAATGCCCATTTCGATTCTTTTACGAGATTACAAACTTATTTAGATGATCTACTAAAGTAAGTTGTCTTTCTTGCATTGTAAACGTTCTTACAATTCCACTTATCTCTAATTTGAACATAGACAATCAATGAGCTAATATTTGCTTGTCACAATTTCGCTATGCATGCAAAATATAAAAAACAGAAAATACAAAAGACATAATAGTGAAATGTGAAATTAACTTTATTTATTTATTCATCTTTCAACTAAATAGAAAATAGTTACATGTTTACTACAATATGGGCACATTTCTCAACATACTCATCGTTGTGTTTTATGATTTGGGCATTGAAGCGCCGGGATAGTTTGGAGAGATAAGGGAATGTGAGCCAAGCTCCATTCACCGGGTTATATTGGTTTGTTGGAGAGTGTTAGCTAAATGCTACGCTTTTGGGATATGTTTGACTTTATGAGTCATTTGGTGTGCTGGAGATTCATGTATCTGAGATGTGGTGACAGAGCACACTTTAATGTTTCATAGCCTCAAGTTCCAAATTATCGTTTAAATGTGATCTTATATACCATGATAATACGATATGAGATGGATGCATAAATATGTGAATAATGTGCTAAATGAGTTGATCTAAGTTTCATGAAAATGCTAGTATGTTCTCTTAGTAAAGTGCGTATGTAATTGTGGTTTAGGCCGTTTTCATTTAACTTGTGAATGCATGTGAATAAATAAGCTAGACTTGTGGGTTATTAAAACATGTATACTTGTTAGTCTTGACGACTTATTGTAAAATGGATTATTTGTATATAAGTTGAGTGTAGTTATACGTAAGAGTATATGCTAGTTTTATGATTTAATGAAACGTGAATATGTTATTATGACTTGGTTAGAATATAGTTGTGAATGTGTTATAGTATGCTCTCGTTTAACCTTTGATGTTGTATATACATTGTGGTTACTTCGATATTCACTGAACTTGTTTAAGCTCACCCACTTTTTCTAACCATTTTAGATATTTAGCGTTTGCGGTATGAGTGATGTTGGGATACCAAGGAAGTGATCCAAGCTAGGCTTTAGTATTTGCGTAGGTAGTATTAATAGTATTTTTTTGAACTGTAGGGATAAGGAAATGTGGTTAGAATTTGATTGATTATTATTATGGTCCTCATGATATTTTATGGGTTTAGTTTTCTAACACTTTTGATGGATGTCATAATTATTTCATTGATATTGTTTTGGTTTGAATATTTGCTATGTTGAAGTGCCATGAACTATATTTATGGTCAATGGACGTTGAATAATGTGGTAGAACTGTTGCATGATATTGCCATGATGTTTTTGATATTTTGTAGCTTAATTATTCCTAGGAACTATAGGCTTGGACCTTGGAATTTTGATTATTTCTCGGGCATGTTTTTAATGTTTTGAACTGTTATTATAGTCATTTTGACGATTGTTTGATGTGGTTAAAGATGCATGTTGAATGGACTTAAGTTAGATTGGACTAATTGCTTTAATATGTTGTATTTTTGCTATCTGGAACAAAGGTATCAATATTCGAGTTTTAAAAACGATACCTCCATGATTTTTGAAAGTGCAGGAAGTCGGAGTGGTAATTTGGTATTGATACCATATCATGAGTATCAATACTTAGGGTAAATAATCGTACTTTATGGAAGATACCGATAATTTCTGAGATTTTTTTAAGTAAGAAACAAAATATTGTTTTGGTATCAATTTTTCAAGCAGTATCGATACCATATAAGAAAATTATCGATACACCAATTTCAGTATCGATACCTATGTGAATTGTATTGAATTCCTGCTGAATGATTCATATGCATATTGTAATTGAGTAATAAGCTTGATTGATGTTTGTATGGCTTAATTTAATGCTGCTTTGAGTATTTGTGACTTAGAAACTCTATATATGTTTAAGATTAATAATGTGAAATTAATTGTATGTTCGATGAGATGTTTGGCTATGATTGTTGATGAAACAGTGGTGTGGCATCCTATTTCTCGGGCTCAAAAACCGGGCCGGGTATAAGGTGTACATAACTAGAAGAAGAAAATCGAGAAAATTGCGTGACATGTTGCCACATTGTGACGTGGAATTCGTGTAGTAGGAATAAGGTGGCGTTGCGTTGCTAGGACGACGGTCCTCTTCTCGTCGTGAAGTCAGTAGCTTGTCAAGACCAAGAGCTCCTCCTTGTTGCGACGTCACTCTTTGTTTGTGTCCTAGTTTGACCGAAATGTGAGACATACTCCACAAAACAAACAATTGTTCAATAGTATGATTAAGGATACAATCCGCGGTTCCATTATTCGTTGCATCTGCAACAGAACACACAAAAATTATTTGGTTTGTATTTGAGAATATTTAATATAATTGTTTTCAGTAGTAATTAAGTAAAAATGTTTTGTAATAACCTGAAATAGGAAGTTAGCATAATCTTTACAAGTAATACCTAACATAACTATTTAAATTGTAATACCTAAAAATGCACTACAACTCTTAAAATCGGAAGAATGCAAGACATAAATGAATACAAGACATAAAATTTTTAATTATGTGGTTTGTTATAGTTTAAATAAAAAATTTAAAAATTGGCTTTTAAAACTATTTTGTGACAATTTTTATTTATATTCTTTTAGAAAAATATCTTCTCTTATGATTTAAAAATAGCAATTAAATGAAAAAATTAGAGTGTGCCATTTGTTGCATATATAGCCTATATACCTTGATATATTATATATATGTGATATGAAAATTAATTAAAATGATATTTTGAAGCTTAAATTTTTAATTTTATAATGGGACATCAGGTTTATGCCCTTAGCCTTGGCTAAGTTGCAACATCAACCCCTGTGTTCCATCCTCTTAAGCTATTTAGCGAAGTCTTTTCCTACATCAATCAATACTCTAGTTATATTCTAATATAAAAATCAAAGTGTAATACTATTTAAACTATATTTTGATGAAGATTGCGCGAGCAAAATTTCTGAATAAAATTATTAAGAGAAATTACGAATTTTGAGTTTTAATTCAAGTTTAAATCATATTGGGTTCGATTTCAAAACTTAATTTTGATTATCGTGAGCCCGTTATTGTATTTATTAGGTTTTATATTATTTATTTATTTATTCCAAAATTTAGGGTTTTTTAGTATTTTCAATTATTTAAAGCTTTTCTATTTATTAGTCAACTAGAAATTTTAGTTTCATTAGAACTACTTCTTTATATAAATTAATTAGAGTTTCATTATACTTGGGAGTTTTATTTTGATGTAAGTAGCTAGCCTATATGATGGAATTTTCATTATTCATTAGATATGATGTTTGATTATTTGATTTAATACAACTCTTTAAATTTATCTCTTTGCAAGATATCTTTCTTGAAATATTTAGACTATGTTTTCTTCTTGGTTTCTTCAAGAACTATGGGATTATACTCTTCATCCTCCAATTTCCTAGTGTTCAATCTTAAGAGGTTCCTTAGAACCATTTGTAAAGCTTATTAAAGATTCGTCTTCAAAAGATTTCACAAAGCATCGCCTTTTCGTATTCCTCCATTCAATATTTTTCCATCTTACCCATATCTTTATATATCTTTGTAACACCTCAAACCTGGCCTAGAAGTTATGGTCGAATCTAGGAGTGTTACAAAGAAGGGTTTTATAACATATGATACTTCGATAAATCAATGCTTAATTATTTGATAAAACGTCCAAGTTTTATAAAACATATTCATTTATATATATTACTGAAATTGTTGCATGTTGTTCTTTAAAGTTAATCAATTATTTCGCAATGAAAGTTTGAAAATCGTTTAAAACAAAACCATGCTCGTGGTTTCAAAAATAACATTTGTTCGCGTAAAATCAGTTTTTTGTCGAATCAACGCAGTTTAGAAATCATCACGCACTTAAATCCAAAAATTCAAACCAAACAATCCAAAAAGTTCGGAGAGTCCAAAAATTACAAAACTCTCACGAAAACAGTTAGATAATACTAATAATGAAAATAGTTTCCATCAAGCGGTCACCGCTAAGCCTCCGTCGCACCTACCCGCCTATGTTTGTGGATTACCTAAACAAAACAGACAAATCGATGTGAGTTTTTGTAAACTAAGTGTGTAACCCAACAGAGATAGTCATGTAACATACACAGAATTTCATATACAGTCAGATATAGATTCAAACCTAAGTCCATAACAGGAACAAATATCAGAATCAGATAACAAATCAGACATAAAAAATCCTAACCCCATCCTCTACACACCATATTAGAATCCGTCCATCCCATTACACTATGTTGGGTTAAAAAACCTACCCATCCTACACACACCATATAGTGTCAATGCGACACATAACAAATAATATACAGTCGAACTACCAGAATACAGACTAAAGGTCACCGTACAGTTCACTTCCTCCACATATACAAATCCCACCTCAAACATAGATACAGAATACAGATGCAAAAATAACAAAATAAACATGGTTGATATGCTCATATACGGATAAATACATAGTTAACAGTACAGTCAGATATACATATCTGTTTCCTAATCAGATCAGACTAACAGAGTATCAGATTACATGAAATAGGGTTTGGCTAGGCCTTACCGATCCTACGGTAGGCCCACAGTCGATTTGAACGACACGTGTGACCCTAGAGAAATTTTCAAAATTTTTGGCCCATATGCCTGTATGGCCCACACGCCCAGATTGGCCTTGCCCGTATGGCCAACACAGCCTAGCCCAAAACCCACACGCCCGTGTGGTATACCCAAATGGGCCCACACTGTGACAGCCCAAAATTGACCCTAGTCGGAAGGTGGTCTCGGGACCACAAAACCGAGGCATAAAAATAATTAAAAATTTATTTTGATGCCTAGAATATGTGTGTGCTCATGTATGACATTTTATGATGATTGATTTAGTGTTATAAGGGTGAATTCCACAAGAAAGGACTTAGTAATGAACTTTGAAAGTATGATAGGGAAATGTGTGATGACTAATTAAAGCATGCATGCAAAATAATGGACTTGCATGTCAAATTCCCCTTTATAGGTGGTGGCCGGCCATGACAAGGAGGATGGGCTAAACATGTCATGAAACATGTTTTGTTGGTGCATTAGGGTGAAATAATAAACAAAGGTGTATGGGTGATAAAAAATGAAAAAAAAATGTGTGTGAGTGTGGTAATCCCCCATTGCCGTGAGTTGTAGAGAAGGAAAGAAAAAATTTTGTTCATCCTTTCTTTGAGCCAAAACTAAGGAAGAAGGAGGATTTTTGCTTCATGCTTGGTTTGGAAGAGATCTAGAAGGAGATTTGGCTAAGTTTGCATCAAGATTAAGGTATGTATGAGGTTGTGTTAGGAGTTTCATGCATGTTTTGGTTGCTAACTTGATGTGCATGTTAGCCATGGCTCAAATCTTTGTTAAGCCATGGAAATGGTATTTGGCCAAAGTTGTTATGGTGATAAAGCCATTGCATGCTAAGTGTGAAGCTTGATGATGATGCATGCAATGATGGATTGTCTACTCTTGAGTAAGATTTTGAGCTTTCTTTTGTTTTATCATGATTGAAGTTGAAAAGGAGCATGATTGTCATATTCGCCATGATGCATTCATGAGCATGGTTCATGCTTCTTGCATGTTAGTTAAAATTTGTGTTTTGGATGGCTATGGACACCTTGAAATTCGCCATGCTCATATATGTATATATATGTTTGCACATGATGTTTTGGTTATGAAGGAAGTGATGAATAAGTTTGTTTAAAGAAGAAGATGTTGAAGAATAATTGTGAAATTGTAAGCACATTCTTGCCTAGCACACATATGAGTGCTTGATGCTATATTGTAAGTTTTGAGCTACAATATGCAAAGCATTAACTAGTAAAATGCATGCTGTTTTTGTGTGGTATTAAGTGCATAATTGGCCTCAACATGGACAAGTATATTCGGCCTTGGGTAGCCTAATGAAGGCCTTAGCTTTTCCTTGATGCTCGAATAAATTGTATTGAATTGCTTGATGTAGTATAAAATGTGCATGACCATTGTGTATTCAAGCTAAAGGGTGGCCATATGACCATTTAAATTCCTTGTCATATTCGCCATAAGCTAGCACAATGAGGTTTTGATAAATTGAATTTGTTTGAATTAGCTCAAGAGCTAAGAGGGCCACAATTGGACAAGGGAAGGAAAAGTAATCGAATAGCCGTAAAAGCCGTTCGACAACATCCGAGGTAAGTCCTCAAGAAGTGACCTTACTTGAATTATGTGGAATGAAATATGGATGTATTGATTATTGATTTATGTGTGTATGAGTATTCAATGATACCCGGCTAAGTCCCGGCGATTATGTTAGTGATTATAATTGTGTTTGAGCCTTAGTAACGAAAATAAATATGTATGTCCAATGATTATTGATGTATGTGTGCATGAGAAATTGAATGATATCCGGCTAAGCCCAAGACAATTATGCTGGAAATTATAACCGGTTAAGACCAAGGCAATTGTGCTAGTGGCTACATCCGGCTAAGACCAAGGCATTCGTGCGAGTCATTCTATCCGGCTAAGACCAAGGCATTTGTGCAAATCTTGATATCCGGGTTAAGTCCCGTAGGCCTTGGTGCGGGTTACCATAACCGGGCTATGTCCCAAGGCGATTGATCGAGTAGCGACATCCGGTTAAACTCGAAGGTATGTGATTTGAAAATTATAAGCTTGCTGGAAAATTTCAGCTAATGCACTTGTGAAATTTCCCAATGACAAGGTAAGTGCGGTGTGTGCTTTGCGCTAGGAGTAAGAGCGTGTGAATATCCGCTCCTATGATGGAACGAGTTATCGGCCTTAATGAAGCCGTTATTTGTGTATGAACATAAGAGTTGGGATGGTGAAGTAAGTATGATTATGTGAATGTGCATTAATGAAATGATGCATTTAACTATGTGAATGTATTGCTGTAATTAGAGTTGATTATATTCCTTGAGACTTACTAAGCATAAAAATGCTTACTCATTGCTTTGGCTCTCGCTTTCTAGATTTCGCCGATAGCAATCGGATTCGGGATCGTTGAAGTCGAAGTCATCCACACTATCAAGCCCCCATTTTGGTATAAATTCTTGGTTGAACTTGAAATGGCATGTATAGGACTACCCCTTGTTGGTTTAAATATGTTATGATGTATATGTGTACGGCCATGCGAAAATGGCTCGTAATAGTGAAGTATCAACTTAAACTATTTGCGGTTTGTATATATATATATGGTGTCATGATGTGACTATGAATTGGAAATGGGAATGTTGGTCACATGATCAGCCATTGGCATGGTTAAAATGATCATATGTGGACCTATGTAAGGCAAGACTAGTTGGTTCATGGAGACTACAAAATAGGTAAGACCTACCTTAAAACAGATGCTGCCAGCTGCAGTAACGTGAATGTGAAAAATCACCAAAATTTGTAGGAATGGTATTAAATAGTGAATCAGCTATGTAAATGAACATTGATGAGTCTATTTTCATATGGAAGAAACGAAATGGTCATAGGAGTTACATGTTAAGAGATATTAAAGCTATTGTGAGACAGGGCCAGAACAGTTTCTGGGTTCCCTGTCGCAACTTTAAAATTTACTATAAATTATCCAGAGAGAATTAGGAGACATACCTTATATGTACAGATTCCATTTTGAGTCTAGTTTCATTAGAAACAAACGGCACCAGCATTAAAGCCCTGTACAGAGAGATATTCAAGTTATACCGCGCGAAGGTCAGAGCAGTCGATCCCTGTAACATGGGTGACTTTAACTAATAAACTGTACCAATTGGCCCGACCAAAAATTCTAGAAATAAATCCATGGATGGATATATGAGTCTAAATTCAGGGAAAATTTACGAAACCAGTTTCCGAGTTTTGAAACTCGAGATATGATTTTTAAGGCGACAGTGACGCAGTTTTTCCAGCCTGACTGGAAATGTCCAATGGATGGGCAAAACAAGTGAACTTGGCTTGCTAACCCCTCGTGTCCGACACCGGCGATGGTCTCGGGTTCGGGGTGTTACACACACATCCAATCTGGCCTAGCCTGTGTGGCCCACATGGCCACACCATCACCATCACACGGCCGTGTCTCGCGCACGGCCACATCTACAACATTCACACGGTTGTGCCTCGCACATGGCCGAGAACACGATCATGTGACGTCGACAGTGCTTTTTTTGGCTTTCGTCGAACTTCAATTTTTCATGCTTAGGGTACAAACCTGGTATGGTTTTGATGCGAAATCACTCCTGAGACCACCAGAACCTAAAATTGATCATTAAAAAGCCGAATTAGCCACCTAAAATGATGCTCAACTGAGACTATATCGAACAAAACAATCCCTTGTTCAACAAAACCCTTACCTTCAAACGAACAGTGGTGGTTTCACGCAACTATGGCACCAATAGATAGCTCCGATCCCCTTGATCTTCCCCTAAACGACATTAACGAAACCCCATCAACAAAAAATTCGCCAACCAAAAACAATAACCACACTTACCAAACCAAAATTGGGTACCAAAAACAAAAACATAGCAAATTGCGCGAAGAATTGGTTACCAAATGGAAAAAAAAAAGAAAAGAATAGCAAAAATTTGACAGTAGTCAAAAAGAAGAAGAAGACAGAACGTCAAAACAAAAAAAAGTTTGGGGAGAGAGAAAAATAAAATAAATTAAACTCAAAATAAAAAAAAATCCCACTATATCCACCCCTAACCAACTATTATGTATGTTAACCAAACTCTCAGTCAACTGAAGCAAAAATTATCACCCTTACTCATGCAGAGATTCAAACACAAACCTCCAGCAAGTTAACTCCTTACCACTTGAACCAATAGGCTTATTCTGATATGGATTTACAAACAATTTTATATAAGCCCACCCAACAGGGATAAGGCTTGGATCAAAAATAACAAAATTTCCAAATGTGGGACTTGAACCCAAAACCTCATACAAACACCCTGAACATTTAACCACTGAAGCAGATACACATTTGTGTCAAATTTCACAAAAACAAACTTAAATTATTCAAGGCATTACAATCTTAATTATGTCCGTTAGAATCTTTTTCAAATGCTTCATCTTCTTGTTTAATTTTAGGTTACTTGGTTGCCAAGATTAGAGTTTTTCTTGTTTGATTTGTTTCCCTCCATTCCAAACAACTCAAATCTCAATCCTATCTGTTGTGCCCCCTACTATTCTTATCATTTATTATCACTCCGTAACCACCCAACACAAACTTAGAACTAAACTAAACCATATAATCCCAATAGACCTACAAACACACTAGTCAAGCCACCCAAATTTATACCCAACAAATCAAATCCTGCATATTCATAAATCAAAATAAAAAAGGATAAAATATAAAAGTAGCAATAAAAATCCATCTTTTCAACTTTGAAGTAAACCTTGCAAAAAAGATAAAGAATACGAAAAAGCAAAGACGAGAGAAAATTACACATAACTTATTTCAGGTTTGATAGTTTGAAGGACTTTGAGTGTTTTATTCAATGATCCCAATAGTGAATAACTTGTTTAAGAGAAGAGGAAGGCTTGACTAGGAAATCAGACTATTGGATGGTTATTGACGGAGACAAGGTCTAAGATAGCTCAAATTTTATGTTTTGGTTCTGGAACTTTTGAGGATCTTTTCGAGAAATATAACTCTTTAGATAAGAAGAGGAGATTACAAGGAGCATTTTGGTTGTAAAGTCGATTGGAAATAGTAGGATGATGACATCAAAAGGGATGACCGGTGGAGGCGAAAGAGAGAGGGGCATCATTTTTAGGACTAAAGAAAAATAATTTAGAATGTTTTCAAAATATTACTCCCATTTTTATAATATTAGTATCCAAAATTGTAAATTTTCATAGTTATATGACCAAAAAGAAAGCTTCTCAATAGTTGAGTGACCACTGATGTAGTTTCCCCATTACATTTTCTACTATTTTGCCTTTTGTCCACCCTTTTCAGGACCTCACAATGTATTTCTTTGTAGGTATTTTTTCATTAGTTCATCATCCTAATGGATACTATGCATTCATAACATAAATTTCTTATGGTTTAAGGTTAAAGTTCACAAAAATTATAAAATAAAAAAAACAAGGGTTAAGTTATCATAAAGTAACATTCCACATGGAACGTTATATTACCTAAGAAAGAGTTAGTATTTAGATTATCTCCACATTACAAAATCTTATCACTATTGGTAATATTATATTATTGACTCAAGGTAATCTTCTTGATCTAAACATGAGAATGTGATTTCGAAATATGAGATTATCACCAGTAATCTTACATTTTATAAATCAAGCACGCTAAAATCTCATTATTAAATTCTGTAAATAAAGGAAATAAGTGATAGGAAAGCTTTTTTTTGTTTGGGATTCAATCTTGGTCGACTTCAAAATAGTCAAACACTTAAAGTGACTAACAACTAATAGGGAGCGATAAAAAGAAAACACAAAAGTAGGTTTTTTTTTTCATATATATCAAATGAAACCAAATATTAGTGAAATAGATTAAGTCCAAAATAATTTATTAAAAAATTCAAAATGAACATTCTACCCAAGAAAATAAGTAGAAGCCAACATTTAAAGGAACCGGCTTCCATGAAAGTCGACTCCTTTAGGTTTGACTTTAAAGTCAATTCCTCTGGGTGCTAACTTATTCTTTTTTTTTTTTTGGCTTTTGTGATTTTCATGCAACTTCCTATGATACAATGTAGCACCCCTCACCTGACTTAATTGTCGGATCCGAGTTACAGGATGCTACAGTTGTTGTTGTAGCAACTACAAATGAAAACATTGAAAATAATTCTTTTAAACATACAAACATTTCAGAATTATATTCATTGCAAGACAATTAGTCTTTTCGAGATTTAATCGAGCTTATGGGGACTTGATTGCTAATTTGAACGTGAAATAAGGCCAAATTGTATAATTTCAAAACTTTGAAATAGGTACCGATACCCCTGAAAGGTACCGATACCTCTGAAATTTACCAATACCAAAATTAGCTTCAATGCTTAGAAAATTCATATTTAAATTACAAGTATCAATACTTGACTTATTGTACTGACACTTTTTAATAAGTATCGATACCAAGTTCTAGTATTGATACCATTTTACGATTCTGCTTATTTTCTAAATACTAGTCAATGTATAAATCTATCGATACCCTTGTAAAGTATCAATACCCTGATATGGGGTATCGATACTTTAGTCTAGTATCGATATGGTCTTAGCATTCTGTTTGTTGAAAAACTATTTTAAAAGTGTCAAGTACTGATAACTTCATCTAGGGTATCGATACCTTAAAGCCAAAGTGTCAAAACTCCCATTTTGGTCCATTTTCATGCCCAACCAAAAACATAAACATTTGGTGTATTGAAGCACTTTAGTAACCTACATTAAGACCATTCCAAACATACACACCAATCCATCATTTAACATATACCAAAATCATTCGAAACAACTTGCCTTAATTTGGCACCAAAATAACTCAACATCTTAATATAAGTATAAATTACCTATAATTCTTTCATTTATTCAAAATAATATATAATTTTGTACCATTTTCATATTCAATTCATACCAACGCATCATCAAATAAGTCATGCCATATAACTACCAAATTTTTCATTCAAGTAATACATGTATCATTTAGCAATCTACCATCATATTCACATTCTCATATAAGCATTACCAATTCAAAATTCAACATTCAACAAGATTCATGTAACACCCCTAACTCGTGACCGACGCCGGTGTCGGACACGAGGGGTTAACGGCCAAACCCTCTCAAGATACCAACCAATTTGACATTACCAGTCAGGCTGGAAAACTGCGTCACCGTCGCCTTAAAAATCATATCTCGAGTTCAAAACTCAGAAACTGGTTTCGTAAATTTTCCCTGAATTTAGACTCATATACCCATCCATGGATTTATTTTTAGAATTTTTGGTTGGGCCAATTGGTACAGTTTATTAGTTAAAGTCACCCATGTTACAGGGACCGACTGCTCTGACCTTCGCGCGTTACAACTTGAATATCTCTCTGTACAGGGCTTTAATACTGGTGCCGTTTGTTCTAATGAAACTAGACTCAAAATGGAATCTTTACATATAAGGCATGACTCCTAATTCTTTCTGGATAATTTATGGTAAATTTTCAAAGTCGCGACAGGGGACCCAGAAACCGTTCTGGCCCTGTCTCACGAGAACTTTAATATTTCCCAGTATACTGCTCATATGGTCGTTTCGTTTCGTCCATATAAAAATAGATTCATCAAGGTTCAGTTCCATAATTTACTCACTATTTAATTCTACTTCTACTATTTTTAGTGATTTTTCAATCTCATCTCACTGCTGCTGTCCGCAACAGTTACTGCAGAGACTATGCCAATTTCATGAATTTTTCCTTGGCCTTAATCATCCATCATACATGACACAAATTATGGCCACCTTATCAAAATTTGAGTTTCTAAGACTCGTGGCTATAGGTTCTAGCATCCCACTCGACGACCACATAGGCCATTTTCACATGGCTTAAAGTTTACAACCCATAATTCGACAAAATATAATAGCCTATACATGCCAAATGTTCTTCAACAACAAAAACAATACCACAAGATTTCAGCCGGTGTGATGACTTCAACGACGGTTCCGAGCACGCAACAATACGAGTCCAAGAGACCTAAAATGGGTGACAAGAAAACACCGAGTGAGTTTACAACTCAGTAAGTCATAAGCATTCATCAATCCACCGATAAAGTTACTACTACATGTACAACAAATGAGGCTAGGTACTCGTCCATATCGAATCTATACCATAATACCTCGGACCTTTCGGTCCAATCTCGCACTAATTCATACATCCACATTTCATATTCTACACAACAAGATAATCAAGCATTTTTTTACACATTAACTCATTTTCCAGCACAACCATACAATTTCAATCATCACATAGATTTAAGGCTTACCAAATTCAACCCCAAGCATGAACGTATTCTCTATTCGTCATGAGCTCGAGGTACTTACCCGATCCGCTGTCCGGGATTAGCTCGATAAATGTCGCACACTCAGTGCCAATTGTAATGCAAGAGCATATAGTGAATCCGCACACTTAGTGCTATATGTATTCAACTAGCACACTTAGTGCTATATAATCAAACCCGCACACTTAGTGCTGTACAATTTTAAACCCGCACACTTAGCGCCAATCTTGTCACCGTGTCCATTTATACCCGCACACTTAGTGCCGAGACCAATACCTTATGTATTTTGCTGCCTTTATACATTCAACAATGGCATCATTCCATACACATACATTTCCATTTACACACCAACTCATTTAAACACATTTGCATATATATATTGATCATTTAAATCAACACCAAATATACGCTTAATGACTTACCTTGTGTTGGGTAAAAGCAGTCCAAGTCGGCTACTCGATGACCTTCGTCTTTCCCTTGCTTGATTCTCCTTCTTTAACTCCTTGAGCTTAATCAATAAATCAACTAGTTTAACCCTCTTGCTAAACATTCATAATTCAATTACACATGCATATGTATGTTTGTATATTCGCAACCATCCTCACTTATTACCCATTTGGTCAACAATCTAAGCCAAGATAAGGCTTCAATATGGTTGCCTCTAACCGAATACATGCACACCAATCTACTTCCTTTGGCCGAATATGCATGTCTATGTGGAGGCTAATTTTACACTTAATACTACACAAAAAAAACAGCATACATTTTCCTAATTAACGCATTACATATTGTAGTTCTATACACATCTCTCATTTATTTCATAACCAAACAACATCACAAGCAAATAGACACCTTAAAATAGTATACATGTCATACCAATTCATCATGTGCAAACATATATTCATGTAGGTGCAATGGCGAATTCTCAAGTGGCTTATATCCAAATATACACACATATCCAAAGCTTAAATCTTACTTACCATGCAACATGCATGAATCATACTTATGGATATAACATGGCCGAATACCACAACACCATACCGTTTCAATTTGGTCATGGTTAAACAAAGAACTTAGTATCTCATTCAAAAATGCTAAAAGAAAATCTAAGAATCCTCAATCCACCATCACATGAATCATTATCAAGCTTGATATTTAGCATGCAATGGCATTAACACCATATTCACTTTGGCCGAATTTCATTCCCATGACATAACAAAGATTTGAACCATGGGCTAACAAGAACATCAAGCTAGCAACTAAAATATACATGAATCTCATGGCAAAACATCAAACTTACCTTAATCTAGGTACAAGTATGGCCAAACCTCTTCCTAAACCTCTTCCAAACCAACATGAAACAAGAATTCCTTCCTTCTTCCTTAGAATTTTCAGCCCAAAGGAAATGAAAATGATGAACAAAATTCTTCTTTCTTTCTCCACACTCACGGCAATGGGCATGCATGAGACCATTTTTTCTTTTTTTTGTTCCTTTCATTATTAAATTCCCATGCTCACTATTTTATTTTTTCTTACATACACCATTGTTCCAACATGTTTTATGACATGTTTTTACCCATAATCTCTTGTCATGGCCGGCCACTAACTATTAGGGGGGGAAATTTGACATGCAAGTCCTCCCCTTTGGCTACATGCACTATTAGGTCCTTATAGATTAGCCTATCACTTTTCAAAAGTGTCACACAAGTCCTACTAACTGAATTCACATGCTATCGGCTAAATCAAGCTTGAAATTTTCACACATTCATAATTACATATTCTAGACAATAAATATTACGTTCAAACATTTTGGTGACTCGGTTTAGCGGTCCCGAAACCACTTCCCGACTAGGGTCAATTTTGGGCTGTCACAACTCTCCCCCACTTAAGAAATTTTCGTCCCCGAAAATCTTACCGGTAAATAGGTTTGGGTAACGCTCTTTCATAGAGTTCTCGGGTTCCCAAGTAGCTTCTTCCATCCCGTGTTTGAGCCATAACACTTTTACTAATGGAACTCTTTTGTTTCGCAACTCCTTCACTTCACGAGCTAGGATACGAATCGGTTCTTCTTCATAACTCATATCGGCTTGAATTTCAACCTCTGATGGACTAATTACGTGTGACGGGTCGATCTATAACGTCAAGCATCGAAACATGGAAGACGCTAGAATCCTTTCAAGTTCGGGGCAAAATCAAACGATACGCGATCGACCGACTTGAGAAAGACCTTGTCTCCAACCCGATATTCAATATCTTTTCTTTTCAAATCCGCATACGACTTTTGGCGATCCGGCGACTTTCAAACTTTCACGAATTACTCGAACTCTTTGCTCGGCATCCTTAACCAAATCAACCTCAAGAATTTACCTTCACTAAGTTCATCCGAATAATGGGGTACGGCATTTACGATCGTATAAAGCCTCGTAAGGCGCCATCTTAATACTTGATTGAAAGCTATTGTTGTAGCGAATTCAATCAAAGGCGATACCGCTCCATGAACCACTAAACTCAAGGATACAACATCTCAACATATCTTCGAGTATTTGAATTATCCGTTTGGATTGACCATCGGTTTGGGGGTGAAAGGCGGTCTTTGAAATGCAACTTGGTACCCAAAGCTTCTTGAAATTTCTTCCAAAATCGCGAGGTAAATCTCGGATCTCTATCCGACACAATAGAAATCGGTACCCCGTGTAATCTCACAATCTGAGAAACGTACAATTCGGCTAGTTTATCCAATGAAAAATCCGTGCGACGGGATAAAGTGAGCCGACTTAGTCACCTATCAACAACAACCCAAATCACATCCTTCTTACTAGTCGACAATGGCGGCGGACACAAAGTCCATTGTGACTCGATCCCATTTCCACTCGGGTATCGTGATCTACAAGCAATCTCAAGGCACTTGATGTTCCGCTTTCACTTGTTGACATATTAAACATCTCAAACAAAGTCGAGATGTCCCGTTTCATACCATGCCACCAAAACCGACGTTTCAAATCGTTGTACATCTTCGTACTCCCCGGGTGGATTGCCATTCGGCTACAATGGGCTTCGTTCAAAATTATTGGAATAAGTTCCGAATTCTTTGGGACACACAGACGACTTCTGAACCTCAAACAATCGTCATCATCGATTTGAAATTCCGAGTCCTTGTTCGGAACACACTCATCCCATTTCGCAACCAACTCATCGTTGACTTTCTGAGCTTCACGAATTTGACGTATCAATAATGGTTTGGCTTTCAATTCAGCTACTAACACATTGTCGGGTAGGATAGACAAGTGTACATTCATCACTTGCAAGGCAAATAGTGATTTCCGGCTTAAGGCATCCGCAACCACATTAGCCCTTCCCGGGTGATAATCAATAACGAGCTCATAATCTTTTAACAACTCGAGCCATCGCCTTTGTCGTAGATTTAAGTCTCTTTGGGTCATCAAATATTTGAGACTTTTGTGATCCGAATACACATGGCACTTCTCACCAAATAAGTAATGTCGCCATATCTTTAAGGCGAATACGATGGCAGCCAATTCGAGATCATGGGTTGGATAATTTTTCTCATGTGGCTTTAATTGCCTCGACGACAGGCCACAACTCGTCCTTCTTGCATCAATACGCAACCCAACCCAAGTAGGGATGCGTCACTATAAATGACAAACTCTTTGCCCGATTCGGGTTGCACTAGAATTGGGGCTTCACCAAATAAGCTTTCATTGATCGAAACTTTTCTCGACATTTCTCCGTCCATTCGAACTTAACATCCTTTTGGAGTAGCTTCGTCATTGGCGTGGCTATTGTCGAGAAACCTTTACAAATCGTCGGTAATAACCGCAAGCCCCAAAAGCTCCTAACTTCGGTAACATTCCTTGGTGGTTTCCTATCGACTATGGCGAATTTTGTTCGGTCCACCACGACACGATGCGGACACCACGTGCCCCAAAAGCTAACCTCTTTCAACCAAAATTCACATTTATTGAACTTTGCGATAATCGCTTATCTCGTAAGATTTGCAACACTAGCCTCGGTGTTCAAGATGCTCGGCCATCTCTCGAATAGACCAAAATGTCATCGATAAATACAACTACGAACCGATCTAAGTATGGCCTGAAAATTCTATTCATTAAATCCATAAACACCGCAGGGCATTAGTGAGCCCAAACGGCATCACCAAGAATTCAGAGTGACCGTACCTCGCTCTAAAAGCGGTTTTGGGTATGTCCGATTCTCGGACCCTCAACCGATAGTACCCGACCTCAAATCTATCTTTGAAAACACCGAGGCTCCTTTAATTGATCAAACAAATCGTCAATTCGTGGCAATGGATATTTATTCTTTATCGTCACTTTATTGAGTTGACGATAGTCGATCTGCGCAACCTCATGGTTCCGTCCTTCTTCTTCACAAACAATACAAAAGCGCCCCATGGAGAAAAACTCGGTCGAGCGAAACCTCTATCCGTCAATTCTTGCAATTGAACCTTCAATTCCTTTAATTCCGTTAATGCCATACGATACGGGCTATTGAAATCGGCGTAGTACCGGTACAACTTCGATGTCAATTCCACTTCTCGAACCGGTGGCAATCCGTAACTCCTCGTGGAAAACATCCGAATACTCACAAACCACCGGTACCGATTCGAGTTTCCTTTCCGTCTCTTTACTTCCAAACACATACGCAAGGTATGTTTCACACCCTTTTCACATACCTCCGAGCGGTCATAGAAGATATTATCATCGGCGCTCCTTTTAAATCAAGAGACTCGACTCGGACTACCTCATTATTTGCACTCCTCAAATCAATGGTTTTCCTTTTGCGATCCACCACCGCATCATGTACGGTCACCAATCCATACCAAGAATAACATCAATTCATGAAATGGTAGAAGCATCGATCGGTAGGAAAAGCAGATTCTCGAATTATTAGGGGCATCTCTTGCACACTTTATCAACAAGCACGTATTGACCCAAAGGGTTTGACACTCGAATTACGAACTCGAGAGACTCAACGGTAGAGTCTTCTTGGATGCTAAGGTTTCACATACATATGAGTGAGTAGAGCGGGGTCAATCAATGCAATCACAATAGTATCAAAGAGAGTAAAAGTACCATGATAACGTCGGGGAGGATGCCTCCTCTCGTGCGCTGGATGGCATATGCTCTAGCAGAGCACGGGTCTCGGATCGGACGGCCAGTATTAGAGGCTCCTCTCGATTACCACCCCTACCTCCAGAGATTCTCGGGGCCCACCTCCACCGTCGTTCCACTAGGTCTTGCACCTTGCGTCTTATTCCTCTCATCTAGCTCGTGCAATCTCTAATGAAGTGGTCCTTCGAACCGCATCCATAACAGCCCTATTAATGACTTACCCCAACATTCACCTAGGTGTCGTCTTCCACATTGGGGGCATTCGGTCTCTCTTGACGATTCATCGCCCACACTAGCTACTCAAGTAGCTCGAGTCCGTCAATGGTCTGGCTCTAATGGAAATTCCCGCATCGTCCTCGACTTCTTGGTGTCCTCCCCGAACCTCTTTACGCCGAGAACGGAGCTTTACTCACGATCTTTTACGGTAATCTCTTGCTTCAAATTCAGCCTTCTTCTTCTCCTTCCCAAGTTCTTCCGCCTTGCGTGCTCGTTCGACTAGTGTCATGAACTCCTTTATCTCCAAAATTCCCACTAGTAACTTTAACTCTTCATTCAATCCTTCTTCAAATCTTTTGCACATCGCAACCTCATCAGCCACACACTCCGAGCATACCGACTAAGTCTTACGAACTCATATTCAGATTCAGATACGGTCATCCGCCTTGCTTGAGTTCCAAAAATTCCTTACGCTTCGATCGATGAACCGTTGACTAATGTATTTCTTTCAAATTGGATTGAAAGAAATCCCAAGTAACTCGTTCATTTGGGACTATGGAAATTAAAGTCCTCCACCAATAGTAAGATGAGTCTCATAACAAGGATATAGCACACTTAAGACATTCATCGGTGTGCATGACAGTTCATCTAACACTCTAATGGTGTTATCGAGCGAACTCGGCCTTTTCGGCATCATCGGTAACTATGGCCTTGAACTCCTCGGCCCCGCTTCCTAATCAAGTCCACGGTGGTTTACTCACCTCACAGGATCAATAACTGGAGGCATTGCGGGCTCTTGGGTGGAGTATTTAAATTCGGGAATAGTTGGACAGCCGGGTTGGTTCGGGCATATTGCGCGACCCACTCATTCATCATAGTGAAGAAGGCTTGTTTCGCCCTTCATTTTGATTATTCGCGGATGACCGAGGCTCAACAGCGGTGTCCCTTGCGCGGAGCAGCCGCTACACTTTCAACGTCATCCGCCAAGGGTCTCTCTACCCGGGTTCCATTTACTAATCAAAACAAAATTTCAACCGTCAAGTCATCACATTTTTAAGCACTAACAATTTGGCATGTATAGCAAGACTCACACGCTATGGTAGTCCTAGAATCGACTAAACCATAGCTCTGATACCAATAAAATTGTAACACCTCTAACTCGTGACCGACGCCGGTGTCGGACACGAGGGGTTAACGGCCAAACCCTCTCAAGATACCAACCAATTTGACATTACCAGTCAGGCTGGAAAACTGCATCACCGTCGCCTTAAAAATCATATCTCGAGTTTCAAAACTCGGAAACTGGTTTCATAAATTTTCCCTGAATTTAGACTCATATACCCATCCATGGATTTATTTTTAGAATTTTTGGTTGGGCCAATTGGTACAGTTTATTAGTTAAAGTCACCCATGTTACAGGGACCGACTGCTCTGACCTTCGCGCGTTACAACTTGAATATCTCTCTGTACAGGGCTTTAATACTGGTGCCGTTTGTTCTAATGAAACTAGACTCAAAATGGAATCTTTACATATAAGGCATGACTCCTAATTCTTTCTGGATAATTTATGGTAAATTTTCAAAGTCGCGACAGGGGACCCAGAAACCGTTCTGGCCCTGTCTCACGAGAACTTTAATATTTCCCAGTATACTGCTCATATGGTCGTTTCGTTTCGTCCATATAAAATAGATTCATCAAGGTTCAGTTCCATAATTTACTCACTATTTAATTCAACTTCTACTATTTTTAGTGATTTTTCAATCTCATCTCACTGCTGCTGTCCGCAACAGTTACTGCAGAGACTATGCCAATTTCATGAATTTTTCCTTGGCCTTAATCATCCATCATACATGACACAAATTATGGCCACCTTATCAAAATTTGAGTTTCTAAGACTCGTGGCTATAGGTTCTAGCATCCCACTCGACGACCACATAGGCCATTTTCACATGGCTTAAAGTTTACAACCCATAATTCGACAAAATATAATAGCCTATACATGCCAAATGTTCTTCAACAACAAAAACAATACCACAAGATTTCAGCCGGTGTGATGACTTCAACGACGGTTCCGAGCACGCAACAATACGAGTCCAAGAGACCTAAAATGGGTGACAAGAAAACACCGAGTGAGTTTACAACTCAGTAAGTCATAAGCATTCATCAATCCATCGATAAAGTTACTACTACATGTACAACAAATGAGGCTAGGTACTCGTCCATATCGAATCTATACCATAATACCTCGGACCTTTCGGTCCAATCTCGCACCAATTCATACATCCACATTTCATATTCTACACAACAAGATAATCAAGCATTTTTTTACACATTAACTCATTTTCCAGCACAACCATACAATTTCAATCATCACATAGATTTAAGGCTTACCAAATTCAACCCCAAGCATGAACGTATTCTCTATTCGTCATGAGCTCGAGGTACTTACCCGATCCGCTGTCCGGGATTAGCTCGATAAATGTCGCACACTCAGTGCCAATTGTAATGCAAGAGCATATAGTGAATCCGCACACTTAGTGCTATATGTATTCAACTAGCACACTTAGTGCTATATAATCAAACCCGCACACTTAGTGCTGTACAATTTTAAACCCGCACACTTAGCGCCAATCTTGTCACCGTGTCCATTTATACCCGCACACTTAGTGCCGAGACCAATACCTTATGTATTTTGCTGCCTTTATACATTCAACAATGGCATCATTCCATACACATACATTTCCATTTACACACCAACTCATTTAAACACATTTGCATATATATATTGATCATTTAAATCAACACCAAATATACGCTTAATGACTTACCTTGTGTTGGGTAAAACAGTCCAAGTCGGCTACTCGATGACCTTCGTCTTTCCCTTGCTTGATTCTCCTTCTTTAACTCCTTGAGCTTAATCAATAAATCAACTAGTTTAACCCTCTTGCTAAACATTCATAATTCAATTACACATGCATATGTATGTTTGTATATTCGGCAACCATCCTCACTTATTACCCATTTGGTCAACAATCTAAGCCAAGATAAGGCTTCAATATGGTTGCCTCTAACCGAATACATGCACACCAATCTACTTCCTTTGGCCGAATATGCATGTCTATGTGGAGGCTAATTTTACACTTAATACTACACAAAAAAACAGCATACATTTTCCTAATTAACGATTACATATTGTAGTTCTATACACATCTCTCATTTATTTCATAACCGAAACAACATCACAAGCAAATAGACACCTTAAAATAGTATACATGTCATACCAATTCATCATGTGCAAACATATATTCATGTAGGTGCAATGGCCGAATTCTCAAGTGGCTTATATCCAAATATACACACATATCCAAAGCTTAAATCTTACTTACCATGCAACATGCATGAATCATACTTATGGATACAACATGGCGAATACCACAACACCATACCGTTTCAATTTGGTCATGGTTAAACAAAGAACTTAGTATCTCATTCAAAATGCTAAAAGAAAATCTAAGAATCCTCAATCCACCATCACATGAATCATTATCAAGCTTGATATTTAGCATGCAATGGCATTAACACCATATTCACTTTGGCCGAATTTCATTCCCATGACATAACAAAGATTTGAACCATGGGCTAACAAGAACATCAAGCTAGCAACTAAAATATACATGAATCTCATGGCAAAACATCAAACTTACCTTAATCTAGGTACAAGTATGGCCAAACCTCTTCCTAAACCTCTTCCAAACCAACATGAAACAAGAATTCCTTCCTTCTTCCTTAGAATTTTCAGCCCAAAGGAAATGAAAATGATGAACAAAAATTCTTCTTTCTTTCTCCACACTCACGGCAATGGGCATGCATGAGACCATTTTTTCTTTTTTTTTTGTTCCTTTCATTATTAAATTCCCATGCTCACTATTTTATTTTTTCTTACATACACCATTGTTCCAACATGTTTTATGACATGTTTTTACCCATAATCTCTTGTCATGGCCGCCACTAACTATTAGGGGGAAATTTGACATGCAAGTCCTCCCTTTGGCTACATGCACTATTAGGTCCTTATAGATTAGCCTATCACTTTTCAAAAGTGTCACACAAGTCCTACTAACTGAATTCACATGCTATCGGCTAAATCGAAGCTTGAAATTTTCACACATTCATAATTACATATTCTAGACAATAAATATTACGTTCAAACATTTTGGTGACTCGGTTTAGCGGTCCCGAAACCACTTCCCGACTAGGGTCAATTTTGGGCTGTCACAATTCAAACCAAGACTACCATACAGAATAACATGTATTAATCCTATATATAGACTACATAACCGAACATAATACAATCAAAGGTTACCGAATCAAAGGTTGGATAGTGTGAGCTTCGAGACGATCTAATTGATACATTTCGTAAGCTGTCAACTACAGAAAAAGAAAACAACAACAGAGTAAGCATTTCAAAAACTTAGTAAGTTCATAGGCATTTAATAACAACTTAACTCACTTTACATATAAATATAATAAGTAATTCAACTTGACAGATATGCCTAATCACGGTAACACAATTCAACAAGGTGTGTTTATCATATAACATATCTTATAGCCATGTAACATTTGAAAATTCAATCTAGTATTGTTCACATGAAGTTAAAAATCTAATATCATTTTCAATATCCATTCAACTTTTAACAAACTATATCTAATATCATTTCATTTCCGTTTTCTCACCTTCCATTTACCAAATAACCTGAAGTGCTGAACAGAAAGCACTGAACTGCTGAACAATTAATAAAGTAACCAATAATTCAATTTTATTATGAGTTTGATTCTCATTTTATCGATCTCAATATCACCAATTCATAAACCAAGATATCATTTCATACATAGCATAGCATGATTCGTCTCAATTTCAAGCCAATTTCATAATTTCACCAGGTTTCCCGATTTTCAATTTAGTCCTCTATCTCGATAATAAATCAAGTGCATACCAATATGATTCGATAAATCATAATCAGCTATCAATTCATTAGTTATCTTAATTTTTTTTCATTGTATTCAATTTATCATTTCTTTACGATTTTGTTTATATCTCACATTTTGTACCAAATTGCAAACAGTTCAAATTACTATCTAATATACATCAATTCATAATGAAATTATATAAAAATTTAAATACAATCATGCCATATAGACTTTTCTGGTTAAATCAACAACAACCAAGGCATCAAGGACTAATCCATTATTTTGCCTTTTCCTCGATTATCCTCCGATTGATTCAAATCTCGATCTATATGATAATTCATTTCCATTTATCAATTCCAAACATCTTATAACAACCTATTTTAAAAATAAGTCATTTTAATTTCATTTTTAAAACGTTTCCTAAAGTTTGATATTTTTATTCAATTTAGTCCCTAAAACTGAAATCACAATTACTTTTAAATTTGAGCATCAATTTCATAACCAATCTCAATTTCATCTTGCTATATCCCTTATTATCTATAATTACATAAATTTAACATCGATTTCAAATTTTTTACACTTTACTCCCTATGTTCAAAAACTCGTAATTAAACTTTACAAATTAGTCCTTTTTTTCATTTCTAAGCTTAAAATCTAACAGATTAACACCAATTTCATCAAGTATTCAACAATGGAAACTTTTGAAAACATTAATGATTTTACAAATTGGAACACATGCTAGCTAAATCAAGCTCATAGTACCTCTAAAACATAAAATTTACAAGAAATAGACTTGTGTACTTACCAATTTAAATGGCTGAAATGCTTGAACATAAAAAAAAATGGCTTCTTAGGTTTCTTTTTGTTCATATGGTGGAGGAGAAAAGAAAATAAAGATGACAACATTTGTTTTATTATTTATACTTACATTAATATTAATTAAATTAGTTTAATTTACAAAAATCATATTTTATTAAGTTAATATATTGATATCATAATATAATGCAAAGTTAGTGGATTCCACCCCCAAATCCCACTAACCAACAATAAGAAAAGGTTCAAATGCTTAATTGGTCCTTTAGTAAATTAAAAATCCGTAACGATTAACTTTTACCACTTTTACAATTTAATCATTTTACCTTAATTAACTATCTAAATGACAAAATTAATGGACCAAACTTTAATTAACCTCTATACTAATATCGTGAATATCAAATAATAATATTTACGAACTCAATCATCAAAAATGTGGTTCCAAAATTGTTGTTTCCAACACCACTGAAAAGCAGGCTGTTACACACAAAAACTTTCCTGTGATTTTCATGCATGCAATAAGTAGGTTTCACTTGATTATTTTATCAACTTTAAGCATGTGCATGGTGTAAGCTTTTAACATGTGAAGAAAAGAAGGGGTAGTTACTTTGCAAATAGAAATTATGGTTAAAATAGTGATTGAAACTGTGAAAACAACTTAAACCATGAAATCAAAAGTGCAAAAATGTAAAGATGAACACCGAGATTGTTTACGCAATTCAACCTCAATTTACGTCTGCAAGGCCTTGCCCAATGCATTGATCCACTATCTTTCTCATGGTACAAACAATGATTTAAGTCTTTGCATCAGTCTAACTCTCACCAATTTAGTGACCTTTCCATTGTACAAAAATAATGCACACATAAAATGTTCCTAACTTGAACAAATTTGTGCTCTCTTTATATCTCATTTTTTTTCGATTATCCTTTAACCTAGATAAAACTTAACTTTATATACTACTTAAGTTTTGCTTAGATAAGATTAATAATCTAACCACTCTTCTATAAAGTAAAGCTAAAAATAAGCATAAGATAATAATTCCATAAGAGTTATTGTAATCAATGTATTCACATATAGAAAAGTGACTTTACTTATTCCGCAAGTAACCAATCTTCAAGTCTTCAATTTCAACTCAATTGGTTTCCATGTTTTAGGATCTAACTCATCCAAATATCTTCAAAACAGATAGCCCAATGCTTTTTTTCTAAAATATGCCAACTTTGAAAATAGGCAAGTATGGCAATGAAACAATGCCTCAAGTTGTGGCCATTATTTCAACCACAGAAACAACCACAAAATTTTTCCTTGCCTTCAAATGTGTCAATAATCTCCCCCTTTGGAAATTCTTGAACAAAACATATACAGAAAAAATAAAATCATTATAGTTACACATTCTCCCTAAAAGACCCCCTCAATCAAAAAATCTTTATCTACTTCATCTCAAAGCACTTTAACCATAGATGAAAATAGTAACACAATAAAAACAAAAATATAAGCTTGTTAACGTTATCCAAAACATGTAAGGGCAAGAGACAAAATTATTGGATTGATTGAATCACCACACTGTATTGACGAGAATTGGAATCCTAAGTTTGTGATTATTGTTGCCCAAAAAGATGTGGTTATTGTTACTTAAAAACTTCATATTGCATCATACTCACTCACGATTACCCTTTTTAGTTCAATGATTGCAAAGGGATCACTGAAGCTGCCTAGCCAAGATATTTAACTTCATGGCCAATAGTTTACTGTTGCATGCTTTAAGGTCCTCGATCTATCTCGTTTTGGTAGCAATCTCATCCAAAAGAAACTTGAGGAAACCCTGACAAAATAGAAGCTAATGTGCTTGAGGAACTAGGAACTGTGCTAGAATTTGTGTGTAACACCCCTTGCCCAACTTGATCGCCAGGTCTGAGATACGGGATGCTACAACCGTTGCTGAAGCAACTATGGTCGAATAACATGTAATATAAACATAAATCATACAAAACCATCATTACAAATAATAAATTTCATTACAAAATCTTTCTCGAGTTTTATACGAACTTATGTATGCTCTAAAATTAACATGGAATCACATTAGGACCAAATTGCAACATTTTCAAAATTTCAAAACGACATTGTGACATGATTAATTCCTCACGACGTGATCGTTTGTTTTGCCTCATTGTGATGACGGGGTTTCTCGTCACATCGTGGTCCAAAACCCAGATCTCGTTGCGATGATCATCTTTTGACATCACGATGTGAACTCTGTTTTTGGCACAAAATAGGCCTTTTGGTACCTCTTTCAACTAACTATACCATTTTACACAATTGGTGCATCAGTACAAAATTTCTCCTACATAAAATCATACCAATTACAAGCCAAATGCATGCCATTTATCCAAATCCAAACATTCATTTCAACCTACCACAATTTTGGCATCAAAACTAAACAATTCAACTAGATCAAATTCAATCTATCTAACCTTGCCATATAACTATTCAAAATTATCGTTAATCATACCATTTTATCCACAAAGTTGGCATTCAAATGTCACATTTAGAGCTTTATCATATTACCAAAACATACACTATTCTATATATGGACATTAGTTTTCCAAAATCAAACATTAACCAAGTTTAAAACAACTATCTAGCCAAAGTAAACTCATATAACTATAACACCTATGTACATGCCACATAATCGAGCTTAAATGAGCAAAAGCCTATTGAGTCAATAGCAAGATAGTGTGAGCTTCGAGGTGATCCTATTGACGAGTTCCGCAAACTGACAATGTATAGAAATAGGAAAAACAACTAGGTAAACATTTCAAGCTTAGTAAGTTCATAGGCATTAAAACAAATAACTTACCTTAATTTATAATTAAACATAACAATCTAATTAACTTGATACAATTTTCCTGACTTAACATTTCACAACGATAAGTTGAGTTGTCACATAACCAACTTATATAACAATGCAATATTTAATACGCTATCCAATTTAGTACAATTCACATAAAATTCACAATTCAATTCCATTTGTGATATCAAAACATCAAATTTCCATTTTGAACATAAAATTTGTATCAATTAATTTTCATTTCTCTTTTACACTAATCATTTAGCCGATGAACTCTAGTAAATAAACTCAGATACACGAGTAACTACACCATACCAAAGAGCATCGAAGTGCTAAACAGAGAGCACTGAAGTGCTAAGCAAAGAGCATTGAAATGCTTATCAAAGAGCATTGAAGTGTTGATCAGAGAGAATTAAAGTGTTGAACCCATACAAGCACACAAATAACCCTATTGGCATGCTAATCGTATCCTAATCGTTTATTAAGTTCACAGAAGCATTAATACTATATTTGTAACATTTAAATCACTATAGTGTCGTCATATACATATCATCCCATCATAAAATAATTTCATATTTGCTAAGGCACAAATAACACATATTACCGTTTCTTTATAATTTAGTCCATGTCTCACCTTTTTATACCAAATTGTAACCAATTCAAAATTACAAAAACACACAAACAAATTCATAATTCAAACATATTTAAATTACTATTACATATCAATACATCATATGAACTTACCTGGTAGAAACTACAATAACAAGATGTCGAGGACTAATCTCTAATTTTTTCCTTTCCTCGATTATCTTTCGGTTAGTTCAATTCCTGATCTATATGATAATTCATTTCAATTTATCAATTCCAAATACTTTATAACATTATATTTTATGCATATGATAGTTCAATTTCATTTCTAGATTGTTCCCTAAAGTTTTGCATTTTATTCAATTTAGTCCCTAAAACAAAAATTACTATAACTTTCAAACTTGAGCTTTGATTTCAAAACCGATCTCAATTTCATCCTTTTGCAACCCTCTAATATCTATAAAAATAGATTAAATATTTACACTTTAGTCCTTATATTAAAAAACTAGCAATTAATCTTTACAAAGTATCCATTTTCATTTCTAAGCTTAAAATCTAATAAATTAACCCCAATTTCGTCAAGTATTCATCAATGGAAACCTTTAGAAACTTTAACAGTTTTGAAAATAAAACAAGGATTAGCTAAATCGAGCTCCCGCGATTTTAGAAACATAAAATTTATGAAAAATTGACTTTTAATCAACTTGCATGCAATGGTCGAAAAGCTTGAAACTAAAACAATGGCTTCTTGGATTTCTCTGTAGTATTTTCGATGGAAGAAAAAAAATGAAAGATGGTAATTTTTATTTTATGTTTTTAACATATTAAAATGCTTTAAATTTTAATTTATTAATATAATTAATAAAACTAACACAATAACCGCTTATTATATCACATATGGTCTAATTGCCATTTAAAAACATTGGCTTAATTTTTAAATAAGTCCTTTTAACTTTTGAAAACTAAAATCTAAAGTGATTAAACTTTTGTCACTTTTACAATTTAATCATTATACCTTAATTGACTATCAATTTAATAAAATTAAGGACTGCAATTCAATATACTTCTAAATTAGACTTGTAAATATTAAATATTTATGGACTCGATCATTGGAAAAAGGATTCTAAAACCACTAAAAAATGAGTTATTACATTGTACCAATAGTTTCAAGCACTGTTGCGTCTTCAGTAAAGGTTTCTTTCTCTTGCACATTGCCAAGGTCTAAGGGAGGATGCCTCCCTTTTAAACACTTGTGATAGAACTTTAGTTTTGGAGGAATCTTGTCATACTTCTCAGTAGACTTGATAATTTTATCATTTTGCAAAAACAAGATTTGGAATATAAGAGATGGATAAAGAAGACTAAGCTTACTGTAAACATTTTTAGCATGGCGACATATCTTTGTGAAGATCAAGTCGTCAATATCAAATTAGATTCCTACTCCCACCTTCATTAGCTAAGCAATCATCTTCTTGGTCACATTATGCCTTTGGTTCTTGGGCAGCCAATTCCTCTTGGTTATGGCATAGAGTGTAGCATAAGTTGGTTCTAAGGCTGATAAGTGATGTTTTAAACCAACAGGCCATGTGAGGTGAACTCCATTTATGATCTAAGTCGTAATAATGTCTTTAGATTCCCTAAATTTCACATCGTTGGTACAAGAATGGTGGAGTAAGTGTTTGATTTGTGCAAGACCAAACTTGTACCATTTGCCTCACACATATACCTTGTGATGCAACTTGTCAGTGTGGTTATCAATGGTTTGAAATAGGTTGGCATAAAACTCTAGTACTACCTGCTTGACATATGGCTTGAAAAATCAAAAAGAGATAATTAAATCATTCTTCTCCAGAATTGAATCGATGGCACGATCACCAAAGTTTTTCTCATCAATATTCTACTCCTCAATAATATTATTCTTGGTCAATAAGGCATATCTTTTGGCACTAGCAATGGTGATGTAAAATTTTTCATAGGTTTGTAGAAGCTCTTCTTCATATTGCTTTCTTTCTTTCTCGAAATACTTTCGAGGATCAACATCTCTCAAGCTATTAGCGGGCTACTTTGGTGAGAGAGGCACATTAGGCCTCTTTGTTTTTACCATATTATGAAGCATCAGTTTCTTGATAGGAACACTGTCATCAGAGTCTGCCTTGAATGCCATCTTGATTTGAGTAAATCCTTTTGGGATTGGGAGAGGCCTTTGCTTTCCTTTTTCTTAAATAGTAACCTTCATTTTACTAGCCAATAAATCTTGTGGTTTTTTGTTAAACTGCAATGACTACTTTATCTATGTTAGTAACTACGGTCACATTTGTGATCACCACTTCTTTATCATTGATTTGTCATAATTTGATAAATTAGACTCTTCAATACACTTGAGGAGCTTATTCTCAAGAAATTAAAGTGTCTTTTATATGTTCTTGTTGATTTTTAGTTCTAAGCATTAATAAAAAATTTTGTTTAGTTTTACATTCGTTTGAGACCCAAATTGGCCAAACTTGTCATGGGGAACTTAACAATGTGATTAAGTTGGTGTAATGAGACAATAAGGGCCCAAACTCGATGAGAGCGTCATTTAGAGTGAGTATCACAACACCAATTCCATGGAAGTCATGATGTCCCTGAAGGTGCTAAAGTGAAGAAATTGAGTCCTTTTTCAATGGTATCATGACACCAAGACCCCCAAAACCCCAACTTAGCTACTGTTTTGGGTGTCGCGATATAACGCCACCTAAAGGGTGGAAAATTACAAGGCAATTTTGTGTCCAAACAAGCTTAAGTATTTCTTTCATTTAAGTGCATAATGGTCAATTTTAGGTTAAATGCTAGTATACTATAAATACTAATTTATAAGCTTTGGAAGACAGATTTTTTAGGCTGAACATCTTTCTTTAATTTCATAGTTTTAGGTTAGGTTTTCTTTTTCATTTCTTTTCATTTTTAGAATAGGTTTATACTAGATTTTTTTTTTTTGTTTTCTATTTATTCTTTTATTCTTGAAGACTATTGATCTACCACAATCCATTGCGGCAAATTAAGGTCTTTCCAGTATCAAACAAGCTTGTTTTATAGCATTTTTATATTTTTATTTCATTTTCGATTTTTATTTCTTTGTGTTTAATTTATGTAAAATAAGCGTTTTTACGCAATTTTGACTTATGTAATGACATAATGGGACATTATGGGCCTAGGGATGATCTAATGACTTTATTTAGTGTCTAGAACACTATTTTCAAGCTTAGAAGACAAGGGACAACTGCAGTGTCGTGACACTAAGAAGACAAGGCCACTACACAGAAGTTGATTAGATATATGTGCGAGAAGGGTTCGTGAGATGTTTCTTTTTCTTTCAAGATGACCTTTTAATTTTTTTTATTTTCCTTGAATATTAAATGTTATATGTTGGTTGTTCTTCATAAGCAAACTGGAAGCTAGAGATTCTTGGATTAGATAGAGGATGTTCCATCTCCTGGTAAGTCTAGTAACTTTGCATATTAAGAGTATGAATGTTATGAGGTATATAGGTAGTAAGTTACAAATAACAAGCTTTGTATAGGGATTTTCTATAGAAGAAATGTTAGCAATCTAATTGTAAGTAAGTTTAATGGTGAGTTCATGCTCTTTAAGCAATTGTTGCTTCTAGATTGAATTAGATGTTTGAGTCTAGAGCTGGTAGCTACAGCAGTGAGTCCCTAATATTAATTCCTACAAGCTTTTCTAAAAAAAAATCTTTTATGATCAATGTTCTAGAATTAGTGAATGAGTTCATGAATGATTGCTGGAAAATAAGTATGTATTTCTGATATAAGACTTTGTGAGTCTAGATTATGATGAATTATGTGTATGGGTGTATGCGATTCCATGAAACAATTATGTGTGTATGTGCCTGGAATGAATACTCTGTGATGTAATTGTATTGATGTGTATAAAGCATGTATTGAAGTATGATTTGGTTAAGAAAATGAGTTACCTTACTTGAATATTATTTATATTGCATATGTGATGTGAGATTGAAAATGTTTGGGCACGGGGTGTATCTGAGTGTGGAGAGGTTGTGATGTGAGTTTGGCCACCGTAGTAGTATTTGGTGAAGTTCGTAAAGACAATAAACACGAATTTGATAGGAAAATTTTCAAGAATATTTCATAGTCGTGGCACATTCTAAAAAGGGTGTATAAGTCGCATCTATTGACTAGGGTTCTCTGTATGTCCCAAGGTGATGATGGGCAAACCTCACGTGATGTGAGTTTAGGCAAATCCATATCGCAAACACGATAGTTCAAGGGGTGCCTGGGTGGCATTCTGTTAGCCTTTATGATCTATTCTGATTTGGCCTTTATGGCGTGTTCTGTTAGCCTTTATGGCATTTTGTTAGCTTTTATGGCATTTTGTTAGCCTTTGTCACATTATGTTAGACTTTATGGCGTACTCTATATATTTCCTTTGTGGCATATTCTATGTGTAGTGTAATAGCCCATTTTTTAGTGAAATCAGAACAATGGTTTTGGGACCACAAATTCGAAGTAAAAATATTTATTTTATTATTTCTTTAAAATCTACAGCATGATAGAATAATTGCATGAAAATTTTGTTAAGAAATTTTATCGATTGAGTGCTCAATTTGTCTAGAAGAACTAAATTGCAATAGGTGCAAAACTTGAATTCTATAAGTTAAAGGTGTCTAATTGTTATAAAACTTTAAATTGGAGGTCCTTAAATGGTAATTAGACCATTATACTTCATAATTGACAAAAATAGGCATGGCTAGGTAAAATTTGAAGGTTATGCATTTAGGGCATTTTGGTCATTTGGTAAGCAAAAACAAAATAAATCAAATAAAAGAGTCCATCTTCTCAATTTAGTCCCCCTTAGCCGAATTTGAAGAGTCTCTATAGCTAGGGTTTTGGCCAAGCTTTTGAGCCCGATTGTAAGTCCGTTCTTATCCCCGTTTTTAACTTTTTTATATTTTTGAGATCGTTGTAACTTGATTTGGCTATTTCAAGGACTAATTTGAAAGAAACACAAAGTCTAAAATTTTACCCATGATGAATATGTTTGTATTTTGATGTTTAAGGGTAGAAAATGAAAGACTATTGATAGATAAATAACTTTTACAAGGTAATTTTTGATGAAAACTTGATTAGGGACTAATATGAAAAGTTGTAAAATTGGAAGAAAAATTCTGAAATTTTATGCATGCATATGCTGTAAAATTTGTAATAGGGCTTTGGTTAGACTTGGAATAGGGAGTAATTTTTATAAGTTTCATTTCCAAGCCCAGGGACGAAAATAGAATTTTTGGAAAAGTTAGAGGGAAAACGGTAATTTTTCCTAGGAAGTAAATTGAGTCCGTTTAAGTATGAAATGTATGAAATTGACGATTAAATTCATTTATATAGATCAGAAATCACAAACTCGAGGCGAGATCGAGGAAAAGAAAACATTTCGGATTAGTAAACTTTTACGCGAACAAGCATCGAGGTAAGTTCATGTAACTTAATCGGACATGTAATTATGTTAATTAATTTTTGTGTTATATGTAATGTAAATTATGTTGATGTACTTCACTTATATGCTATGATGAAAAATGAAAATAAGCTTGAAATGGTGATAAAGGTTTAGTCCCGATTTAATGTTGAATTCCAATGATTGTACGCACTTTCCTGAAACTAATAAGGTCCTGAATTTGTTGCGGATGGGATTTAGCTCAGATGAGTAATCCCATTGATCTTGTTACAGAAAGGATTTATCCTGGACGGGTAATCCTGATATAATACTTCTCGAGTATACGTTATGATTAGGGTTTAGCCTGGACCAGTAATCCTAATCGAGCCTTTGAGCTTACGCTATACAAAGGATTTAGCCTGGACTGGTAATTCTGTTAAACGAAATATAACTCGAGAGAGTGTTTCTTGGTTAAGTGCCCTAAAGGGTATCTCTGAATAAGAAATTAATGAATTGTTGAATCGTACACTTCGAGTGTACTACTTGAGCATTCATTAGAATTCAACAATTCAACAGACATAAAATTCTTCACATGGCACAAGAACTTTGAGATAAATCAATAATGACTTGAACGAATATTGCTTAATGAGCTCATCTATATTACTTGATTTATATAAAGATTTTGGTCACTAACATGTTTGATTGAATGTATGTGCTTAGGCAAATTTAGCCAAATGGATGGAAACATGATGTTGTATGTTTAGATTTAATAATCAAGATTGGTAAGTTTAATTTCTGTTATACGAACTTACTAAGCATGAAATGCTTATTCCTTTTATTTTTCCCCTGTCTTATAGTGCTCGGAAGCTCGTGAAGGTTGGGAGATCATTGGAGCATCGTCACACTATCAGCTAGCTATCTTGGGTATCTATAGTAGAATCATTTTGATATAATGGCATGTATAGGACAATTTGGCCAATGGTGGCTTAAAATGTTATTTTGTAACCTAGTCATTAGAATGGCTAGTAATGGTCCATTTTGGGTATGATTAAGTAAGCTTTTATGATGATATACATACACACATGTTACGTTAGGCTTAAGGTGAAGTTGTGTTCATATAGGCATGAAATGGTATGTCTTCATGAATGATGGATTTGTTCAATTGGAATGCTTGAAATGGTTGGAATTGGTTGAGTGTTTTATGTGCAGGTTTTGGGGTGATTTTGGGTGAGAAATGAAGCTAGGAAATGGATTCATTTTGTCCACACGGGTGTGTGCCTAGATCGTGTGTAACACACGGGCTGGTAACATGCCCCTGCACCTTAATTTTGAGAAACAGAATGCTTAGAATTGGGAACATGGGCAAATACACGGACGTGTGTCTCAGCCATGTATGCCACACGGCCTAGAGTACAGGCGTGTGTCTTGGCCGTGTGAAACTTGCACCTAATTCGAATTAAATTAAATAACCACACAGCCTAGCACACGGACGTGTGACTTAGCCATGTGATCTCAATTTGTTCATGAGTTACAAATCAGAGAGTTACATAGGGTCAGGACACAAGCGTGTGTAACCACACAGCCTGCCCACACGAGCGTGTGACCTCTGCATAGTGGAAAATTTTTTAAGTTCTGTAAAAATTCCTAAAGTTCTCGGTTTAGTCCCGAACCACTTGTATTAGGGACTTTATGATTTATTACAAATAGTTTTAATTTGGACGCAAATTTATGGGTTGGAATTGTATGATTGCTGGTTATGTGAGTCCGGCAATACCTCGTACCCTATTCCGATGTCAAATACAGGTAAGGAGTGTTACATGTCGCCTTTATGGCGTATTATGGTTAACACTAGTTCTGTACTCTGGTAAGTCTATGTTATGGATATGATTTGTCTGAACCTTTACTGTGGAAAGTTTTGTGATAAAATTGAAGAAGTCTTAAAAGAAGTTTCTTGAAAAGAAGTATGATTCAATATGTTAAATGAGGGTATCCGCGGTGGTTATATGCCAGTATAGTAAATGGGCGTATTCAATATAAGAGTTTGTCAATTTAAATTATCATGCTATTAAAGTGGAATTCTAAGCTAACCGATATTCATTATATCTGCATAGTATTATGTCTTATTCTGAGCTTTGATAGAATCTGAGTTGGTCATTATACCAGATGTCTTATGCCCTGTAATAAATACGTGCATAATTCTTCTAAACGATCTGGAAGGTTCTCCATCAGTGTGAGTATGTATTGGGTTGAATTAAGGTATGGTCTAAATTATGATTTGATTTAGCAAGATCAATATGGGTATTCATCAAAAGTATGACATTAAGTGGTATTCGCCAAGTATAGTGCCTGGGATTATCTGTTCGTAAATAATTGTTTAAAGTTATCTGAATAGGAAAGAAAAAGATAATATCGGTTCACAATACCTGAAGTCAGCCAAGTAGTTGGATGAATAAGGATATGGCATGAATGATAAGTAAAGTATAAGTACGAAACTATATAACTGACAATGTGAAGGTATCCATCAAAGATATATATATATATATATATATAGGGAGATTCAAACATTCAAGATGAAGAACTTATCAAGAAAGTTTAAAAGGTATATTGTGATTAGAACTCACTAAGTTCCTACGAACTTACTAGTGATATGTTTATGTTTCAGGAATTACTATTTAATTGAGAGGACTATGAGAGACAATGTTAGGAATGCGTCAGAGATGTTGCAAATGGGGATAATATGCATACCGTGGGTGTTTTGAAAAATTGGGGTTTAGTAAGACTACACCCTAGGAGTCTGTCTTTTGTAAATCATGTGTTATAATAAATTATAGAAAGTTTGAAGCAATATGTATATTTTTAATTAATTACTTTCCTTTGTTCCTTAATGTGGAGTCTTTCATTAAAATAAAAGGAAAAGGATTTTAATTAAGGGGTATTTGTTATTTGTTTTACAAAATTTGGTTAAGTAGTTTATGTGGTAACACCCAAGATCCAGACCCAGTGAATCGGGTCAGGTTCAGGGCGTTACAAGTTGGTATTGGAGCTCGATTTAACCGATCCTGTGTTAATGTGAGAAGGAGCCATGTATGCATAGTACGCTGAACCTGGCTTAGTCTCTCAAGTACCTTAAACTTTTATTTGTATGAATCGTGTTTTGTTATGTTTAAGACACTATGATAAGAAAGATTGTAAAGGAACAAACTGATGATTTCATTAACAATTGGGGAAGATTTTACAAGAATAATAGAAAGAGAAGTACAAGGTAAAACAAAAGAAATATTTAATTATCTCCATTGGTGGGCTGATCTATGGGCACAGTAGGGATATCTTTTGTTGCAAGATGCTCTTCAAGATTTTACTCTACATCTGTTGGGTCCTCTTCATTATATTCAGCTCCGGGTGTGATAGGAATAAAAATGTTACTCACTCTGAAAGGTTTCCCATTCTTCACCATTAGGGTGATAAACATTAAAGTTCAGTGACTCAATAGAGATGTCGTTAAGGCAGTTGAAACCCACTCGACTGAGATTAAGAGGACCTGTAGCCACTTGGGTGTGTAGAATCAGGTTGGACCTTCATTTTGGCAGAGCTTTATTAAGACTGTTTTTGGTGTCCTCCTGGAATTTTCTAAAGGCCTCTTCACTGGTCAGGTGTAGACTTTCCTGCTCTGCTTTGTGACATTCCTCCTAAGCTTTGAGCTGTTCCTCCAAAGTAGCTTATTTACCTTTCAGCTAATTGATCTCCTTTTTTTATTGTTCGCACTTAGTTTATGCCTCATTATATTTTCCCTTCAAAGCTGTGACTCAAGTATCAAGTCTTTCAATTAAATTGTTAGACTCTTGATGATCTCGACATAGTTCAGCCATAGAGTCCTTGCCAGTTTTCACAGCCTTTTCCAAATTTTCAATTTTATCATTATATTGATCATTGGTGTTTTGGAGAGCCCAACTCCAAAGTCCATACTCTACAGATAAGGCTTGTGACGCCTTTGCCATGAAGGAAAGGGGGAACTCATTAGGATTGGAAGTAATGTAAGAGGAAAAAGCCTCTTTTAACTGTTAGGGCACTGAATTTTATTGCTGCTTAAAAATGGGACTAAGTGAGACAGAAGTTGGTATTGACTCCAATAGATCACGCAAGGTAAAATCCCTTTTACTTCACTTGAAAGAGCACCATGTGGTAGAGTATTATGAGGAACTATTGATTTAACTAAAGGTATTGCTCTTATAGGATTTTCTATCAATAGAGGATCAAAAAAATAGATTGAAAAGGCTACTTTGTGGGCGAACTCCACAGGTGGTACTAGAATGTAACCCCTTAAACCAGGCCCAGACGTTACGGCCCAATCTAAGCAATTACATGGACCATGATGATGGCCAAAACGTTTTCATAAGAGAAATCTATTTGTCCTTGAAACATGTCAGTTTGAAAATGTCATGTGTTTTAAATAAAATTATTTGTTCATTTTATTTAAAATACTTGTAATATAACTTAATTTTTTTAAAATAAAAAACCTCATTTGCAGTGATATTAATTCTTAAAAATGTTTCATGATCATTTAAAAGCTGAATATTCAACATAAAAATCCATGCAATAATTCAAACATGTCCAAAAAGGAAAATCCCAATGCCACAGTACAAAATTTAAAAGTAAAGTCCCATAAAGTTATTAAACCAACCCAAATCAAAGTCCATAAAAATCTCTTAATGGTATAAAGTCCATAATTTATTGAGAAGATTATATCCGAGAGCATCACTGAGAATCCACATTTGAGTCCTAGTTACGAGGATTAATTGAAACATACACCTAAGATGGGTAAGCCTGCAATCCCATTGTAAGATCAACAAAATATTATATCAACATATTAACACATCAATTAAACACGTCCATTTTAACATCTATATCATATTCGTAGAAACCTCAGATCATCACTAATACGCATACATGAATATATCGTGCCATGCTTATACAACAATGCATATTTTGAAGGATTTCCTTCCCATCTCCGCTACTTACCAATTTTGAGTTTCCAGAACCCGTCTATCCAATAACACACCATTTGTGGACAAGCCACCACATATATGATGATAAATGGCCACATAACACATTGTGGACAAGCCAAAACATAATTACCGATAACAGCCACATAATCATAGATAAACTGCCACATAACTTCTACCTTTCACAAGACCCACCCCATGCATGTGATATGGTCATTTGTCAAATTTAACACATATAATTTACTTTTCACATTTTTCACATGATCATGCTCATAATCTCACATAACACATATTTTTCTATTTTACACATATGCAAGTAAAAATGCTCACATTTTCTTATATCACATATTATTTGCTTTTTATACACTTTAGCATGCTTTAATATATTTTTCATATTAAATCATGGATCTCATCACATACATATATATAACACATATTTAAATCATCAACATATCAATTAAACTATGTATCACATAACATAGAGATGAGATTTGCACACATGTTATTATCACATACATCAACACATCAAAAATCATGCTTTTCATGAAACTAAAGGATTAAGATCACTTACTTGGATTTCCTTTCGATGATTTTTCAACTCCTCTTAGAGTACTTTGTGTACTCTCAAATAGTTCTTTAATAATATATAATTAAAAATGAAACTGACATATTATACACAAATTAAAGACTTAGATCCCACACCTTATATTGTAGATTCAATGGCCACAATCCTACTAAAAGAGATTTCTGTAACACCATTAACCTGTCTCTGTCATCGAATAAGGGTTACGGAGCATTACAGTTCAAAACATAACCTTAATCATCGAAACATGGATCAACATGCAATTCACATATTTATTTTCAATAACGTATTTTGAATATGATAAAAATACTTTTATGGGCCTTAAATCGAGCTTGATTGGCCCTAAAAATAGTTTGGAAACCATCAAGGACTTATTCGAAGAAAATCACAAATTCCAGACAAAACATGCAAAATTGGTGAAATAGGGGTCACACAGCCATGTGTCCAGGCCGTGTGACATAGCTCAGACCGTATAGACATTCGAAATAGGGTTACACGGCCGTGTCATGGGCTGTGTGCCAAATCTACAAACTAAATATTTTCTGAGACACGGTCGTGCCATAAACCGTGTCCCAAACCATGTGAAACCTGCATTTAAAAACAATAAGGACACACAGCCATGCGAACAGCCTGTATGTGACACATAGTCGTGTGACAGCCCATGTCTCAGGCCATGTGTACCAAAATGTACCTTGAAAGAAAACAACTTTACTAAAAATACTTTCTTGAGCCATAAGCATACCATTTGCTAACCTTTTAACCTAATGAAAGCACACTTAAACGAGACCAAATCATGCTAAAATCAACATATATGCAATACCTTTCCATCATTCAAACAATGTACCATCATTGGTACCATAAAATATACATCCAAATAAATTCATCTAATTGACATGGACTAAGCTTAAAATCTACACCATATAACTATCACCCATCCATTTAAACTACAAATAACACATATCAAGTCAAGAATCATTCATCATATACTTACCAATATGCCAATCAAAGGCACCACATTTCACACACCAAATTTGGACCTATGCAACATCTCAAAGTTCTAGTTTAAGCCTATGTCAACCATGCCAAATAGCCATTCCAAAACATGTCATTATACCTTATAATACCTAATATCTATAAAGCATGCATAAAGTTCATCCACTCATACTTGTACCTATCATTCACATGCCATCATTTAATATCACTAACCATAACAAATTAGCACAACTTAAACAAGCCAAAACACTTGAATAACCTTTTTAACCCTATTACATGCCATTTATAACCATTTGCCAAAATAACTGAACTTTACCAAAATAGATTGATAGATAGTGTGATCTGCTCTGACACAATTCCAACCGGCCGAGCTTTCCAATGACCTACAGAAACAGAAAGAACCAATTATGTAAGCAACTAATGCTTAGTAAGTTCTATAAAGGAATTTAAACTTACCAAATGCATTAATTAAACAACCATGAATAATTCTTTTTTGTCTTAGGGCAAATTTCCTTTTCCTAAACACAACACCTCACAAGATTAGTAGGTGAAGTAATGCACATGTAAATTCAACCAAATAAGGCATATAACATATCAAGCTTTTCAAATTTATCAATCATTTTCATCATATACTATGTACTTTCATTTTTATCACCTTTCACATCTCAAACTTCATATATCATACATATTATAGCATAGTAAACCGTGACATATACCTAATATGCATTTAGATTTTATAGATCAACTAACACATATATATCCGTTACACATTCTTCTCATTTGAGTCCAAATAGCTAATAGATAATAAGGAAACATAACATCTATGAAACATTACATATATTAAGAAATAAATTTCATGCATATTTTATCCGTCACATGATAAATTTTCATCCTTTTCATTTTATATATGCATATCCATCTTTCCATTTCATATGAACATTAAGTTTTTATACATGAACTTTCCATTAAACTTTACTTATCCGTTGAAATATTTATAATTTCATCGGATACTAGATAATACTCACACATAGTGTGCCTTTTCATGTAATCATAACCTTTCCTTTTCAATAGTGCTTACATGAGCTGTGAAATGGGTTTGCTCACATGAGCTGTGGGTCAAATGTTAGCTACATGATGCTGCTCACACGAGCTGTGAAGAATTCACAACAAATGCAGGATATCAGCCATCAATAGGACATTCAAGACCAGCACCCGAAACCGTATAATCCCTAATGACATGTAATTTGTATCCTAAGAATTCACATGGCTCAAATGGTACTGTTTTACATATCCAAGCCTTAATTGGCATTCAATATATCCTTTTCACATATACATTTACTTTATCATATTAACATTTGAGTACCTCAACCAAACCAAAACATTATATCATTCAAATTAATTCACATCCCATTTTGTTCCATTTATCAAAATATTATACAACTACTAATCTAATCTATTTATAACATAAATATTTATTAACATTACATGATAATTTAGTCCTTAAACGAACTTACCTAAATTAGAATGGTTGTTAAAATAGAGTTAACAACTAGTCCGAAACCCATGTAGCGTTTCTTGATCTAAATAATATAAATTTATTTAATTAAATAATTCAAATACCTTAAAATAATTAATTCAAGCCTATAACAATTTTTAATGTAAATTTACAAAATTACCACATTATTTTCCCTTTATTCAATTTAGTCCTTAGACCCATAACTGGCAAATTTACCATTTTTAAAAGAGAACTCATGTTAAACGATTTTCTTAGGATTTATAAATAGTCTATTTTTCATCAAAATTTCACATCAAATCCCATGAATTTTACTCTTTTAACAAATTAATCCTTTAACATTAAAATTACTAAAAATCACTTAACAAAATACTTCTATTTATCATCCAAACTTAATAATCTATCAATTAAATCTACAAAGCACTTAAACCATTCACATCTAGTCCCTAAACTTTTAACATTTTTATAAATTGACCCTCGGACTAGCTAGATTAAGCTTATTCGATCTCAAAAATATAAAATTTAAAAAAAACAGATGGAAATTAAGGTTACATGCAAGAACCTTGCTTGTCCGAATCTTCCTTGATGCAAAATGGTGGTTTGGTTGAGGAATTGAAAGAATGAAGAAGATGAATGCCCTTTTTCTTTTGTTTCTATTATTTTATTAACCTTGTTAATTAATTTAACTTATATAACATATAAATTACAATAAAAATAACAAAATAAATAAATGCTTACTGCCCACTATAACTTAATATGGCCAATTTACCATTTAAAACCATGCAACATTAATTTCTTACCCATTTGGTCCATAATAACAATAGTGATTGACTTTTGCACTTTCTATGATTTAATCCTTTTTACTTAATTAACTATCTAAGTATTAAAATTTCTTAACCAAATTTTAATATAACCCTAATAGTACTCCATAAATATTTATGGGCTTGGTTCATGGAAGCGAGGTCCTGATACCTCGTTTTTCAAAACCACTTGACTTTCGAAACAAACCACTTGCACTTAAACTTTAGTTCAAACAACATAAATTATCAAATCAAAATTTCTTATAATACTATTTTTGACTCATAAATATTAAATAATAATATTTACGGACTCATTCATCTAATTAATGGGCCCAAAACCACAACATAAGAGAGTAGGACCCTGCACCAGCAACATAAGAGTTACTCTGGTTTGAAGAGGAAGTGGAAGCTGTAACAGGATTATATATGATGTTCCAGATGTAAGGGGAAGACCAGAAATGCTGTAAAAATAGAAGGGAGGTTTTCTTTTCTGCCCCACTAAGATATTGCCAATTCACCATTTGCATTATAAGGCCAAGCCTCAGAAGCAGAAGGCACAGGGAAATTGTCCAACCAGGTTTTAAAATCATTTGGTCGGCAACAATTTGGGCTTAAGTATTGTAAAGAATATTGAAATACGTTCTTGTTGGAAACAAGTTTCATTAAATCAAGTACACACCCTATTCTTAATCACTTATATTATTCCGCAATAATTTGAGAATCTACTAGTTGATATTGCGCACAGATACTCTCCAGAGGAAGGGACCATCTTGTTGGAAAACCAAACCCAGTTTCGAGTTTGCTAATAACTCTTATATATTTGTCTTTTCTTTTATGAATATCTGGAATATTGTTTTAGATTATGGGTTCACAGCCTAAGCGTACATTGAAATGGGAACTACCAGTAGTAGTCCATTGTCTTTTCACATTTAGCTTGTATAATTTTTGGAAAACACCCAACATCGGTGGCTCGTTGTGCATGCAATAGTCGATATAGAAAAACACCAGTATCCACCAAGATAGGGCTAATAACTGCCCTAGTGCAATGCCATATTCATTTAACACAGTACAAAAGAAAGGATTGAGTGGAAAATGGAAGTCGACCTCCAGCAAAATAAGGGGTAATATGAAACCTATGGAATTATCGCTTAGTCGACATCCACGGGTTCGTTGAAAGTCATAAGAATAGTTTAGGTCTTGAATACCCCGAACTCCTAAATATTGGTTCATTTTGTCCTGGATAGTGCTACAGTCATACATTTGAGCCTCTACTTGCGGTGTAGTATTATTAAGACCTTGGGTTCCAAATAAGAATGGATTTCTGGGGATGATGTTACGATTAACTTGGCCTTGGCCCCTCCCTCTAGTGGTTGTTCAAACCATTTTGTGTAAAAGAAAATGAAAGAAAATAAAATAAAGGAAAACTAATGTTACCTTTGAGAAAGATAAAGACTGAAGATAAAGAGAGCAGAAGGTTTGAGTAGAGAAGAAATTAGGGTTTCATTTGATTCAGCAAAGTGTTTAAAAACAACTCCATCCATTGTTATCATACTAATATTTACATTAAAAAATCACTCAAAAATTTATTTACCTTTATTATTGTCATTTTTTTACAAAATTTACCTAACTAATTTCATAATTTATGAAAATTCTCTAGGTGCAATAATACTAACTAAATTTGGATAAATTAAACTACACAATTTGCTAATGTATTTTGAACTCTAGCAAATTCATCTTTTACTTGAATCAAGTCTATTGTTGCATTTAGTAATATTAGGTTTGGTCGCCCTCTATCAAATACACCAATGTTGTTTAATTTTATTATTAATTGCACAAAAATCGCAACGACTTCTGTTATTCGAGCTTCTGACCAAGCAACGCTAAGCCGATCTTCAAATGGCTCCCTCAGGAATCTCGTGCCCCAAGTTTGGGGTTCTCGTGATACAAGGTTCAATCCGTGAAGATTGCCACCTACTTGTGTAAACCGTAATCGACACCTTCGCCCCTTAACAGCAAAACTTTTTCAGTTCTCGTGAAAGTATATAATTCAACCCCATTAACGCATGACTGCCAATACATAATAGAAATCTTCAGTTGATGGTACAATTCCCAAACAGAAAAAAGAATTCAATCTCTTCCCCCCTCCCCATTTTTTTTCTCTTTATTTTTTCTCTTCAACAGGACAATCTCAACAAAAAAAAAATCTCACTTCACGTTTTATCAAAACCCAAAATGCATCCATGGCTGGTATATATAACCTATTGGTGTTGGCCACTAGAAACACACAACCAAAAAAATTTAACTTTTTTACTGGCATGAGTGCCAATCACCACAATGTCAGCACCAAAAAATACTAAAAAAAATATTTTTTTTACTGGTGTCGACTACTACAATCACGGGATAAAAAAAATTTTACTAACATGGGGTCTGCCACCACAGCGCCGGCACCAAAAAATACTAAAAAAAATTATTTTTTTACGGTGCCGACCACTTGTACGCCAACACCTAATAAAAAAATTTAGATCAAAGAATACCTATATTTTACAAAATACGGGAAAAATACATACGGGTTTCGACCATTGCAATGCCAACACAAAAAAATTATTTTTTAAACCCCCTAGTAATTAGCAACCAATTATGGGGGAATGATTGACCTGGGTGCCGGCCATAAGGGTATCGACACCACCCTCCACTGTTCATTTTAGGTCATCCCCATCTCTATTTTTGAAGTTGAGTCATTCTTGTAAATATTTGTTTTTTTTAGGTTAGTTGTGTAAAAGGGCTTGAAGCAACTAAGCAAGCAAACAAACTAACCTGTATATAAAAGATTAATAAAAAAATTATAAAGGGATGAAAGTTGAAAACAAATCTAATGATGGTGGGTGGCAATGGCTACAAGGACCCATAGTTTTTTTTTTAATTTAACTTGAACAAATATATTCGATTCAATTCGAAATTCATCTCACTCGACTCGATTTAAGAAAATTCAAATCGAGTTAGGATGATAAAATAGGAATCGTCAACTCGATTAACTCGAAATTTTTTTCATTCGATTCGATTTGATTGAACGCTTACCCTTATGTTGAATAGGTTGGATGGAAAGCTTGGAATAGGTATCAAATGGCTCAAATTTTACCAAAAACAGAGTCCATGTCCCGACATGCAACTTAGCTCGTCGCAACATCAACCAAAATAGTGAGTCACGTCAAGATGACGAGTGGCCTGAGGTCACGGCGTGACATACTATTTTGACGACATCACGAAGTGGAGAAAGTGACGTCATGACATCGACCCTGAAGTTTTAAAACTTTGTAATTTGGTATTATTTCATGCTCGAGTAATCAAAAGAGCTTTCATAAGCTTGATTGTGACTATGATTTGGTTGTTTATCATAATTTAAAGGCAATTGACTCATATTAGAATGTATAAATTATTGTTTTATTGTGAATTTGATGGTAGTTGCTCCAGCAACCAGGGGCAAAGCCAGAACAAATTTTTAGGGGAGACAATAAAATTTTAATTTTTTATAGTCTATATCTTTATAATTTTTAAAGGATTAAATTGAATTTTTATAATTTTAGAGTGGGCCAAAGCATAATTTTACCTTTACTAATTTAAATATTTTTTTAAAATTTCAAAGGTCTAAATAGAAATTTTCCATTTTAAGGGGGGGCCAGGGCCCCTGCCAGCCCCCCTATATCTGCCTCTACCAACAACAACTGTAACATCTTGTAACTCGGACCTGGCAATTAGGTCAGACAAGGGGTGTTACATATATATAAATATTTCACATTTGATGTTTAGCAAACTATTTCTTTCTTAATTTAAGTCGGTCTTAGTTTATAATATGTTAGGTTTTATTTTTTAAAATTGATCAATTTACTTTTTCTATTCCATTTTTTGTATTCTATTTATTTCTTTTTAGAATTAGATAAAAATGTTGGTTTATTATTTAATCTTATACTTTACTATCATCAAAATGTTGTTATGGATTGGCTCAATTCACCTGATATGGTTGTGATAGTGTCAAAGGAGGTGTTAGTAGTAAGAGTGAGCAAAATCCGATTCGATTCGAAAAACTCGATAAATTTTTTAAATTTTGAATTAAATAGTTCTAATTATTTGAGTTAATCAAGTTATTTGGATCAACTCAAATAAAAAATTAAGTTTTTCGGTTTAAATCAAATATGAATTACACAATTCTAGTTATCCGAAAATCCGAATAAGAAAAGGCAAAACTACGCTGTTTTGATAAACATTTACCTTTTCTAAAGTTAAAAGTCAAAACCATTAAATTAAAAGGCAAAACTACGTTGTTTTGATAATATTTACTCATTAAGTTAAAAGGCAAAACCATTATATTGTTTATATAGTTAAATAATTTTGTACTTCGTTTACTAGTTGAATAAGCGGTTCATGTAAATACAACATTGAGTATAAATAATAGGATTTGTTAACTCGACTCGACTTGACTCGAAATTTTTTGAGTCAATTTGATCCGATTCGAAAAAATTCAAATTGAGTTCGGTTGCTAAAATAGAATCCGTCAACTCAACTAACTCGAAATTTTTTTACTCGATTCGACTCGACTTGATCAAATACTCACCCCTGGTTAGTAGGCTTACCTCTTTATTATAATTTCATATTTATGTTAGTTTCATGGTGTTTGTATTCCTAGAAGCTTCTTAGCAGTATTGTCCTAATTTGAAACTTTTAGTCAATTTGGTGTGGTGTTGTAACATGTATTTCACATTATTTGAGTTTTTTTTTATGTAAATTGATATTAAGGATGAGCAAAATTTAAAAAAAAAATTTGAATTTCAAGTTATTCGAGTTAATTAGAATAAGAAATTCGAGTTTTAAGTTCGAATTGAGTTGAATTTTACAATTTGAATAATTCGAACAACAGATTGGTGTAAATACCCCTTTAGTCCCTGTTAATTTTGAAAACAAGCAAATTAGTCTCTCTCTTAACAAAAATTACCAAAAAATTCAAAATAATTTTCAAAATTCAAAATAATTATAAAATTTTAAAATTTATATTTTTAAAATTTATAACAATTTCAAAAAATTTCTAAAGAATATATAAAAAAGTTGAAATTTTAAAAATTTCAGTAAATAATAATTTTGGGACCTATATAAGTTAAGTAATAATTCAAGTTTTTATACTAAAGTATATTATTATTTTTATTTGAAAAAGTTTTCAAATATATATGGTTTCAAATTTATGTGCTCTAATATAGAATTATTTATATTGTAACAAGATTTTAATTTGACATGTTTAATTTTTAATTTTACTCCATTCAATTCGACTTGAATTTAATTTTACTCGACTCGATTAAAAAAAAAATTTAAATCGAGTTAGGATGATAAAATATGACTTGTCAACTCAATTAACTTGAATTTTTTTACTCGATTTGATCAAACGCTCACCCCTAATTGAATTCTCTCAAATAAATTTGAGAAAATTTTGAACTTTATTTCCATTTTATTTATTGAGTTATGTTTTGGATTTGTGAAATTTAACCCCAACTTTCTCTACTAACATCTTTGTAATTAGCGTAGGGATTATTTTCAATTGTTTTTTTAGTTTGAGTTATGCAATTTGATTATGCTTTTCAATTTGTTTTTCTTTTCTAAATCAGCTTTTTAAAGATTAAGAACCATAGAAGTTTAATCATATGAAGATATCAATTTTTTTATATAAATTATTATTAGTATATATAGTATGTTATTCTATATATTTTTATCTTATTGTCTTATTTTTAAATGTAATTATTTCATTATTCAATTTATTTTTATATTAATATAACTATTAATAATTAATGTAAATTTTAATCTAAAAAATTGAAGAGAAAAGAAATGTATATGAATTAAAATAATAATAAATTAAAATACTTTTCTTTGACTTGCACGAGAAAAAATTATTATATATTTCAATAATTTTTATTTTATACATGATGTTGAAACTTCAAAAGAAAATTAGATTAAGGGTTTTATATTGATACATAAATTTATTAAATAATTCAACAAAAGATAAAAATTCGTATGATACACTATATTTTAATTACCCTAAGATTACAAAATCTAGATTAAATTGGTATCAAGAATCAATTGGAGATTAGATGTTGATTTAGTTAGAAAATAATTTAAAAATATTATTTTTATAAAATAAATTATATTATAACGAGGTAAATAGTTTCTTTCATTCCTCTTGATTTTAAAATTCAGCAAATTGATCCTTCTAAAAAATCAAAATAATTTAATCACTATCAATTTCAAAAATGAGCAATTAAAGACAATTAATGTTTTCTATCAATTGTAAATTATTTTGTTTGATATAATAAATTCAGCCCTCAAAGTTTACACATTTTGTCAAATTTGCCTTAATTTAACAATTTTATCCCTCAACATTTGTGTAAATGTTGAAACTAAATTTATTAAATTATTTTTAGGATACGTTTGGTTCACTGTAATAGAATAAGGCTGTAATAGAATAGAGCTGTAATCAATAATTTAATTGTTTAGTTGAATGGAATGGAATAGAGCTGTAATAGAATTTTTGTGTTTGGTTGAATGGAATAGATGTTGTAATAATATAAGGAAAAAGACTTAAATGACCAAAGTATCCTTAGCAAAAATTTTGTAGGTAGATGATTATTGTTATTGTTATTAAATTTTAATAAAATTATTGTTAAATATAATTTATTAAAAATAATAAATAATTTAACCATATTTTAGTATAATTATTATTAAATATAATTTAACAAAAATATAATTTAATAACATTCTTAATATAATTATTATATGAATTAAAAATCATAATATATAATACTATAAAAATAATATATAATCTGCTTTATTATTTTTAAACTGTAATACATATTTAATGTGCTAAAATATCATTAGTGAAATAAATAATTTAATTATTCTACAATAAAAACAAAATATTAGAAGTAATATCTAGAATTTTATTCAATGAGCTATAGCGCTCATCCTCAGTTAAACCTTCTACTTCACATAATGTTGAATATAATTTTAAAGCACTTTCTTGAATGGTTACTGATCAATACCATTCATAACATTAGAATAAGGCATAAACATTAGAGGCAATGCATTTAATTTCACCTTCAATTATGATGATGAAAGCTATGTATTGGTTGAGCTAACTATCCTTTTGGAGGAACCATTCAGATTGGGGAAGCCTTTAGGGATGAGATGTTGCTATGTTAAGGTAATTATCATCTCTAATGGCTGTCAAAGCATTGCCAGAAATAAATGGAACTTCATAACCATACATAAATAATGCAGTGTCTTAACCACACCTTATAATTTGCTACATCAATGAATATACCATCTACTTTAAAAACATGTTTTAATTGCAAGCATCATACCTTAGGCCTTTCCATGCCACTTCCAAAATATCCTATCCCAAAAGACAACGATGAATACGCAGATGCAATTTCTATAGCTTTCAATTTTAGAGGATTTCCTGGAACCTAAACCAATAAATTCACATATAAAAACTAATCCGATAATTTTTTTTTTCGAAAGATGTATTGTGGTTTAATTGAGATCTCGCCCTAATAGGAGCATCCGCTTGCACGATTAAAATCCCAGCACTTTTATCAGTATCAGCTTGATTACTATCTTGAGCAATAGAGCGAAGAACTTTCATGCAAGCAGAAGCAGGACCTGCCTATAAACTAAGCATGAAAATGACCTTATTAGTACTCCAAGTATTGCAAATTGCAATGAATCTAATGTATTTTTCAAAGGTAGCCAAAATTATTTACTTGTGTCCTTCATTTCTCTTTTTAGCTTACCTTAAATATTCTAAATGGGATCAAAGATAATAAATCTTCGAATTTAAGCAAATAATTTAAGATCGAACAAATTCAACTTCTATTATATGATTTATCACTTCTAGTCTCACCAAGCATAGACCGTTACCAATTTCAACACCCATGCTCTGAATCAAGTAGACAATTAATGTTTTAAAAGATTGTATCCTATTATACTACTTTTGTATTAATAGAAAGAGATACAAGTAGAGACAACCTAACTCAACAAGGTCCATTTAGGATAACTGAAACTTTCTTCATGTAAAGGATCAAATTCATGCTAGGCATATAAATCCAAAAGAATCTTACAGTACGATGAGACACAGCACTCCCGAGCTGCAAATCTTTTCATTAGGTGTTCTCCAGCATCGCTAACACAACAACCAACTGTGAAAGGAGCCCCAAAAGGTCCTTTTGAGGATGCCCAACAGCCTGCACCATACATTGCTACTAATCCCACATGACCAGAGACCTGTCACAATTGTGGGAAAAAGTGTCTCATAAATTATAGCCTCAAAGAGGAATGAACTAAGAAAAGACCCATAAATTGATTCCCCAAAGCCATACCATTGTAGTCTGTGATATCAAAACAAAGAGAATAATCTCTTACAAGTCCTTAAACACACAACATAAAATTGCACTCATATTGAAAAAATTAGTATAACATAAATTTTTTTATATATCATAAAATTTTAACTAACCACCAGAAGAAGATGATTATAATACAAAAATGCCTCATATAGAAATAGGTCCTGTAAGTTTGCACTCATTCTCATTACAGATTGCCATCCAGTCTGCAATATTTTTGCATACATAATGAGAACGTAAGCAACATAACTAAATCTTGTAGCCCTTTGTTTACCATTATTAACATCAAATTCGAAACATTTCGTGATCCACGTAGTTCTTTTCCAGCCTCGGATCCACCAACATATCAAAGTCTTGATGTTCAATTGCTTCAGTAAGCAAAGGTCGAGCCTGAGTAATAAGTTTGAATCATATTATAATCAAGATAATACATTATTAGACTATAACTTCAGATTTTATTCAGACGAAAATCAAATTTCTTGAAGATTCTAACAGTATAAGCTAAAACTTACGAAGAAAGCCAAAGAAAAAGGCATGTTAAAACAAGAAAAAACTTTTGAAAACATAACTAAACATAGCGGAATAGCTAAATCTTTATCTAAAACCCGATGTAGTAGCTAAATATCTATGCAACTTATGATTCTCTAAGCATTAAGATTCAAAAATAAACAAAGCGTATTAGCACATATGTCGAGTTTCTCTTTAATTTAACTTCAATGGTTTTCTCAACTGAAATGCTTTGTTCAGCTTACACTGTAACTAGCCCAATATTTCAGAATCAAAATTGAAAAAAAAAAAGAAGCAAAGCAATGGCAAATTTACTAGTAAAACGATTTCCCCATCTCCCACGCCTATGTTTTCTTTTTCTTTTTCTTGCTCAAAAACTCTGTAACTGATTCAAAGCTCAAAATCCAAATCCCCTTCAACCCATTTACCACAAACAACAAATTCCAACCTAAAATTGAAATCCCTTACTATTGAGACAAGCAACCTGAAATCCCTTACAATAAACAGAAATGCCCAACAATTCGAAAATACTAAGCTAGCTTTCTAACCCTAAATTGCCCTAAAATAATCAGATCAACCAATCGACCAATTTTTCTCGAAAACTCATTTATTTCGCAGGTCCCTTCTAGTGAAATACAAGCAGAGAAGCAAAGAGATGAAATTCTCAAAATGGAGGTGAGATTGAGGGGAATAATAACCTTACTCGTCTCAACTTTGGGGAAGCTTTTTACAATGTCGAGATCTTTGTCTATGATGGTCCTGGGATAACAATAACTAAACGAGAACTATGAGACAAGGTTGAGGTGTGGTGGCTTGAGGTGTTTGCTGAGGGAGAATGGTAAAGGGCAAGAATGGGAGGTTATGTTTTTTTTCTTATTCGGTAGAGGCTCTGTATTGCTATTCTTTAGATCAGGTGGGGAATGGCTATTATGGGTGGAGGCGGAATGGGAGATGAATAAAATTCTGTCGAATGGAGGATTCGGTAAATTAAACTAATGAATAGCTGCTTATCACCAAATCATCCTGGAATAGTTTCGCTATTTATGCGTGATATGTAAATATTGAAGGCTAAATTTATTATTATATTAATAAAATTATGTATAATTGATAGAAGATATTAACATTATAATTAATTGTTCTTGGTTGTTTACTTTTAAAATCGAAACATATTAAATTTCTCTATTTTTTAAAAGAATCAATTTGTTTAATTTCAAATTGAGAGAGACTAAAAGATTTTTTACCTTATTATCTTATTACAAAGATGTTTTTATATTTATATATATAATCAATAAAAAATTCAACCTAAACCACCTTAATTAAAAAAAGTACTATTTCTACCAAAGTTAACTTTTTTATGGAAACTTTTACTATTTAATTTATCGATAAATTTTCAATTAATTTTAGGTAATTTTCACCCTAATCGTGTCTTTAGTATGCATGTTTAAGAGACTAAGAAAAGGATGCTACCTACTGAGTTGCAATTCTCAATCCTATCCCAAAATTTTAAGCTTATTCAATACCCAAAACTACACAATAAAGCAATTGAAATAAAAGCAATCAGACAAAATCCCAAAAATCTTTTGAGTGTTTGTTAGGCTAAAACCGCTATAGGAAAAAACCAAACACAAAGCTAGAAAAATCCCACTTCTTTCTTCTTTTTTTCTTTTCATTTCTGTTTCCTTTTTAACTTTGCCAAATCTGGCAACCTTAGAAGGATTGAGGGCTCGTTCATCCCATAAACAAGAGATCCTCGATATTGACAACGAAGACGAAGAGTGTAGGCCTTGGCGTCGAAGGTTCTCAATGGCTTTCACCTGGGGTTCCTCTCTCAGGATCACTCTTCTTCTCCTCCTTATTGCTGCTATTGTTTTCGCTTGTTTCACCCTCCCTGTTGAAAAGGTTTGGTTTTTCTACCTATTTACACGTTTCCTTGATCTGGGTGAAGTTTATTTTTCTCTTCTTTTTTTCTTAATTTTGCTTTTTCATTTTGTTCTCCGATCTGGGTATTTGTTGTTTTCTCTTTTTGATTGATAATTTGTTAATTTTGTAGGGTTTTTCTTTTACTAATTTTGTTCTTTCTTTTTGAGCTTTTTCTAATCCGGGGCTTTCCTGTTTTGACCTTTTTGGTTAATCATTTATGGATTTTTGGATGTTTATATCGATTGAAGATTTGAATGTTGGGTTTTCTACTCAAATGAGTTACCTATGTGGCACATTTTGGGGTTGAGGTTATAAGTGCAAACTTGTGATTTTGGTCTTAGGTTTCACGATTGATATGCTACCAAGCTGTACTTTTGAACCCAATGTATTTGTCTAATTGTGTTCCTTTTCTGAAACTAGTACAAATTGCAAAGCTGGGACAATGTATGAAAGAGTTATGAGGGGGACTACAAAATTAGCTAAAGCATTAATTCTTAGAGCTGAATTCTTAAGGATTCTGATTCTCTCCCGCTTTCCCAATGTTAGCTGTTGGTGTTTAAATTAAGCTCAGTTGTTATGTTGATGAAAATAAGTTTTTCTTGCAGATTCTGAAGGATTTTTTGTTATGGGTTGACAAGGATCTTGGACCTTGGGGTCCACTTGTGCTGTAAGTCCCGTGAAATCCTGTATTTTTTTTGGCTTCCGTTAGCATCTATCATGTCATCTACTTGAATGTAATTCATTTGATTCGGTAATATATGAATATAATAAATCTAATATAAATTGATGTTGCCGTTGAAACATTGTTCAACTGAGTTGAAAGTTTTGTCGGTTTGCTTGGTTCTTACTGTCTTTAGCTTTCTGTCCATGTAAACAGAAAGTGGATCATTTCCTTTATGTGAAACATGGAGAGAATGTAAGGTTATGCGTTCTTCAGCATTGCATGAATAAAATGCCCCTCCATGAGTAATGAAATTAGCATGTCGTAGTTATGTGGAATGCCTCTTAAATTTGAAGCTTTGGGATTGATAATTGGTCAGTTTGCTGGTGAATTGATTAGCTGTAGAATGTAGATAACTTAGTTCTGAAGTATTGGAATTTTTCATTTGACTTTTCCAACTCATATTTCTTTGTTGGTTTGCAGGGCTGTTGCTTATATTCCTTTGACAGTCTTGGCCGTTCCAGCTTCAGTGCTTACCGTAAGCGTTAAACTCCTATACTGATGCTTCAGTGTAGCCAAATTGATTACTATTTTGTATGATCATGCAATTTCTTGCATTCCAAACCCTGGAGTATTGATCATGATTCTTTCTTAGTGGCTCTCTTCCATGGAGTAGGCATGGTGTCCATGTCAGTGGAGCCTACCTTTATCTACTAATTTAGAAGTATAATCCAGTCAGTGCTGATGCTGATTATTTACCATACATGGCTCTTTTAGGAAGCTTTTGGTCAACTCCTATATGGAAAAGTTAATTACCTGTTAATATACTTAGAATTAGGTTCTATAGATGAGTTGGTAGCCCTGTGTAAGGTGTCTGGATCAGGATTGAAGTTTCCTTTGCTACAACTAGTGCTGATAACAGTTTGCATTAATATCTAGAGTAATGGTATGGTAAATTGTGGCTCGACACTTTTTGGTTAAATTCTATGCTGCCTACCAAAACAAACCATTTTTAACCCAAAATTTTGTTTGTCATTTACTGAAGGAGAGTTGATGTATGATAACTTGCATTCTTACAGTTAATTTTAATATTAAACTATCCCTATGATCTTTAACTTCTTTTTTCCTTATTTTTCTACAGCCTATTTTATCAAATTTCTTGTTGTTATGTGTCATATTGTACTTGCCCTGCACAGTTGTAGATTGAAACTTCCAAAAATTAGACAGGAAGTGAACAAACTTTAACCTCGCCTAGTACTGTGTTTCAGCTTGGTGGTGGTTATCTTTTTGGATTGCCTGTGGGCTTTGTTGCGGATTCTATTGGTGCAACCCTTGGTGCGGGAGCGGCATTCCTTCTTGGCAGAACAGTATGTTAACTGACTTGTTTTGAAAACTTTTAATGTTATGCCTTATTACTTTACCTTCCATTGACTGATTTCGTGGCAGGTTATTGATGTGTTTGATATCAGTTTTTACTGAACTTTATTGCTTGCTTTATATTTACTTCCGTTTCTTACTTATTTCTTGAGTCTCTCGTTCAATTTTCATCTTATTATGTTTTCCTTATACAGATTGGGAGATCATTTGTTGTTTCTAAGTTGAAGGATTATCCTCAGTTCCGGTCAGTAGCACTTGCAATACGGAGATCTGGCTTTAAGGTTTATACTCTTTTTCTTAATTTCTGAAGGATAGCATCTTGGTTTGTAGGATATGTCTATCCCTAAGCCTTAAATTAAATTTATGCTATTTGATAGGTTTTGGCTTAAATCATGCTTAATGCATTATGAGTTATCAAATTTGACGGCATCTTGACTTCATGAAAATGCTATTTTCCAAATAATGGGAAAAAAAAAAGAGCAAATTTTTTTTTTCTTCTGAAGTTTGAGTAGTTTGAAGGACATTGAATTAATAAAAGAAAAGTGGCTTTCGGGCTTTCAGTAAGTAATGTTTTGGATTATCAAGATAAAAATGTTACTTGTTATTTCTCCTTGAGGGTATTCATCTCATGCTACAAATACAATCAAGCATTTTTGTTCATTGAATCCATTTTGTATGATCTCAAATTGTGGATATGGGTTATATTATGTTTGGTAATCCTAATCTGTTAACATGAAATTCCTTGCAATATCCGGGAAAAGAGGAAAAACAATTCTGGCTGATATTTAAAGTTTGCCTGATGGTTCTGTTGCAACACTGTATGTTAATTTATGCTCTATATTAATTAATGTCTTATTGAGAAAATGGATAATACCATTAGAACTTCCTGAGGTAAGCAGTGTGCTCATGTGAAATGACTTCTTTTGAACCACACACTTCAGATTTTTAAATTTTGTTCTGTTGTTGCACAGATCGTTTTGCTGCTTCGACTTGTACCCTTACTCCCATTCAACATGTTGAATTATCTGTTGTCCGTGACTCCTGTCCCTATTCTAGAATACATGCTGGCCTCCTGGTTAGGAATGATGGTATTTGCATCTCTATTTAACTATCACCTTTCACTTATTGTTTCCAATTCTGCTTGCTATTTATACGTGTTTCGGTTTTTGGTGGTTTTGTTATGCTTTGGATTTAACACTGAGAACGGTGTTTGTACAGCCAATAACACTTGCTTTAGTTTATGTCGGAACAACACTCAAGGATCTTTCTGACGTGACACATGGATGGAGTGAGTTTTCAACTACTCGTTGGGTAAGTCTTGTTATTCTTTATATGTTTGATTGCTTATCTATTTTCATTTTAAGCGATTGGTCTCAGTTTGTGGTTGCTGAGCTTCAATTGTGGCCCCTTTAGGCCAGGAAATGGACATAATTAGTTACTTTCCTATAAGATTCTTTGCTTTGACTGGCACAAAAGGGAACCCGGGTTGCATTTTCATTTTTATATAAGGCAATTCTGGTTAGGACAATGAAGATGATTTACTTCATCACAATTCTGTCTTGTGTTCTTACAACCCATGTTTGCTTTATGAGTGCAGGCATTTCTCATATTGGGCCTTTCTGTGTCTGGTAAGCTGCGAATTCTAGGATAAATGATAGTCAAGAAAATACTTAAAATTTACAGAACTGCAATGATGTCCTTGTTTGACATCGGTTAATTTTTTTTATGCAGTGCTTTTAATGATTTGTGTGACTAGAGTTGCCAAATCGGCTCTAGATAAAGCCTTGGCCGAAAATGAGGATATTGATAGCATTGTAGGCTCACCACCGTTACCTATCATGGGTGAAGCACCCACAGATTTCCACCAGCCTCTTATAATTAAGATAGATGCTGCAGCTGCCAATGAAGGTCATGAAAAATGAAGTAAAATTACCTGTAAATTCTTCTCTCCTCTTCTTTTATATGCTGTGATTCAATTTCTTTGCTTGTTGGTTTAGTTCTCCATAGAAATAGCTGATTATACAATGGAGTTGGTGTTGCGAATAAGCAATTTAAGTTTAGTTCAGTGAATGAGAATGAATGAAACAATTGAGATATTGTTGAGAGTATGCTGATTTAGAGCTTTCTCTTTCCTCTATTTCTTGCACACCGCATGCATTATTTACTTATGTTATTTGAACTCGGATACGAGTGTATATCTGACATGGATAGGTTCAAATTTTTAAAGTTTCCTTGGAGGGTAATATGCTTAAAGCCATGTTCTTATGATTTTCTTGTTCTCTATGGAGACATCATCTAAAGATTACGAATACGACTTCAGATATTTTAATTACCATCTACAATGTATTCAGAGTGGATGAGGGTATTCACTTTGGTTAAACACAAACATATATATAATATTATCTGGGTTGCTTTATTTGATTTGGATTTTATTATCCAAAAAAGGTAGAGTGAATTGAATCATTGATTTGGATTTAGATTTTCAAACCCATTTTCTGCTTTATTGTTCAAATATCTTTGACTTTCCTAAATTTAGATGTTTAGTGGATTGGGATATGAATTCATACACTAAAACTGGGATTTCAATTTAATGAAGATAAATGAACTGCTTGGGATTTTAGAATTTGAATTTTAAAACATTTAGAAATGTTAAACATACATTATAATTTATCAAATCTATAAATTTGTTGGATACTTATTCAATAACAAATTTGAATTTCTTAAAATATTTTTGTATTTGATATTTCAATTAATTAGTTTAGTTCTTACTAATTTTAATATGAGTGGGCGAGGTTGGATTCAGGTTTTAGCATTTGTATTTGGATTAGGCTTAGGCAAAATTTTAAGTCTATTTTTTGAGTCGAGTTTGACCCAAAAAACTAACTTAAATTTTTACTTGGCTCAAACTCATGAAAAACTCATTTAGTGAGAGACTATTATCTTTACAATTACTATAAACAATCTTATAATTTTGGTATGCATAAATATTTATATTTAAATTTAATTATAAAACAGTGCATATCTATATCTATATAATTATTTGAATTGTTAAGTTGATGTCATCAATTAATGGATTTGAAAATATCAAAAATTTATTTAAATTGCTGATTAAATGTGTTATCTATGAATTGGGTTTAAGTGTGTAAGAAGACTTGTTGGTTTTATAAGGTAGTGTATTTTTATTTTTATGTAAAATTTGAAAGAAAAATATTGAGGATAGGATTAGAAGGTGAGAGATTATGATTTTGGATACCTTTACTTTATGATTTGAATAAAAGTTAGATAAATGAATTGAGGTGAGGTGGATGCATAGCATGAATATTATATATGATTTACTTTTTTTTTTTTACTTTATTTTCTTGTCCATTTTCTCTGTCTCCCCATATTTAGGGTGTAGTTTGAAAGAACTTTGATGTAATGGAACCCCGTTTTTAGAATTTATATTAAAAATTTGTTTATTATTTGAATAATGTGAAGCCAACCTAAGCTTTTCTCTTCTCAATCTTTTCCTGTTCTAGAAAATATTTTGTTTTTGACTTTTATCTTTGAATTCTCCATGAGCTTTTCCTTTCCGTGGTTCTACTTATTTCCTTTCTTTTCCTTTTAATTTTAATTAGGGATTCACTTTTTTTTAAATTTATAAATTTATAAATTTATAAACATTTTAAACATTTTCTTAACCTGAATTAAACAAAAATAAAAGAAACTAAATTTAAACATTTTTATATAACATCTTAATTAAATTTTATTATTTTTATTTCACTTACAATTTCACTAAAACTTGATACAAACTACTATAGAGAATTAATTTAATAAAATGTGTATTTCATACTTTATAATCTTTTAATAATACAAATACTTTTTTATATTTTGCTAAAGTTATTCATGGTTAGATCTATATTTGTATAAAATAAGGAGACTAAAAACATCATAAATAAAATTCATATCATCAATGTGAAAGAAATTTAGATGACTAAAGTTCGCCACATCAACAAAGCTAATGCGTAAAATTAACGACAGAAGCAAACAACTATTAAAATAGAAATGAAAATTTGAAATTTATTATTATATATTATTTGGATTCTAGCTTTTTGCTCTCTGATGGACTTTTGTGGAGAAGATGATTGTGAGACTCGCCCGTCAAAGGATTGGGTCTCAAAAAAAGTGAGTTTTAAAGGAAAGGAGGGGGATGAAGGTAGCAATATAGAGGTTGATTTATTACGGGAGAAGACACTTACTTGGAAGGACCGACTTCTAGGGAGAGGTGTTGTTGGATCTCAAGACTCATCAAGTGTTCCTGACAGAGGACTTTGACTTTTTGGAAGGAGATATTACTAGATCTATGGTTAATGGGGTTCTGTCAATTGAATTCTCAAATAGCATACAACAATTGATGGTTAAAGAGATGGCGACTATGATGGAAGTTAAGCTTTCGGGGAGAAATATTGGATATAACACCTTTCAAAATAAGATTTTCAATTTATGGAAGCCAGCCAAGCCATTTCAATTAATGGATGTTGAATATGGTTATTATTTGGTAAAATTTCAAAGTAATGACGATTTCGAAAAAGTATTAACACAAGGATCGTGGGTAGTGTTTGGGCAATACCTAACCGTTCAGCCATAAACACCAAATTTTGATCCTCTTCAATCGTACCCAAGTGTCGTAATGACATGGATCAGATTTTCGGGTTTGCTTGATTTTGTATACAAAAGGAAAATCTTGGAGAAGATCAGCGGTTTGGTTGGTAGAATAGCAAAACTTGACTATAATACCGATAGTAGATCGAGGGGGAGATTTGCGTGAATAGTAGTTTTTGTGAACCTTGATAAGCCGTTGATTCCTTATCTCTGGTAACTTTGAACTCACTAGAAAGAAGGTTGAGAAGGCGGAACCAAGGCCATGTGAAAGTGTGTCAGACAAGGATTGGAACATTCGGGCCGTGGATAATGGTGGAACGAAAATCATGACGAAATTTTAGAGAAAGTTGAAATTAAAATGCTAGAAGCCAGTAAGATGTTTCGGGATCAATATTTGATATATTGAATCCTTTGGAGGAAGGTAACGATGCTAATAATGAAGGTTTAGTAGATTTAAAGGGCATCAAATTTCTGAAAGGAGACAATCAAAAGTAAGGCTAGGGTTGAGGGATTTGAAGCCGTTAAAAATGGGCCGAGCAAGAAGGAAGCAAAATAGATTTCTTTAGAAAGCCTGGAAGGTGAGCTTGGGCCAAATAGAAATTGAAAGGTTATTGGGACAGCAAGGCACGGGGCTGGATTAGAAAAGGAAAATGATGTGTTACATGATTCTAGATGGGTTGAGGAATTTGGGCTTCCTGTGGAAAATTTTGAATTAGTTCGAGCCAAGTTAACAATTCCCACTATTGAGCGTAAAAAAAATCCCCTTTTTGCATAATTTTAATAATTCAAAAAATAATTGTGTTATAGTGGATGGTGAATATGGAAACTCTCTCCTTAATGATCCTTTAATGAAAAAGGTTGGTTTTGATAAAGGTTCGCAACTCTCATTTAGCCCTTATTTGGCTACGACATCGCATTTTAATCCTACTTTTGAAGTGTCGGTTGAAACCTCGGTATCACTTAGTGCTGTTGTTTTGGATCCTAAAAAGCATTCTGCTGTTACTTTCAAAGAAAATTTTGACTTAGTAATTAATAAGCAATCAAATGGAGTTAGACTTGGTGATTCTAGCAAAGGTATTCTAATTCATAAAAGGCAGAGTTTCGCGACAAGAGGGGGATACGTTCGAAGAGGAAGAAACCTTGATAAAACCATTAAGGATTGAGGAGTTTGGTTCAAAATAGAGGGAAGTAATCAAATTCCTTTATCTGATACGATGAACTCTATAATTAAGCTTATTAGTGCAAAATTTGAGGTAAAATCTGAAAAAATCTATTATGATTATTGCCGGGAATCTTCATAAGGAGTCGACTAGCCAAGAAAGATAGATGTCAGTATCTCTCCATCCTCTTATTTTTTTTTAATTTTATGAACTTATCAGTTTTTTCTTGGAATTGTCAAGATTGCCCGAGTAGCAAGTTCCCTCGAATTTTTTACGAGTATAATAGAGAGCTTAAGCTCGATATAGTAGGATTGTTAGATACTAGAGTTAGTGAAAGTAAAGGAAATTGTATCATTGCCAAGTTGGGTTTTCAGTTCCCGCTTCAGATGGAAGCTATTGGTTTTTCAAGTGGTATTTGGGTTGGTTGGAAAGATTCAATACAAGTTGAGATTATCCAGAATTATTCACAATTTTTATTGGTCTGGGTCATCTCTAATGTTACAAAATATCCTGTTTTTATCTCCTTTGTTTATGGGAGTCCAGATAGACGGAAGAGAAGGCTTCTTTGGAAGGGTTTAAAAGCAACCATGTCTGATGTTTCTGTGCCCTAGATGGTTATTGGTGATTTTAATGTCGTGCTTTCTTCTAGTGAAAAGAAGGATGGGCGAAATCATAGGAGAAAGTGTCATTCTTTTGGGATTTTATGGATTCAGTTGACCTTTATGATTTGGGTTATAAAGGCCCCTCCTTCACTTGGCATAAAGGTGGGGCTCATGAGCATCTTGACAGAGTAATAGGTAATAATGCTTGGATTAAAGCCTTTCCATATTGTTTGGTGTCCCACCTTCTAAGAATTAAGTCTAAACAAAAGCCTCTATTCATGTCTCTTAGATCGAAAGTTAACCTACCTAGAGGGAGACTTTTCAGGTTTCTTGCTAGATGGACTAAACATCCAGATTTTTTGGAGTTTGGTAAGAATAATTGGAGTTATAATGGGGATATGACTCCCTCTATTGCTCAGTTTAATTCTAGTATTAAAAATTGAAATAAGTCTGTCTACGGTCAAATTGGATATTATAAAAGGCAATTGTTACAAAATTGTAAAAGGCAATTGTTATAGAAATTTTCTAGCATTCAGAAGGTAATGGAAAGGTCATATTCTGATTAGTTAATTTAGCAAGAGATGGAGGTGCGGGAAGACTTAGAGAGCGTCCTTCATCATGAAGAACTTTTTTGAAGTCAAAAAGTAAAATGTGATTGGTTAGTCTTGGGTGATCGGAATATCAAAATTTTCCATAGGCATACAATCTAAAGGAGAAAGAATAATAGGATTACTACTTTAAGGAATGATAATCGGGAGTGGATTTTCGAAGAGGAGGCTCTATAGGTTGAAGCGATTAAGTTTTTTCAAAGGCTATATGGGGAGGCTCCTGAACCTATGAAAGGACATCCATCTAATGCATTTTCTAAGCTTGAGAATTGTCCTCTTTGATATGGCTTCGGTTAAAGCTCCGGAAAGTGATAGGTTTCACGCTTTATTCTTTCAAAATCAATAGGGACATATTGGGACCACGGTTTGTAATTGGGTAAAGTTGGTTTTTGTCGATAAAGCTATTGATCCGGATTTGAATAACACTTTAATTGTTCTTATTCCCAAGGTTCATAATCCTTAAACCTTTTTTCAGTTTCAGCCAATCAACCTTTGTTCAGTCCTTTAAAAACTAAGAATAAAAATTATCACTAATCATTTTAAAGTAGTTTTTCCTGTGATTAATGCACAAGAGCAGGTTGGATTCCTCGCCGGAAGGAACATCATGGATAATATTCTTATTATTCAGGAAGCTATTCATTCCATGAAAAACAAGCAGAAGAATAAAACTTGGATTGCTATTAAAGTTGATATGGAGAAAGCTTATAACCGGGTGAGATGAGAGTTTATCTATGCTTCTCTTTAGGTTGCAGGTATCCTTGATTTTCTTTGAAAATAATGTTATTATGTCTGTCATTATGAATTCTACTTTGCAGATCATGTGGAAAGGTGTCCCAACTAAAAAGTTCTGACTTGTTAGAGGCATTCAGCAAGGGTGTCCGCTTTCTCCACACCTCTTCGTTTTGACCATAGAATGGTTAGGACGTGATATTAAGTCTGCCATTACCATGGGTCAATAGAAACCTATCAGGTTTTTTGTATCTAGAGCCTACCATTTATCACCTCTTTTTTTGTAGATGACCTTATTATATTCGGACAAGCAAAGATGTAATAAGCTAGAATCATAAAAGGTATATTGGAAAGTTTCTGTGGTTATTCTGGTCACAAAGTTAATACTCTAAAGATGAACATTTTCTTTTCCAAAGGTATTAGTAAGGAGTTAAGGGAGCATATCAGCAGTATTTTTGGTTATCTCAAGGTCCAAATGTAATGACTCAAATTTTACAGTTATCGAAAAAGTACAATTTTGGGTCTTTGTTTCTGAAAAATAGATTCGTAAATATTTATTAAATATTTACGAAGTTAAGTGAGTGGTTAATTAAAGTTTAATAAAGTGAATTAGCTTAAATTAAGGATAATCAAATAAAATGATTAAATTGAATGAAGTGTGAAAGTTTAATTATAGATTAAAAGAAAGTGAAAAGGACCAAAATGGGAATTATACCATTTGTCCTAAGTGAGTGACATAAACATAAAAATCGAGATTTTATGTGTTAAAATATATTAAATTATTATTCTTATTATTTATTATTATAGTTTTATATTTAATTATTATTGTTATTGTTATTATTATTTAATTGATATTATATTATTAAATTAAATAAATTAAAGGTTGACAAATGTATGGTACAAATGGTGACATGTGTAATACTAATATACATACAATTGTAAAATACATGTATGTTTACTTATTATATAAGTATATTATTAAATTAAGTTATATATATAAAGTAAATAAATGAAAAGAAACAAAAGAATAGAAATGAAGAAACAAAGCAAACGAAACAGGGAGCAGGGGAAGGAAAGAAGAAAAAGAGAAAAGATAGAAGAAAAAAGGGAAAATTCAAGGTTTGAAGCTTGGAAGTTTAATAGGTAAGTCAATTTAGCCTTTTTTATTTAATTTTGATATTTTGGAAGTCATGGAACAAGGTTTTGATGAAATTAAATTGATATATTGAAAGTTATTAGATTTTTAAATATTGTTTATGTTGAATAAAATGATGAATTAGGGATTAAATTGATAGAAATTCAAGTTAGAAGTGAGATAAGGATTGAATTGTAAAGTAATTCATAAGTTTTGAATAGTAGGACTAAATCGAAAGAATTTTGAAATTATGGTTTTATGCTGAAATTAGTCTAAAGTTGTAATTGAATGAAAATATTGAGTTAAATGTGAAGAATAAAAGTTAGTCTCGGTTTAAGGACTAAATTGGAATTTAGGCAAAAGATGAATAAAAATTGAAATATTCAATGAGAAAATTGAATGGTAGTGTATTGATAATTTTTAATTGATTTCCATAGCTAACGTTGTTCCAGGAAAATCTCGGCTAAGCAAGGAAAAAAGGGCAAAGACAACGGGAGTTAACTCGGAAATTACGGTTTGTATTTCTATAATCCGAACTTAATATTTAATTGTTGAATTTATTATTTAATGTGTAGGTTGATGCATTGAAAAGTGAAATTTAATTGTTAATTATTATATTTTGATTGAATGTTATGGTAAGTAATTAATGTAAGCATTATTGTGTTTTATGATTATTGAAATGAATCAAAATATATATTGTATTGCAATTGAATTGCATGTGGATTGATATGGAAAAATGTATTAAATTGAATTGAAATTAAATTACGAATGAAATTGAAAATTTGAAAGTTTACAATTAACTGTATCGGGCTAGTCGGATATAGTTGGCATGCCATAGGATTGGAAGTGTTTAGGGATATTCCGACTGTGTGTCGATGAGACACTATAAGTGTCGACTCATCATTCGCTTTTTCAGATTCGCTTACGAAAAGGTACTCAGAGGTATCGTGATCATATCTTATCGCTTTTTGGATTTGTTCCGATGAGGTACTTTGTGTACCGCCACCGCTACTGTTACTGTTACCTTTACGGTGTATTTCGGCTTCAGCCAATGAAACACTGTATACTATCCTCAGTGTGTGGTTTGGATCCGTGTATCCGTATAGGTCCGAGTCATGTTAATAGGGCAAATAAAGGTATTGAAAATTTACTGCTACCAAATTTTTAACTGTAACTGAATAAATAAATGACTGCTATTGAATAATAATGATTAAATGATTGTTATTGAAAAATATTGATTGTCATCGAATAATTGATTGATATTGAGTAAAGGATCGTTACTGAACGAATAATTGTTACTGGATAACTAATTGTTTTCGAATGACTAAATGTTACTGAAAGAATCTGAAAAATTAATCGATACTGAAATATGTTTACTGATATTGAATAGTGAACAGAAACATAAGTAAGACATATGAATAGAGAATATTATTGTTGTGAATTAAATGAAAAATTTAATCAAGTTATTAGATAATGAAGGTTGAATGAGTTGTAAAGAAATTGCTTATGAAATGAATAAATGAATATTTATAATTATTATAGGACAATAAGTGTAAGTTATATTTTAAATGTTCAGATTATAGAAATACCACTGAGTTCATACTCAACGTACGGTTTATTTCTGTGCGCAGGTTAGATTAAAGCTAGAATGTTGAATCAGCATCCCAGGCCGATCTCGAACTCAATAAGGTAACACATGTTAATTGTTGATAATGGCATGTACCTAGGTCATTAAGTTAATGTTTGTAAATGGTAATAAAAAAAATATAAAGATGTTGAATTATGTATGAAACATGTAAATTTTGGTGACTAAACCTAAGAAAATTAATTAGGTTAGTATGATAATGTTTAATTGATATAAATTGTGGTACCACTGAGGGTACATTGGATGAATGATTTATTGCTAAAATTGGATAGCATATAAAATGTGTTTAGACTGGTTGAATGGAGAAATTTTGAAATGCTTATTGTCTACAGTTTGCAAGGTTGGTAAATTTAAAAATACAAAGTTCATTTTGAGTTCACATGGTTTGTCACACGGGTATGTGACTAGGCCGTGTGAGACACACGGCTTGCAAATAGGCATGTTGTTAGGTAGTGTGTCCCCTACACTTAAATTGTTACAACCAAGTTAGTACACGGGCATATACCTTGGTTGCTACGGTCGTGTCTTAAAGTTAGTTTAGTACACGGGCAGGCCATACAGACATGTGTCATGATCGTGTTTAAAAGTCAGTGTTGCACACGGGTTGAGGACACAGGCGTGTCCCAAGCCGCACGGGCATGTTAAACTAGCCACACGGGCGTGTGGTACTATTCAAAAGAAGAAAATTTAAAATTTCACGAAAAATTTCCTAAGCTTCCGATCGAATCCCGATTTGTTTTAATTACACTTGTAAAGTACTGTGGACCCATTAAAGTTATATTTAGATGGATAATATTGCATTTATACTTGTTTATGTGCAAATGTATTGTAATGACTGGTAATACTCTGTAATCCTGTTCCAGTAACGGGACGAGGTTAATAGTGTTACACCAAAACCTATGTACGTATTTGGGAACGCCCCTTTTTCATGTTAAAGTTACTAAGTGTACCTTGAGGTTTGTTGTTGATAGGGTTCGGAGTAAGCTGTACAGTTGGGATGTTAAACAATTGTCTCTAGCAGGAAGGTTCACTCTGGCACAATCTGTCTTATTGTCGATCCCAAGTTACTTCATGCAATACATAATGGTCCCTAAAGGTATTTGTGCTGAAATAGAAAGTATAGTTAGATAGTTTATATAGGGATCCTCGACTAGGAAAAGGAAGATGGCAATGGTTAGATGAGAGGATATTTGTCAACCCCGATCTTGTTGGGGATTGGGCATTAGACATCTATAGGATCAAAATTGTTCCTTTATGGCTAAGCTTAGGTATCAGTTCATAACAAACTCCAATGCTCTTTGGGTACGTTTCCTAAAGTCAAAGTACAAGGTTCAAGACAGGATTCCAGAGGATATTTCGAAGGGAAAATGCTTGTTTCTTTAGAGGGCCCTTTCAAAGGCCTGGCCTCTAATCCGTGTAAACTTAAGTTGGTCTATGAGAAATGGTTGTAGTGTTAAATGATGGTTGGGTCCCTGGATTCCAAATGTTGGGTCGTTGGTAAGAAGAATCCCTTCACATGCTAATCTTGATAGGGATTATTTTCTTATGGATATGGTTATAGAAGATTGTAGTTGGAATTTGGATATTTCTCGTTTTTAGTTATAGAAGGATATTGTTAAGAGGATTGTAGGGATCCCCCATCCGCACCATTCTGTAGGCCAGGATAAAGTTATATGAGCTAGATCTACAATTGGTGCATGCTCTTTTAAAAATGCTTACTAGAAACTTCGCGAGATGGCGTGGAATTTGAATGACGGATTATGGCAAATTTTGTGGAAACTTCAAGGTCTACAATGAGTTATATTCTTCATTTGAATAGTGTTTAAAGAAAGACTTCTTACTAATGTCGAACACGTGAGGAGAGGGATAGTGAGTATCAGTTCATGTGGATTTTGTGGTAATGAATCTGAGGATGTTTTACATGTTATCAGAGATTGTAGAGCAACTAAAGATATAGGTGATTCCTGAAGATAAGCGCAGATGGTTTTTCTCTAGAGATTTGAGAGTATGGCTTGTGGCTAATTTGCAGAATCAATTGCAAATTTGGTTTGGGGAGGTGGATTAGTCTTGCATTTTTGGGTTAATCACTTGGCATATTTGGAGAAATTGGAATTTACATGTGTTTCAAGGAGTCTCATGGAGTGTTGACGAAGTGATTATAGCCTCATATAGTTGGGCTACGTAGTATTTCTCTGTGGGTAAGGTGGATGTGACCAAGAGGAATACAATGATTTCCCACCCGATATTAACAGGTAATTGGATTCAATTAAACATGGATGGCACGGTACAAGCAGACTCGGGTTCTGCTGTTGCAAGGGAGTTATGCGTGACATGAAAGGGAATTGAATCTTATGATTGAATAAGTTTCTGGGAGTATGTTCAGTATTGGAGTTTGATCTATAGGGTATTTGTAACAGCCCGTTTTTAGTCAAATTAGAACAATGGTTTTGGGACCACAAATCTGAAGTTGAAATATTCATTTTATTATTATTTTAATGTCTACAGTATGAAAATATGATTGTGTGAAATTTTTGTTAAGAAATTTTATCATTTGAATGCTTAATTCGGTAAAAATGACTAAATCACTTAAAATGCAAAAGTGATGTTCTATTACCTAAAAGTGTCTAATAGCTATGAAACTTTTAAAGTAGAGGTCCTTATGTGATAAATAAACTATTTTTAGTGTTAGTGGACAAAGATGGACATGCATTAATGAATTTTAATGGTTTATATTAAAGGTTAATATTGTAATTTGGTTATTTAAGTATAATAAATAAAACAAAATAAAAAATTTTGAAGGCTATCATCTTCCTAGCCGATTTTTAGCAAAGAAAAAGCCATTTTTAGGGCTTTTGAAGCATTCGGTTACCTTCTAGCTCAATTGTAAGTTCGTTTTTGTCTCATTTGTAATGATTTCTACGTTTTTGAGATCGTTGTAATTAGGTCTAGCTAGCCGAGAGACTAATTTGCAAAATTTTTAAAGATTTTGAATGATGCCATTGATGATTAAGCATGAGTTTTGAAGTTTCTTGATAGATTATGAATGCTTGTTGATATATATACAAGTTTTGTTAAGTGATTTTTAGTGAAAATGCAAATTAGGGGCTAAATTGTGAAATGTGTAAATTTAGTGGTTAAAATATGAAATAAATGAAAAATATGGGCTGCTAGGCGTATAATAGTAATTCGGCTAGTATGGGTTGTGATTAAATTGCATGAATTTTGTTTTATGAGCCTAGGGACTAAATTGTAAAAGTGGTGAAACATTAGGGGCAAATGTGTAAATGTGCTTAAAAGTGTATTTTTTATTAAATTGAATAGAGAGATTATTAAATAAGTTAAATTTGAATATATTTAGATCAATAAAAGTAAAATTCGGATCTGGCTCGGGGAAAAACTAAAGTTATCGGCTAATCGACCTATTTCGTCGTTTTCACATCCGAGGTAAGTTCGTATGCAATAAATTTCATTATAAATGTATTTTAAATGTTTTGATATTTCTTAAACTATGAATATGATACTTCGGACAAATTCATCAATGACTCGAGGGTAATTCGGCACACGAAATCCCGGTTAAACCTTAGGAATAGTTTAGGATACTAGTGACATGTCATTAGGGGATACGTTGAGTTGGCTTCGGGCCATGATATTAGCACTTTGGGTGCGAGTTATTCTGATTTGGCTTCTGGCCATAATATCAGTACTTTTGATATAAGGTACCTTGATTTGGCTTCGGGCCATGGTATAGGTACTTATTGTGCGAGACTCTTGAGTATCCGACTTATATTCTGAATGGTTCAATAGGTAAATGAATGATGTGGTTGAGAATGAGTTTAGTACGAGATGGTACAGGAATGTGCATAAACCATATTAGCTTTGAATCGAAGAAATGGTGAAGAAAATATATAGTTTTGTAAATGAGTAATTGAAAGGTTTGTTAGTTGATGTGAATTCATGTATTTATAATCAATTGTTGAATTATGTGTTTATAATTATATCGAGTTTATTTCATATGAGCTTACTAAGCTTTATAGCTTACATCGTTTATTTTTTTTTATGTTTTATAATGGATTCAAAACAAGCACGGATTCGAAGATCGTCAGAGATTTCGTCACACTATCCTACTATCGATTTGGTACTTTAAAGCTTATGTTTTAAGTATATGGTATGTATAGGGATTTTGGTTATGTTGGTTAAGTTTTGGTAATGATTTTGGCCTTTTGACTTGGCTTGTAAGTGTATATGTTTTGGTTTGTAAATATAACCATGAGTGATGGCTTATTTTGAGTTATTTTGGTATGGTTAAATCATGTATATTTATATATATATATATATATATATATGTCTATGCTTTGTGAAATGTGTTGAATGATTAAGGTTGGATTCATGATACTTGTTGATAATAGGTAATTTGAATGTCAATAGGTGATGATTTGTGAATTGGTATGTTTGTGGAATTGAGCATATTGATGCATATTTGTTAATGGTCATTTTGATGAATTGAAAAAAAATAAAGATTGGTATAAACTTAGATGGCATAATGTGGTATTTATGTTTTGCATTGGTTGGTATTGGAAATGGTATAAATTATGCTTGATTTGGAATTGAATTATATGTCTATTGATGCTATGTTTTGTGCCATATGAATTGTATAGGTGTGCCTAAATTTGGGTGGCAAAATTGGCTTGATAAATAGCCTATTTTTGTCCACACGGGCAGAGGCACGAGCGTGTGTCTCAGCCGTGTGCGACACATGATTATGTTTTACGATCGTGTGTTCCCTAGTGTTGAATTTGAAACCAAGTCAGTATGCTTTACACGGGTGTGTGACTTGGCCGTGTGGCATAAGTCAGTATACCCACAGGTTTGGCATGGCCTAGCACACGGCCTGGTACAAGGGTGTGTATGGCCATTTTTAAGGCACACGGGCGTATGTGTTGGCCGTGTGACCTAAGTCAGAGAGTTACACGGGGTCGGGCACGGGTTGGGACACGACCATGTGCTCCCATTTCGAATGTCTACACGGCTTGTGACATGGGCGTATCTGGTGGCCATGTGAGACAGACGGGCGGGCCACACGGGCATGTGTCCCCTGTTTTGAGAAACAAATTTCTAGGTTTCGTGAAAGTTTCTAAAGTTATCGGTTTAGTCCTAAACCACTCCCAAAGTATGTTTAGGGCCTCGTAGGCTCATTATAAGGACATTATGCTTGAGTTTGATTAATGTTTGCATAAATTGTGAAATTATATGTGAATTGAATGTCTATATGTGTTATAAGTCCGATAATGCTTCGTAACCTTATTTCGACATTGAATACGGGTGAGGGGTGTTACAATATTTTTGAAGGCTTGTCTCTTCTATTGAAGCAGGGATTTAATAGAGTGTTGATTAGTACAAATTGTATGGAAGCAGTTCAGATTATTCAAGTTAACAACTCAAGAAACTTTAATTCAACTTTGGCTAGGCGTATACACCAATTGTTGGAAAGGACAGTACAATGGTGCATCCAACATGTGCCCAAAAAAGATAATAAAGTTGCGGATTTTCTTGCAAAATTGAATTGCAGTAATGGAGACATTTTACTTTTGTTTAAACAACCTCCTCTAGGTGTTTTAGGTTATGCCTTTGTGGATTCTTTGTTTTGTTTTATATGGACCTTTTTTTTTCTTTTTGAAAATTATTCAAATTTATAATCTCAACTATCATAGCAGTTCTTGTACTATATTTTATATTACATTTTGGTATATTTATTGAAAAATGGACAAATTAATTCTGTACATTAAATGAAAGAGTAAAATAATTCTTTTGTTAAAATTGTGCTATTAAATGTTAATTTTGGTGTTTTATTTAAGTATAAATATCAAAATTATACATGAACTTTGATAACTTTGACTTTAAATAATTTTATAAATGAAATTTTGAATGATTCAATTTTCAAAATCACTAACAATATTATCAAATTAGCATCATTTTATGTTGATATATTGCATACACGATAATTATACTAATCCAATATGAAGATAAATGTATGTATTCATTTCTTTAAATTTGTACAATTGAATCAAAATCAAAGTTTTATGTATACATATGAACCACAATCTAAGTCCATGCATATAATTACACAAAATCAAACTTCATGTTTCAAATCGTACATTGAAACGAAGTTCATGTATAAACTTGATATTTATCCCTTATATTTATAAGTATAATAATACATTTAGCCTTTAATATTTACACCTTTATTTACTTTGACTCCACTTTTTTTTATTTGGAGTAATATAAATCTTATTATTTCATTGGTGATATGATATTATTTTACTTTATATATCACAACAATTTATTTAAATTTTATTTTATATTATCACAACAATTTATTTAAATTTTATAAATATTCAAAATTTGAGAAAATCATAAAAAATATTGTAATTCCAAAATTACATAAAAAGCTCTTCAAAATTAAAAAGAAAATACATACAAACAATTCAAAAAAAAAAAGATAAAAGCTTCACAAATTTTTTTAATAAAAAGGTCTAAAAGTTTTAATACGATGCTTTGAACTACCCATAGCTCATCCTCAACTTTTAAATAGGAGGATAATACACTTTAGCACACTTGAACTCATATCCTCCTACACCGGCAACAATATCAATGTCAATGAAATTAAGACTCAATTGGCATGAAAAAGGTTTTAAAAAAAATTGTTAATTGAGTCTTAACTCGATTAGTATGGGCATTATTGCCAATGTAGGAAGACGTGAGTCTGAATGCGCTGAAGTGCATTATCCTCATATTTATGGGTCGTGAAGGCGTTTTGAGTAGTTCTAGATATTGTGTTAAAAAGAACAGATATGATCAGAACTTATATTGATATTATTAAAAAAAATTAACAATGAAAATCAAGTAAAACATTTTTTTATGAAAACTTTAGATTTATTTAAATTTAATCTAATATCAATATTATGCTTTTAAAACTAAACTTATATATTATTATGTTTTAAATTTATAACTATATTACTAAGAAGTTTATGAAAAAATTAAGAAATAGTTATATACAGTTTAATTAATACTAGACCTATTCAAGGGCCGATTAGCTCCCCGATTTGATTTGGGCTAGGTTTGGTCAAGTATTTTGTGCCTTAGGCCGCTTAGGTTGGCTCAATTCAATTTAAATAATAAAAATATTTTTAAAATTTTAAATTTAATTATAAAAATATATAAAATAACAACTAAAAATATATTTTAATATTTTATTATTTTTAATAGTAAAATGAACATTTTGGACAAGCTAAGTCAAGTCGAAAACGAGCCTAGGCTTAAAACTTTTTGGATCTAGATCTTAATCGTCCGATCCAATTCATGTAAACTTCTTCTTAATACATACAATGCATGGGTAAAGAAAATTAGTATTATATAGGGTTAAATATAAAATCAGTACTTGAAATTGTCTAATTCTTTTAGATTTGTATTTAAGATTTTTTTTAATCTTAAATTGGTAGCTGAACTTTTATAATACCAGACAACAATATGTGCCATTGATGTCACAATTTAAAAATATATTAAAAATCAATAAAAGATTTTAAATATCATAATTTATTTTTAAAAATCTAAAATATATATAAAAATGATAAATTAAAAAATTCTTTCTTAGATTTTCTGAATTATCTCCATAAATTTGTTCCATTTTCTTTTGCTTGCACTGTCTTTCATCTCCTGCTTCATTTATTTGTCTTACAAGAGCTTTTATTATTTGTTTTCTATTTGAGTTGGATGTGTTCAACTTGAGTTTTTATCGATTTTATTTCCACCAAGGGCTGTTTCATGTTAAAGGATAGCATTTTCTAAGAATTTATAAGATTTTGCAAATAAATTTGAAGAAAATTAAAGAACATCTGTCAATAACACAATAATATTTTGATTTAAGGTAACATATAAATATGAAAACAACTAAAATACTTAATTGAATACTCGAAATAGATATTCAACAAAACCAATTAGAATATCAAGAAACAAAAAAAAAAAAAAAAATACCCTCAAGTTTGAAATTGGTACCCCCAGTGTGCAACAATTTTGTTTGCTTGCAAGAAACTACATCAATGGGATCTAAGGTAGGCTATGGGAGGACGAAGGAGAAAAGAATAAGATGAGGACAAATATGGGAAATGAAAGAAAAAAAAATCGAGAAAGAAAAGAAAAGGTGCAATATATTTTTATTATTCTTGTATATATTTTTTATTTATTAATAATTTTTAATTTAATTTTTAGATGATAACAATATCATAATGTCACTAATAACATATGTCATTGTCCGGTATTGTCACTTGTTCCAGACTTAACGATGTTAAAAAAAATATCAAACTAGTTGACGAAAAAAAGTTCGAGTACTAATCTGGGACAAAAAAAACAGTACCAATATGGAAGAAGTGGACAAATTCGATTACCAATTTTATATTTAACTCTATTATATATTAAATAATATTTTGATAATTATCTGAGGACAAAGTGGGACAGGACGAATTTTTCCTAAATACAAATCTATCTAATTAATTGGAGATCAAGGCCCGCTCTTAAATCAAATCTAAAAAGCCGATTCTATCGTATCACATTGAGTCGAAACCCATTTAATTAGATTTTTTATCAACCCTAAATTTGACCAATAATTATATAAAATAGAATTTAGAACACAAAATTAGAGATGTGAATGGGTGAAGGCTTAGTTCTAAAATATTTTTCAAACTCAGGTTAGTTTTAAGGTCAGTTGAGCTAGTAAAAAAAATACACCTTATACTATTTAAAAATATTTTTTAAATTATTATTATTTTATATATTTTATAATTAAAATTTAATTTAAAATAAATTTTATTATTTAAATTGAATTCAAGTCAAATTGAATTAAATTAAAATAGAAAAATCATTATTTAAATCCCACCCAAATTAAAATAGACCTATCAGGCCAGAGTTCTAAGATGTATTCAAAGCCTAATAAAATTGTAATAAAAATTTTATTATTACAGAAAAATAGAAATTTAAACACAGACTTAAAAGCAAAAAAGTCAATAATGAATTAGAGTGTTAGGAACTTTCATTGGTTTCACCAAACTAAGAAATAAAAGCAACTCTCTTCCTCAGCTGTCCATTTTCTTGGAAAATTTTCCTTTTTTCCCTTTCACTTTCTTTCTCTCCAAACATGGGCATCTCATGGAGCAACACAAGCAATAGCAACCGGAGGAGAAACCAAGCTTACCTCCATGGCCCTCCACCTCCTCCACCTTTCTATTATCCCCAAGAACCCACTTCCCTTCCTCCTCCGCCACCTCCACCGCCATCCCAGCCTTCTACTAGCCACCCTTATCCTGCGCATCCTCCACCCCCACCGCCTCCAATTCCCAACAATTACTACTGTTCCCCACCCTACAACCCCTGCTGTTACTCAAACCCTGTCATGGGTCGTTACCCTATTCAATATCCTCCATATTTCGCCAACCAGGCTAGTGCCTGGCCCCCGATTCGTGCTCATGCCGTGGCGGCGGTGCCGCCTCAGCCGCCACCTCCTTATGTGGAGCATTATAATGCCAAGAAAGTGAGGAATGATGTGAACGTGCACAAGGATACGTTGAAGCTGGAAGTAGACGAGCAGAATCCCGATCATCACTTGGTTTCTTTCGTTTTTGATGCTTTGTTTGATGGCAGGTAATTTTTTTCAAAAAATTATTTACTTTTGTTGCTTAATTTTGGGTCTGGTTCAAGTTCTTCTTTTTAGAGGAAAAAGTAAAGATGGGTTTAGTTTAAGGTTTATTACTTTATTTTTGGATGAAAAAAAAATCAAATAAATGATAGTTGAAATATTTATTTGAAAGCATGAGTACATAACCAATGGAAAAAACAAAATGTAATCCTAATCAAACCCGATGTTAGTGTAGCTAGTTTGATATGAAAAACCAAATTGAAATTATAAAAAACTGTTCTTTGGTCATTAAATGATTAAAGAAAGATAGAGAATTAGATAATGTAATAGGGTTTGGATGTTATATGGATTCCAAAATAGTGCTTGTAACTTCATTGCGTTTGACAGTGATGCCATGAACCTACCAAATCTGAAGGATTAAAAATCTTAATGCAGCAGCAGCTAGTCCTTATACTATTTAGAAGCATTTTTGCTGCTAGGATTAGAAATCTATTTGAGGCAAGATACAATTCACATTTTTATGAGCAGATGAGCTTTCTTATTTGAGTTCGGGATTGTGCATTTGGTTATTGCTTTTCTAGCTTTAACTAATCAAATGTGAGTATCCTTATCGTATATGCATTAGGAACTATGAAAGCTATATTAGTGAATGTGGACTGTAATTGATAGGCTTACTCTTCAAAGTCCTTGCAAAGTTCTCTTCATCCTTAGGGTTGGCGATTGAAATGTCTAATCCTTTATGGGATAAAAAATCAAGCACTGCCTTTATTTCATAACATTAATCAAATGTATGAATTACAGCCCTTTAAATAAACTCTGTGAACAACCTGACAAATCTGCTTTCAACTTTAAAAAAGGTGGTTCAGATAGGACCCTTAAACCTCTTAAGAACCTGCATATAAACAAAATTGCTTGATAAAAAGAAATCAGATAATCATCCAGATAAGATTGCAACGATCTAATCCAGATAAGATCTTATGCATCTAAATTCTAATAAGATTGTCTGACATTTCCCCCCTAGTCAGGAAAAAGAATTGAACATTCCCCTCTTGTCCACTATGTTACGGTCCAGACTGGTGGATCTTGTGACCGAATGATTCACAGGCAATCTGTCTGTCTTGTCAGGGCTCTTTCCCTGATTTTTACCTCCTCCTTGCGAATAACCTATGTTGAACAAGTGAAACTCGTTGAAGGGAATTCCAAACCTTTAAGCCTTGACTTGTTAGAGAGAATCTTAAATCTCGTAAAAATTGGTTTAATCTGACTTGAATTTTGTTGCTACCAATTGGCCTCTTAAATAGAGGTTACATAAGTCTACTTATTTGAATAAATGACTTATAAGCTAAGGAGACCAAAATAAAGACTCTAAATAAAGAAAGACTCCTAATATCTCTCTAAAATACTTTTAATTAAAAAAGATCTCTCAAATGATATAAAATACTCATAAATAAAATCGCCTAATAGAATAATAATTTAATCTAATAATAATTAGTTGACATGTAACACACTAACTTCTTGAATGTTAGCAACTCCTTTTGTAAGTATATCAGAAACTTGTTCTTATGGAAAATAGACCATACAAATAGTAAGTAAAATTGAGAAGAAAAGAAAGAAGAGGGAGAGAAGCTGTTGCCGTGGGAGGTGGCTGCTGCTGTGAGAAAAAAGAAAGAAGAAAAGGGAGAAAGGAAAGGAGAAATAGGAGAGAAATAATCTGGAAAAATCAGCTTAGTTATCTCTCACGCTTAGAGGGTATTTATACTATCTAAGAGAAAACAAAATAAGAAAGTTAAAGATTTAAATCCCTAAACTACAGCAAGTATATTCTAACACTCCCCCTCAAGCTGGAGCGTATAGATAATATGCTCCTAGCTTGGCTCCTAGCTTGTTACTTATATACTCAATTCGAGGTTTCCTAAGGGCGTTAGTGAGAATATCTGCTAGTTGATTATTAGAATTGACAAAACTCGTGGCAATACACTTTGGCTCGATCTTTTGTTTGACAAAGTGACAATTTATCTCTATGCGTTTTGTCCTTTCATGGAACACCGGATTTGTAGCAATATTTAGAGCAGCTTGATTATCACATACCAACTTCATTGGGCTATTAGTTTCACATCGTAATTCCTGAAGAAGTTGTTTCAACAAGATAAGTTCACAAGTGACTAAGGTCATTACTTGATACTCTACGTCTGCACTCGACCTTGCCACAACATCTTGCTTTTTACTTTTTCATGATATTAGATTCCTTCCAATGAAGAAACATTCTGCCCAGTTAGCATCTAAATACCCAATGACTTGTGTATTTCCTTTATCTTTGTATAACAAACTTTGTCTAGGAGCATGTTTGATGTATCAGAGGATGCACATCATTGCATTCCAATGGCTATCACAAGGAGCTTGTGGAAATTGACTTACCACACTTACTGGAGAAGAATTGTGATGATAAGATAGTTCAATTTCCCAATCAACCTTCGATATTGACTAGGATCCTTTAGTGGCTCATCCTGTCCTGGAACAAATTTAACATTAGGATCCATCGGTGTCTCAATAAGTTTAAAATCCAGCATCCCTATTTCTTCCGGTATATCCAATGCATACCTTCCCTGGTAAATAACAATGCCTGTGTTTGGTTGTGCTACGTTAATGCCCAAAAAAGTATTTCAACTTCCCCAAGTCTTTAGTTTGAAAGTGACCAAAAAGATGTTACTTGCGTTGTGCTATCCCTTCATGATTATCACTTTTAATGGCAATATCATCCATATAAACAATCAAATAGATACATTTTTCATGAGTGTTATGACGATAGAAGACTGAGTGATCTGCTTCACTCCTTTTCATCCCGAATAGCTGGATAACAACACTGAACTATCCAAACCAAGCTCTTGGGAGTTGCTTTAAACCATAAAGAGATTTTCGCAGTTGGCATACTCTAGGCTCTCCTTGAGCAATGAAGCCTGATGGTTGCTCCATATAGATTTCTTCAAATAAATCACCATGAAGAAAAACAATTTTAATATCCAGCTGATGAATAGTCTAGTGATTCATTGCAGCAATGGAGATCAAGAATCGAACTAAGGTAATCTTGGTGATTGGAGAGAAAGTTTCTTCATAATTAAGACTAGGAACCTTTGTAAACTCTTTGAGCAACTAGACGTGCCTTAAAACGATTGATCTTGCCATCAAATCCAACTTTCACAGTAAAAACCCACTGATAACCAACTACAAGTTTACCAAGTGGTACAGGAAGAAAATCCCATGATTATCAGAAATAGCATTCATCTCATCCACCATAGCTTGTTGAATGATTGCCATTTTGATGCTTGATATTGCCAATATTCAGCATATTTGCCCTGATTGATGTGATTGATTTATTCCCTTGTACTTGTGCATTTGGTTATGGGAGTAATCCATCCCTTTGAGGCTGAGCGGTATGAGCAATAAGCAGATTATTTTGAACATTTCAAGGATTACCAGATGTGGAGAAGAAGGGTTTAATAAAATCTGAAATTTCAAGCCATAGCGAAGATAGAAATTTAAGAATAAATATCAAAGGGAATCAAAATGACAGGTGGATAACACCATTGGAGTTGAAGGAACAGAGCATAGCTTCTGGAAGATTTGCATCAAAGAACAGTGACCAGATGGATGCTCAAGCGCTCTCACGCATTGATGCGTGGGAGAAGGGTAGAAATCTTCCAGAATTTTCCTGATCTGAATATGTTCATTTGACAGCCTCCTCCCAAAGGTTTTCAGTTGTTGTATGGTAGTAATATTTCTTCCAGTATAATCATTCATTGAATTCACAAGCCATACCTAGCCTGTAAGATCATATTTATATGGTTTCATGGTTGTACCATCAGGATAGCACCTTCAGCCTCTTCTTTGGATCACCATTTGAATGGAAAGTGACCATTGAAGATAGTTTTTTCCTGTTGAGTTGGTGAACAGTGATTTGGAGAGATGCGTTCTTATGAAAGCAATTGTTGAGGTAGGATGCTTGCTCCAGTCATGGTTGTTTTGGCCATTTTTTCTCTCAACAACTATACCAAGCCCGGTGCCATATAAACCTGTATAGGAGAGAAAACAATCCCTGCCTTTACTTCAGAACCATAATAAATGAATGAATGAGAGATGCAAAATAGAATCCACTATACTAGAACCTAACAATTATAAGAACTGACTCAAGATGAGACCCTTCAATCATTTGGATAAAGATTGCAAGGATCGTAAACCATATAAGGTCTCCAAAATCAGAAGTCCAATGTCACTATCAGAATCTGAAATCTGCTGCCAAATCTTTACAAATATGTTTTGGAATTGAACCTGGGGAACTTAACAGTGAAGTGCAATGATTAACAGAGAGAGCTCTCTAGTTCAGCAAGCATATGTCGCTATTCCATTTTCCAGGACTATGGCTGTGATGTATCTTCTTGTCCATTACGATGTAGCCTTACGGTATTAGATCATGTCTTGCTGATATTGGCACTTAACTTTTCTATCACCTTTTACATTTTATGCTTCACAGAAATTTAGGATAACCCAGCATTTTAAGTTCTGGTTTCCTGGAATGTATTATTGGTTAAGCTTTTGCTAGCTGAACAGTGGATCATAATGCTATTATGCTGTTGCTTCTGAAGTCAATGACTTGATGTTTTAAACTTCTGAACTTGCATAGATTGGGCCATGCGAGCTGAGTGACATTAGGTAGCCTCCATTGGCTTAGTCATATATTTTATTAAAGAACTGCCCCTTTATGGTCTGCTACTGCTTGTAAGTTTGAAATGATTTTCACAAATGTTGGCACACTTACGATAAATACCTAGACTTCTTTTCACAATCTCTTAGTTCCTTTACTACCATAGAACCGGTTATTTGTCCATGGAACCTTTTGAATAAACTGCATCATTTGCTCAACATTGTTGATGAGAAGAGGTAGGGATAGGATGGTAGCACGTGTATTGGAACTTTACATCCTAGAATTCAAAAGAATGGGAGGTTGTTTTAATGTTAATTTTTGCTTATAGTTTTTTTTTTCCCATCATTTTTCCCCCATAAGGTCTTTCCTTTTTAAAATCTGCTCTTCATCTTTAAAGTTTTTACTATACCTAGATAAAGAACTAGATGTTGAAAATTTGCTTCTTGGAAGTTTCTTTCATGGCTTTATAAGCTGCCATTAATTTCCTTGGACTTGTAAAGAGTTCTCCCTTCTTCTGTTTTCAGGCATGTCTGATTCTTTGTTTGAGGGGTTCAGTGGCATATTGACTTTGCAACCACTGTTTTGATTGGGGTTGAGATAAATACCATCTGGGTTTCTCTTACGGATTTTTTTCTTGCTTTTGAAGCAATTTTTTTATGTGAATATATAGTTAATGCCAAAAAGCCTTCTGTTATAGAGATTTTTAAGGTTAAGAGTTCTCAAAGTTCTATGGAAGGAAATTTCTTAAAATTGGATTATAATAGAATTTTGTTAAGCTGTGGACTGTGATATCCTGATTCAAAGGAATAATAATTCAATTCTTTATTTGGATTGATTCGTTCAATTTTTTTATTAAGTTCAGACCTTCACTTACACTTTTCCTTAGTTATCTGCATATGAAGAAAAGAGAACAGTCGGTTGCAATAATTCACTGCCTTGCCAAGCAAGTAATATGATATCAAAGGGTATTGGTTTTGTATGGACTAGTGATACAGTTCTTTGTGGAAAAATGAATTTTTGGCCTTTTTAAAGCCAGTTTGCTCTCAAATATCACGGAAGCTGAATTAAGATTCACAGTAAAGATTCTTGTTTTGTCAAAAGCAACTAAGTTGGCTCAATTATTCTTGACGTAATTCTAGGGTGAATAGATGTAAAACTTTCCAGGTAACTACGTAATTAATGTTTGGTACTTGTCTGATAAGGTATGCGAACTCCATTCAATGCTTTTATCTAATCATGTTGTTTTCTGATTTACAGTATCACCATTTTCTACTTTGCCAAGGAAGAGTTGAACTGTAGATTTGTTCCCGTATTTCCTGAAGCCTTCGAGCCTGTGAGAGTCCCATTTCAGAAGGGACTTGGCCAGAGATTCCAGCAGCCTCCTGGGACAGGAATTGACTTAGGTTTCTTTGAATTGGATGATCTCTCGAAACCATCACCAGGGGAGGATGTTTTCCCTCTTGTAATTTCTGCTGAAACATGTATGCTGCCGCATTCATCTGATGAACATGTTGGTGATCCCACACAAAGTACATCAGCCCACATGCAAATTACTCAAGCCATTTTAGAGAAGAACGGTAACTCTTTCCAAGCAAAAGTGATACGGCAGATATTATGGGTTGATGGAGTCCGCTATGAACTACGCGAGATTTATGGAATAGGAAGCTCAGCAGCAGCAGAAGGCTTTGATGATAGTGACCCGGGGAAAGAGTGTGTTATCTGCATGACCGAACCCAAGGATACTGCGGTCCTACCTTGCCGCCACATGGTAAGAATTCCCCATTTTCCTTGAATATAATGCATGCTAATCAGCCGGATATAATAGTTTGAAATTGGCACTTATGAACTCTTGGAAGAGTGTGATTAAAATCTATGTTGCCGAACTCTTCTTTTTTCTTGAAATACCAATGCTTATTCGGACATTAGTACAAGGATATAATCCTTCATAAATCCTCCAAACACATGGAAATCTTGAAAAAATTTAAACGTATCTGTGTCTGGCGCATCCATGTCTAACATTCACATCTCAATCTGAGTAACATAGATTAAAATAACATGGAAACAAGCTCAAGCATTAGTGTTTGCCACTCTTGGATGTTGTGTAGGATCAGACACATCATTTACTTAAAAAGTTACATATTATCGTTCTGCCATTATGTGGGTTCCACATGGCATTCACTTTACCATCATACCCTCTAAGAGGATCATCTTTTATGGTTGGTGCTCATGCATTATAGCTATGACTTATGAGAAAGAGTGTCATGATTGATGATGGAATAATTTACTTTGATTTTGTCTGGAATTTGGAGCTTCTTTATTGGTTACCATGAAGAATATCAGAACTAAAATTTACCATGGGGTTATAATCTTGTAAAGACTCTCCAAATAAGTTTTTTTTTTTTTTTTTTGTAAATTGAACATGTAATCGCCCTCGACTCCAGGTAATATAGAAGAATTTTTAGATTTGAGATTGTCTGAAATTGTTGCTGAATTGCCTTTTTTAACAATTTAGTAATGGTGAAAAGGCTTGATTAATTTATACTTGCAAACTTCGAAATCTTTGATTAGAAGCTAGCATGTATTTGTTTTTGTCTATTTCCTCAAATTATAACTTTTCAAACTAGTAAATGATTCTTGCGAGAATTTTTTTTTTTTGGTTCCAGTGTATGTGCAGTGAATGTGCTAAAACATTGAGGCTTCAGTCAAATAAATGTCCAATATGCCGACAACCTATCGAAGAACTTATAGAAATCAAGATAAACAGCACTCATTGAAAAGTTTTCTTCCTTTGAAGTTTGATTGTACGGTATGACAAATTCTTCTTTGTGATCTTTCTCTGATTCACTTGTTTTACAATTATTTTGTATATTTTTCGTCTTCCCATTCTTCACTGTCTTTCTTATGTGCTCGTACGGGTTTATTAGATGTCACTTTTTAAGAGTGGTTGTATAAACCAATTGAGTTAAATCCCGAATTTCTCTTGTGAACAATTTCTGAACTTACACATTCTAGATATTTTATATATGTAAAGCTTGCAGATGTTGGAAGTTAACTCTGTTTTTTTCTTTTTGGCTTTCCGCTTTTGGAAGCAATGTATATTAATGAGGTGAATAAACATAGGGTTTTTTCCAAGTTTGCTGCTTGATGAAGCTTTTGAAAGAATATGTGAGAACCATGTATAGTGTTCAAACTCTTAGCTTTATTCTTTGTTCTTTCGCTTTTTTTAGTAACGTTTTGTATATAATTTGCAGCCCTCTTTGTTTCGAAGTGCATGTGTCCGTAGGTTTGGCCGAGCTGTAGTCTGAAACTTTAAGAAATTCTGTCCAGATTCATTTGGGGTGATCTCGGGCCGACCCGAAATTACACACACTATTCCAAAATATAATAAGATACTATTTTCATATTAATATATAATCTAGTTGGAGGGAGTTGGGCCTATTGGTCTGGTCATGTAGCCTGACCCTATTATTAATGTTTTACTGTTTTTTCAAAAGGTTAGTAAAGATGGGATGAACATTCAAAGGCCAGTTGAGCTTTTTAACTTGTGGAAAGAAAATCTGGGAATATCTTTTGACTTCTGGAATGAAAAATCTGGGAATATCTGCCATTACAAGTTAAATCTTAGGGGACAGAAAATGAAAAAGAGTAAAAAAGGAAAAGGTTGGGAGATTCAGGCTGATATAATTACGGCAAAGTTGTTGTACATTGGTATTAAAAATTAGTGAATGAGCCTTTGCTTTTTTTTCTTTTTTTTTTTTTTTCAAAATTGTAATGATCCCAGAAACTTTATAAATGTTATTAATTGGATTAAAGAGTTAAAATTTTCCTAGTACCCACTTATTGGGCTTAGGCTCTTTCAAAGCCAAAAAAAAAATAATTTATTCGTTTAATCTGTAAATATCAATCTTATATGATTTTCTTTGTTAAAAGCTTTTTCAATACTTAATAAAATTTGCAAAATTAAGAACCAAAATATTTGACATTCAGCGTAATAAACGTTATGTGTAAAAACTAAGAAAAAAAAGCGTGAAGGCAGGCAAGAGCATTTAATTCAAGTGAAGCTCTCTCTCTCTTCTCTTGTATTTATTGTGCCTTTCTGGATTTACTTTTGTGCCCTCCCCCCTGTTCGCATTACAGTTACATTATTGTCCTAATAGCTTAGTGATGTAATTGTAAATGACAGAATTCTTTTGCTGAAAACAATGACCTTAAAAAGTCAGAATTAGCCCCAAACTCACATTTTTACAGCTTGGTGAATACTACTTTTTTAATGAAAGGCATTAAAAAACAAAGCAAATAAGTTTTAATTATACGAAAACATCTCCCATTATTAATAATAATATTTGCAGAGAATAAAAATAAAAATTGGAGTGAATGAATGATTAAGAAAGCATCGGCTATCTGATCCAACCATGTGGTCTTCATGTGATGTCCTCTGCCTTTGTTTTTTTATAAATAGCAAAATGTCCAATTGGCTATCACCTAGCCCTTCCCCCCCCCCCTTTCCTTTTCCCTTTTCAACCACTCACCATTTCTCTTATGTCATCATCTTTCCTTCTTTTACTCTCTTTCCATTTTGTTTTCCTTTTTCTTTTTTTTTTCCTTTGGTCAAACTTTATTTCTTTTTATTTGGACAACCAAGTTGAGCTAAGTTGGACTTCTTAGCTAAGGACAAACTTCACTCTCCCTCAACACTTTACTGAATGGACACTAAATCCTTCCAACTCAACCCAACACGAGTTAAATTCAATTGGATTTGGAGTTTAATTCAATTGGTTTATGAAACCATATTTTAGAAGATGATATTTACCAACTTTGGGATTTGAATCTCAACATGTGCAACCTTTTTCCTATCCTCAACTTGAAATCCCCTTTGTACTAGGGAAAAAATTACAACATATTTGATGGTTCAAAATTTTATGCTTAGAGAAAGAAATAAAGAATGCAGATAATGTGATGACCCCATTGATTCTGAAAAATTAAAAACAACAAAGGTGGTAAAACTAGTTATTATAATTATGACATTAGATATTATAGTGATTGAGATTAAAATTAACAGTAGATCTAAATTTAAGTTCAAAAAAAATGAAAATGATCAAGGTGATGTTAAAATAGGTAAAAGCATCATAGATGTCCTTGTATTAGGAATTAGATTACATTTTATCCTTTTTTTAAAAAAATAAGCAAATTAGTCCCTGTACATTAGATCAAATAATAAACTAGTTTTTTTTTATTAAAACTTTTATCCATTTCTATTGTTAAAAGTTGGCATAGCTGACACCACATGTGCCTCATTCTAACATACATGAATCAATTTAACAAGAGAAATTGATGAAATTTTTAATAGAAGAGTTAGTTTGTTATTTGATCTAATGTTATAGAGACTAATTTGTACTTTTTTTTAGAGGGGACAAAACACAATCTGACTCTTACAACAATAGCCTCTAGAATATGATGATTGAAGATATTAGATTAAATTGTTGAGATATATAAAATGAATAATTATTATATAAAAAAGGTTTGGCTGACAAAATTATTGTGTTTGTCAACAAATTTCTTTTATTCCCCCTCCTTTTTCACCGTGGAATGCCAAAGAATCGTATGAAAAGATGCAGCAAAATCAGGGTAAAGTTGAGTTCAATAGTTAAGCAAGATTGTGTTTTAATTAAGGGAGAGAGAGAAACCCATTTTTCTTGTGTTTTTTGTTTGGTCACAATTCAATGCCCCTTTTTGCATTTATAAAGTGAAATCTTCAATGTTCAAACTTCAAATGGAAGAGAAGGAAACTAGAAAAACCAACAAAGCAAGAGAGGGTTTTAGGCTTTTGAGGGAAAAAAAATCAATAATTTGCGTAAAAAAGAAGGGTTCAAACTTCAAACATTAAAAATTAAAAATTAAAAAAAAAAAAAAAGGGGCTGCAAAGAAACGTGATTTATCATTTCCATCATTGCATATAGGGTTAGTTTTCGTGTACCTTTTATTATATTCTCCATACTATGCTACCTTAGAATTTCTAACTTTTGTGCATCATATAATAATAAAGTTTAATTATATAATATTAGTTCAATTGATACCGTTGCTGTTACGTTAACTTCAAAGTTTTTAAACACTCGCTAAAAGATAATTTTAAACTTTTTTTGTTTTTCGATTTATTAAACAATTAGAACTTATTTTGAAGAAAATATTAGCATTCAATCAAATGCATATTTTTATTAGGGTGAGTATTTGATAAACGGATAGTAGTATATCTCTTTTCTTTTCTTTTTTAAATATTTGTTTATTTTAATATTTTATTATACTTTTATAAGATATTTATCAACCTCTTGATTTTACTTGTGGAGTTTAAAAACTTTCTTGATAGTATACCAAATATTTTCATTTTGTCATTTATTGTATGCATCACTTGTTTTACTTCCAATACGATTTTTTTTTTTAATAATTGAGGGTGAGAGATGGGTTCTTTAGGATCAAACCCAAACTCTCATGCTTTATAATTTAATATTCTTGTTACTAAGTCAAGAGGTTGTTGAATACTTCCGATGCAAGTTTTAAAGATAAAGACAAATAAAACAAAATGAAATGAAAATAACATATAACACAATATTCTATAAAAATTAAATACTATAAAAAATAAATAAATAATTTTTTTGCCAACATTGTTATGAAGATTGTGGTTACAAGTTTTAGGTTGTGTTTAATAATGCTTTTTAGAAGTATTTTTGATATTAAAAGCACTTTTTGAAGCAAAACGAATGTTAAACAAGCAACTTTTTTTATTTTTTTTTTACTTTTCTAAATCACTTTTCCCCAAATGGAGAAGTTAAAATTTTTAGTTTTGCTCTCCCAAGAGCACTTTGATAATTTAATTACGTTTTCATCTCTCCAACATATGGTACTTTCCTTCTTTAGTTAATTGCTTAAAAATATTTAAATTTTTTTCATATATTAAAATATTAACAACAAATTATAACAAATTATTTTCTATATTTTATTAAAATATCATAATATTAGCTAATTTAAACATTATTTAAATGCTATTTATTACTTTATAACACTATATTTAAAATGAACACTTTATTTTTTAAAAGTACTTTTTAATAATAATATTGTTGTTTTGGTTGAAAAGTGTTTTTGAAAATTTTAGTTTGGAAAAATTATTTTTAAAAAGTATAGTGAAAATGGGTAGCTTGTAAAGTTAAAATGTCCATACTGGAAATTAAAAGAAATAAATTAACTTAGATGTTATTTAAATAATTTAATATAATTATACATGAAATATATATTTTAAATAATTTTAATTATTTAATATAAATTATTTATAAAAATAATACATGGAATATTTTTAAAATTATTATAACAATAAATGGTATTTACATAATTTAATATAATATATAAATATAAATTAATTTGAAATTTTAAATATCATTTAAATAGTTAATATAAATAAAAAATATTTTAATAATTTCAAACAAAAATAGACTAAATGTTAGCCTTCACATTTGGGTAAGAAAGCATTTTTGACAATATTTTTTATTTCAAAAGTGTAGGGTTGAACAAAATTTGATTTATTTCGATTTTTGTTGAATTTGAGTTAATTGAATTGAGTTATTTAATTTTTTAAAAAAATCAAATCGAATAAGTGATTCAGATTTTTGAATTCAAGTTGAATTGAGTTTTAAAACTCGAATAAAAAATTGGTATAAATATTCATTGATCCCGACAATTTTGAAAATGTGCAACTTGATCACTCTAAAAATTACAAAAAAAATTTGAAATATTCTTCAGAAATTCAATATATTTATAAAATATATTTTTCCAAAAATTTATATATTCAAAAATTAAAAATATTAAAAATTATATAATAATGTTAAATTATAAATTTAAAATCCAAATGACAAAATTTGAGGCTTTAAACAAGTAAATTATCAAATTTAGTTTTTCATTCTAATTATATCTTTTTTTCTTATTTTCTTCTTAAGATTTCTTAAATATATATATATATATATATATATATATATATGGTATTTATATTTTTAACTTAAAATTTAGTCATATTGTCAATAAGATTTCAATATGGCCGTTTAACTTTTTAATTTAACTCGAATAAATTTATTCAACTCTACTTTGCTCAACTTAATTCTAAATATTTTCAAGTCAAGTTAAGTTGATAAAATAAAACTTATCAACTGGATTAATTCGAAAAATTTACTCGATTTAATCAAACCCTTACACTTAATCAAAGTGTTGGAAGTTATTTTTGTAGTTGAGGAAGGGAATTTTGAAGTGATAAAGTTATTATAGGTTGGCATAAAAAACGAGAGTTGGAAGGCAGTAGTGGAATATTGAGGTAAAAGCCGAAAGCAAAACGTAAAGAAAATGTTATGAAGAAATGGAAGGCTTAGGCTTGGCAGACTGTTGTCCATTAATACTCATATTTCCTCCATCAAATGAATAATGCAATCCCTCTCTGCACAAAATTTATACCCATGTTGCCCTACTTTCCTATTTTTGGACCAATGTTTTCATACCAAACTATTTCTTTGTAATTTCATTTCTATACTCTTTTTTTTTACTTCATTTAAATTAATTTCATATAAAATAATATTAATTGAGTCAAATTAATTTGAATTTTTATTTAAAAATAGAAATATTTTATTTTCTACTATAGAAGGAAAGGTCTCATTAACTAAATTTATTTACAAAAAGTTATCATTTACCTTTTTTTCTCTCATTTTATTATAAAAATATTTAAAATAATAATTTTCAATCTTGGATTTAATTAAATGGATTCAACTCAACAACCCCATTCTTGCACGATAATAACCAAGCATGTACTCATGGCTTTGAACTTCCTTCTTAGGTAATACCTTCTAACAAGGAAAGGAGGTTTATTAATCTTCCTAATTTAAAATAAAGTGAAAAAAGTAAAAAGCAATATTATTTTCAACAATTTAGTTGGTATGTTGAAATATATATATATATATATATATATATACTATATAAAACAAAGGTAGCACTCATAGTCTTATTTCTAGGCATGCCAAGTCTAGAAACTTGGATAATTATTCTCTCTTTTTTTCCAACATTAACCATACCCTTTCAATATAGCCTTTACAAACCATTTTCTATTTTTCTATAGTTTTAAAATATATTACAATTAAACTTCGGTTTAATATTGTTGTTACAATTAAAAAGTACGTATTTTTAAAAATATTTTGAATGGTAAAAGTCGAAAAATAATACCAAATACACCCTTAATTGATTTGGTAATTTTGAAGTAGGATATAATTTTTTTTCAAACACGTGCACAATATAAAAAAAATAACATACACATATTAAAATGTTAAAATTTGTATAAAAAAAAATCACCATAAATACCCCCCTTAAATAATCCCTCTACCCATCCAAGGGGTCGGCCCGCTTGGCTTTAACCCTCCTCAATTTGGATATTATTTTCTTTAACACTCATCTTACTCAACCTGTCTTCAATTTTATATTTATTTTTTGAAATTTTTACCTTTTTAATATATATATATATATATATATATATATATATCTTAATTACTATTATACATTTAGGCTTCGTTTGGATGGGCGATTGACTATGGTGAGGTGCGTTTAGCTTATTTTTTGTCTCACACTATAGTATTGCTACAGTATCTAATCTCACCGTCATCGTTGTTTTTACACTAAACGCAACTAAACACATTGCTCATCCAAACTCACCCTTAATTATATAACAGTCCTTAAAATTGAAAATATTTTTACTTTTTAACCTTACCCCATTTCAGTAATGACAAAATTGCCCATGTCGAGTTGGACAAGTCAAAGCATCGAAACGTCTTATTTTGTCATTCCCCTACATCATTTGAAATATCAGTGAAGCAGAAGCTAATTATTTTTGTTTACAACTAATTACAGTACAATCATAGTAACAAAAAGTAAAATGAGTTACCACCTCTGAATTATTATCCATTCAATATTAGAAATATAATGTTTTATGTTTTAAAATATTTTTTAAGGATAAACTATTAAAATAGTCACTTTTGTTTACTTCAAATTACATTTTAGTCACTTTTGTTTGAAATGTTACAGTTTAGCCACTTACTTTATCGCGTTGTAACATTTTAGTTACTAAGTCGTTAACGGTGTAACAGTAAGCTGACATGACACGTTAAATCATCATTTCAAAAAAAAAAAAGAAGAAAAGGGTTAATTTATAAAATTGATCCCATATTTTTTTTTATTTTGAGCAATTTAATTTTTTCTTTTATGTTATTTTAACTTCTTTTTTTTTTCTCTTTCTTTTCAATTCTTTTATGTTTTTCCCTCTATTTTCCTCCATTCTCCATTTCTTTTAACGTTTTTTTTTTTTTATGTTTTGCATTTCTTAAAGATAGTCCTTATACAGTTTTTTTTTGAACAATTTAATTTTTTCAAGTGAGGCGAGCTTGTAGACTAGTTTTAACAAATGTAAAACATAAAAAAAAACTACATTAAAAAAATGAAGAAAGGAGGAAAACAGAGGGAGAAGTAGAGGAGAATGAAAGATAAAGAAAAAAGAAAGAAAGTTAAAAGAAAAAAAATTTAAATTGTTCAAAATGAAAAAAAATATAGGAATTCATTGTAGGATTTAACCTAAAATTTTTGTTTGAAATGATAATTTAACGAGCTATGTCAGCTTACCGTTAATGTCAATTAATGGCTTAGTGACTAAAATGTTATAACACGATAACGTAAGTGACTAAAACGTAACATTTCAAACATAAGTGACTAAAATGTAATCTAAGGCAAACAAAAGTAACTATTTTAGTAATTTACCTTATTTTTTATTATTAATTTGAACAATATTGACCAAAATTGTTGAAACTAGATGAAATTGGGAATCAACCAATACATTATCTGAAGTAAATCATAGAATTAATTGATCAACGGATCAATACAAATCGATTGAACTAGATTAAAACAGGTTGAATAAAGTTTTATAATTCTTTTAATTATTTTTATTTTTTATGAATTTATTTAATTAAAACTAATTAAATTGATTAGATAGATTAAATTAAAATGGATAATTTAATGGATTTGATTCAAAAACATTTCCAAATTATTAAAAAAGAAAAAATATTGTTTGGAATCAAATTCATGGGAGGCAGTATATAACCTATCCTCGGATAGATATCCTATATAGGCAACTTGTGCAGTTAAAAGACCAATGGTGAATTTTATACATGGGAGAAATTATTAATTTTAATAAATTCAGACAACTCTACCTGTCTTAATTCTTCCTAAATTTTAGAGGAAAATATTAATGGTTTGTTAAAATTTTGGATGTTATATACATGTATTTATTATATATTTATAATAATATTTGATATTTAGATCATATTTAATTTTAAAAATTAAATTAAAAACTATAATATATTAATAATACTATGCATCTCTAATAAAATTTATTACAAATGTAATTTTATTTATTAAATATTATTTTCATTTAATAAAATATGATTAATATATTTTTATATTTTTATTATATACTATGCGTCTCTTTTTTTTAAAATATTTTACTATATTCTTATAGGAGATTTGTCAACCCTTAACCTTACTTATAAAATCTAAAAACTTAACTAGAAGTGTACCAAATAATTTCCTTTTATATAAAATTTTAATATTTCCTTTAAAAATTAAATATTTTATTGAAATAATATATTCTAAAATTTATTATTTTATTTCACTTAAGAACGGAACTAAAATTTACTAAAATTTAAGACAAGAAGATTCTATAAAGAACTAACTTAGTAAAAATGTGTTTTATACTTTATAGTTGTTGGTGTTATAGATGAAAAGTTGTTATAAAGATAAAAATAAAATATAAAAATTAATTATACAACAAATTTGGATATTATAAAAGGTGGTTGTTATACAAAGGTTGATTATCTATTTTTCAACTAATACATCAAAAATAAAAATAAAAATAAAAATAAAAATTAGTTTTAAATCTATGCATGAGATAATAATTTCAAAAATTTATACACCACAAAAAATTAATTTTTTCTTATTGGATGAAAACTATACTTATATGTATTATTCGATGAGATGTAAATCTTAAATTTGTTCATGTCCAGTAATATTTGTAAATGATTAACTTGAACTTGTTTGAATTGTCTATATTATTTTTAATTTATTTAAAAGATATATTAATTTTATTTAATATTTAGTAATTCTATACGTGTTTTACAATCATTATATATATATATATTTAAAATTTCTAAATACCAACAACTAAATGTTATTTTACTATTTACAATATAATAGTGTATTTAACTTTTACATGATACATAAATAAAATAAACATATTATAATAAACATATTATAAAGTTGAAAATGGAAAAGGTAGGGCTTGACGTTTAAATTTTGGAAGACGAGCCCAACACTAAAGTTAATCAAGCTTAATATTTTTTTTTTTGCTTAATTTTCATTTTTTTTATAGCTTAATATTTTTCTTCAAACTATTCTAAATATTGGACAGGTTTTCAAGCTCAAATAGGTAACTCGTGTTGAATATCAACACCAAATTATTGTAAAATATGTTTTGTTAATGTTTATATTGTAAAAAGTTTAACTTAGATGAGTAGTCTTTAGGTACTAAGTTTAGTTTTAAGTTTTATGTTAATAGGGGAATGAATCTCACATTATCTAGGAATAACAAAGTAAGGGATTGTGAGTTTATATAAAAACTCATATCCCACATTGCTTAGAAAAACGAAGGTAGTAAGACTTTGGGTCTATATAAAGACTTATGTAATAAATGTTAAGTGCACCAGACCAAATATTGAATCTTCTATTTGATTTTTTAAATTCTTTCTTTCTTTTATTATTTTGGAGTTTTAGGAGGTGTAGCTAAATTTTAGTTCAGTGGTGTCGTGAATTTAAGTGTTCTATAATTGGTATTAGAGCCAGGTTAGAGGACTGAAAATTTTCTTAATATGCCCTATAGTTGTAGCATTGTTTAATTTTCCACATTAGAAAATAAATTATCATAGCTACTTGAAGATTATCCTTAGTTGCTTAGTTGTTGGAAGGAAGTGTGGTAGTGTGAAATTACATGTCCAGGAAAGGTTCTGGCTAATGAAGACTTGGTACTTAAGAGTGTTTGTTGTGACCCTCATCTCTTTTCTGGGAACTTCCTGATACATTGTTCATAAAATACTTTCACTCTTTAAGTATTTAATTGTGAGAATAATTGGCGAAATGAAGCAACTTAATAGCAACAATTATAATACATGATCAACTTGTACAATGTCTTATATGGAAGAACAAGACCTTTGGAAGGTTACCAACAGAAATGAAGTGACACCACTAGAAGCCGAGGATGCAAGTGGCACGCTAAGAAAATGGAAAATAAAATCCAGTAAAACAATTTTCTCTTTGAAGATGACGATTGAAAATGACGTGTTGGAGCATATTCGGGATGCCAAAGCTCCCAAAGAAGCATAATATACATTGTCAAGTTTGTCCTCCAAAAGAAATGACATAAAGCTTCAACTTCTCGAGGGCGATTTATTATCGATGGCGCTACGTGACATGACAATCTTGTAGTTTTCCATAAGGTGAAGTCGTTATGGCGAGAGATTGGTGATTTGGATCCATAAGATCCAATCAAGGACACCAAGGTGAAGAGGATAATTATTCATGGTTTGAGACCAAAGTTTAGAAGCTTTGTTGCTATAGTACAAGGATGGCAAACCCCACTATCACTTGTTGAGTTTGAGAATTTGCTTGTTGGTCAAGAAGCATCAGTAAATAATATGTGAAGAGCTCCACTGAAAGAGGATGAGCAAGCGCTTTATGCCAACAAGAGCAGTTGAAATACCAAGCAACAAGGTGGATTGAAAAGAAATTAGGACAAGGCAAAAAGTTTACGAAATGAAGGGAGTTCTCGTGTAGAGGGAGCTGCAAAGTCCTATGTCAATGGACGAAAGTTCAGAGGGAGCTACTAAAATTTTGGCAAAAAGGGTCACAAGGTGTACACCTACTGGTCAAAGAAAAAACCCATGGAAGGTAATCTTGCTACCGTCAACAATGAAAAAGAATGGGATGTCGATGCTCTGTTTATTGTGGAAGAGGAGATGGCTTTTATAATTGTAACATCCAATCAAATTGATTATGAGAATGGTTGGATAGTTGATTTCGGCTGCTCAAATCACATGACTGGTGATAAGAAGAAGTTGCAGAATTTGTCGAAATCCAAAAGAAGCCGTGTGTAGTTGATTGCAAACTTGTTTACAAAAGGCTTATGTGACAACAAGCTCAGAAGTTTCTATCATTAGTTTGACGTGGTGAAAGCTAGTGTTGAGAGGGAGTGTTGAATATCAACACCAACTTATTGAAAAATATATTTGGTTAATGTTTATATTGTAAGAAGTTTAACTTTGGTGAATAGTCTTTAGATACTAAGTTTAGTTTTAAATTTTATGTTAGTAGGGGAACGAATCCCATATTATTTAGGAATAAAAAAGTAAGTGATTGTGAGTTTATATAACAACTCATTTCCCACATTGCTTAGAAAAACAAAGATAGTGAGACCTTGGGCTCTATATAAAGACTTATATAGTAAATGTTAAGTGTACCAAACCAAATATTGAATCTTCTATTTGGTTCTTTAAATCCCTCCTTTATTTTCTTATTTTGGAGTTTTAGGAAGTGTAGCTAAATTTTAATTTAGTGGTGTCGTGGGCCTAGTTGTTCTACAACTTGACCTTTGAGCAAGCACTAATATTACCATTTTTTTACAAATTTTATTTTTTTAAAATAAAAAATATTGAGATGCAATCAATTTGTAATATATATTAAAGCATTTAAAAAATGTCTCCATCTACTTAATTTAAAAATAATTGTATAATAAAATTAAACTTATGCATATAAAGTTAGTTCTCTTTATAGTAATCTCATTTATCTGTTAAAATTTTGAATATGATAGAGATGTGACAATTATATATCTATAACAACATTTAAAATTTAGATCTAAATTTTAAATTAAAAACTATAATATTAGTAGTTAGTGATTTTAGATCGTATCTTTAATAAAAATTACAAATATAATTAAATTTATTAAAGATTATTTTTATTTAGTAAAATATGATTAATATATTTTTATATAAAATTTAAACATATTATTAAAATAATATATTAACTAAAATTTATTTATTTTATTTTAATTTGGAATAAAACTAATTTTACATAAATTTGAGACAAAAGATTGTTATAGAAAACTAAATTAGTAAAGACTGTACTTCATATTTTATGATTGTTGTTATAAATGAAAAGTTGATATAAAAGAAAAAAATAAAATATAAAAATCAATTTTATAATAAATTTAATTATTATAATGAAATATTATTATAAAAATAATTGTTATAGAGAACGCATATTATATATTTATTAGACATTAATTAGTTACAATAAATGGATATAAGAATTTATATCCAACCAAAATTCTCAGTTGGATATGATTATACATGCTTTTTATAAAAATAGAAGTTTGCATATTTAATATAATTTCTTCTATATGTTTGTCAAGAAAAATAATCACAAATGAGTTTTTTGTTTATATAAATTCTTTTTAAAAAAAGTAAAATATTAAAAATATAGTACATTCACAAATATAATATATGTATAAATGAATGTTCGACTAATTACAATGTAGAATCAAATCAGGGCGACTGTTGGGGTCTTTTTTACTTGCTCATTCCATGTTCTGTTAAAACGAGAATGAATTTTTGCTTGGGCCATGGGAAGGTTTTTGGCCTCTTTGATGTTGGATGTTTATGACCTACAAAATTGTGGAATATTTGACAAAACAACAATATAGTTTGGCTAGGACTCAAATTAACCGATCCTTGTGATGAGGCCATGAGTTTATTTGATAACGATTGAGTTCTTATCCTTATCTTTTAGAGTATTTCAAGTTGTTGGGGAACTTGTTTATGAAGGCTATTATGAGATATATACTATAGATAATTAATAAGATAATTTGATCTTTTAAATAGGTGTTTAAAGCTTATCAAAACTCTGTTGAATGAACTATTGCATCAGCCTATAAATAGTCTGTTTGTGGTGTCACTTGGGGTGTGTTTTTGGAGTGTTTTTGATCAAATTCATGTGTTTTTGGAGTATCCTTGTGTTACTTTGCAATTTGTATCAAAGCGAGCTTCGAGAGTTGTTCGAATGAGATCCTAAGCTACAGTTTGTAATAATGAAGTCCAAGAAGAAAGGTTGTCCTATCCCTCATCCACCTTCGATGATTAAAGCATCAAATTCAAATCACGACAATGATGTTCTTTTTAATGACCAAGAGGAAGTGTTCAGCCAAATGTTGAAAAGCATGGAAACATTATGCTAATTAAATGAGTACTTGAGGGAAGAAGTTATCATTCTGAAAAAAGAAAAAGAAAGATTGAAACTGTGGTAAGAGAAAAAGATGATGTTATCGCTAACCTTAATAAGGCTAACGTAGTGCTTGATAAAACTATCAAAGAAAAGAATGAGATGATTACTAAAACGAATGCAACTTTGAAAACAAATGAGCAAGAGTTAAGTGATGCTAAAGTTATTCTCAGAAAATATGAAAGGAAAAGTGAAGATATCTTAGTTGTTGGGAGTTCCGAATTTGGTTGTAATGTACTTGGTACAGACACGAAAAGTATCATTTGGTTGCCCAACACCTATGTAAAAGCCTCTAAGTTGACCAAATTGACGAACCCATACATCATTCTAGAAGTTCGTAAGTCGACCATCCCCTAAAGATTAGAACACATTAGCAATCACATCTGACCATACATTCATCAAAGATCTCCAAATATATGAGCAATTACTCCTTGCTATGGATTCCGGTAACACTATTGTACACTATACTTGTTTTTCAAGAATTGCACCACAAAGCTTCCGTATTGGTGAGAATCTGGAAACTCAAATTCAAAAAAAGAAAAAATTGTTTTGATAAACTAAGCTTCTGAGTCCAAGACCGCCGAAATTGAGAGGTCGACAACAATCCCTCGAGACACTAATGTTGGTTTCCTAGTTCGATGTCGTTCCCTATATGAAATTACGAGCTAACTTATTAATTTCACTGCATATAGAAACATGCATACAAGCTGTACTTATGAAATAGTTAGGAATAGCAAGCAATACTGATTTTACCAACATAATTCTTCCTACCAAAGATATCTTCCTTGGTTTCCACCCATTTAACTTATTTCGAACTTTGCTAACCACAAAATCAAAAGTATTAGTTGTGACTCTTTTATGAAACAATGGCATACCGAGATAATTACCAAGATCATCCATACGTATGAAACCAACATATCTACAAATTGCATCTGCTAAAATCAATTGGTGTATTGAGAGAGAAAAATACTAGTGATTTTTCTTTATTTACTTTTTGGCTCAAAAAATTGACAGAGTATGTGAAGAATATCATTAACTTGAGCTGCTTGATTCCTATTGGCTTCACAAGAAAGGATAAGATCATTTGTGAAAAATAAAATAAGATCATTTTTGAAAAATAAATGAGATAAAGCTAGGGCCCTTCTTAACAAGAAAATTGGAGACCGATTCCTACAATTGACTGGCCCTTCAATTAGGTGTCCTAACTTTCCATACATAGTACAAATAGATATGACGAAAGAGGGTCTCATTGTCTTATTCTGTGTGATGGTCTAAAAGTTTTTGTGACATCACCATTCCAAAGGACTTGGAGTGAGGCTAATGATACACAATTTAGAATTATTGAAACCAATAAACGTGGTACTCTTGCTTCCGATAGCGTGTCTTCCAAAAAATCGCATCTAATCTTATCTTATGCCTTATCCAAGTCAATTTTTAGAGTCATCCCATATTTTTTTCCTTTGAAACTTTTCATGAAATGAATAGCTTCTTGTTGTTTCAATGCATCTCCATCAAAGCACCATTCATCACTTTCAAACCTTAACCCCTCAATCCTATTCTACTTTTGATTTTCCATCACGTGTCCATGGAAATAGCTTATATATCTATCATCAAATGTAAGCCATTTCGATTTAGATTTTTGGAACCATAACAATTCTTCATGCTTCAAGATTTCTTCAATCTCTTTACGTAATACTAATTCATGTTTGTGAAGTCGTATCGAAGGCCTTAAATATAAAATTTTCTACACCCGATTCAACTCAGATACCAGTTTCCTCTTGCGCACAAAAATATTACTGTAAACATGTTTGTTCCAATCTTGTACCATATCTTGGAACCATTTTAAATTAACCTCCACCTCCACATCGTCCTTCCAACTTTCCCTAACAAGACCTTTAAATTCAGTATGAAGCACTGATAAATCGTAAATTATACATATTTTTACCCCATGTTTAATGCATTTTATGGATGATTTTTCATAAGAATTGGTGAATTCGATGCTCCTAATGCTTTAATTTCATGTTTTATACTTAGGAGAGCATAGGAGAGCGAAAGGAACGAGAAACGGGCCAAAAACAGAGAAAATGGGCCAAAGTACGATATCAACATGGCCTGGACCTCCTCACATGGGTATAGCACACGACCGTGCCATTCTAACAGGCTCAAACACGGCCTGAAGTAATCGCAAACGGGCGTGTCACACGGGCGTGTCCCTACCAAGTGCAAGTTAAGTCCAATTCGGAAAAGGCCACTTTTAAGGTCTTCTAAGCATTCCAAAGCCTATAAATACACCCTAGAGGAGTATGGAAAAGGGAGGAAGAAGAGGGGGTAAGGAATTACTCCAAGGAAGCCGATTGATCCATCTTGAAAGCCGGATTCATCATCAAGACTGAAGATCTCTCCTCAATTTCCCTTTAGGAGTTTTGAGTTTTGTTTATGTTTTATATTCTTTATTCTTCTGAGATGTTTTCTTATTTAGTTATGAACTAAAACCCCTAAATACCTAAGGTGAATGAAACCTAAGACAAATCTTGTTATTATTTTCTGAATCGTATGATAAATATTTAACTTGTTCTTAATTATGTGTTCTTAATTCTTGTTTTGATATCCCAGGATACTGATTCAAGACATGCTTTTATTCAGAGGAGGAATAGACCTTGTCGAAGAGTACTTTTGTCATAATTAAGCGGAGTTTATTGCGGGCTTAGAAATAGGGTAACAAGATTTTGCCGGATTAGGGTGAAACCTAATAAGGGGATCCATAGATTGAGTTAATGCAACCCTAAAGTGTTAATTAGAGAAAAGTTTCGGTTATTCAATCTAGGGATTAGACGTTATTAGTCTTGAATAGGGATAATAACATAAATTAGGGATCTCTACGGAACAAGTTGAATGAATAAATCGTCCGATTCGGAGCCAAAATAACAAGTAAAGTCTAGGTAGATTTTTCCTTAGGTATTGTCTTCATTCAATCGATTTTCCCAAAAATAATTCCCCAATTCTTTCCTCTGTGAGTTCTTAGTTTAGATAATTAGTTAATTAAAACAAAATCTCTTTATTCTTAGGCTAGATAATAAAAAGATAGTTATTACTAGTACTTTTAGTTCCTTTGGGTTTGACAATCCGGTCTTGCTAAAACTATACTACTATTCGATAGGTATACTTGCCTACATCGCGATAATAGTTAGTTCAAGAACGAGTAGTTATAAATATTTAAAACCTATCACGAAACCTCGCGATCAAGTTTTTGGTACCGTTGCCGGGGAACTAAAATATTAGGAACGCTTAATTTTTATTACTTTAGCCATTTATTTTTCTTGCAATTTAATTTAATTTTATCATTATTATTATTTATTAACCTACTCTTTCTTTCTCTTGGCAGGTTTTCGTAGTTTATGACTAGAAGAAACCTGTCAGGGCCACTACTTTTTGACGAAGAAATAGATCGAATAGTTCGTAAAAACCAAAGAGAAATAATGCGAAGCTTAAGATACGTAGAGAACGAGCAAGAAGACGATACTCAACCCCCAACCGAAGAGATGGCTGAAAACCAAGGCAATCAGCTACCTCCTGCAAATTGCGATTAATCAAAATCCTGCTCCACGCACTATGTATGATTATGCTAAACCTTCTTTATCAGGAACTGAATCTAGCATAGTTAGACCTGCTGTAGCTGCAAATACTTTTGAATTAGAACCTAACACTATTCAGATGATACAACAATTTGTTCAGTTTGATGGTTTGCAGGAGGAAGATCCCAACGCTCACTTAGCAAACTTTCTGGAATTTTGCGATACATTTAAAATCAATGGCATTTCTAATGATGCCATTCGTCTTCGGTTATTCCCTTTTTCATTGAGGAATAAATCTAAACAGTGGTTGAACTCGTTACCACGATGGTCAATTACTACTTGGGAACAAATGACCGAAAAATTTTTACTAAAATATTTTCCGCCGGCTAAAACGGCTAAATTACGTAATGATATCTTTTCTTTTGTGCAGATAGACTTAGAAATACTTTATGATTCATGGGAGAGATACAAGGATCTATTGCGAAGGTGCCCTCACCATGGGTTACCTCTATGGCTGCAAGTTCAAACGTTTTACAATGATGTGAATCCCTCGACAATACAGATGATTGACGCAGCTGCTGGAGGAACCATCAACAATAAAACACCTGAAGAGGCTTATGAATTCATTGAAGAAATGTCACTGAATAATTATCAGTGGCAAGTCATGAGCACTAAGCCAACAAAAACAGCTGGCGTTTATAACGTCGACTCAGTTACTACGCTGTCAAATCAGGTAGAACTTCTCAATAAAAAGATTGATGGTTTACTTGGTTCTATGTAGGTACATCCAGTAATGAGGTGTGGCTCAAGTGGAGGAGGTGTGCATACAGAATATCAATCTTTCAATCCTACAACCGAAGAGGAACAAGTCAACTATATGGGTAACAATAACTTTAGATCTCAAAATAACCCATACAGTAATACTTATAATGCAGGTTGGAGGAACCACCCAAATTTCTCCTAGGGTGGTCAAAGGAATCAAAAGCCACAAAATCCTTAGGGTTTTCAATAGCCACTTTATCAACAAGAGAAAAAACCAAACCTTGAGGAGATGCTCTCGAAATTCATATCAGTGTTAGAAACCCGTTTCCAAAATACCGATACAGCACTTAAAAATCAACAAGCATCGATCCAAAGACTCGAAACTCAGATAGGCCAGCTATCCAGACTGATCTCCGAACGACTACAAGGTAGCTTAGCAAGTAGTACTGAACCTAACCCAAGGGAATACCTCAACGCAATTAGTACTCAATATAAGGAAGGATTCATTGCGCCTGAGCCAGAATTGATGCAAGAAACTATGGTGAGCAAAGGTAAAAGTGAGGTAAGTCATAACAAAATAGTGAATGAAGAATATAAGCCTCGTGTCCTATATCCTAACGCGACAAGGAAAGACCGTTCAGACGAACAATTCAGTAAATTCCTTAAACTTTTGAAAAAATTACATATTAACTTACCGTTTATTGAAGCTTTGTCGCAGATGCCGAATGCAATGAAATTTTTAAAAGAACTTTTAGTAAATAAGCGGAAGTTGGATGAAGCGTCACATGTGGAGCTAAACGCAGTCTGCTCAGCTATTCTACAGAGTAAGCTACCCCACAAATTGAAAGATCCAGGGAGTTTTACAATTCATTGCTTAATTGGTAGTTTAGATATAAATCATGCATTAGCTGATTTAGGTGCTAATATTAACGTCATGCCTTACAAAATGTTTAAGCAACTAGGTCTTGGGAAACTTAAACAAACTAGGATAAGCATTCAATTGGCAGATAAAACTATAAGATTTCCTAGGGGTATTATTGAAGATGTACTAGTGAAAGTAGATAAGTTCATATTTCCCGTTGATTTCGTTGTTCTAGACATAGAGGAGGATAATAACACCCCTTAGATTTTAGGGAGGCCCTTTTTAGCAACTGCTAAAACAATTATTGATGTTGGCACATGTGAGCTTACACTTCGTATGGGAGACGAAACAATCACCCTTCAAGCTCATAATTCTGGCATCACATCGAACATTGAAGGTAATGGTCCACACCAATCTACTAAAACTAACAATATGACTTTACAGAAATTGAGCTTCAAAGAAGTTCACGAGCCATGTTCCAGAAATGATAGAGGACACATTCATAAAGAACGAAGGCTATGGATAGAGGAGCTAGATGAATGGAGAGCACATAAACTGAGAACACACGATAAACCGAAACTACGCCAAAACGAGCCCGATACCTCTCCAAATCAACTTAAGGTTGGTGATAAAGTCTTATTAGATGCTGAAGATCCCCACATTGTCACTACCACACCGAATGAGGAAATCCTTTTTACGGTACTCAGTATTTTTCTATTCGGTATGGTGGAGGTGAGTCATCCCAGGTTCGACACTTTTAAGGTAAACAACACCCGTTTTAAACCTTATTTTGATGACACTGATAATAGGAATGAGGAGTATAAACTCCTCGAACCACCATGACCATACAACGGAGAGGTAAGTCGAGCTTAGACTATAAATAAGCGCTTCTCAGGAGGCAACCCGAGCACTAACAATATTAATTTCTTTGAATTTTGGTATTTAACTCCTAACTTACTAATAGAAATCTTGAATACAGGTGTTTCCACAGAGAGACGACCAAGCACAAGGGCGTGCTCAAGGCCGTGTGAAAATAGGACAAAAGATTTTCCCAACACGGGCTACGATTAAATGCCACGGCCATGTGATACGGTAATGGTCGAGCCAGCCAAAAGAACACAGGCGTGCGACATGCCTGTGTAGAAGACCCGTGGTTGAAATTGAGAAACTAGCACGGGCGTGCGACACGCCCGTGCCTAACACCCGTGGTCGAACCTGTTAAATTAACACGGCGTGGAACTTGAACACACGGGCGTGGGAGAAACGAACGAAGCTAGACACGGCCGTGCAACACGACCGTGTGAACCCACACGCTCGAGGAACACGGGTATGTACTAAATGTCAGACGCGCCCAAATTTGATATTCGCGAATCACATGGGCTGAAATTAGGGGACACGGGCGTGCGCCATGGGCGTGTGCCCCAAAATCTATAAATACCCTGCACTATTCACTTTTTCCCCATTCAAAAACCCTAACCCTAGCCGCTGCAACTCCACACGGCCCCCTGCCACGCCCGTGCGCCGCCTTCAACTTCGTTTTTGACGCCCAATCTCTCTTCCTTAGCGTTTGTTTACTCTCTTCACTTCTATTTTACTTATTATTAATGCTTATTATTACAATAATTTCCATTTCTTTTGAACTATCTTCCATTTCTGTTCATTACTTTATCATTTAGTTTGCATTTTTAGTTAGTTATTATACATTGCATGTTAAATCAAGTGATTAGGAAACTTCATACCCATGATTTTACCATGCTCATTCTCATGATATTCCCATGCCAATATCTCTCATGTAATTTGCATTGTTCAATTATTTCTTATACATTTCATGTTGTTAGGAAAGCTTTATTCTTTTACACATGCCATTACTACATACAATGACAAAGTCACGTAATTATTATATTAGTTATGTTTGGTTGTTGTTGAAAGTCTGCTTTTTAGTTGGAAATTGTATTCCTTTTACTTCGACCACTCATCAAGATGATTGATGATTCTAATCGCAGGTACCATGTAATCGTCAAGAGGAAAGAAAATCGCCGTACCTGCTTCGAAGTAGAGGAAGGGAGTGTCCTCTTCCGCGGGCCCAACCGCGAAAATCCGTCACCCTCTCCTACAATTTCCCCGAGGGCCCCAGGAAAAACTGTTCCAAATACTTTGGGCCCGACCCTTAATTGCGGGCTGTTGCATCGACTTAGCTGCCGTAGAACAAGTCCAGATGGCTGATGTGATTCGGGCTCTCCTAACCACCGACCCTTGAGAGTTGTTCTTTGGTATTATTGAGCCAACATACCTCAAGCTTACGATGGAACTATACTCAACGTTCCATCTCCAGATCGTAATGACAACGTATGATGATCCCGGTACGGTCTAGTTTCGCCTAGGCAGATTAATCCGCCAGCTAAGCATCCCAAAGATTGGTGCTGCTCTAGGCTTATATACGGAGGAGTTTCGAGAGGAGAATGAACTACATGCTTTCAGTCGCCACATACATTTCTCACCCTCGAAGTGCTGGCACACTTTGGCCCCTAGCACGGCCTCGTACAATTCTAGCCGTTCCAAGGCATCAGTTCTCCCACCATCCCTGAGGTACTTACACGCTATTTCAGCTCACATGATTACAGGGAGGTGAGAGAGCATTGACGTCGTCAACACCCACGACGTCTACTTCTTATGGTGCATGTTGCAAGGGCATGTTATCGACCTTACCTATTTTATCGCCCTTGCGATTCAGCACCAGACAGAGCGGCATCGGAAGGGGGTCATCTCCATTGGCCCCTACGTGACTAGGCTGGCATGACACTTCGGGCTTCTCAACACCGCGGCCCAATAATCATCCCTCACTCTCATCGGCCAGATGTCTCCATAAGGCATCTCGAGCATGCTTAGCATGAGGATGATCGAGAGGCGCCGAGGAACCTACCCTCCTTAGTATCGCCTCGCCCAATCTACCGAGGAGGAGGCCTACGAGGACATTCTTGATGATGTCCCCTCATAGCACGAGGACCCACCGACTCAGCGACCACCACCCTCTCGTCCAGTTCATGTGGCGGCTTCATATGCTGACATCTCCGAGCGTCTCACCCGATTTGAGCAGCAGTGTTTTCAACGATTTGACAACATTGATGCTACTCTACAGCAGATTTGTCAGCACCTCCACATCTCATCGCCAGTCCCACCTCGGGAACCATCCAGCGATGAAGATGTTTAGAAATATTTATTTATTATTTTATGTTTTTAATTTTTATTGAAACTATTTTTTTATTTTTGTTAGATTTTAGAATTTTATTTTTAATTATTAATTTCGGTTATTTCTTTTCGAGTACTTATTCTTCCTAATATCCTCTAAAAAGTTCCTGATTTTATCACAGTTATATAGAGCTCTTAAGCTCATCATCACATAGGAACTAAAACTCCACCGCGAAAGGTTCTCCACGATTGCCATGTCCTGCTCGACCACGACCATAGCTACCACTAGATATAATATTCTTTTGGCGCAGAACTTATGGTCTAATGAACCTCTACGACCGCCGGAGTATCCTCCTCCACTCTCTAACCAATTACTCTCTAAAACTCTAGTTCGAGGAATTCATCATACAGGAAGTTTCACTTCTCTCCCTATCTTATTTTTATTTTATAATACCTATCTTTGTATATTGAGGGCAATGTACATCTTAAGTGTGGGGGGAGGCATTCATTTCATTATCAGAAAAATCCCTGAATGACTGCCTTGTTCTCTTAAAAAGCTCTCATATCATATTTAGGATAAATTTTGATTGGTTTATGATTTTGATTGATATATCTTGAATTAAAACATAGGGATTTATGCATTGACTATTTAAACTTTAAGACATTAGAGAATCAAGCATGATAAGTTGATTATTAAGAATTTAAAATTATAGGTCGTTTCTCCAAGTCTAGGTATTACTTTGAATTGGAATTCACGAGTCTAAACATCAAAAAGCCATAATTTTTGTGAGATTTTTGAGCCTTTTGAGCATCTATTAATTCTTTCATGCTCACTTTCATTATTGCTTTGAGTGCGTCAGTATTGAACTACTATTCTAGAACTTGCTTGATTATGTATGTCGAGACCACACCATTTGATTTGATATGTCCAAATGATTAAGGCACTTAGGATTAACCCACTCATGCCATGAAAAGTCTACCTCTACGATTAACCCCTAGTAAACCTCCTTGAGCCTAACAAGCCATTTTTTGTATTACCTTTAATATTAACCTTTAACCCGTTATTGTTGAAATCCCCTAAATTAATCCCTATTTTTGTCGAGATTTGAGTTGAATGGACTGCCTAGCTATGTTTTGTTCTTAATAGTTAGTCTATATTATTTTAACTTGTTCTTAAAAAAAAAAACTATGTATACATATCTGTACTTTCATTTTCTGAGAGAAGCTCTATTGTATGCAAGTGAAGATTAACTCTTTTTCTAGTTAGGCAATTTTTTAATTCAATCTCGATTCTAACCCTTTCTTTCAGCTTGTGACCACACCCCCTAACTAAGCCTCACTTCAACCCTCTAAAGACCTTTTAATTGATGTATCATCTTAAATTATAGTGGTGGAGATTTGATTTTCATGAAAGCCTATGGTAATGACTTTTCATTATTGACTATTGAGTGCTTCATTTATTGTCCTTAAACACCTCGAGTGATTTGAGTGAATCTTTAGTGAGGATGTGAAACTCTGTGATATTCTAAATCAAAGGTAATTATTTAGATGCGGAGAGACACTTATGTTTGCATGATTAAATACTCAACTTGGAATGTTTGAAACTTTTATGTTCTTTTAGTTAAATTCTCAATGTATGATTACCTATGGATTATTCTGAGATATTATCGATAGGAATTGTAAGTTGAGGAGAATTTATTTTGATTATGAGTTGAGAATTTTTCTTGAGGACAAGCAAATGCTTAAGTGTGGGGGTATTTGATAAACCGTAAATTATACATATTTTTACCCCATTTTTAATGCATTTTATGGATGATTTTCCATAAGAATTGGTGAATTCGATGCTCCTAATGCTTTAATTTCATGTTTTATACTTAGGAGAGCATAGGAGAGCGAAAGGAATGAGAAACGGGCCAAAAACGGAAAAAATGGGCCAAAGTACGAGATCAACACGGCCTAGACCTCCTCATACGGGTATAGCACACGCCCGTGCCATTCTAACAGGCTCGAACACGGCCTGAAGTAATCACACACGGGCGTGTCCCTGCTGAGCCCAAGTTAAGTCCAATTTGGAAAAGGCCACTTTTGAGGGCTTCTAGGTATTCCAAAGCCTATAAATACACCTTAGAGGAGGAAGAAAAAGGGAGGGAGAAGAGGGGGTAAGGAATTACTCCAAGGAAGCCGATTGATCCATCTTGGAAGCTGAATTCATCATCAAGACTAAAGATCTCTCCTCAATTTCCCTTCAGGAGTTTTGGGTTTTCTTTATGTTTTGTATTCTTTATTCTTCTGAGATGTTTTCTTATTTAGTTATGAACTAAAACCCTTAAATACCTAAGGGGAATGAAACCTAAGATGAATCTTGTTATTATTTTCTGAATCGTATGATAAATATTTAACTTGTTCTTAATTATGTGTTCTTAATTCTTGTTTTGATATCCCAGGATATTGATTCAAGACATGCTCTTATTCAGAGGAGGAATAGATCCTGTCTAAGAGTACTTTTGTCATAATTAAGCGGGGTTGATTGCGCGCCTAGAAATAGGGTGACAAGATTTTGCCGGATTAGGGTGAAACCTAATAAGGAGATCTATAGATCGAGTTAATGCAACCCTAGAGTGTTAATTAGAGAAAAGTTTCGGTTATTCAATCTAGGGATTAGACGTTATTAGTCTTGAATAGGGATAATAACATAACTTAGGGATCTCTACGGAACAAGTTGAATGAATAAATCGTCCGATTCGGAGCCAGAATAACAAGTAAAGTCTAGGTGGATTTTTCCTTAGATATTGTCTTCATTCAATCGATTTTCCCAAAAGTAATTCCTCAATTCTTTTCTCTGTGAGTTCTTAGTTTAGATAATTAGTTAATTAAAACAAAACCTCTTTATTCTTAGGCTAGATAATAAAAAGACAGTCATTACTAGTACTTTTAGTTTCTTTGGGTTCGACAATCCGGTCTTGCTAAAACTATACTACTGTTCGATAGGTACACTTGCCTACATCGCGATAATAGTTAGTTCAAGAATGAGTAATTATAAATATTTAAAACTTATCACAAAACCTTGCGATCAATCATCCAGTTGGCTAAACATAAAAAAGGCCTACAACCCATTTTAATAACCGGCCTTAATGAGACCAAAATCGGTTTATGATCCGATTTTAATAAATGGAAATTGTGAACCACACAATTAGGGCAAAAAGATCCCATTCTGAATTACAAACTACCTTAACAAGCCTCTATGAAAGATTCCTTCTACTCCAAGTAAATTGTGGTCTATTATATCCTAAATCACGAAGCCCATTGTCAAACACGAATGATTGCAACCATTTACAACCTATTCGCGACATAGCAACACCTCTTACCCTTTTCGATCCCTCCAAAACTAAATTAAAATCTCTAGCAATCAACCACAGCTTCAAAATCGAATCTGCCATGTAATTCTAAGTATACTAAAGTTCCTTCATCATCATTTGTTATGGGTTAACATATATTGCTGAACAGAGAAAACTAGAGGAATCTTACACATTGCTAACTTTCATATGAACCATTTAGGGATGCATAACCAATATGTTAATTAGAACCGTTTCATTCCAAATAATCCAAATCCTCCCAGCAAAACCATTTGCTTTAATCTGAAACAACTAAGCCACTCTAATTCGAGAAACAATCCTATTCGCCTGACTTCCACTTGTCCAAGTTTGTGCTTGTTAAATTATCAGATAAAATAATTGATATAATTATTATATGATAACAATTTTCATATTAACATCATTATTTATTAAATTTTTTATATGCCACTGTCAGTGGAAGCCAATCAGTAAGCATGCATCATCTTTTATTTGGAATAAAAATAAGCACACTTTTAAAAAAACAAACGCCATTTTCATTGGAGGGTTTTTTTTTCCACGGGTGAGAGTTGCTAAATGGATTGCACCATAAGTTACCTAAATATGAAAGTAACGCAATGAGAAAGAATAATCTCTTGATCTTCCATCTCACCATCGCAAATTTTTATCCAAAGGCACCCTTAGTCTAAGGAACAAGGCCATTATTAGTAAGGTTTTTTTTTTTTTTATCACCTAACTATGGAAAGTAATAAAATGGGCACTCAACTTATTGGATTTGCCTTTTTTTTTTTTTGTCACCAATTGTTAACTGACTAATAGGAAAATGATGTAACAACTTTTAAAATTGGTATAATAACAATTTTAGTCGTCAATGTTTATATATTATGTCAATTTGGTAATGATTCTTAAAAAGTAGCCTTAATATTTACAATTTGTCAATATTCTAAAAAATTAGAAAGAGTATAAAAATATCTCACACGTAAGTTTCCTTTTTTCCTATTTTTTTTTCTTTTGCCTATTCATTTCTTATTCCTTTGCAGAACAAAACAAAGCTAATCCCTTCTTCTCCATACCCTAGCCACTACTTGGAATCACCATAATTCAGGTCACTTTTGGCCAATTGAAGGTGTCGACTTGCTACCTTTTCGTTGCTTTCTTCCAATTACTGAATGGTTTAAGATGAAATCAACCAAATCAAATCCCAAGTATCTTCTTTTGGTTGTTGAATCATCACCAGACTTCGATTGACGCTTCTCCTCATCCAAGCCTCCTTTTACCGTTCAAATTAAATGATTGATGCTCCAAACTCCATGAACTAGCCTTGATTGAAACTTCTTGTTTTTTTTTTTTGTTTTTCTTTTCTTTTCTCAGTTTTAATATAAATTTAGTTTAGTTAGTTTTGGTAGACATCTTGGACGACAACGGAGTTCATGCGCATCCTACAAGTGATTGAGACAAGGAGACCAATCAAATATAGGAGGGTTGAAAAAAAATTCTCTTACTTTGACTATAGGATGTGGTGTGATTGTTGTAGGCCTGAGATGTATACTACTATCTGTATTATGTTTAAGTGTTTCAATTCTTTGAAAAAGCATTAATCTATTTTATACTTTCATAAATATTGATAATTGCAAATTTTATTTCTTTTCAACATAGTTGTTCTCTTTAATGGAGTGGGAAATTTTCAATTTAGGAAAAAAAATGAATGAGAAATTGAATATGTGCTTGATTGAATCAGAAGAAATCCAATAATGGTTTGATCGAGTAGCAAGAATTTTAGGGTTGTGTTTATTTTTTGATGAGGGGTTTTCCAAGACTTCGATTTTTATAAATCAAGAAATATTGTTAGAGTACACTTTAGTTGAACTTTTATTGAGAAAAAAAAGAATAAAATTTATATGGGTTTAATATGTGCTTGTTTGAAGGTTGTAAAATGGATACACCAAGGCAATCCAATCATATGATATATGGTAAGTTCTTTTTGTTGGATCGATTGTTAAATTTATTAGGCTGGCATGTACAAACTCAAGCTTTCGACCAATTTCTTTTTCCTAATTTTGAATTTAATTTAAATAATAAAAATATGTAAATATGAATATAAAACAAAATTTTTTATTTTCATTAGACTAAACTTAAGTTAGATTTAAACATAAAAAATATAATAATTTAGATAATGTTGGAATCTCTTTCATCAACTTATTTCGTGTCGCTATTAACTGCTATATATATCATTAGTCGTTATTTTGATGTAAAATTAAATTTTAAGGCTGAATTAATTTATAAATTTATAATTCAAAGAGCTTAATTAAAAATAAGAAAATAATTAAAATAAAATCGAATCTAAGGAGGATAGGGAAGCGTATGGCAATGCCATCTAGTGTCATTATTGTATTGTATTATAAGAGAGTAAAAAATCTGACAAGGAGTTCATTCACATCTGTGATCTTTGTACATTCCATTTATTATTTTGGACCCACCAAAATCCAATCCCCCTCTTACGGTGAAATTTGTGAAATCACCAAAAGCCTCAAATTTCTTTATTTATTTATTTTCTTCTTCATACAAAGCCAATACCAAAGCCAAAAGCCAAAGCTCAAGCCAAGCCTAAGCCACCATTTGGCTCTAATACACATTTTACCAAAAAAAAAAAAATCACTCTATTCTTCTTTCTGGTAAAATTTCAATATATATATATAAATATATCAATAAATAAAGATCCAAAAGATAGAGTGAAGCTTTGCTTTGCTTTGCCTGCTGTTGCCATTGCCATTGCCGGCACTCTCTCTTTCTTTGCTTTTAGCAGAGTCTTTGCTTTGCTTATTAACATCTATTCTCTTTCTTCTTCTTCTCCTTCTCCGGCTCTCATTCTCTCTTCTTCTTCTTCTTCTGTTAAACAAACCCAAAAACTAAGTCTGTTGGGATTTGTTGTAAATTTCTATCATTTCTTCTGTTTTTTTTCTTCAGATCTGTTACCAACCCTTTTTTTTCCCTCTTTCATTCTCCTTGTTGTTGTATGTGTATTTGAGATTAGAAAAGAAGAAAAAAAAATGAGTAAAGAAGAGTTTATGAAGATCCAAGTATTTTCTCTCTCTTTTTTGTTTCTCTAGTGTTTTTTGTTAAAGATTATACCTTTACTTCGTTTCTACTCAAAAAATCTTTTTTTTTTTGCTTGTTTGCAGACTTGTGTCCTCAAAGTTAACATACACTGTGATGGATGTAAGCACAAAGTGAAGAAAATCTTACAAAAGATTGAAGGTATTTCTTCTTTTTTTTGGACATTAATTTGTTTTTCATGTTTCAGACTTTAAAGTTGAGTTTTTTGGGGTTTTATTTTTGTTTTGTCAGGGGTTTTTAAGACCACCATAGATTCTGAGCAAGGTAAGGTAACAGTGTTGGGAAATGTAGATCCTAATGTTCTAATAAGAAAGCTTGCAAAATCAGGGAAGCATGCAGAGCCTTGGGGTTCTGCAAAAGCTAACAACAATCAAGCTCATCTTGCCAACCAGTTCAAGAACATGCAGATGCTTGATAATGGCAACAAAGGTGGAAACAACAACAACAAGAACAACAACCAAAACAACAACAAGGGTGGTCAGAAAGGGAACAACAACAACAACAACCACAACAATAACCAGCCGAAAGGTGGTCAGCCGACACCTCAACAGTTGCACCAGCATCTTCAACAGCTTCAACAAATGAAAGGGTTACAAGATCTGAAGCTGCCTCAGTTGAAGGACATGAAAATGGGTCCTAATCCCAACCAACTCCAAAACAACAAAGCTGTGAAGTTTGCTGAAGAGGAAGATTTCAGTGATGATGATTATGATGATGATGACTTGGATGATGATTGTGATCTTGATGATGATGATGATTTTGATGATGGTGATGAGTTGGATGATCATCGTCATCCAGTTAACAAGATGAAGGCTATGATGGGGAATAATGCTCCTCCTAAAGGAATGGCCAACAACATGGTGATGTTGAATGGCATGATGAATGGTAATCTCCCTCAGCTTATGAATCCCCAAAAGGGTCCCCAAAATGCTGCTCCTAATGGTGGGGGTAATGGTAAGAAAGGTGGTAACGGTGGGGGTGGTATGCCTGTTGGTGGTGGTAACAATGAGGGTAAAAATGGGAATGGAGGTAAGAAAGGTGGTGGTGCTGGAGGGAATCCTAACGGGGGGAATCCATATCAAGGTGGCGGTGGTAAAAACGGTGGTAAAAATGGCGGTGGTTTACCTCAGGAGCTACACAAGAATGGTGGTAACAACGGTGGTGGGAACGGTGGCAAAAAGGGTGCTCCCAACGGTGTTTCCGATGGGTTCCCTACCATGGGTGGCGGCGCTAATGGTGGGAACATGAGTCAACAACAAAGGGCTGCTGCCATGAACATGGCAATGGGCCAAATGGGGAGCTTACCCCAAATGGGTAACATCCCAGCAGTGCAAGGGTTACCGGCAGCAGCCATGAACGGCGGCGGCGGCGGCGGAGGGTACTTCCAGGGAGCGGGTCCGGATGTAATGCCGGGCAACCCATACCATCAACAACAACAACAGCAACAGTATTTGGCAGCAATGATGAACCAACAACGTGCCATGGGAGGAGGAAATGAGAGGTTTCAGCCCATGATGCATGCTAGGCCACCCGCAGCTGTGAATTACATGCCACCATACCCATATCAATATCCATACCCGTATCCATATCCCCAACCTCAACCTCAACCCGACCCTTATACCCACTTCTTTAGTGATGAGAATACCTCAAGCTGCAATGTTATGTGAAGATGATGATGATTTGGATTTTCATTTTACCCCCTAAAAAAAAAAAAGTTCAAGTTTGATGCCATAATATACTTGAAAATGTTTTTTTTTTTTTTAATTTTAGTTTTTATCTTTTTTTTCTTTTTTCAATTTTATGTTGGATTAGGGGTTAAATTATGATATAGATAATATTTTTGTTGAAGGTTTTAGGGGAGGATGATAAATGTTGTAAGTGGAAAGTCAGTGGTGTGGCTTTCCCTTTTTTTATGAGAATGTTGTTGATATTATATAAATTATATGTAGCAATACAAATAAGATTAACACAAATAAATATTTGTTCTACTTCTCTCTCTCACTCTCTCACTCTCTCACGTACACACACACACGCAAAAAAAATAGCAATATTAAATTAAGATGCAAATAAAATATATATATAAAAAGGGTAAATAAAAAAATGAAATAAATATGTAAAACAATGATAAAAGAGTCATGTGATAGTGTGGGACAGAGTGAGTGCGGTGGGAGAAATAGGGACCCACCAATCTTGAATAGCGTGTTTTTATTGGCGATTTTGTCCCTACTCTCTCTCATTCCTAATAATGATTATAATTAGGTAACCGCTTTAACTTTTTAACCCTTTTTTAACTTTTACATTCTCATTTTCACTTTTCACTTCTACAAAAACTTTGGTAAAGATTTCCCTTGTTTGTTTCTTTAACTTCTTTTCTATATATAAAAAAACAAAATCCATTTCAATTTATATTGCTGCAAATCATTCGGTCCTTGAGTTTTTTTCTTTAAATCATAAAATAATTTTAAGTTATTTCATTAAATTTAAATATACACATTTAATTTATAATACAAATAAATTATATTAAAATAAAAATTTCAATTTGGTTTTGATTTAGGAAAAAGAATGGAAGCAGCTCCTTCCATGCTATGGGAGAATAGGCATTGCATAGCGTTTCTTTGGAAAGTCTTCGAGCTTTTCTATCAATTCGATTTGAACTTGTGGATAAGTAGAATTAACAAGGAGTGTATGGCGGTGATGATGACGGTAAATTGGGATGGAGAGCCACTATTTTTGGTGAGAATGAAGAGGGTTTTTAGGATAGAATTGGTTGGGGAAGAAAGTTCTTTAAGTGTTCTAGGTGTATATTTGATGATTTCTTAGGTATTATGATTGGGTTTATATATGAGAGAAAAGGAAGGCCACACGTCTTGAGCTTGTTGGAGGCAGAGTCCTATATTGTCTCCTTATAGTGGTGGCGATGTGACCTTTTAGGTCGATGATACAATATTTTATGATGGCTGAGCAATCAATGGGCCTAAGGTTCCATGCACACTTGGTGATGGTTTAGCGAGAGTTCGTCACGGTGTTGCTTGATGCTTAAGGTTTGCTTGATGTGAGGTTTGCCTAATCGAGACATGTGGATGGTATGAAGTTCGCCTATTGAGGACACGTGTAGGGGATTCACGAAGGTGGTATAATAATTGCCCTTTAAACAAGAGAGGTTCTATAGTGACCTTCTTGAGTCTGTTGAGAAATGAGGTTTGTCAAGTCTATTGAAGGGGTAAGTTTGTTGATGTGAGCTATGATTGAATTGAGTTTTGTGTAATTTCATGTAATTTTGAAAATTAATAGCTTGTAAAATTAATAACTTAGGAATTTCAAAAATTTGAAATTCATGTTTTCCATTTAAAATAGGCTCTAAATGTTGACGTGGTGAAGAAGTTTTGGGAGTGTGCATTTGTAATACCCCCAACCTGCATCCTTCGTCGGAATTGGGTTACGGAGCATTACCGGAGTCTACAGATCAAACAGACAAAAATTTCAAACATTTCATATCATTAAAACAAGTCATCAAAGTGTCATTTTAATCCAAATTATAAACATATCAAATCCAAATCAATTTTCCTAGTTCATGAGCTCTTAAACACAAAATTAAATTCACATACACCTATCTAGATTTAGTTCAATTTACCATGCCATAATATGGCTTCAAAAACGAACACATATTTATATGTATAAAACCAACCAAAATTAAACTTATAACCTCATTTACAATCAAACCACAAAATAACTATTATTTAGACACCCTAGGTACATGACGACACAAATGATAAATATCACCACATTGGAGTTCGGGATCGTTGTTGGATGTTGAATCGGCGATCAAAAGTTAAGTACCTAACCTGCGCACGGGAAATAAAACCGTACATTGAGTATAAACTCAGTGGTATTTCTATAATCTTAATATTTAAAGATAAGAAATTACAATTATACAATTGAAATATAAACACATATTAATATTTAATTACAACAACAATATCATATTTCATTTGTTTTACAATTATCTTAATTCTCATACTTGCTATATACATAGCTTTTCACAATTTATTTCACATTTCATTATACAATTGCGATATTCATTCCATAGTCATTTAATGAATATATAACTCATATATTCCATATATTTGCAACATATTTCACATTCTATTTTCAATTCACTATTTCACTTCCATTTGTTACACCATACCATTTCAACATCAATTATAAAATTTTATTATTCATTTACCCTTATTAACACGACTCAGACTCGGACAGATACACGGATCGAACCAAAACATACTAGTTTGGCACCCATTGCCTTATTGGATAATTCGAAGTAATAATTTGACACCGAGTGTCTCATCGTCTAAACCGAAGTAAATTGGCACCCAGTGCCTTATCGAATTAATCCCAAGTAGTAAATTGACACCCAGTGTCTCATCGAGTCGAAGTCGAAGTCGAAGAAATCCCTGAACTCTTGCAATCTTATGGCACGCCATCTATATCCGACTCAACCTGATATAGTTAATAGGGTTTAATTTCACTTTTCAAATACAACCAATATTCATTTCAATTCAAATAATCAATATATCCAATATATATATATATCAATTCAATCAATATAAATTCAATAAATTTATCACATACTAAATCAATCCATTTCAATTGCAAAATACAATAATTCTCACCTCAACACTTACCATGTACATTAAATTAAATTATAACAATTAACAACTAAATTCGGATTATAGAAATACAAACAAGAAATTCCGAGCTATTCCTCGTCGACTTTATCTTTCCCCTTTTTAGTCGAGGGTTCCGGTACGACGTTAGCTACGGAATTAAAATAATTAAAATTTATCAATACAACACAATTCAATTTTATATTGCATATTTCAATTTTTTTGCTCAATATTTGACTAATTTTCCATTTAGCCCCTAAACCGAGACAACTTTATTTCTTTACAATTAATCCTATATTTTCACACAAATTTCAATTTGAACTAAATTTAACTCCCTATTTTCACTTAAATCCCTAAATTTCAAAATTTTCACAATTTAGTCCCTATTATTCAAATTTTATAATTTATTCTACAATTTAATCCTTTTTCACTTCTAGCTTAAAAATCTATCAATTTAGTCCCTAATACTAAAATTATTCAACACTAACAACATTTAAAAACTCAATAATTTCTAAAATTTTGACATGAGTCGGGTAGTATTTAATACCAGGATTCCAAAAACAAAAAAATTAAAAGAAAATGGACTAAATTGACTAACTAATTGAGCTTGGAACTTTGAAACCCTAATTTTCTCCTACTTCATTTTTGCTTCTCTGTTTCTTTCTCTATTTCTTTTTCTTTTATTTCTTTGTTTTATTATTATATAATATAATATATATAATATATATAATTAAACATTAAGATTTAATATTATAATATTATAATATATATTTTAACTTTAAAGTTTTTTAATAATAAACACTTATGCCGCCTCATTTATGAGCAATGGCATAATTGCTTCTTTAGTCCTTTTACTTTTTCTTTTATCTATAATTCAACTTTCACCCTATATGCAATTTAGTCATTATACCTAATTACAATTTAGTCCTTATACCTAATTACTTTAAATTCAAGCAAATTCACTTAACAGAAACCTAATTAACTACACAACTAGCTTCGTGTCCGGTTTACGGGAACAGAGTCCCGGGAATGCATTTTTTTTTAATTTGATCATTTTTAATTAATTAACCATTGAAACATTAAAATTTCTTAACGAAACTTTAATACCACCTTAATGACACTCCGTAAATATTTTTATAAATATTTACAGCTCAGTTTATAAAAATGAGATCCTAATACATCATCTTCTAAAACCATTTGAACTTAATAAATCACTTATATAACATAAATTATCAAATCAAAAACTTTTTTTTTAAATCACATTTGACTCATAAATATTAAATAATAATATTTATGAACTTACTTGTCGGATTTGGTGGCCCTGAAACCACTGTTTTCGACACCACTGAAAAACGGGCTATTATAGCATTAGAATGGCGACACGTTTGTTAAGTAATCAAGGTAATCAATAGTGGTGGCTCAAAGAAGTTATGTCTCTTCATGAGTGGATAATTTGTGCTATTTGTTGGAAGTTGCATGTGAGTGTCGCATGTGTTTGTTCTACTGTTGCACATGTTTGCTTTGTTGTAACACACTAAGTGTGACTGAAGGGTTTCTTCTTTTTTTAAATAGGAAAATTTAGGGATTATTTCTCTTACTTTTGTTTTGCTACTTGTTTGAATTGTGAGAACTCTCTAAATCCTTTCTATTTCTTCTGAGTTCATCTTCACTTTTGATCTATTTCCATATTTGTTTTTTTGGTTTGTCTAAATTTCCGATCAAAGTTTTAAGGTTAGTATGTTTGCTTTGCTTTTTCTTGTTTTTCTTCTTTATCTATTTTTCTTTGCCTTTTGTATTGTTTCTTTTATACTTTAGAAGCTATGACACTTAAGAGACTTGAAGATGTTAGTATTGAGAAAGATGAGTTTGAGTGTAATGTGGGCTCCCAAGCTGCCCAATACGAATTAAATATTGATCCAAAGCCTTCAACTCAAAAATCCATATTAAACTCGTTTAGAAATTCTTGCTTGACAAGCTTCACTAAAATGACTATAACTTGATCTCTTAAACTTAGATTGACGTGTTTCAAAGTGATTTATGAAGTTAAGAGATAAGCCTTTGATTTATAAGTAGGCAACTCAACCCAAAAATTTGGCACAAGTTGGTTAATTCTCTAGACTTAAACTCAAATGAGTTTACCCCTTCTAGGTTCGTATCAATATATCAAAAAAGGAATATGCTAAATAATTGGTGGCTTGATGTATGCTATGGATCATGTTAGGTTTGATATTGCTTGTGCTATTGGATTCTTGAGTAGATGCATTAGTAATTCTAATATAAAACATTGGAATGAAATTAATAGATGTTTTAGATAAGAATAGTATACATTGCAATATAACTATACAACTCTTGTTTAAGAATGCTATAGTGATGTAAATTATGCATATGATAAAGTGAACTTTAAACCTAATAATGGTTGATTATTTACATTAGGTGGTGCAATAGTTGCTTGCTCATTTAAAAAGTAAACATGTATTGTATTTCATTTTTAGAAAATGAGTTTATTTCTATGTCACTAGAAAGTAAAATATGTTATGGACAAAAATATTTCTAAAATGCATTTCATTCTTAGAAACTCTTAAAGGACCAATCACTTTGTATTGTGATAACAAGTAACTATATATAACATTAATAATGAGAGAATCTCAAGCAGTAGTAATCAAATTCCTATGAGATACAATCTCATAAGAGATGTTATGAAAAAAGGTAAAATAGTGCTTGGGTTTTTACCCATTAGTTTGATGTTGTTTGACCCTCTTATTAAGCCATTATCTAGTGGAAAGATCAATAATGTAACAGCCCGATTTAGATACTATTCGGAACGGTGGTTTTGGGACCACGAATCTAAGTCAGAAAAATAATTAAAAATTATTTTTAGTGTTTATTATGTGTGAATTTATATGTGATACATTTTCGTGATTTAATTTTGTCATTTGAGTGTCGATTTAGTAAAAAGGGCTTAATCGCTTAAAATAAAAATTTGATAGTTTAATTTGCAAGGACTAAATTGTTATTGTCTTTAAAAATGGAGGCATTTATAATGCAATATTACCATGTTAGTTTAAGGTGGACGATTATAGCCATTAAATATAATGGTTTTAAATTTTATTATAAAGGCTATTTATGTAACATGTGCAATAATATATATTATAATAAAACCAAAGCATAAAATATAGCCATTATGCTTTATCTTTGCCGAATTCATCAAAGAAAAGAAAGAAAAAAATTAGCTTAAGGTTTCGGCTATGATTTGGCTAGATTAAGATCAAGAACCAAATAAATCAGATTTGGATCAGGAGAAAAACCAAAGTTATCGAATATTTGTCCTATCTTGATTACCGTTGTCCGAGGTAAGTTTATAAGCAAATAGATGTTGTTAAATTTTAATATAGGTGATTTATAAATAATTGTAATAATTAGTAATAAATTACTAATCGACATTGAGTAAGGAAAAATAATTTATGTTTGATGATAAAGTAATGAATAAGTTTTGGTGTTCGAAGTGATGACATGAACTATACATGTTAAAGTGTTGATTATATGTATATTAATTGCAAATATATGTTCGACTAATGATATATGTATGTGATATTAATGTGTGAATCATGAGTGTATATATATATATATATATATATATATATATATATATATTCGACTATATGATGATATTGTGACCTTGTAAGTGAATGATAATTTGGTTAATGAACATATGTGTATTTTGGCCAAGTTAAAGTTGATACATGGATATATATGTGACATCGATATGTGATTACGAGTAAGACCACGTCTGGGACGTTGGCATCGATATGTGATTACGAGTAAGACCACGTCTGGGATGCTGGCATCGATATGTGATTACGTGTAAGACCAAGTCTGGGACGTTGGCATCAATATGTGATTACGTGTAAGTCCACGTTTGGGATGTTGGCATTGATATGTGGTTACGTGTAAGACCATGTCTGGGACATCGGCATCGTATTTGATTCATGTAAGACCCTGTCTGGGACAATGGCATCAATATAAGATAGCATGTAAGACCATGTCTGGGACGTTGACATTGTACGATATATGGGATCATCCAAGTATCCTATTCAATTTCGAATGGTTCAACGGGCAACGATAAGTTGTGATTGAAGGTGTATAACAGACTAAAGTGATCAGGTATGTAATAGCTTATTACCTATTCGAAATAAGGTAAGTTAGTTATTTGATATGCAATGCAATTTATTACATGCTGCTAATGTAAATGTAAGTATATTTGTGAAGTATATTCGGCTACATGATAAGTATAAGTATGAGATATTAAAGTTTGATTCAAGAACATATGCTTATGAGTGTGTATATATTTGATTATAGAATGGTACCATGGTTTTGAAATTGAATGTTACCTTGATAATAGATATAGTACATTCGGCCAAAGGTTATGTATAATGATGTTATATTTGTGACCTATGCGCAAACATATATAAATGATTATGTACGGCCTTAAGGATATAAAATAAGAATATTTATGAAATGATCCATGAATATATGTATATGAGATTATGTATATTCGGTTAAATAATGACATTATGGCTTTGAGTGTGAATGATATTTTGATATTGGATGTATGTATATTTGGCAAAATAAAAATATGTATTATATGAAACTGTAAGTTTGAAATTAAATGTGATTATGATAGTATGAATTGGTTTGGAAATTGAATTAATATTGTTATTGAGTCATTAATTTGCTTATGGCTTACTAAGCTTTTAAAGATTACTCTGTGTGTTTTTCCTATGTTTATAGAGTTTCAGAGAATTGCTCGGGTTGGGAGTCGTAGGAGACCTCATCACATTATCCAGTTTTCGCTTCGGTAAATAAATGCTTTGAGATTTGGTTATGTGGCATGTATAGGCTTGTTTTGATATATTTGGTTTTGATATTTGTATATATATATATATATATATATATATATAGCCATGCGAAAATGGCTTGTTAATGAGGTTAATGTTTGTGTATATTCAGGCATGCTATAAGTTTATTTTGGGAAGTATGTTTCATAGTATGTATGTATGGTGTTTTGGTTTCAAGTTTTAGTTGAGTAATGATTCGGTTGATGGATATGTTTTTGCTATAATGCATATGTGTTCATGAAGCTTAAGTCCAAGTATATTTGATTACGGTAATTTGGTTATACGTATTGATTGGGTATGTCACGAATGACTTATAAATTAGCTCACTTTAGTAAGCTTGATATTTGGTTTATCAATTTGTGATGTTTGGGTATATGATTTGACAATGGGAAATGGTAAGTGCGGTTTCATTCGGTTTAGACAATGAAGTAAATGATGAATGCACGTTTCAGTTATGATATACCATATTTTGATTAAGTAATGTTTATGTCATATGTGTGTGTAATTGTTTTGATCATTTTGTGAGATAAGAATTAGGTTATACAATGCATGATTATATTCGACTAGACATAGTAAAAATATGTGTATGCTTATGAGACAATCACTTGTGAGTTGGTTTTTTTTTTTTTAGTTTTGGTTTGTGATGGTAAGCTTGTGTATATACATCATAATTAAATGGTTGGTATTTAGGTTCAGATTTTATACATCCCAATTGATGTTGTAAGAGTGATGTTTAGATATAATTATAGTATGTGAAGTAGACATGATATACTTCAGTATGGATGTTCGAAAAATGGTTTAGATCGTTATGTCATATGCGCATAAATTTGTAAGGTGAGAAGAGGTATATTTAATCTGGAAATAATGATAGTTATTATCTTTCATGTTATTGAAAATTTAATCATGTGATGTGACCGAGTAGATATATGTTTAAATGACCAAATTTTATATTATTTGTAATGGGTATAAATTTTATAAGTTAATACTAGCCGAATAGTTTATGAAGTAAATGACTAGGTATATGTAGTCCGTTTGGTTATAATATGCATAGTGCAGAAATTATGAATTAATATGATACTATTCAACTAACGAAATGGCTGTTTTGACATATGCTTGGTATATATTATCTAAGGATATATGCTTGAATAATAGTTGAGTATTTGAATAATGGTATAAGTTGATGATATTGATGTGATTGAAATTTGAAGCATGAATTGTTTATGAATTATAAGAAATAATTTATGATTGATTTTAGTTGATTAAGTGGTCAGTATATGCAAATTTGACTATATGAATGAATATATGGTTGTTATTCGATTGAAAAGTTTTGTAAAAAAAAAGTTGATATATTCTTAATCATGAAATCAATTATGTGAATGTGCCAAATTGTGTTTTGTCAGATAATACCTCGTAACCCTAATTCAGTTATGAGTATGGGTTAGGGGTGTTACAAATAAGGCCATGAGAAGTATGAGACTACTACTAGTTCATAACGATAATCTTGTTTAAACTATACTCTATCATATTGATTTCGGATAAATATATATTTTTTATTAATAAAAAATAATATGCGTTAGAGTTCACAGATACTTTGAATATGTCAACGAGGTTGACAATTGAAGTATACCAAATGTTTTTTGACTAGTGGGGGCAAATTATTCTAGTACAGTATTATACTTGGTTGATGCGCTACATTTCAAAATGAAGTAGGTTGGATTTATTACTCTTAATTAGATTCATAACTTATATTCAAATAAGTGAAATGAGAAAAAAGTTGTGAACACTTTTGATGAGCTCGCCTTTCAAGTAGAGAAGTGAAAGGTTAATTTTTATGGATTGATTGGTAGAATCTTGAATTACTTACTACACACAGAATGTAGTGCATGACCTTGTAACACGTTGTATTAGAATGACTTTGGTACGAAAGTATTATGTTTTGTTTTACTTTCATTTCAAAAGTTCAAGCTATGGTAACATTTGATTATGTATAACTTAAAAATCTATAGATAAATCTGTGTTTTATTTGAAAATAAGCAAGATTCATGGCATATAATATCACATATATAAGTATTTTTAAACAACCCTTAGTAAATATTAATGTAACAACCCGTTTGTAGTGGTACCATAAACGGTAGTTTCAGAATCCCGTTTTCTTACAATCGAGTCAGTAAATATTATTTATTAGTATTTACTAGTATATTATAGTATTATATTAAATTTTGGTTTCAAAAATTTGGTTGATTGAATGGTTAATTAGAGTACAAGGATTAAAACATAAAAACTGTAAAAGTTAACCGATATTGGTTTTTATTTGTTAAAAGGCTTGATTAATAATTGTTTAAGGTTCTATATGGAAAATAAGCCATTTTTATGATTAGTAGCCGATTAGAATATAGTTATTCAATTTTATAAAAATACTTTTAATTAAATTAAGTTAAAATAATAATAAAAAATAAGTCATCATCCATATTATTTTCATTTCATTATTTCTTCTCTAAATGAGCACTAAAATCCTAAGGAAGCCATATCTTTTTTCTTCAAGCTCAATCGGCCTCTGTCATGGTATGTAAATCAAGCTCATTTTTCATAAATTTTAAGTTTTTGAGATCGTTGTAGCTTAATCTAGCTAACCCAAGCTCTAAATTGTAAATCTGTCAAAAGTTTTAAAAGTTTCCATTGATGGCTTTTGATGTTTCTAATGTTAAATGGTTGACTTTGAAGCTTTTATCTAAAATAGGACTATTTTGTACAGTGAATTTTGTTAGTTTTAAGTTTAGGGACAAAAATAAAAATATGTTGAAATTGGCATGAAATTTTTATAGACATAGATGCCTAAGAGCTACATAAGGATGAGTTTAAACTCAGGTTTAAAGTTTGGAGTTTAAATATGAAAAATATGCTTGTTTGGGTTTTAAGGACTAAATTGAATAAACTGTAAAAATTTAGAGAATTTGTGAAAAATTATAATAGGATATCATACACATTAAATAAGATGTTATAAGGTATTTAGAATTGACAATTTGAAATGAATTATCGTATAGATCAAGAAACAAATCAACTAGTAGATAATCGAGGAAAATGGAAAATAACATTATTCCTTGACACTTATTCTATTACTGTTTATACCCGATAAGTTCATACAGTATAATTTTATGTATTTTTGTAATGTTTATATTTAAATTGTGTATTTTTTTAATGTTTGAATGTATACTTAAATGTTGCAAATTGGTACAAATGTGAGAAAAAGGATTGAATTGAAAAGTGTTATACTGATGTGTATTAAGCCTGGATGAACATAGGATAGGATACAATTGTCATGCCAATAGGGTTATTTCGCACACTGTATCGGTTTGATATGAGATGAGATGATGACGTACTGTTTATTCACTGATTGTACCAGAATCCATCATTTGTTGCGAATTACCAAGTTATCTTTATAATGATCAGGTGTGTTATGGGGGGGATGTTTAGCCTACGGGCCACGCACTCAGTGCCTAGATTTGTTTTTGGAGGGATGTTTATCCTATGGGCTTGACACTTAGTGCTTAGGTGTGTTCATGGATGGTATGCCTTGTTTGAGCAATCAGGTGTGTTTTAGGTGATTATGCACATATCCACATCTGTTCATTATACTTCATCAGGCTAAACTGTTGTTACAATTGGATAATGATAAATGGTGAAAGTATTATGATGAGATAAAGTACTGTTGTATAATGTAAAAGTGCATATGGCCAATGGCTTGATGATATAGCTTTGGTTGAGATTGAATTATATCGAATGGAATGTTTTACAAGTTATATACACGATGGATTCACTTGATGATATGAATTGTGGTAACAGGGAAAATTGTTTACTTAACTGTGTTATTTTGGGAATTAAGGTAAGTTATATTGTTTTGAACCTATGAACTTACTAAGCTTATTTAAAGTTTCCTCTGTTTCATTTTTTGTTTCCTGTAGTTAGCATTTTGCGGAACTTGACAATCGGATCATCCTAAAGATCGCACTATCCAATCTTTATTTTGGTACAATTTTAATTGTTCAACTTGGTTATGTGGCATGTATATAAGAGTTAAGCTGTATATAAGTGTTTTGTAAAATCAAAATATGAATGGTGATGTATAAAGTATGTGTGCTTGATGGCATTTTGATATGTTTGATTATGGCTTGAAATGACAACTTTAAATGTGCTTGTTAAGCATAGGAAATGTGATGGATTAAAATGAATGTTAGACATGTCTCTAATTATCATATGGAATGTTTGAATAAGTGAGAATGTGTTGGAGATTATGGCATAAAAGTTGGATGATTGAATTGGATGTTTTAAGTACGTTATGTGGAATGGTGTTGATATCAATCTTATAGTTTGTGGATTTGGCATTTTTGGTCATGAATAAGTGATTGAAAGTTGGTATTTTTGTTGTGTATAAGACATATGCTTGGGAATTATTTGTCTTGGTATGAATTGAGATGTATTTTGGTATGACTTTATGTTGTGCGATGGTACCTTGAGGCATATTCGTTAGATATAGGAAATGATATTTTTTGACTTGCTTTTGCACATTTTGAATAGGTTTAAAAAATGGATAAATGCATACTTATGACCTAGGTCAAATTTTGGTTGATAGCTTGCATAATAAAGAACTTATTGGCACACACGGGCTAACACACGACTGCATGTCACACATGGGTAAGTGACACGGTCATGTTCTCTATATTGATTTGGAAGTTTTGGGTAAACACAATTACAATTTGTTACACGGGCTGGCCACACGCCCTTGTGGGTAATTTTCATATGGTTACTAGATTTTTCACATTGTCTCAGTCTCTCAAATGGTCCAGCCACACGACTGTGTGAATGTATGTAAGGTTTTGCATTTAGGTCCACTCGAATTTAGTGAGTTACACGGTTTGGATACATGACCCTGTAACTTCAGCTTCACACAGTCACTGATTGTAACACATCTTAGGCACACGGCTATGTGACCCTATTCTATAACTTTTCCATAGTTGTTTTTAGTCTTTATTTGTATTCGGGTCAACTTAAGAGATTTTGTAAGCTCGATTAAGATTTGGATTTGGTTGTAAATCATGTTTAACATGGATTATGAAATTTTTTTATTGAATATTAAAGTTAGAAATGTATGTAATTTATTCAGTTGGCTATTGTAGGGTTTTATAGATCAAGTTCGACGATTAGATTGGGCAAGGGGTGTTATATTTAATTGTATCAAAGATACGATTTAATTGATTCTAGGACTGAACGTATCGATTAAACCGTAGCATTTGTTGAGTCTAGAAATTGCATGCCACATTAACCTGTGACAGTGTGATGGTATTTGATCTGATTTGACCTTTTTTTCTTATAGATTCAAAGATGTCTGTAGAGTCCAATCGTGCTGTAACTGATGAAGTAGACTATAATGCACCGGCTTCTGAACAAGAAGTGAGTAATAGTATGCAAGTTCCGCAAATGTTAGAAAATGAAGTAAAAAATGCCTTTTTTAGCATGATGGTTCAGAAGTTCGCCGAGTTTAAGTGAGCCAATTCTGTGGCTTCACAACCTCCACCCCATGCTCTGCCTCTTGTGGCACCCCCTTGTCCTTAAAATATTGAAAGTTCATGTCAGCCTTCGATCGATAAAATTAGAAAATGTAGAGCCGAAGAATTCAGAAGTAAGACAAACGACGATCCAACGGGTTTGTACTTCTAACGAATGCTTAAGATGTGTTGTATCACTGTTAAAAGATGAAGCCTATCATTGGTGGTCTACGTTGACAACTATGGTATTGAAAGAGAAAATGAGCTGAGACTTTTTCCAAATAGAATTCTAGAAGAAACATATTAGTAAAAAATATCTGGACAAGAAAAAGAACTAATTTCTTGAGCTAAAGTAAGACAATTAATCTGTGGTTGAAAATGAGAGGGAATTTGTACAGCTTAACAAATATGCTTGCGAGATTGTGCCGACAAAAGATGAAATATGCAATCCTTTTAAATCTGGCCTGAATGATGTAATCCAAATGTTAGTTAGGGCATTAAAATTGCGGGAGTTAGTAGTTTTACCTGAATGAGCTCAAAAGATAAAAAAAAATTATAATGAGAAAAGACAATTAAAAATGAGATTTCGGGACTTTGGTAAATGGGGGGTACCTAGATTGTTTTCAGCTCCTCTAGCAAAGAAATCAGAGGAAGCTTTTAGTTGATTTGCAACACAAACTGGGTTTTTAGGATGAAATAAACCGAGACCAAGTGACTCGAGATTTCAGCCTATTCTGGTCAATAATGTTGCCAGTGTTTGCATTGCCGATAAACTAGTTTGTGAACATTGTGGAAAATGAAATTTTGGTGAATATCAAATCAAAATAGGTGCTTTTTTCAGATGTGGATCTATCGAGTATTTCTTGAGGAATTTCCCGAGAAAGACAGGTGACACTGATGATCGAAATGTGAAGCCAATGTTCATTCTTAAGAAAGGTAGAAGTCTCGGATAGAGTAGTAATACTAGGGTACCAAAGAGACAACAGTTAGGTATGAAGCTAGGGCGTCTACTTGAGTGTATGCTATCCGAGCTAAAGAGGAAGTTGTTGCACCCGATGTTATTCATGGTACCTTCTCTCTCTTTGATGTTACTATATATGCACTGATTGAACTGTAGTCAACTCATATATTTACACTGTAGTAGTAACAGATAAGAATATACTCGTCAAGTTAATTGAATTTGATGTCAGAGTTATGAATCCATTAGGTCAATATGTTAAAGTCAATTTGATATGTCAAAAGTGCTTGCTGAGAATTCAGGGTTGTGAATTTCCTGCTGATATAATGTTACTGCCATTTAACAAATTTGATCTTATTTTGGAAATAAACTATTGATTTTACATGATGCCATGGTGAACTGTAGACTGAAACGGATTGTTTTAAGATGTCAGGATGATGAGATTGTTATAGTTGAGTCTAATAGATTGGATTATGCTACTAATGCTATTTCGGCAGTCTCCGTTCAAAAATTGATCAAAAAAGAGTATGAAGCATTTTTCATTTATACACTTGATACTCAAGAATTGGGATCGAAGATGATTAGGTACCGATTGTTAATGAGTTTACAGATGTGTTTCCAGAAAAATTTCTTGGGTTATTGCCATATCGGGAAGTTGAATTCATGATTGATATAGTGCCAGGGACCGCACCAATATCTATTACATTGTACCAAATGACACCAACATAACTAAAAGAACTTAAAGCCCAATTACAAGAGTTGTCTGATAGGATTTTTATATGGCCGAGTGTATCTTTTTGAGGTGTCTTAGTGTTATTCGTGAAGAAGAAAGATAGGTCGATGAGGTTGTGTATTGATTACAGGCAGTTGAATAAAGTCATTATAAAGAATATATTACCCTCTACCTTGTATTGACTATTTGTTTGATCAGTTGAAAAAAGCTACTGTATTTTTGAAAATAGATATCAGATCCGGCTACTAGCAGTTGTGAGTTAAAGATATTTGTGTGCGAAAACTGCACTCCGAGCCCATTACGATCACTACGAGTTTTTGGTGATGCCTTTCGGATTGACCAATGCCCCTGCCGCATTTATGGACTAAAGGAATCAATTTTTTCAACCACATTTAGATAAATTTGTAGCAGTATTCATTGATGATATACTGATCTATTCTAACATTGAAGCTGAGCATGCTCAACATTTGAAAATCGAACTATAAACTTTATGTGAGAAACAATTATACACGGAGTTTAGTAAATGCGAGTTCTAGCTTCAAGAGGTTGGATTCCTTGGTCACATGATTTCTACGGATGATATTCGGGTTGATCCGAGCAAAATTTCTGCAATTGTAAATTGAAAAGCTCTGAAGAATGTCTTTGAGGTGCATAGTTTTTTGCGCTTAGCCAGTTACTATCGACGATTCGCTAAGAATTTATCGACGATAACATTACTGATTTAACACCCTATACCTGACCTGGTCGCCAAGCCCAAATATCAGGATGCCACACCACCGTTTCATGTCATATACAAGTAAAATCTCATTCTAATGAAACGTCTTCCATTTTAGTATTCGTATGGTTTTAAGTCAATCTTACTCCTTAGTTAACATTGTTATATGCAATTCATACATCAATTAGTTTTATAATAATAGTTAATCATGCATTGGGACCATTAAGCAAAAATTCTAAAACTATCACGTAGGTATCGATACTTAATGTGTGGTATTGATATTTCTCTCAAGCGGTATTCATACCGCTTGGAAAATTGCTGCCAAACTTGCATTTTGTTTCTCGCACAAAAATCCAAAGTCTTAGAAATTATCGGCACCTTTCAAAAAGTATTGTTACTCGTGATAAGGTATCGATACCAAATTACGCTACTTCCTGCACTTTCAAAAATCATAGATGTATCAATATTAAAATCTGCATATCGATACCTCTACTCCAGACATAAAAAATACAACAATTTCAAACATATAACTCATACCAATTAGTGCCTTATCATCACACATCTTTCACTTCATTGAATGAGCACCAAAATATCCGAAATAATAATCTAAAACTTCATAATCATGATTAAGCAAGAAACCAATAATTCAAATGTAAACTCTCTAAGTCCTAAGGCATAATCATATAAACAACTTAAAAGCCATAGCAAAACCAGCATAAAGTCTATCACATTGCCTTATTCCCGAAACATAAATGAATAGATAATAAACACCTACAAAAAAACACAAAAACTTGATTGGATCACTCTTTGTGAACCACATCGCTCACACCGGCACACAACTAATTTGTAATGGGTAAAGAAGGGAGCTGATACGATCCGCCTCAGGGTGATTTGAATCGGATATGAGTTTGCCAGATCGTCTATGAAGAAGTATTGTTCGATTTGCTCAAAGGATGTTTTAAGTAAATAATGGCGAAAGTTATGTAAAAAAAAATTCAAAGATGGGTTTATGGATATGAAGTTTTTGTAGGTTCGGTTATAGAAAAAAAAGATTGAGATAAATATAGTAAACAATGAATGTGAAGTGAATTGATGATTCGATTATGATGAAACGAAAGGATGGAACGGAATGGAATGAAAATAATCTCAAAAACAAACACGAACGAACCAATATTAGAAAATATTGACCCAAATGTTTATAAGTTTTCAAGGTGGTCGGATGGAGAATATGAGAACCTCGACCCGCTACTTAGCAAAGTAGGAACCTTAGTATGTTTGAACGCCACACTACGAGTAGTGATAAGTTCGATTTTCGACAAAGAAAGCGGATGACTCAACAAGAACACTAGGTAGCCAACGAATCCTTGAACGAAAATAGAGAAAAGTTTGCCTCACAAATTTGGCAGCATAACATTAACAAAATGTCCAAAAAGTTCTTCCTCCAAAAGGCTGATTACACACATATTTATAAGGCTAGGAAAAGGCTAGCTGAATGGTCACATCTTAAAAGCTGAAATAAAGCTCAAGTCTCTTGGAATTCTTGAACTAAATAACTCTACCATTTAATACAGTAGTGATAAGTTCAGTTTTCGATAAAGAAAGCGGATGACTCAACTAGAACACTAGGTAGCCAACGAATCCTTGGACGAAAATAGTGAAAAGTTTGCCTCACAAATTTGGCAGCATAACATTAACAAAATGTCCAAAAGTTCTCATTTTGCATTTGAGCCCCTCGAGTTTGGGCCAATCTCGATGTCGTCGAGATATACCGAAACATGATGCGACTAGGATCACATCAGGAGCGGGCGAGCTTAATAAACTTAGTGAATGCCTAGAACAACTACCATACAAATAGTTCATCAAGCATTGGTGAATCATATAAGTAACGTAATTATAACAACCTCAACTTAGTTGACACATTTTACATCTTTTGCATATTCAATAGCCTATTTACAAATTCAACATATATACATTCATGCATACATCACAATACATACAAATATATTTACAACTTAAGATAATTTGGTACTTAAGCTATGAAACGTAAAAGTGGGTACTATCACCACTCATCGGATACACGGATCTCCAACACACCACATAGACTCATAGTCAAACATGTCCCATAGTGAAGCATATAACTAACACTCTCATTATTTCCCCTCACATGTCCCGTTGAATAGAGCTTAGCTCACATTCCCTTATCCCTCCAACATGTCCTAGGGCTTCAATGCCCAAAATCACATATACATATAAGTGAGTACTCACAATCCTATGGCATGTCAACTATATTCAATGGTCTCAAGTGTCACAAGGCAAAAATATCCGTTATTAAACATACATATATTGCTTATCGGTTTCCTGCTCATTACCACTACATATTTGCATCATAAGCATAATATTATCACTAACACTTAGCTTGCTTGACATGTTCACATATATAATTCCACAATAATAATCATGAACACATAATACATGTAATGGCATATCATCTTAATTCACATTTTCACAATTCAACGAGCACATAATACACAAGTTAAGCATGAGCACAAGATAACTTACACTCGAAATTTAGAGTAGGGGGTTTAGGCTACAACTAAATTCCCTAACAATGCATTGAATTGTGTCCATAAGCAGTTAATCTAAACGCTCACCAATTTGCTTTCACCGAAAACTAGCCTTTCCTAGCTCATAAACGGTCTTAGCAAATCTGGAACCCTTAACATAGCAAACTATAAATATGGTTGTTAGGCATGGGACATGTGACAGATTAAAATGAATGTTTGACATGTCTAATCATGACATGAAATGTTTGAGTAGGTGAGATTGTGTTGGAGATTATGACATAATAGTTGGATGATTGAATTGATGTTTTAAGTATATTATGTGGAATGGTGTTGATACCAATCTTATAGGTTGTGGGTTTGGCATTTTTGGTCATTAATAGGTGATTGAAAGTTGGTATTTTGATTGTGTATAAGGCATATGTTTGGTCATTATCTATCTTGGCATGAATTGAGATGTGCTTTGGTATTAATTCATGTTATGTGATGGTTCCTTGAGGAATATTGGTTAGATATAGGAAATGATATGTTTTGGCATGCTTTTGTTTATTTTGAATAGGTTTAAAGAATGGTTAAATACAAACTCATGACCTAGGTCAAATTTTGGTTGGTAGCTTGCATAATAAGGAACTTATTGGCACACACAGGCTAACACAAGGCCGTGTGTTACACACGGGTAAATGACTCCCTCGTGTGCTCTATATTGATTTGGATGTTTTGGGTAAACATAGTTACAATCTGTTGCATTGGCTGGGCACACATCCGTGTGGGTACTGTTCATACGGTAACTAGATTTTTCACACGGTCTTAGTCTCTCACACGGCCTAGCCAAACGGCTGTGTGAATGTTTGTAAGTTTTTTCATTTAGGTTTACATGGTTTCAATAGGTTACACGATGTAGATACACGACCATGTAACTCCAGCTTCACACGGCCACTGATTGTAACATGACCTAGGGACACGACCATGTGGCGTTGTTATGTGATTTTTCCATAGTTATTTAAAAGTTTACAATTTAGTCATTATTTATACTCGAGTCAACTTAAGAGCTTCCGTAAGCTTGATTAAGACTCAGATTTGGTTGTAAATCATGCTTAACATGGATTATGAATTATTTTGTTGTTTTATTGAATATTAAAGTTAAAAATGTATATAATTTATTTCATTAACTGTTGTTGCATCCTGTAGCTCGGGTGTTACAACTAATTGGAGGTACATTAGTTAGATAGACACTTTAAGTTAATTTTTTTACATATAAAAAAGACATCCTCCCGCACTATATTCTATAATTAAAATTTTGTGTCATATACATAACATATATGTGTAATATATGCATATAATATGGGAAAGAAAGAAACGTACATAGACATGTTGATTTAGGAAATGGTTGTGTCCATTGGCTTCCAACGGATGCTAGTTCAAAAATTTCGTTTCAAAAGAGGAGTAATTGTGTTGATTCAGTGACCTTTCAAAATTGAAAGGTTGTGTACTCTTACCTCAATAGTTGTGTTGATTGGATAACTTTTCCTTCGTAAGGAGGTACTTACCCATAAATAAAGTCCTCGTATTTGAGCTGAAAAAATCCAATTCGAGTGAAACCAGTTCTGTTTTATCTCTAGATTATAATTTGATTTTAAAAGTACAAAATAAATTTTCTTATTCACTTTTTCGATATCCCGATAATTATTTGCATCTCTTTCAATCTTAAATAAATAGATCTATCCAGTACCATATATCCCTTGGAGAAATATTTAATGCAAGGTTGGCGGACATCCAAATTTATGTTGTTAGTTTGGCTATGACGTTAAAGTCCCAACCAAAACCCCTCTCCTTCGGATCTTGCTTCTCCTCTTTGCCTTGCATAATATGCTAATATGCATCATTGAAGTACTTATTTCTTCAATTTTCTCATGGCTTTGTCTTTCGTACACTTTAATTATTATTATCATTATGGGTGAGTATTTGGTATACTGGTACTTTAAAATTTTATTTTATAAATAATTTTAAAAATTGATATGTATTTTTTAATTTTTTTAAAAATATTTTATAAAATATTTTTATAAAACATTTGTGAACTTTCTAATTTTACTTATTTATCCTAATAAAAAATTAGATGGACCAAATGGAGTAAGTAGTCTCTATCCTCTTGAGTATTATTAAGAAAAGGAGAATATTCAAATGGTCAAAACCCATTATAAAAACATTTTTATCATTCACAGTTTTAAAATTATTTTCCTCATCAGATTGCCTGAATTCAAAGATATTATTGAATAAGTTAGAGGAAGTTAGTATTTATATTTAAAATATAAATTGTTTAGTATTTATAAGATAAAGGTTTAAACTTCGGTCATTCTCCTCACTCAATGTTATAATAATAAAAATCAATTAAAAGATAGTGATAAGTGATAACATAAAATAGAAAATTAATGTGTATATGTATAATAAATAACTTTAATTTATACTAAATAATAAATAATTTTATATTAAAAATGATTAAAAGTATATTTTTCTTAAAAATTAAAACTATATTTAATTAAAATAAATAACTTAGAGTATATATTTAATAGTTAATTATATTTAATGTTTTAAAGAAATCCTCCCACTAGTGGGAGGATAATTCTCCATTAAACCTTATAAATAAATGAGCTGCGCGGTACGATTGGCTAAAATTGTTTCTCAACCGTACCCCTACCTGGGCTTGTTTCAAATTAAATGCGTCCTATATAGTTTTTGGTTAAAATTTGTTAGTATATGTGTTTGTATAAAATTTAATATTTGGTCTTTAATCTTTATATTTTAAAAGTTAAAATTTAATTTTTTACTTTTTAAATTTAAAATTTTAGTCTAATCATTATCGTCGTTGGTAGTTACTATCAAAATTTATTAATTTAATATGTTTATTTTTATCACTTGTATGTCATGTCATATGAAGACAACTTAATTAAAATTCTACATTGATAAATTTTGACAAAAAATACTTATAATTTAAAGATTAAACTGAGATTTTTAAATAAAAAAAGTAAGATAATTTAATTTTAAAATTTTAAGTGTAGGAACTAAATCTCAAATTTTATTAAACCTTAATTTTTTTTATCATGTTATATATATATTATGTCAAGAACATTTATAATTTTTTGGTATAATGAAAGCTTACATTACAATTTGGAGGATAATTACATTTATTAAATTTAATATATAGTTCTTAATACATATAAAATATCAACATATTATTTTAATAACATTAAAATATAAAATAATATATATATATATTGTAGGAGTAAAAAGTATGAGAAATTATGAAAAGGGATAATATAAATTTTGCCTCCTATACTTAGCAACGTGGTTCGCTTTGGTCCTTGTACTTTTTATTATTCACTTTGGTACTTAAACTTAGCAACTAGATCTATTTTGGTCCCCAAACTTGAAAATATAAAACCTTGATGACATGACACTTTGAGATTGTGCCACATAATTACTTGAAAATTAATATATATATATATATATATATATATATATATATATATATAAAATTTTAAGTAATGACGTGGTACAATCTTAGAGTGTCACACATAATGTTCTAATAATTGGATCGGTGGTTGAGTCGTTTAGACCACTGGTTTTCGATTCAATCGGTTTGATTGGTTCAATTACAAGACCAACAATAATTAAATAAATTATTAAAAATTCATACAAATAAAAAAATTAAATTGGCTCAACTTGTTCAACTATTGGTTTTGTCCCAGTTTCTATTATAACTAATTTCGAGTAGTTTTTGATTTAATTGGTTCAACCTCTTTGTTCTGACTAGTATGTCGATCGATTCTCGGTCTAACCATCCCCACCAAACAACCCAATCTTGTTCTAAGAACACTGGTCACATTAACAAATCTTGATGGAATCTAATTTCAGAGACTAAAATGAATCTAATTGCCAAGTATAAGTATCAAAGTGAACAAAAAAAAGAAAAAGAAAAAAAGGACAAGTACCAAAGTAGACCTAGTTGCCAAGTTTAAGGGCCATACCAAAATCACTCCATGCCACTCTGCCCGTCCTCATCTCATTTATTAAATTCATCATTAAGTCATCTTTTCTTTATAAAATAAAAGGTAAACTACACCTAAAACCATTAAACTATTACTAAGTTTACGTTTGGTCACTCTTTGATGTAGGTTACCCTAAAATAATTTTTTTTAGTAACTCAATTTGAGGTGACTTAAATAATTCTTGATTAATATTTCACGGGTAGACTATACCCAAGGTCACTAAACTATTAGTAAGTTTACATTTTGTCACTCAACTTAAAAAAATTATAAAATAATCACTGAACTATTTGAAAGATTTCATTTAAGTCACTGGGCTATTAAAATTGATATTGTATGGCCTTCTTCGTTCGTATCGCTTGCACTAATTGAAAGTTGTTTCCCCCTTTCTCTTCTATAGTTTATCCTTTTCCATGAAATAGTTTTGAACATCACGAATCTACAAACCAAAACCTAAAAGTTTTCTTTGCTGACTTTCGACATTTATCGTCAAATCAACTTGGATCTAAGGTATGTTCTTCTACTCGTCGATTGCTACTAATTTATTCTATTGATAATCAAATCATCGATTGGAGCTCGTTAGTCAAACTTAAAAAAAAAGTTAACAGTCTAATGACTTCAATGAAAATGAATAGTTTAGTGACCGAAACATAAATTTACTAATAGTTTAGTGATCTTGGGTGTAGTAGTGATCTTGGGTGTAGTTTACCCATATTTTATTTGGTTGGTCAATGTAATAACTTGAGAAAAAACTTATTTAGCTATTAAAATAGATGTAATAATGTTAGTACTAAAATAATTCATTTTTTTGTAAACAAAAATGTTGAAATAGTAAAGTTAATATATTTTTTATAAAAGGGATAATATAATTTTGGCCATTGAACTTAGCAACTAGATTTACTTTTGTACTTATACTTTTTTCTGGTCCACTTCGGTCTTTGAGCTTGGAAACTAGATCCATTTTTGTACCTAAACTTAGATTCTGTCAAGATTTGATGATATGACTAGTGTTACTGGAATAGGACTGGATCAGATAGTTCAAGAACTGATTGATATAATGGTTCGAACAAAGGGGTTGAATCGATTGACTTGGAAATTTTTTGAAATTGGTGAAAATAAAAAATGGGGACAAAAATCAATAGTTGAATAGATTGAACTTGTTTAAGGTACGAGGTGAAGAACGGTTGGCTTGATACCGAAGTGTGGATATAATGGATGGCCTAAACTGTGGTTTAAGAGACAATGCAAGTAGTAAATTAGAAATGACTTGTGGTATAGGTAAAGATGAATGACGCCTAAGGGAGGAATATGTTTGAAGATGGATGGTTGAAAAGAATTATTTGGTAAGGTATCTATAACAATAGGAATTACAACAAGAAAGGTTCTAGGTTGAGTAGTATGGTTAGAATATGTCTTGGATAAGGGTGAAAGTGGCTGGGATTGGGAAAAAAGGGATAAGTATGCTCCTCAAATCTAACATATCTGGATATATAAATCCTCATTGAAGCATCTATACAAAGATAACTTCTATGAACAAAGCAATAACCCAAGTATTTATATGTAGATGATCTAAACTACAATTTATCGGTGCTATATGGCCTTAAGTTTGGAAAGAAAAGATAACCAAAGAGACTCATAAATTTATTGTTAGGTTTGGCATGAAAAAGCTTTTCATATTGAGACACATAAGCTAGAGCTATAGTAGGAAGCCAACTTAGTAGAGATGTAACACTGGAGAATGCATCATTCGAATATGTTAGTGGCATAGAAGCTTGTATCAACATTGATAACCCTATCTAAAAAATAATGTGTAAACCCTTTACCTGTATTCGATGCCAGAACAGGGTACGAGGTATTACCAGACTTAGACTCAAACAAACATTCAAAACAGGAACATAAATTTTCGCTCAAATTTAAAACTTTTCATAAACATTCATATAGTCCCTAAAATGACCCTACGAGGCCCAAAACATAAATTAGAAGCAGTTCGGGACTAAACCGAGAACTTTGGAAAATTTCACAACACTTAAAAAATTTTTCATTAAAATAGGGTCACACATCCGTATGGCTTGGGACACGCCCATGTGGGTAGGCCATGTGGTCACACACGCCTGTGTCCCTAACCCGTGTAACTTTTTGTTTATGACGTCATGCACCCAAGGAAGTCACACAACCAAGTCACACGCCCGTGCGCTAGGCCGTGTGGCGAATTTAATTTTCAAAATTTTTCATAAAATAAGTGCAGACTTCACACGCCTTGAACACACGCCCATGTCCCTAGGTCGTGTCCTTCTCACGGTTGAGACACACGGCCATGTCTCTGCTCGTGTGACCAATTCAAAGCTAAAATTCAAGATACAGGGGACACACGGCCAGATCATACCCCCATGGGGCAAGCTGTGTGTCATACACGGCCTAGACACATGCCTTTGTGTAACACTCCTATAACCCGTATCCGTCGCCGGAATGGGTTATGAAGAATTACTAATCCGAATTTCAACATTAGTACATACACATTTACATAATTTAATTAGCAGTTATACTTATAGCCAACACAATCAAAGATAGAAATTCAACTTATATCGACATTCAAAAGTTGCCATATTCACATGGCATATATACGAAAACATCTCAAAATAACATTCACTTAAGTCTATTCTATACATGCCACACTAGTTCCAAAATATAGCAGTACCAAAAAGACAGATAGTGTGAAGAGTTGCTGACAATCCCCTCCCCGAGCAGGTAACTGGAGTCAACAATCTGTAAAACAGAGAACGTAACAAACGGAGTAAGCTTTCATAAGCTTAGTAAGTTTTAAGCAATGCAAACAATTAAATTCAACTATAAATCGATCAATCAAATTCTCAAGTGACATTTCTCAAGCATAATGCCATTTGGCCGAATATATATATATATATAACCCTTTAATGTATATTTAGCTTATTAACTTCACTTGAATCTGAATTCATATAGCTTAAGTAAATCAAATATTTCCACATGACTTCACATTTTGGCCGAATAAATCAGGATCATAAACATCATATTACATACTTTGTGACAGCCCTAAATTGACCTTAGTCGGAAAGTGGTTTCGGGACCACGAAACTGAGTCTTATAAATAATTAAAGGTTATATTCTGTGTTTATGATGTGCGTAAATGCTTGTGTGATAGTTCCATACTTTAATTTGGTCAGTGTATGTGAAATTTATTAGTAGGGACTTATGTGAGACAATTTAGAAATATGCTAGGCAAGTGTTAAAATGGCCTATTAATATATGTGGGAAAGTGCTTGTCCTTGCATGTCAAATTAGCCAAATTGAAGCATAGTGGCCGGCCATGCTATGGTGGAAACATGTCACAAACATGTTATGTTAGTGATGTATGTTAGGAAAAATAAAATAAGGGCATGGTAATAAAATAATGAAAGGAATATGTTGAAAAGAAAGAAAAAAAAAGTGTGTGGTTGTTTCCCCATTTTGCGAAACTAGAAAAAAAAAAAGAAGGCTTCATCCTTTGGTTCATCCTTGGCGAAAATTTTAAGGAGGAAGGAAGAAGAAGGGTTGAAGAGGTTCGACCATGCATGTAACTAGGCTAAGGTATGTTTGACGATGTTCCATGAGATGCATGCATGTTTTAGTTGGTAGCTTGAGTTCTACCTAGCCCATGGTCTAAATCTTGCTATGTGATGGAAATGACACTCGGCCATGGATGCATCATTCTTGCTTGGTGTTGATGTCATTTACATGCTAAAAATGAAGCTTTGTAATGATGCATGTGATGTTGGATTGATGACTCTTGAATCTTCTTTTAGCATTTTTGAGTGAGACATTAAGTTCTTTGTTTAACCATGACCAAAATCGAAATGGTATGGTGTTGTGATGCATTCGGCCATGGTAGAAAGTAGAGGAGAAATATGGTTGTTATTCACGTTATTTGGATGAGAAATGGTAGTAAGGTGAAGAGCAAATGTTAGTGTTTGATTTACTAGTGTGTATGTGTGTATTAGCCGAGTTTTGAATTTGAAACAAAATGGTATGTAGTCAATACAAGCAACCATATTTGTAGGAAGTATTAAGCATATAATCGGCCTCAACCTAGACATGTATATTCGCCACATGAAATAGATTTGTGTTGTATGTGTTCGGTTAGAGGCAAGCATATTGATGCTTTTATCTTGGCTTAGAAAATCGGCCAAAAGAGAGTGTGGGCTAAAATGTTGAGTTTGATTCATGATTCCATATGTATGTGACTCTAATGCCTAATGTATATATGGGCTAAGTACCTTGAGGTTCTCTTTTGATGTTCAAATGAATTGTGTTAAATTGCTTAATGTGATTAAAAATGCATGACCATTGTGTATTTGAGCTAAAGGGTGGCCATATGACCTATTAAACTCCTTGTCATATTCGCCATAAGCTAGCATAATGAGACTTTAATAAGTTAAATTTGTTTGAACTAGCTCAAGAGCTTAGAGGACCACAGTTGGATAAGGGAAAGGAAAAAGTTATCGAATAGCCAAAAATCGTTCTACCACATCCGAGGTAAGTTTTCGAGTAATGGAACTTAGATTATGATTTGATTAGATCATGTTTTAAGCAAATCAAAATCATGCTCTTTGTATGTGGCTATTGAGCCGAAATTGCAAGTGTGATAAGTGTCTTGTGTTTGAGCTTTGGTAATGAAAATGAAATACGGATGTGTCATGATTTATTGATATATGTGCTTGGTTATTCGAATGATATCCGGCTAAGTCCCAAGGCTTTTGTGCTAAGTGACTATATCCGGACTAAGATCCAAGGCATTTGTGCGAAGTTACTAATTCGGGCTAAGCCCAAGGCATTGGTCCGAAGTTACTAAATCCGGTTAAGTCCCAAGGCATTTGTGCGAGTTACTATAATCGGGCTATGTCCCAAGGCATTTGAACGAGTAGCTATATCCGGTTAAATTCAAGGTATGTGATTCGGGAATGAGCGACCTTGCTGTAAAAATTTCAGTTAATACGCTTGTAAAATCCCAACAATGAGGTATGTTTCAGATGTGCATTGGAATAGTTGATTTCCTTCAATAATATTCGCCATCGAGTAATGAGCTTCCGTATTTGGCTAAGATGATCCCTTATGTATGAATATAGGGGTTGGAATGTGAAGTAGGAATGATTTGAGAATATGTATATATGGAATTATCCGTTTAGTTATATGAATGCTATACTTGATTTGTGCTTAAATTCTTTGCTCAAAACTTACTAAGTATTTAATGCTTACTCGCTTATTTAATTCTCTGCTTTATAGATTTTGGTTCTTCACTATCGGACTCGGGATTTTTGAAGTCGAAGTCGCCCACACTATCAAAGCTCCTTTGGGTATACTTTTGGTTGAACTTTGAAATGGCATGTATAGGACTACCCTTTTGTTGTTGGTCATGTACCCTTCGATTTTGTGTAAATTTGGATAGCCATGCGAAAATGGCTTAAATATACTTCGATCATAGCATTATAATCGTTTTGTATGTTGTCCGTCGAGAGGTATGGAAATGTTGGTAACAGTTAGCCATGGGAATGGTTATTCATGATCACTTTTGGTATATGTATGACAAACTCTAGTTGATCCATGGAGGATCATGAAATAGGTAAAGTTTACCTTAAAAATAGATGCTGGCAGCAGTAGTGATGTGGATGTGAAAAATCACTAAAAATAGTAGGAATGGAATTAAATAGTGAATAAATTATGTAATCGAACCTTGATGAATCTATTTTCATAGGAAAGTAACGAAACATTCATATGAACAGTATATTATGAGATGTTAAAGTTTTCGTGAGACAGGGCCAGAACGGTTTCTGGATCCCCTGATCTGAATTTGGAAATTCATTATAAATTAACCAGAGACATTTAGAAGTCATGCCATATATGTATAGATTCCTTTTTTAGTATAGTTTCTATAGAAACAAACTTCATCAGTATTGAAGCCCTGTACAGGGAGATATCCAAGTCGTAATGCATGAAGGTCAGTGTAGTCGCACCCTGTAACAGAGGAGACTTTAACTAATAAAATGTACTAATTGGCCCAACCAAAAATTCTAGAAAAAAATATGTAGATGGACTTATGAGTCTAGTTTCAGGGAAAAATTACAAAACTGATTTTCGAGTTTTGGAACTCAAGATATGATTTTTAAGGTGATAGTGACGCAGTTAGCCAACTGCCTAGAAATTTTTAAAATGGACTGTGAAAGCAAGTGATTTAAGTCTACAAACCCCTCGTGTCCGACCCCGGCAACGGTCTCGGGTACGGGGTGTTACATACTTGAGATTCAATCCCAATCGAGCTCATATAGCTCATATAAGTACAGGATACATACCTGGCCAATTTAAGGTATTATAAGATTCCAATTGTCGTTTTATCACGAAGTCTCACAATCTTAGATTTATATCAAATCACCGGCAATTAGCCTGCTAGGTTTGAAACCTGAATTTTATCACCGGCACGAAGCCTGCTAGACTTTAAGTCTGAATTCATTCACCGGCATTACGCCTGCTAGGCTCGAAGCCCGATATTAACTCACCGGCATTATAGCCTGCTAGGCTTAAAGCCTGATGTTAACTCACCGGCATTATAGCCTGCTAGGCTCGAAGGCCCGAATAGTACTGTACGATAATCAACTCAGCAAGTTCCATATAACATAATCATATCAAATAGGTACTAGCATTATTTGAACATATATAATTATACATCTTAAACACTTTTCGTTCATCTCATTTTCACACTTAGCATTTGATAGCTCATGCATAACATTTCACTCACATTCATTTCAAACTTATCATTCGATTATAAAACTACATTACATATTTACCAACATGTTATACTTGCCATTAGGCCATATAAGCATGATACGATATACCATGATTTCATCTTTAACATTCGGCTAAATTCCTACCTTACAAGGAATACCGAATTCACATAATATATATCAGATTATAATCTATTGTTATTTACGTTGGATTACTGAAAACTTACCTCAAATATTTTCGAACAGTCTCGGATCGGCTATTCAACTACTTTCTCTTTTCCCTTATCCGAATTTGCCCCTCTATGCTCTTGAGCTTAAGTTCAACAATTTTAAACTAGTCATTATTCGACTATTCAAGCACTACTTCAAAAATATAATATATATATATATATATTCGACTTTCACACATATAGATCATAGTAAGTTTATAAGAAAACAATATACAACTCATTAACAAATTTTTATCAATTATTACCACATAATCACAAATGCACTATAAGCTGTCTACCTGAGGAACAGTCACTAAATTATTTATAACTGGAGCTACGAAACTCCAAATCAATTGCCGTAAATTTTCCCTGAAAATAGACTCATATATATTTTATCTATAGGGCAGGAAATGGCACGTTTAGGCCTCAGAATTAGGAGTGCGTCTATTTTTTTTAGATGGGATGTCAGGAAACATAGTATTTTAAAAAAATGGATTTCCACTTCGAAACCGCTACGCCCCTCAAGATCAAGAGGAGTAACTTTCACATGGATCGAGGAATAAAAACTCTGAGCAATCATTTTCCCCTATTAGTCTACTTGCTAAAATTTTTAGAATTTTTGGTTTGGCCAATCAATACCAGATTTTTCTTAAAGTTTCCCCTGTTTCACCGTTTGACTAATCTGACCACTCTTTACTACGAATCAAATTTCTTATTGCACAGAATTCAAAATATGTTCTTGTTGATTTCATTTGAAACTAGACTCATTAAGCTTTAATTACATAATTTATTCAGCTTCTAACTCCACTCCCATAATTTATGGTGATTTTCCAAAATCACGTTACTGCTGCTGTCCCAAGCAGATTTATTACCAATTTACTCTTTCACAACTCTTTGCATTCATATTATTTAAACATGTATATCACCAATCAATTTCATCACCTATCTATAATTTCACTTAAGCATAAGCTCAATACAATACATCGTGCTCAAATCGTTATTCAAGTTCAAATTCGGCTAACACACGTATAAATACTAGCAACTAAATATTAACATTGCATTTCACCATAATAGCCAATTGCCATTAAACAATTAAGCCACAATTCTTCAATTTTACCAAGCTTCAACTTAATTTATAACTATCTAAATCATTTAAAACATTTAACATCAAAATTTCTTTGCATTTCATACTATAGCTGATTTTTCCCACTTAGTATCTAATGCACATATATGCTCATTTGTTTGGCTCAACTTCACCTATCTACCATTATTCATAAAAAGAACATGAAACAACAACCATTTCCTTCATTTCAATTCATGACCGAATGCTCACAACACAACCAAAAATAAAAAATATACTTCATGGGTTAAGGTAGAATCAAGAAAGGGACTCATAACATCAAGATATAAGCAAACTACCATGAACTTACCTTCAATTTTCTTCCCCCTAGTGACCGAATATTCAAGAGCTTCTCTTCTCCTATTTGCTCTCTTAAGTTTCGGCTTAGTGATAGAAGAGAAGGAATAAAACTCACTTTGTTTTCATCACCCCATTTTATGATATAAAATAACATATATTAATTTGTACCATAACTTTAAGTTATAAATTATTAATATAAAATGCACATATTGCTTATCATCAACATGATATGGCCGGCCACTACACATAAAAGTGGGAAGTTTGACATGCAAATCCTCCTATTTTGCACTACAATTTATTTGGCCACTACAAATTAACCTATAGTATTTTCAAAAATTTTCACATAAGTCCTATTTAATAAATTTCACGCACAAATGACAAAATCAAAGCATGAAATTTTCACACGTGCACTATCACATATATTAAGCACAAAATATAACATCTAATTATTTTTGTGACTCAGTTTTGTGGTCCCGAAACCACTTTCCGACTAGGGTCAAATTAGGGCTGTCACACTTTGTGTCTATCCGTATGGACAAAAATAAGGCTATTTACCAAGCCATTTTGCCAGCCTCACTTGCACCAATTTACACAACAACAAGCAACACAAATCCAAGTATATACATACAACCAATTCAGACACAACCAAGTCATCCACACATCAATTACATGCTATTTCCTATCACATACAATATCTCATACTTAATATCTTAAACCATGCAAAATCACATTCATGGAAACATCATCTTATGATTATATACTTAGCCAATATTAGCCAAATTCAATGGCCATTTACAAAATGAATTATCAACCATTACAATGCCAACACATTTGGCTAACCAATATGACACATAACAAAAATACCAAGTCCCTATACATGCCATACTCAAAATATTGAGACCAAGTATACCAAAACAATCGTTTGATAGTGTGAATCGAGCTTCGACGTTCCTCAATCTCCGAGCTAGCTTGGTGACACTATAAGGAATGGAAAGAAAAGGGGAGTAAGCTTTAAAGCTTAGTAAGTTTGCATGCAAATAGTAAGCAACATAAATTATTCATTAATCATATAACTACTCCACATAAGTTAACATAAATGTCATCATGTATCTTAGACATAACTTACTCATTAGCATTCTTACCAAGAGTTCATCTCATACCAAAGTTCATACTCATGGGTTTTACATACATACCTGTACCAACTCGTAGCACAGTTACATACTTTGTCATCTTTGACATACTTTTCGGTTTACCCGTTAAACACTTGGAATACTATCGGATACACAGAAGGTCTTGCACATAAGTGCCACATATGTACCCAATGCTACCTCATATTTCATAACACATAGGGCTCATACACGAGCTAATCACGAGCTTGCTTACACAAGCTGTCAGTCAAGACGTAGCTACGCGGGCTGCTCACACAAGCTGTCAGGTATCTGCAACACATGCCGGACTACCCAGACTTCAGTAGGACATACATGACCAGCACCTGGATTCACATAGATCACATAACACATGGTATCCTAGTGACATGTCACTTGTATCATAAACTATTACTGAGGTTCAATCGGGACTTTCTCATCGTCAAAACTTCGTTGAATATTTCCATAGAAATAATCGTATAATTTATGCAATATTAAGCATTAAATACATAATATAACATTTCATTATTTGCACACAGACTTACCTCGGTACAAAATGGTAGAAAATGGGACTAATCGTCGATAACCTTGTTCTTCCCTGGTCAAGGTTCGAACTTCATTTTTCTTAATCTATAATAGCAATTTTAACTTATTTAATTATCACATTACTCAATGCTGTCCAAAAATCAATTTATGGAAAAATTATATTTTTTCCCCTAAACTTTGACATATTTACATTTAGTCCTTAGGCTCGTAAAATGAAATGTATCCATTTTCTTTGTCACCCAAGCCTATCCAAACCTAAATCATGCTCATAACAGCCCACATTTTTCATCAAATCACATTTCTACTACTCATTTTTACAACTTTTAAAATAAGTCCTTTTTATGCATTTTCACTAAAAATCACTTAGTAAAAGTTGTTTATCACACCTTAAACATCCAATATCTTCCACCAAACATCAAAATACATGCAGGTCACACATGCGTAAATTTTTAAACAAGAACCCTACTTCAAAATAATGGTAGAAATAGGTAAATTGTGTTATGAGGACGTAAAAAATGTAAAGAGCATAAAAAACGGGGCTAGGATGTACTTACAATCAAGCTTGAAAGTTGAAGAAACCCTAGCTATGGTCTCCTTGCAAAATTCGGACAAGGTGAAGAAGATGGACACAAATTTTGACTTGATTTTCCCTTTTTATTCTTTTATTTACCAAATGACCAAAATTCCCTTAATGCAAAACTTTGAAATTTTACCTATTCATGTCCATTTTTGTCCATTAACTTATCCAAGGGTCTAATTACCAACTAAGGACCTCTAATTGAAAATCTCATAGCAATTGGACACCTTAAACAAGTAGAACTCAACTTTTTCACTTTTTACAATTTAGTCCTTTTGAATAAATTGAGTGCCCAAATATTAAAATTTTCGAACGAGATTTTCACAGAATAGTTCCATAAAATTGTAGACCATGAAAGTATAATAAAAATGGAGTTTTCTACATCAGATTCATGGTCTCGAAACCACTGTTTTGATTAACCCCAAAATCGCACTGTTACAATTCTCCCGCCTTTAGGGATTTTCGTCGGCGAAAATCCTAGCAGAAAATAGGTTTGGGTACTATTTTCTTATTTCCTTCTCAGGCTCTCAAGCAGCCTCTTCGACCCCATGCCTTTGCCAAAACACTTTCACAAGAGTTATACTTTTATTTCTCAATTGTCTAACCTCTCGAGCTAAAATCTTAATCTGTTCTTCACCGTACATCATATCAGGTCAAATTTTAATCTCTGTCAGAGAAATCACATGTGAAGGATCAGAACGATACCGTCGCAACATCGACACGTGAAACACATTATGAATCCTTTCCAACTCTGTCAGTAAAGCTAACCGATATGCCACTGACCCTATTCTTTCAATAATTTCATATGGCCTAATAAAACGTGGACTCAACTTGCCTTCACGGCCAACTCTGAGAATCTTCTTCCATGGAGATACTTTCAAAAATACTTTATCCCCAACTTGAAACTCAATCTCTTTTCTTTTTAAATCCGCATATAATTTCTGTCTATCGGAAGTAATTTTTAAGCAATCACGAATTACCTTCACTTTTTCTTCAGTTTCCTTAACCAAGTCAACCCCATGAATCTGTTTCTCATTAAGCTCGGTCCAATACAAAGGCTTTCGACACTTACGGCCATACAATGCCTCATAAGGTGCCATTTTTATACTCGACTGATGGTTGTCGTTATAGGCAAATTCAACCAATGGTAGATATTTTTCCCAACTACCCTCAAATTCTAAAACAGAGCATCGAAGCATATGTTCAAGTATTTGAATTACCCTTTCGGATTGATCATTGGTCTATGGATGAATGCAGTACTAAAATTCAATTTTGTACCCAAGGCTTCTTGAAAGTTTTTCCAAAACCTCGAAATAAATCTCGGATCTCTATTCGAAATAATATAAATAGGTACCTCGTGCAATCTCACAATCTCAGCAATGTATAGCTCCAGTAGCTTATCAAGTGAATAATAATTACGTACTAGTATAAAATGAGCTGATTTCGTCAATCTATCAACCACAACCCATACGACATCTTTCTTTCTTGGAGTCAAAGGCAAACTAATTATGAAATCCATCACAATCTATCCCATTTCCACTTAGGCACCATCACTACCTGAAGTAAACCCGAAGACACTTGGTGTTCAGCTTTCACTTGTTGACAAATCAGACATCTCGAAACAAACTCGGAGATATCTCTTTTCATGCCCGACCATCAGTACATTTTTTTTCAAATCATTATACATTTTCGTACTGCCCAGATGCACATATAAACAACCATTATGCACTTCATGAAGAATTTTCTGAATAAGTTCATCATTCTTTGGTACACAAACTCTACCTAGGAACATCAAACAATCATCGAGTTCGACAAAAAATCTGAATCACTAACCGGTTCACAATGAGCTCTCTTGGCTTATAATTCACTGTCACATTTCTGAGCTTTACAAATTTTCTGAATAAACATCGGCCTAGCTCTTAACTCGGCTAGAATAGAACCGTCATCGGATAAGGTCAATCTCATGTTCAATGCTTTCAAAGTAAACAAAGTCTTCTTACTCAAGGCGTCTGCGACTACATTCGCTTTACCGGGGTGATAGTCAATCACCAACTCATAATCTTTCAGCAACTCGAGCCATCTTCGTTACTGTAAGTTCAAGTCCTTCTGAGTCATCAAATACCTTAAACTCTTATGGTTGATAAAAACATGACATTTCTTATTGTACAAATGGTGTCGCCATATCTTCAAGGCAAACACAATAGCGACTAATTCCAAATCATGCACTGGGTAATTCTTCTCATGTGGCTTCAATTGTCTTGAGGCATAAGCTATCACCTTGCCTTCTTGCATCAAAACACATCCTAATCCATTGAGTGACGCATCGCTATAAATCACAAACTCTTTTCCTGGTTCAGGTTGCATTAAAACTAGTGCCTCAGTTATTAATGCCTTCAATTTCTCAAAACTTTGCTGACATTTTTCGGACCATTCAAACTTGACATTTTTTTGCAACAATTTCGTTATAGTAGTAATAATCATCAAAAACCCTTTGACAAACCGGCAGTAGTAACCGGCTAAGCCCAAAAAGCTTCTAACCTTAGATACATTTTTTGGTGGTTTCCACTCAACAATAGGAGAAATCTTGCTCGGATCAACTCGAATACCATCACCTGAAACAAAGTGTCCCAAAAATTTGATTCCTCGAAGCTAAAATTCACTTTTACTAAACTTAGGATACAACTATTTTTCTTTCAAGGTCTGCAAAATAGTTATCAACTGCTCTGCATGCTCTGCCTCATTTCGAGAATAGATCAACATGTCGTCAATAAAAACAACCACAAACTTATCTAAATATGGTCAGAAAATTCGGTTCATTAAGTCCATAAAAATTGCAGGAACATTTGTTAGTCCAAAAGGCATAACAAGAAATTCACAGTGCCTGTACCTTGTTCTAAAGGTAGTCTTTGGCACATCCGGCTCTTTAACTCCCAACTAGTAGTATCTGGATCTCAAATCTATCTTTGAAAACATTGTTTCCCCTTTCAGTTGATCAAACAAGTCATCGATTCTCGGCAAGGGATATTTGTTCTTTATGGTCACTTTGTTAAGCTGTCAATAATCGATGCAAATCTCATAGATCCGTCTTTCTTCTTTACAAAAAATACCGGTGCTCCTCAGGGAGAATAACTCGGTCTCGCAAAACCCTTATCTGTCAGTTCTTGCAACTAAGTTTTCAACTCCTTCAATTCGGTCGAGGCCATCTTATATGGAGCTATTGATATTGGTGTAGTCCTAGGAACCAAATCAATACCAAATTCAACTTCTCTAATTGGAGGCAAACTTGACAATTCTTCAGGAAACACATCCGAATATTCACACTACTGACACTGTTTCAATTTTCAATTTAGATTCTTTCATATTCAACACACAGGCAAGATAGGCTTCACAACCCTTTCTTAAACATATCTGAGCAAACATTGAAGAAATCACAATTGGTAATTTATCTGACTCTTCTGATTCAACCCGAAGAATTTCACCATTTTCACATCTCAATTCAATGGCTTTCCATCTACAATTTACTATAGTATCATGTATAGTCAACCAATCCATACCCAAAATAACATCAAATTCATCAAATGATAACAACATCAAGTCAGTCGGAAAACAGTGATCTCTAATCATCAAAGGACATTTCTTGCATACTTTATCAACTACTACATGCTTGCCTAAAAGGTTTGACACCTTAATCATGAATTTCGCAGACTCAAAAGGCATATTCTTACTAATTACCAAATTCATGCATACATATAAATGGGTAGATCCCAGATCGATCAAAGCAATAACAGTAGTATCATAAAGAGAAAAAGTATCGGTGATAACATCGGGAGAATATGCGTCCTAACGGACACGAATGGCATAAGCTCTAGCCAGTTCTCTAGCGTCAGATCTCCCTGCTGAATCCTTTGTCACATTTTTTCTACTAGCTCTAGTCCCTGTATTTCTCAAGGGTCTCCCTCTAGAAGCAGTATTCCTCGACCTTGTGCTCTGAAACTTTTCTTTTTCAGTCATCTCAGGGCAATCTTTAATGAAATGATCTTGGGAACCACACTTGAAACAAGCTCGATCATTCATTCGGCACTTGTCGGGGTGACATCTTCCACAATGGGGGCATCTAGATCTATTGGGTCGATTTTCAATGCTCACAATAGAAGTAGTCTGAGCTTTTTAACCCTAATACTGATTCCCATGATTTCTATTTGAAAACCCAACTGAAGCATAAGAACAAGAATGCATCTCTCTAGATTTCTTAGATTGAGATAGGAACGAGTTACCCATCAGTCTCTTTCTTGCATCTCTAGCCTCAGACTCGACTTTTCTCTATTCTTTGGTTAGTTCCTTTACTTTACAAGCCCGATCAGCGAGCATAACAAATTCTTCCAGTTCAAGAATACCGACTAACAGTCTAATGTCTTCATTAAGCTCGTCTTCAAACCTGTTACACATAATAGCTTCGGAGGAGACACACTCTGTAGCATACTTGCTGAGTGGAACAAACTTTCTTTCATATTCAGCGACTGACATGCGACCCTGTTTCAGCTCAAGAAATTCTTTACGCTTTTGATTGATGAATCGCTCATTGATAAGCTTCTTTTGGAACTCCTCTTGAAAGAATTCCCATGTAATCCTCTCTTTTGGGACCACAAATACTGGTGTTTTCCACCATGTCGTGTCCCTCAGTAAAGATACAACACATTTCAAGCATTCATCAAGTGTAAAAGATAACTCATCAAATGCTCTAATAGAATTCTCAAGCTAAAATTCTGTCTTTTCGAGATCATCATCGGCATTTGCTCTAAATACCTTAGCCCTTTGCTTTCTAATCTTATCAATCGGTGTTCTATTCAATCTAATAAAGTCCATACCTTGAGGCACTATGGTGACAGGTTGAGGATTAGAAAGGGATGGAGCATGATGTTGTTGAGCGACCGGGTTTGTTCAAACGAACCTTGAGAACCACTCATTTATCATTTGGAAGAAGGCTTCCCGAGCCTCTCCTTCCTGACTCACAGTTACGGGTTTACTCTCAACTGGCAACATCCCTTGGGTGGGAGCTAGTGCATTACTTTCTACATTATCTGCCACAGCTCGATCGAGATCCATTACTATATGAAAACACAGTTTAAAATTGTCAGAAGTGGTCACACTATCACAATTTATATATGGCATGTATAGCTAGATACACATGTTATGTTAGTTTGAGAACCGACTAAACCGTAGCTCTGATACCACTAAATGTAACACCCCTTAGCCGTATTCAACGCCAGAATAGGGTACGAGGTGTTACCAGACTTAGACTCAAACAAACATTCAAAATCGAAACATGAATTTTTGCTCAAATTTAAAACTTTTCATAAACATTCATATAGTCCCTAAAACAAGCCTACGACGCCCAAAACATAAATTGGAAGTAGTTTGGGACTAAACCGAGGACTTTGGAAAATTTCACAACACTTAGAAAATTTTTCAATAAAACATGGTCACAGGTCCGTGTGGTTTGGGACACGCCCGTGTGGGTAGGCCGTGTGGTCACACATGCCCATGTCTCTAACCTGTGTAACTCTTTGTTTATGACGTCATGCACCCAAGGAAGTCACACGACCAAGTCATACACCCATGTACTAGGCCGTGTGGCGAATTTAATTTTTGAAATTTTTCATAAAATAAGTGCAGGCTTCACACGCCCTGAGCACACGCCCATGTCCCTAGGCTGTGTCATTCACATGGCTGAGACACATGGCCGTGTCTCTGCCTGTGTAACCAATTCGAAGCTAAAATTAAGATACAGGGGGCACACAACTAGATCACACCCCCATGGGGAAGTCGTGTGTCACACACGGCCTGACACATGCCCGTGTGTCTATCTGTGTAGAAAAAAATAAGGCTATTTACCAAGCCATTTTGCCACCCTTACTTGCACCAACCTACACAACAACAAGCAACACAAATCCAAGTATATACATACAACCAATTCAGCCACAACCAAGTCATCCACACGTCAATTACATGCAGCTATTTCCTATCACATACAACATCTCATACTTATTATCTTAAACCATGCAAAATCCACATTCATGGAAACATCATCATATGAATATATACATAGCCAATATTAGCCAAATTCAATGGACATTTACAAAATGAATTATCAACCATTATAATGCCAACACCTATGGCTAAACCAATATGACACATAACAAAATGACCAAGTCCTTATACACACCATACTCAAAATATTGAAACCAAATATACCCAAAACAATTGTTTGATAGTGTGAATTGAGCTCCGACGTTCCTTAATCCCTGAGCTAGCTTGGCGACACTATAAAGAATGGAAAGAAAAGGGGAGTAAGCTTTATAGCTTAGTAAGTTTGCATGAAAATAGTAAGCAACATATTCATTAATCATATAACTACTCCACATAAGTTAACATAAATGTCATCATGTATCTTAGACATAACTTACTCATTAGCATTCCTATGATGAGTTCATCTCATACCAAAGTTCATACTCTTGGGTTTTACATACATACCTGTACCAACTCGTAACATAGTCACGTACTTTTTCATCTTTGACATACTCTTTAGTTTACTCGTTAAACACTTGGAATACTATCGGATACACGGAAGGTCTTGTACATAAGTGCCACATATGTAGCTAATGCTACCTCATATTTCATAACACATAGGGCTCACACACAAGCTAATCACGAGCCTGCTCACACAAGCTGTCAGTCAAGACATAGCTACGCGGGCTGCTCACACAAGCTATTAGGTATCTGCAACACATGTCAGACTACCCAGTCACTAGTAGTACGTACATGACCTGTAATGGCCCGATTTTAGGGCTAGTCAGAATAGTGGTTTTGGGACCACAAATCAGTCATAGTAAAATTTATTTTATTAAATTTTTATGGTCTATAGTTTCGCGAAATGATTTTTTGAAAATTTCGTTCAAAACTTTTGACGTTTGGGCACTGAATTCAGTCAAAAGGACTAAATTGTAAAAAGTGAAAAAGTTGAGTTGTACATGTTAGAAGTGTCCAATTGTTATGAGATTTTAAATTAGAGGTCCTTATATGATAATTAGACCATTTTTTTATTCAATGGATAAAAATAGACATGGAGATAAAATTTTAAAGAAAGGCTTTAAGGGCATTTTGGTCATTTAGTAATTAGAAGATTAAAAAGGGAAAAATGAAGCTAAATTTGCTCATCTTCTTCAAACTAGCAAAAAAAAATCTCAAGCTCTCCATATCTAGGGTTTGTTCAACTTTCAAGCTTGATAGTAAGTGCATCCTAGCCCCGTTTTTAATGCTCTTTACATTTTTGAAGTCGTATTCACCGGATCTTTCCATTTCTACCATTATTTTGAAGTAGGGTTCATGTTTAAAAATTTAACCATGTATTACATGTATGTGTTTTGATGTTTAATGGTAGAAAATAAAAGTTTGATGTGTAACAAATAGCTTTTACTAAGTGATTTTCCATGAAAACACCTTAAAAGGACCTATTTGTAAAAAGTTGTAAAATGGGTAGTAAAAATTAGATTTGATGAAAAATGTGGGCTGATATGAGCATGTATATGGTTCGGTTAGGCTTGGGTAATAAAGAAATTGAATACATTTCATTTTACGAGCATAGGGACCAATTTGTAAAAACGTGAAACTTTAGGGGCAGAATGGTAATTTTCCCTAAGATGCAAATTAGTGAAAATGTATGTGTAAAATGATGAATTGATGGTTGAGTTTGCTTATCTAGACCCGGAAAAATCGCTTACGGAATTAAATCGAGGAAAACGAAAAGTCTTGGATTAGTTGAGTTTCAAATCCAAACCATTCTCAAGGTAAGTTTGTGTGATTCAATTTGGTATGTTATTAGGTTTTGATTGAATTGTGTGAATGAGATAGTTATACATGATGATATACACTATGAAATAATCACAAGATGAAAAACATGATTAAAATGTCATTTTCCTGATTGAATATTGTGTTTCGATGGATTATAATAATTTTCTTGAACCGAACAAAAATGATATGAAAAGGATTTAGCCCGAACGGGTAACCTTGAGGTACACTCTCTTGAGCAAATGTTATGAAATGGATTTAGCCTGGACGGGGAGTTCATAGTTGGCTCATCAGAGCTAATGTTATTAAAAGGATTTAGCCTGGACTAGTAATCTGGAATAAGCTCTTGGGAGCGAATGTTAAAGACAGGATTTAGCCTAGACTGGTAATCTCATCATATGAATGTGGCTCGGGAGTGTGCTCTATGAATATATGCCTAAGGAGTACTCTGGATGTGAATTAACGGGCGATAGACATGTATACCTTGAGTATATTACCCGAGTATCCATCGAAATTACAATAGTTCAACGAAAAGAAATTCTGAAAAGTGGAGAAGTGAAATAATATGAAAGTTTATTTTATGTGAGCTCATCTATGTTGATTTGATAATTTCATGATGTGTATAACTAATGATTTGATAACTTCATGATGTGTATAACTAACTTGTTTAATGAGTTAATGTATTTAGGTAACTTGTCAAAATTATTGATGGAATGAATGCGTATATTTACTTACTTGAATAATTATGACTAGTAAGTTTTCTGTCTATTACGCAAACTTACTAAGAATGAAAATGCTTACCTCGTTTTACTTTTCCTTGTCTTGTAGTGCTCGTAAGGCTCGTGAAGGTTGGAGGATTTGGTTGAAGCAAGATCACACTATCCACAAATCTCTTTTTGGTATAGCTAAATGATTCATTTTGGTATAATGGCATGTATAAGCTATTTGGCATAGATTATGGCTTGTAAGGGATATTTTGTGACTTAGCCATTAGAATGGCTAAAGATGTTCAATTGGTGCATGTATGATGTCAATGTATGTCCAAATTCTTATGTGTCAAGTACTGTTGATGATACATTTTATAAATGGCCATTGAAATTGGCTAACTTTGGTTTAAGTTTATATACATATGATGATGTCTTTCATAGATGTGGAAATTGCTTGGTTTGAAATGCTAAGTATGTGATAAATGGTGACATGGAAATGATGTGTTGTTGTCATGTTTGTGGTTGATTTGGTTGGTTAAATATGTTTGGATTAGTGCTATGATTTGTGGTATAGGTTGGTGTATAGGAAGATGGAAAAAAGGCTTGGTAAATAGCCTTAGTTTTTGTCCACACCGGTAGACAACCGGGCGTGTGTCTAGGCCGTGTGTGACACACGGTCTGCTCTATGGGTGTATGATTTGGCCATGTGTCCCCTGCATCTTAGTTTTGAGAAACAGAATGCTTAGTAGTAAACACACGGGCACGAGACATGTCCGTGTGTCTCGACCATGTGAAAGACACGGCCTTAGGACATGGGTGTGTGCCCAGGCCGTGTGAAGTCTGCACTTGATTTTTGGAATTTAATTCGCGACACAGCCTAAGCACACATGCGTGTGACTTGGCCGTGTGACCCTATTAAGTTGATGATGTCATAAAGTGAGAGGTACACTGGCTGAGGACACGGGCGTGTGAGACTACACGGCCTACTCACACGGGCGTGTGACCCTCCAGAGCAAGAAAATTTCCTAAGTGTTGTAAAAGTTCTAAAAGTTCTCGGTTTTGTCCCGAACCAGTCCCAATGTATATTTTGGGCCTTGTAGGCCCGTAGTAGGGACGATATGCATATGTATGAATGGTTTTAAATTGGATGAAATTTTATGGCTCAGTTTTGTGTGAACGTTTATGTTTAAAACCAGTAACGCCTCAAATCTGGTCTCAATGTCAGATACGGGCAAGGGGTGTTACATGACCAGCACCTGGATTCACATAGATCACATAACACAAGGTATCCTAGTGACATGTCACTTGTATCCTAAACTATTCCTAAGGTTCAACCGGGATTTTCTCCTCGCCGAAACTTCGTTGAATATTTCCATTGAAACAATCGTACAATTTATGCAATATTAAGTATTAAATACATAATATAACATTTCATTATTTACACACAAACTTACCTCAATACAAAATGCTAGGAAATGAACTTAATCGTCAATAACCTTGTTCTTCCTCTTATCAAAGTCCAAACTTCATTTTTCTTAATATATTATAGCAAATTTAACTTATTTAATTATCACATTACACAATACTGTCCAAAAATCAACTTATGACAAAATTACATTTTTGCCTTTAAACTTTGACATATTTACATTTTAGTCCTTAGGCTTGTAAAATGAAATGTATCCATTTCCTTTGTCACCCAAGGCTAGCCGAACCTAAATCATGCTCATAACAGCCCACATTTTTCATCAAATCACATTTCTACTACTCATTTTTACAACTTCTATAAATAAGTTCTTTTTATGCATTTTCACTAAAAATTACTTAGTAAAAGTTGTTTATCATACCTTAAACATACAATATCTTCCATCAAACATCAAAATACATGCATGTCACAAATGGGTAAATTTTTGAACATGAACCCTACTTCAAAATAATGGTAGAAATAGGTAAATCGGGTTACAAGGACTTCAAAAATGTAAAGAGCATTAAAAATAGGGCTAGGATGTACTTACAATCAAGCTTGAAAGTTTAAGAAACCCTAGCTATGGTATCTTTGTAAAATTTGGCCAAGGTGAAGAAGATGGACACAAATTTTGACTTGATTTTCCCTTTTAATTCTTTTATTTACTAAATAACCAAAATGCCCTTAATGCATAACTTTGAAATTTTACCTATTCATATTCATTTTTGCCCACTAACTTATTCAATGGTCTAATTACCAACTATGGATCTCTAATTTAAAATCTCATAGCAATTGGACACCTTAAACAAGTAGATCTCAACTTTTGTACTTTTTACAATTTAGTCCTTTGACTAAATTGAGTGCCCAAACATTAAAATTTTCGAACGAGATTTTCACAGAATAGTTCCATAAAACCATAGACCATGAAAATATAATAAAAATAGACTTTTCTACGTCGAATTCATGGTCCGAAAACCATTGTTTCGACTAGCCCCAAAATCGAGCTGTTACATAATGTGTATCCTTTCTTTCAAGCAATCCATTTTTTTCTAAAGTGTGAAGGCTTCACCACCTATGAACAATACTATGTGTCTTAAGATAGGGTGGAAATGGCTAAAACTCCCCTTATTCACCAATTTGCAATACTTTCAGCTTATAGCCAAACAATCTTTCATCTTGTTGTGAAATTACATAAATGGAGCCTAAACATATAATTTCTCCTTCAAAAAATAAATCTAGGAATATTTGGAATAGGCATATTTGAATGTTACATAATAAGAAACCATTTGAACAAAGGGGAACAAGACTATAGAGGTTTACTATTACTTAGTCCAATGGTTCAATAAATTAAGTTGCAAACTGAGAGTATGAAAATTTATATGCTTTAGCAAGTTTACAAGTAGAGAAAATAATTAGATATTTATTTCTTAAAAAATGAATACTTGTAGTTATTCAAGTCTTTGGTCAATACATAATAAAAAGGGTAATCAAACTTTTTGTATAAGAGATCAAGTGAATTAGACTTAGCAATTGTATTACAAGAACCATTGGTACCCTAATGAGTATTATTGGCCACTATAGAACCTTGATGATCCTTATTGTACATATTAAAATCACCAAGAGGTAGCCTATACAGTCCATTAGCTTATAAACCTTGCAGTAACACCTTTTTGGAAGCTAAATCTTTACCTTGATAGTATGTTAGAAAGAACTCAAATGAGACATGATTGTCCTTAGTAAATTTAGACTCAGAGAGTAATTTTTTTGTTAGATTAGGTACATGCAACTCATATCTCAATATATAAAGATCTAGGTCTTGTGAGTATATGTGACTATGCAACTACAACATCTCTCACCCATTTCAAACGACTGATACGGGTGGGAGATGCCATCGGAGAATGGATGAGTAAGAAATCTTGGATTTATTTAAGTATTGAAAGTTTAAAACATCGTTATAAATTAATTAAAATATGTTTTAAACAAGATTCAAAGTTTTAAAAACAATTTAAAATAATTTAAGTTTTAATTGAATTTAACTAGAGAAGATTGGAACCCAAAAATAAGCTCTGAAAGGTCAAAACAGCTTAAAATAGTGTAGTGCTGAAAACAAGCGTGATGTCATGATGTGAGGACTTTTGACATTGCGATGAGACTTATTGAGTAGTGATGTCATGATGTGAAGTAGCAAGATCATGAGGTTGCAATTCCATGGTCACTACGTCAAGTGGTAAGGCCACGACATTAAAATTTTGTGGTCACGATGTAACTTGTTTAGTATGGCCAAAACACTTCAAAATATTTTCTAAGTCACTTTATTGATGTTATATCTAACACATGCTTGAAAATCATTCAAATATGTATGAAATCCAGTATAAAACATTTTAAATTCGCAATTTATAATCCTCAAATGTAAGTAACCATACATATAAACAATTTACTAAAAGAATGATAATATGGTGAAATAACAAGTATAGCTTGCAAGTTCAAATTTAAACAACATTCAACAAAAAGACCAAGTAATATGAAATTAACATATTTACTTATGTAGACTCCTAAGACATGTTACAACTAAGAATATATCAATTTTTTTAAATTTTTTAGGTATCGTTGATATTGTGATATCCTAGATTGAGCTAGGCTTCATGTCTCCTTGAATCAACAATCTATGCATAAAAACATAGCACGTAAGCAAACAATGTTTAGTCTTTTCAAATGAAATTCACTATACTTACCTTGTTGGAGGTGAGCATACAAAATTCCATAAGAACATAAATACTTAATACAACATTCTCAACTACATCACATACCAAGGTTGTCTTTAAAGAGACAGTGTATATTCGATGATCCACAATAAATGCTAAACCATCAAATGACACGATATAGCTCTAGCCCTATAATAACCGATACATAAATGTCTATATGACCCTAATTGGCATGTTAACCGTATCCTAACAATTCTACTAAGTTTACATGGGTACAAGAACTAAGTGAACATTTATAAACAAGTTCTTTCTTCTAAAGTTACAACATCATAGACATTCATGTTTTTTACTTTACATAGCTCATGAACCCAACATTCATTTACATTATACAAGTCAATCATGCCATTGTCCACATATAAAATCCTTTCTTTCAATTTCCTTATAATCACCACCAATAAATATTTCTTTTAAAACATCCACCATGTTTTCATACCATATTGCCTAACATGATAACTATATTGGCTTTCGTACCATAATATCACGTTCAAATAATACATTAAATACATTAAATTACTAGTACACACAACAACATGGAAGTATAGTCAGTTCCATGATAACTTACCTTTCCCAAAAGTAACAAAAATGGTTGGAGACTTTTACAAGGCCTTCAATCCATAAAGTTTTTCTTTCCCTTGATAGAATCACCTCTAGCAACCTCTTTCTCTTCAAATACATACAAAATCAACACTTTTGCCAAAATGTCAAAATAAAATTTATTAGTTATATTAATGGCTTAACAATCATTCCAAAGCATTTAACTATGAAATGGGATGATGGAATACTAAGAAATCATGAACCATTACCAAAATCTCTTTCTTCTCCCTTTAGCTCAACCTTCCCACACTAAAGCTCAAACCTTAGATGTGGGTGAAGAGAATGGTGACATGTAACATCCTAAATTAGGGCCTAGTCGGAATAGTGATTTCAGGACCACAAATCTGACGTAAAAATATTTGTTTTATGATTATTTTAAGGTCTAGGACATGAAAGCATGCAAGTGTAAAAGTTTCATGAAGAAATTCTAGGTGTAAGGTGTCCAATTGAAAATTAGGGACCAAATTGAATAAATTGCAAAACTTGTGTTCTAGAAGCAATTTATATGAAATTGCTTTGGATTATTAATTAGGAGGTCTTAAATAGAAATTTTCCCAAAATCTATGTTTTTGGACAAAAATGGGCATGGATGGAAAATTTTGAAAGTTTAGTAAGGAAGGGCATTTTGGTCATTTAGTAATAAATGAAATAAAAAGGGAAAATCAAAGCAAAATTCAGTCATCTTCTTCTTGCGGCTGCCGAAATTTGCAAGGGTTTCATAAGCTAGGGTTTTGACATTTTCAAGCTTGATAGTAAGTGACTCCTAGCCCCGTTTCTAATGTTCTTTTCATTTTTGAGATCCTCGTAACATGCTCTATCCATTTCTACCATATTTCAAGCTAGGGTTCATGTTAGAAATTTGAACCATGCATGAGATGTTGTTCCTTAATGATTTATGGAGGATTATGAAAATTAGATGTTAGATAAACATATTTTATTAGGTGATTTTTCATGAAAACACCTAAAAGGACCTTTTAGATAAACATATTTTAGGTGATTTTTCATGAAAACACCTAAAAGGGACCTATCAGTAAAAGGTATAAAATGTGTGGTAGAAATGAGAAATAGAGAAAAAAATGGGCTAGTATAAACTTAGAATAGATTCAGCTAAGCTTGGGTAACCAAGGAAATACATGCATTTCGTTTTACGAGCGTTAGGACTAAATTGTAAAAATGTGAAAGGTTTGGGGTAAAATAGTCATTTTTCCCAAGAGTGAATTTTGGGGCTGAATTTGAATAATGTGATAGAATAATAACTTATTTTTTTTATATAGACCCCGAGAGACCAATTCCGAAGGTTGACCGTGGAAAAAAAAAGGTTTTGGAATAACCAAAATTCAAATTCGCAACATCTTCCAGTGTTCGTATGGTAATAATAATGCAATATCATGCTTGAATTGTAATTCTCTATTATTATGGCATAAATTGTATGATTTAATATATTAGAAGATTTTATGGATGATGAATATGATGTGGAAAATGTGATGAATGTTAAATTACTATTACATGAGTTGTATGAATTGCTACACAGTTGTGCCAAATGAGGATTCGACAAATAAGTTCATGTAACTCGAATGTATACTTTTTAATACTTAAATTGTATGCTCTTTGACGTTATGAAATTTAGATATTCATTGTATAGTAATTCATGTTATATGAATGAAACAATGAAAAGAGGTCTAAAAGTCCCGGTTGAATGAAAAGGATGTCCGATGGATTTTCCTAAAAAGGAACTGACGGTAGAAGGATCTAGCCCGGACAGGTGTTCCTTATGTGATCTAGCCTCCCGACGAATATGTGTTTAAATGGAATTAGCCCGGACGGGTAATTCGAATTAGGATTTGAATTTAGCCTGGACTGGTAATTCAGATATGAGCTCATTAAAGTAATTGTCGTTGTAGGGGATTGAGCTAGTTCTAGGAACGAGCCTATTTCTATTACCCCATACAGGATGGCCCCGACTGAATTGAAAGAGTTAAAATCACAGTTGCAGGAATTGACTGACAAAGGTTTTTCAAGACTTAGCTTTTCTCCTTGGGGTGCTCTTGTATTGTTCATGAAAAAGAAAGATGGTTCGATGAGGTTATGTATAGATTACCAACAACTCAACAAGGTAACTATCAAGAACAAGTATCCTTTGCCAAGGATCGATGACTTGTTTGATCAATTAACAGGAGCCACAGTGTTTTCAAAGATAGATCTGAGATCCTGCTACTACCAGTTGCGAGTTAAAGAGTCTGACGTGCCTAAGACTGCCTTCAGGACGAGGTATGGTCACTATGGCTACCTTGTCATGTCTTTTGGTCTAACACAAGCCCCAGCTGCATTTATGGATTTTATGAATCGTGTTTTCTAATCGTACTTGGACAAGTTTGTTGTGGTATTGATCGACGATATTTTGATTTATTCCCGTAGTGAGTCTGAGCATGCTGAACATTTGAGGACTATTTTACAGACTTTATGAGACAAGCTATTATACGCTAAGTTTAGCAAAAGCAAATTTTGGCTTCGACAGGTTGGATTCCTGGGTCACATTGTGTCGGGTGATGGCATCCGAGTTGATCTAAATAAGATTTATGCTATTGTCGAGTGGAAGCTGCCAAAGAATTTAACTGAGGTTAGAAGCTTCTTGGGCTTAGCCAATTACTACCGATGTTTTGTAAAGGGATTTTCTATGATTGCAACTCTCTTGACGAGGTTGATGCAAAAAGATGTTAGGTTTGAGCGGTCGAAAAAATGTCAGCAGAGTTTCAAGAAATTAAAGACATTGCTGACAGAAGCTCCACTTTTAGTGCAACCCAAGCCGGGAAAAGAATTCGTGGTCTACAGCGATGTGTCCTTGAATGGACTGGGTTGCGTACTTATGCAAGAGGGCAAAGTGATAGCCTATACTTTGAGACGATTAAAGCCGCACGAGAAAAATTATCCAACACATGACTTGGAGCTAGCTGCCATTGTATTTGCCTTGTAGATTTTGGGACACCATTTGTATGGTGAAACTTGCCGTGTGTTCACAGATCACAAAAGTTTGAAGTACTTGATGACTCAAAAGGAATTGAATCTGAGACAGCGGAGATGGTTAGAGTTAATTAAAGATTATGAGCTAATAATTGATTATCACCTGGGAAAGGCGAATGTGGTCACTGATGCCTTGAGTAAGAAGTCCTTGTTTGCATTGAGGGCTATGAACACACGATTGGCGTTGTCTGATGATGGTTTAGTTTTGGCAGATTTAAGAGCCAGACCGACATTTCTCTAAGATGATTGTGCCCGACGAGGATTCGACAAGTAAGTTCGTGTAACTCGAATGTATACTTTTTAATACTTAAAATGTATGCTCTTTGATGTTATGAAATTTAGATATTCATAGTATAATAATTCATGTTATATGAATGAAATAATGAAAAGAGGACTAAAAGTCCCGGTTGAATGAAAAGGGTGTCTGATGGATTTTCCTAAAAAGGAATTGACGGCAGAAGGATCTAGCCCGGATGGGTGTTCCTTATGTGATCTAGCCTCCCGAAGAATATGTGATTAAATGGATTTAGCCTGGATGGGTAATCTGAATTAGGATCTGAATTTAGCCTGGACTGGTAATTCAGATCCGAGCTCATTAGAGTAATTGTCGTTGCAGGGGATTTAGCCTGGACTGGTAATCCCAACATTACTCAACGAGTTTATACCACGAGGGATTTAGCCTAGACTTGTAACACCCCGAACCCGTAACTATCGCCAAAATAGGTTAAGAGGCATTACTAAACCTATAACTCAGTTCAAAACATACATTGAACAAATTTCATCACAATTCAGTAATCATCAATCATTCACATTCAAAATGTACTTAAATCAATCATACAAAGTCTTAATCATGCATTTGGGATTAAATTGATAACATATAAAAATTTCAAAAACTTATAAAATTTCAACATTTCAAATACCACACGCCCGTGTGAATAGGCCGTGTGCTTCACACGACATTAGACATGCCCATGTGTCTAAGCTGTGGCAAAACAGGGCATACATACTGACTTGTCCACACGGCCACAAAACACGCCCGTGTGCCAGGTCATGTGAAAATTAAGGAGGCTACTGACTTGGGTCACATGGCCGGCCACACGCTCGTGTGCCACACACGACTGATAGACATGCCCGTGTGTCTAGGCCGTGTCAAAACTGTAGGGTATACTTACTTTAATTCATAGGGTACCTCATGGGACACACGGCCGTGTAACATGGTCGTGTGTCACACACGGTTAAGACAAACGCCCGTGTCTCTGCCCATGTGGACAAAATAGGCCATTTGAAAAGCGATATTTGCCACCCAAAAACATAAGCATTTACATTCATATTAGAACACAATTATGCAACTCAATTGGAAACCAAAATAACCAATTCAATATAAATTATAAGCCATAACCAAGCTTACCATTTACAAATCCAAAAATTTATTTAATCTCATATACAATTCAGTCTTTTAACATCTATATATCAAGACTGCATTTGCATAATTTCATTCAAATATTACCATACCAAAACATACCCCATTAAGCTCATATATGAAATCAAAATATGATACCAAAATAAGCCAAATTACATGGCTTAACTTATATACAATTTCATTCTTAAACCATGATACCAAAACGTAACTATTATCATCAAACTAGCCTATACATGCCATATTTACATAAGTTCATAAGTTCAAAATACCAATCAGAAATTGGATAGTGTGACGTGCAACTCTGACTTATCCGAAACGAGCGAGCTAACGAACCCTATAAGACATAGAAAATGAAACATATTAAGCATATAACTTAATAATCCCGTATAATTCAGAATTAAACTTACCATTTATACATAATCAAAGCAATACAATTATGCAACCAATTCAATTAACCAACACCTAAACACACATATTCATCCAATGTTAGTCATTGTAAACATACATGAAATCATCCATTAATACAAAGCTTTATCATTTTAGATTCATAAATCATGTATAACACTAATAAAATTTATAAACTGTATCTCATCAATATAGCATCATTTAGGCCCTTTGAACCTATTAGAACCTCAAACGATAGTCGAGTGAACAACGTCAGTAATTTGTCAATTCATCATCATACATGCTCTTTCAAGACATGGTCGGTAAGCTCTTTATGAGCTGATAAATAGTAAGCTCATTGAGCTAAAAACGATAAGCTCTATTGAGCTGAACAGTAAGCTCTTTCAAGATGAATAGGTAAGCTCCAATGAGCTGAAACAGTAAGCTCTTAGAGCTATGGTGACTCCGCAACAAATGCAGGAGCTCGACCATTTCGGTAATTCCAGTAACATGTCACTTGTTTCCAATGAATTCAAATAGTTCAAACGGGGCTCGATAACACATACAGTATAACAATAAGACATTCATACTTCAAATATCTTAAGTATACACATTCTTTTCAATAATCACAAGTATAGAAAAGTTCGATTCTAATTGTACGAACTTACCTCGTATTTGCTTGGTTAACTTTCGTTTACCCGTTTACCTTTTGTTTCCCCCGATCAAGTTCCGATATTTGTTTGTCTTCATCTATATTTATCAAATTGAATATTTTTAGTAACTATTCATTTCAATTTAGTCCCTAATTCACATATATAGAAATTTACATATTTGCCCTATAATTTTACTATTTTATAATTTAGTCCTTTATACATAAAATGGTAAATTACACATTTCTAACCACAATCCACCTTAACTGAATTCTATATGGTATTATAATAGCCCATATTTTCACTTATTTCATATTTCTAACCACAATATTTCTATCTTTTTAAATTTAATCCCATATGCTCATTTTTGTCAAAATTCATTTAATAAAACTTGCATATCCTTCAATATCCATCAATATCTAGCATAATACTTCAAAGTATACTAGTATTCATCAACGTCACATTTCAATATCATCAAAAATTTTAGAAATTGATGTACAGGCATGATAGAACACAAAAGAACGATCTCAAAAACGTTGAAATTATCAAAAAACGAAGCAAAACATACCTTAATCTAGCCAAATTTCTAGCCAAACCTTAACTTGGTATTCTTTTTTTCTTCCTTTGATAAAATTGGCCAACAAAGATGATAATGGCCTTTATTTTATGTTTCTTTTACTTATTAATTCATTTAAAATCAATTTACTATTTTATTCATACTTAATAAACATATAAAACATATATAACAAGGTCATTAATGTCCAATAACATTCTAAATGAGTTATTTACAATATAAGGACTTCCATTGTAATAAACCATAGCTATTTAATACCTTTAAACAATAGAACTCAACTTTTACACGTTACAGGATTTAGTCCTTTTTACCAAATTAAGCATTTAAACGATAAAATTTCTTTACGAAACTTCTACATAATTAATCTATCATGATGTAAACCTTATTAAAATAATAAAATAAATATTTTGACTTTGGATTTGTGGTCCTGAAACCACTGCTCTGATTTGACATAAAAACGGGCTGTTACAGGACTGGTAATCTCGTTGTAAAGATTGAGGTTCGCGGGAGTGCGCTTGTTGAAAAGGTCACTAATATGAATTGATGATAAATAAGTTAGTATGCCATAAGTTTACTATGGAATATCCATCGAGAATCTGAGGAATTCAACGGGATTAATATGAAAAATGGAATGCTTGAAATGATGAGCTCATTTAGGATCATTATTAACATGTATTGTTGTGTGAATAACTTGATGATTGAGTGCATGTGATAGGAAAAATATTCTTTTCTTGATGGATGGTCACCTATGTAGTTGTATGTTAAAATAACCGGTAAGTTTACTTTCCCTTTATACGAAGTTACTAAGCATGTTAATGCTTACCCCATTTTATTTTCCCTGTCTTTTAGAGCTTATGGACTCGTGAAGATTGGAAGATGGTTGGAGCATTGGTCACACTATTGACAAGTCTCGTTTTGGTATAAAGAAATTTTATTTCATTATAATGGCATGTATAGGGCTTTTGATTATTTAGTTATAAGTGCCATTTGGTTAGCCAAAGTAATGGCTTATGAAGATATGCTAATTCATTTTGTATATGGCCATGAAATGTGGCTTATATTGATATGGGTTGTAACCCTACCAAATATACATGTTTAAGTTTAAATGTTTCATGTGATGTGATTGTATGGTCTAGCATGGATGGATGTGTAAAATGAGGTCTAATAACTTGAGAATGGTTATGGCATAAAATGTGAAATGTGATAATGATAGACCTTAAAAACAAGTAGGGTAACTTAGCATGTGCTAAACTAATGAGATGAGATTAACATGAAATAGACTATGCCAAAGTGGTTTAAAGGTATGTTTAAACCATGTTAAATATAATTGAAGCTAATAAGAGTGTATGGATGTTAGAGGGTGACCAATGGCTTGGAAAATAGCCTTCAAATGGTCCACACGGGTAGACATACGACCATGTGTCTAGGCCGTGTGTAAATCACGGTCTGCCTTCATGGGCATGTTGTCTGAATGTAACACCCTAAACTCGTCCTGGACATTATGGCCAGATCCAGCGTGTCACATTGAAGTGTTTTATCGAAAACCTTATTTTCATTAAAAACCCTTCTTTAAAATGAAAACCTAGAGTAAAATACCAGTTTGTATTTGTTGCTTTCAAAGCGAGGTGTATTAAAAAAAACTGTTCCTTCTTGTATGATAATAATTACTTTGTAAAATATCTTTTCAGTTGTGGAAGCTTCATTTAAAACCGATGATCTATGAAAACTTGTTATTTAAAAATTGAGTTGCGGAAACGTAGTATTTAAAAAAACAGTTATGGTTTTAAGAAAACCATGTTCTACTTCTAGCAAATATAAAGCATAATAATAAATATAATCCTAATTTGAATAATAACCAGAGGAAAGGCCTTATTACATTCCGGACTGAAATAACTTTAAATACTAGAAATTATAGGCTTAAGAAAACAAGTCCAAGTCATCTTGCTAGCTGGCCACCTCGAAGTCCCCCCAACCGTCGAACCACTTACTGAGGATCACCTGAGAAAAATAAAAGAGGGGGTGAGTTTTCGAAAACTCAGTGTGTACAACCCTCAGCAAATAAAAAGGCATGCAATAGCAAGTCTTTTTGGACTTAAGCCCAATTCAATATCAGAACAGATGTAAAGTAGTCAAATATGGACGGATCCCACCCATCCAACCGCTACACACCATCTCCATCCCTCGATATACACCATATGGGAATATAAATATTGACCCACCCATCCGATATGCTCAAATGGTAGCTCGGCTGCGGTACTACCTTTATTGCAGCAAATTACTAATCAAATATTGGGCTTAATAGCCATCGGTGGATCCACGATCGTCAAGTAACCTTGCGATCCTCATATACTTCCACCGTTCCTTAATTCCCAACCCATATGCAACCTAAACAGAATATCATATGAATGCAACAGGTATACATGTAACATCCATAAATCTTACATTCCACACATAGGGGTATTTTAGTCATTTCCACCCTTAGGGGCATTTTCGGTAATTTCTCTTTATTATGGGTTTATTACTTACCTTGGACCGTTAACAAGTCCTCGTTGGCTAAAGTGAATAGATACTATGCATCATGTACGATTCCATAGAAGAGGAGGTGAGTCATCAAGATCGCTTAAGTACCAAGCTCTCCCTAGATCCAATCCTAGACATGCATATACCCATTCCCACACATTAACCTTATGACTCATCCATGGTCACAATTAATTAATTATTTAAGTTTTATGCCTAATTGAGTAGTTACCAAAAACTGGGTCCACAACCCATTACTAAACATTAACAGATCCATACTTATTCATTTGGCCCCTTTAGGCCAATCTCATTCATATGGCCCATCGGGACCAATCACTTTCATATGGCCCATCAGGCCCAATCACTTTCATATGGCCCGTCAGGCCTAATCACATTCATAGTCATGCAATCATATGATTTTCATCACATAGTATCAAATTGCCAATTTTGCCTATCATGGTCCCTACAGCCCATCGGGCCCATTTAGCCCATTCTGGCCGATTGGCCAATACACGGCCCAAGTCCATGGAATCGCTTATGGGGCCTCTCATAACCTATCAATTTCCTCCCTTACGAGTGTTTGCACACTCGCAAGACTATTGTAGCCAAACTTTCAGCTTTTCAGCATTTCAGCTTGTTCGCATTTCAGGATTTGCCGGTCTACTGTATGTGCAGTGTATGTACACACCTGGTACTAAAACATGTCGCGATCTCCTTAGCCATGAACCTACAAACCATGTCACTCAACGATTAATCACACACTTATGAAATACGATCACCAAAAATCGAAAATCTGGCCTTTGCCTTACCTTGAATGACAAGCCTTAACAGCCCTTCCTTAATCACTAATCATGAGTATTTCTTAAATTTGCATCAATCTTAATCATTAAGAACTAAACAACAAGTGACTTGCAAATCATCATAAGTCACTCTTAAATCATCCATGAACATTCGACCAACCTTAACCAATAAAAGAGGAATACTTACCCAAAACCCCAAAATACCTAAGGAGCAATTTGACAGAGATCTGAAATCTGAGATTCGATATTAATCCCCTACCAAAACCGATTTAGAAAGAGTGAGGGAGAGAAGAAATTGGTACTAGAAAGACCAACTAAAAGAAAGTAAAGCACTTACACAATAATCGATCAGCCAATATTGAAGAAAAAGTGGCGGCACAACAAGATTTTGGCCAAAGATATTTGGCTTTAGAGAAAGTAAGTAGGAGCGAGAAAGAAAAGAGTTTGATGAGAAAGGAAGGAAGAAATCGGTACAAACTAAAAGAGAAAGAATAAGTGATTTTTGCTTTTAGATATTTGAAGAGAAAAATGTTTTCGGTAAAAAGAAAGGAAGAATTTGGCATTAGCCTTGAATTCCCAAAATTGGCACCTATATATACTATAGTCGAATTTACCTATCCCCAAATTTCCAATTCGACTCCACTTCTCTACACCCCTCATCTCTTAACTATTCTCCCTGATAACTCTTTAATTCCTTCCTTAAATTTCTCCTCTGATCACTCCCTTCAGAGTTCACATCCAACACCACTACTGGCCATTTATTGAGCAAAAATAAATCCTTCTTTTGAGCAAGGATGGATTCGAACCCCAAACCTCCTTTCCATGCATGTGACGCCACCTCTAAGCCCTACATGTGACGATACTTGCCACTTTAACACAAGGCTCCTTGTGTTTAATTCCTCCTTCATTTATTGAAAAACCAAACTACTTGCCATCAAGGTTCTTTTAATTATTAAACTATAATTTCCTTCACCCCAAAGTTTGAACTCATAACTTAACCAAGGCCTATTATCAAATAAATAACACTTGACTAGGAATATTAAGCACGCCTTTTATCAAAATTGAAAAAACGAAAGTTCAGGATTTTTGGGACGTTACAACGACTGTGGGTCCCCTGCACCTTGAAATTTCAAGTTAGTATAAATGGAAGTAAACACACGGGCATAGACACGGTCGTGTGTCTCATCCGTGTGGAGGACACGGCCTCTAGCCATGGGCGTGTGCCTTGGTTGTGTGCATCTAAATGGTTGCTGACGTCATAAACAGAATGTCAAGGTTTTTGGACACGGGTGATGACATGGACATGTTCATAGTTGTGTGAGGGACACGGGCTCGGGAAATGGACGTGTGTTAGGCCGTGTGAGAACCTCTGTAGGTTCAAAATGAAAAATAAATCCATACGGGTAAGGTATACGGGCGTGTCCCCAGTACACGGGCGTGTGAGGCTTAAGGCATGAATTTTTCCTAAGTTTTCCTCAAGTTCTCAATTTAGTCCCGAAACATTTTTAATGTTTGTTTTGGGCCTCGTAGGCTCATAATAGGGAAATTGGTATTATGATTGATGGGTTTTATTTTGGAACGAGATTTTATGTCCCAGTTTTACATGAGTATTTGCAAAATTGTAGGTAACGGCTCGAACCCTATCCCTGTCTCAGGTATGGGTACATGATAAGTTTTGGTTTAAATATGGTTTTATAATCTGGTTTTGCAAGAAAATGAAAGAAAATGGTGAGTGATTAGAGGGAAAAAATTTGAAAAATGACAAAGAGATGAGAAAAATGGTATCTTCTCCTCCTTTAAGTGTGACTAGATGGTGTCGCTTGTAACAACCAACTATTTATCATTTCAAAAAAGGTAGTTTTAGAACCCCATTTCAATAAATCGAGGCCATAAATATTGAATATAAATATTTACGGAGTTGGTATAGTAAGATATTAAAGTTTGGTCCTTCAATTTTGTCTTTTAATTGCTTAATTAAGGTACAAAGACTAAATTTTAAAAGTCTTATCACTATAAATTTTTAATTGGCTAGAGATTTAGGGACTTAAATTGCAATTAGTAAAAGATCCAAAATAGTAATTAAACCATTTTCTAACATGAATTAGTGGTATATGATGACATTTCCACTAACTTTGCTTAATGGTTAATTAATTAAGCTTAAGTTAATTAAATTAAATTAATTAACCTCTAATCAAATTATATAAGTTAAAATAAATTAAAAATATCATTATTTTTCTTCTTCATGTTATTTCCCTGATATGAAGAAAAGAAAAACCTAAGAAGCCTTCAAACTTTCGATCACTTTTAGGTAAGATTTTTAAGTTATTTTATTGTAATTTTTATGTTTTTGAGGTCATGAGAGCTTGATTTAGCTAACCCATGTACCAATTTGTAAAACTTTTAAAGTTTTTGAATGTTGCTGTTAGTGATTTGTTGAAGAAATTGGTGTTAAATTGATAGATTTTAAACTAAGATATGAAAAAAAGACCAAATTGTAATGTTTAATTGTTAGTTTTTTTTTTACATAAGAATTAAAGTGAATAAATTGTGAAATTGATGTGAAATATTTTATAATAATAGATAGTAAAGGGACACTAAGTGATGTGGTTGAAGTCAATTTTCAAATCAAAGCTCAAAATTAAAAGATATAGTTATTTCAATTTTAGAGACTAAATTGAAGAAAGTGTAAAACTTTAGAGGTACTAGAAACAAATTTTAATAGATTCATTCATATGATGATATAATGTATAATGTTTAGTATTGATGAATTGTCTATAATAATTGAATAGATCAAGAATTGGATCAAACCAGAGATAATCGTGGAAAAACCAAAATTGTCGATTAGTCCGTGAGGATTCAACTTGTTTTCTGTTTGGACTAGATAAGTTCATATGGTATTTGTATAAATATGTTGTTGTGTATTTAATTTGTAAATATATATTTTTTGGTTGTGAATTTGTGTGAAAGGTGAGGTTTGGACTAAATTGAAAAGAGATTTTAATATATTGAATACATGCTCGTGTGACCTTAGTAAAAGTTAGTATACAATTGGCATGCCAACAGGTTCTTGAGCACACTCATTTGAGACTAATTACAAATATTACCAAGGTCTTGCATTTGTTGTGATACTCAAATACATGTGACACAAGTTTAGTTAAGAGGAGTAACCTAATTTCATTTTAAAGGTTTAGCCCGGACAAGTAACTTGATATGTATATATTCGGCTTGGACAAGAAGTCAAAATTTTCATTATAAAGGTTTAGCCCAGAAGAGTTACTTGACACGAATATATTTAGCTCAGACGAGCAATTGGTGTAGTGTAGTTACTTGTGTATCCGAGTCTCTTTACTAGAGTTCATCAAGCTAAATAGTTAATTTAAAATGAAAAATTCAAAAGGAATGATATAAGATTGACATTCAAATGGATAAATGGTTAATTGAGCATGAGCATGGTATTTAAATGTTGTCTTTAAAATGAATTGGTTTGATATATGATTGAGATATCATATGGTTTGATTATATATTAAACTCACCTTGTTGATGTTGTTCTTTGCTATGTCTCGCCAACTATGCCAAATTATGGTAGCGTATTGTACTCGATTATAGGATAATGTAATTTTTTTAATGCCTATGAACTTAGTAAGCATCTTATATGCTTACCTAGTTTGTTTTCCCTTTTCCTTGTAGATCGTTACCTTACGAAACACGTCAAGCTGGATCATCCTGAAGCTCACACTATCCGATAACCAAATTGTAGCTTTTTTTTATCACTTTGAGTCAAGGGTTGTGGCATGTATATAAGTAATTAGGTGTATCTTGGTGTGTGAATTTTTACAACTTATGGCAAGTTTGTTTTTAACCATTATATATCACGTTGAGTTGGTGTTTTGGATTACATATGGTAATGGACATATATGTGTGCTTATGAGAAAAGACGTGTTGATTTTATATCTACATGCTAGCTTATGGAATTGTGTGAAATGAGGAAGAAATGGTAGCTTGAGTGATGGTGAATGAAATTGAGATGTATTTGAATGTTATTATCTTGAAGTATGCTTGTAAATGTGGCATAAGGTTGATAAATGATAGTTATGTTTAATGCTTATAAGTCGTGGTTATGCTTACGTGTTCATAAAAGGTTATAATGAAATTGAAATGACATGTTTTAAGATGAGCATTGGTAAGGTTTGGAGATTGCATGACTTAATTGTTAGTTGTAATGGTACTGAAATGTTTAAGTTTGAATGGTGAATAATGTCATGATTGACTGGTTAAGAACGTGAACATTGATGCTGGAACTATTTGGCATGATTTTGATATTGTTTTGATTTAAGGAAAATTGGTTTTTTTTGGACATGTTGATAGGTTTAGTTGCAAAGTATGTAATAGGTACCAAATTGTCACACCCTTAAACATTAAGTTAAGGTTGGAATGGTAATTTTGGGGATTAATTTGAAAAGCTGACAAATTAAGTGTGTTTTAGTGGAAATAAGAAGATTTAGCAGGCTGGTTGTGGAAAGGTTGGATTTCAACCTTGGTTCCGTTAAGTTTGAACTAAGAATATGTCTTAGTGGGTGACATAATGATTATGGATGTACACTTGGCTATTGAATTTGAGATCAGTGAAGGAAGTGCGTGAGTAGTACATAAGGGAGAGATATTATTCTCTAGTGTTATTCTTTCATTTTCTATTATTTTTTCATCTTCTTCACTTATCTAGTTTAAAGAAAGAAAGGTTAAAAACAATTTGCATGGAGGATACAACCTAAAAGATGTGCATAAGTAACTGGTAATTTATCAAGCTGGTAAGATTCCTAACCCTTCTGCATTCATAAATTGAAGTAAAGGGAAAGAAAGTTAAGTATTTCAGTTATTCATCAATTTTGTTTTGTGATAGGTAAAAGTTACAAATAATCTTTTAAATGGCCTCTAGATGCAGGAAAGTTATGCTTCTTATGATGATGAATTATCTTAATTGGAAATTCTAAAATGGTTGTTATGTTCTGTAAGCTGGAGAATCGAGTAACAAGGGAAAAGCTAAGTAGATGGATTTGGCGTCAACCTCTAGGTGAGTTAAAAAACTCAAGACTTAGATGATTATTCATTTATTTTCAATTTTGTGTACTGGGTATGTTTGATTGAGTTTGAGCAAATGATGCATTACACTATGACTGAGTATTGATGTATTGTGAGGCTTGTTGTGTTGATATGAAATAGATGAAATGTTTGGCATAATATGTGTCGTGCATGAATAACAATATTGGTTGACTGCTTGTGTATGAATTGCATGTGTATGAATAATATATGGAGTTGTGGAGGTCTGATGATATGTGATTAAGATGGGAGATGGAGAAGGGAATATGATATGTGATTTGTCTCCAGTAGGGCATGAAAATGAAAACTTTTATTGGTTAATACTCGAGTGGACTATATCGAAAATGAATATTAATGATATTTGACTTTGTGAAAGTTTGGGCAGACTGTATGAAGAAATGTATGCAACAGTATATGAGAGCCCTTTGAGGGATGTATGAAAGCCCTTTATAGGACATACTGAATGAATGCAAATCCATGGCCATGTCAAGATCTAAGAAGTCTTCAAAACAATTCACGGTTATGAATTTGCCCGACTTGCCTAGGTGGGGTAATCCACTAGAGGTCCATGAGATAAAATCACGTATGTGAATTTGTATATATATATTCGCATCAATGCCTCCGCAAATATGGGATCCGCTTGATATGTCCTATAAGAATAAGTTTGTTTATTGGGAAATCTATTACTATGTGCTTATCCAAAGGTATGAGCTATCCATTTAAGCGAGTTCATACATGAAAGATGTGAAAGTCCGTTAAGACTATCTCATGGTTATGGTTCCACAAAAAGGGAATTCGCTCATAAGAATCCATCTACATGTTAGTTGTTTAAAAAAAAAGACCACCAAGAATGGGTTATCTATTATTGCGAGACAGAGGTAGGATGAGACGACCCGCTAGATCTGTCTACTTGATCAAGGTGAGTATATTTCCTTTATTAATCCATAATAGGGGTCTTCGTCATGAATCCGCCAATATGTTTTGGAAAAAAACTGAATCCATGAGGATAGTAATATGAATTTGAGTCAGTTAGGACAAGTCGCTAATAGTAGTTCGCAACAGGGATTGTTCACCAAGGGTTGTTTTATTTGCTTATCTGTAATTATTGGTGCAAGGCGTGCTATAGGAATTATCCATTTGTTTTATTTCATAAGTCTATAACTAAGAATCCACAAAAATTTCCTTTCAAGGAAGTAGATGCATATAGGTTTGCAAAAGTAACTAATGAAGATAGTATTCGCAGGAATAATCCACCAAGAGGTCAAATGTTTATCAACATTCTGATATTATGTCGATTATGTCTAATCAGTGGAAGTTTTGTAATTGCAAGGCTTTGTATAGTGGAATACGAAATATTCTATTTTCAAGTCGTCTATAATAGATTAAAGGTAGTCGAGTAAGATGAATTGTCTTCTAGGATGTGCCTGAAACGCCCCAAAAATCCGGAAACCCAAAAATCCCAAAATCTCAAACTTTCTTTGTTTTTGGTTTTGATAAAAATTGTGTTTTATGTTCCTAGCCGTGTGATAATTATAGTAGGTCTTAATTAAGGTTTGAGTTCGAACCTAGGAATAAATGAAATTATAGTTTAATTATTAAAAGAATCAGGGTTGGCAAGTAGTTGGGTTTTTAAATAAAAATAGGGGAAAAATAGAAACAAATAAAGCCTTGTGGAGAAGTGGCTAAGTGACGCCACTTAGGGAGTAGGGAGGTGGCACTAGTAGCTAGCAGGGAGATCCAAGGTTCGAATCCTAGCTTAGTATTTTTAGAAGTTTAATTTTGGCCTTCTAGAAGAATGGAAGTTGCGTGAAGATGGACTCTAAGAGGAGTGTTCAGAAGAGAAAATTAAGGAAAAGATCAAGGGGTTATCAGGGAGAAAAACGAGAAGATGAGAAGGGAGAAGTGATGGAGCTGAATTGGGAATTGGGCATGGAAAATTCAGCTTTAAGGGCTATAAATAGGGGCTGAATACAGGGTTGCCAGGCTACTGCCGAAATTCTTCTTCACCTTGTTGCCAGAAACCCCTTTCTCCAAAAGCCGAAAACCCTTTTCTTTTCAAGATCCAAAAAGCTGAAAACCCTTTTGTTTTTCTTTCTTTTCTTCCTACTGATTTCTATTCTTCTCTACACAATTTTCTTTGTTTGACTTAGCCGATTTCTTCTTCTACTCTTCTTCTTTAATTGGTACCAAATAAACCTTATTCACCATACTAAGTTTGAAAAGCCTAAAAGTCGAATCTCCCAAGGGCTGAATATTCTTTGACCGAATCTAGTGTAAGTGTTGCTCTTCCAATCGGTTTTCTTTGCTAGGTATCGATTATTTTCCCTCACTCTTTCAATCAACTTTGGTAAGGAATTAGTATCGGATCTCGGATCTTAGCTCTCTGCCGAATTGCTCGTTAGGCGTTTGCAGTTTTGGTAAGTACTCCTCATCCATTGGCTAAGGTTGGCCGAATAGCCATAGTAAGGTAAGGGGACTTGTGTTGGATACGAGTCACCTATTATTCTGGTTTTAATAGTTACGATTGGTGCAGATCTAGGAGTTGGTCATGGTTAGTGAAAAGGCTATTATACTTATCGCGCAGGGTAAGGTTAAGGTGAGATTCCGGCTTTTGGTAAAGTATTCGATAAGTATGTGAGATTAATTTTTGAGTGATATCGATTGTAGGTTTGGGCTAAGGGAATAGTAGAACGTTTGCCTACCAGGTGTGTACATACACTGCACACACACAATGAATCGGCAAAAGCCGAAATGCCGAAAAGCCGAAAAGCTGAAATGCCAAAAAGCCGAAAGTTGGGCTACGGTAGTCACACGAGTGTGCGAACACTCGTGGAGAGGAAACCGATGGGTTGCCTGAGGCCCTTGGGAGATTCTGTGGACTTGGGTTGAGAATTGGCTAAATGGGCCTGATGGGCCCATAATAGACAATGATTGATAAGTGATGCTATATGTTAGGAAATTTGTATGTGAGCATGAATATAATACGATTTGGGCCTAATGGGCTATATGAATGTGAATTGGTCCTAGTGGGCCATAAGAATATGAACTGGGCCAGATGGGCCATTTGAATAAGATTGGGCCTAGTGGGCCATATGCATGTATGTAGTGGTATTGGGCTTAGTATATGATGACTACATAAAACTTAATTAATTAATTGAGACCATGGACAAGTCATAGGGTTAAGTGTGGCAACGGGTATATGCATGTCTAGAATTGGATCTAGGGAGAGCTTGGTACTTAAGCGGTATTAATGACCCACCTCCTCTTCTCTGGAATCCTACCTGGTGCATAGTTCGCTGGACTTGTTCATGGGCCAAGGTCAATGAAAACCGTAATTAAGGGAAAATTACCGAAATGCCCCTAAGGGTGAAAATGACCAAAATACCCCTAGGTGTTGAATGTAAGTTTTATAGATGTGACATGCATACATATGATGTTCTGCTTAGGTTGCATATGGGGTGGGAACTATGGAACGGAGGAAGTATATAAGGATTGCATGGTTGCCTGAAAATCGTGGATCCGCCGACAACTTTTCAAGCCCAATATGTAAATGAAGGTAGTTGCAGTGCAACTGGGCTACCATGGTGTGTGGGCTAGGTGGGTCGATATTTATATCCCCACATAGTGTGACGGGGGACGGAGCTGGTGTGTAGCGGATGGATAATTTGGATGGGATTGCATTGCATGATTGATGAATGATGTTTTTTTGAATGCTTGTTTTTTCCGAGGGTTGTACACACTGAGTTTGCGAAAACTCACCCCCTCTTTTATTTTATTTTCAGGTGACGCTCCGTAGAAGGTTCGATGTCTGGAGGGACTCTGGGTGGCCAGCTAGCAAGATAAATTGGACTTGTTGTTTTTAAGCATATAAGTTTTTATTTCATTAAGCATGATTCAGATCAAATTGTAATAAGGTTTTCATTATGTTTACTTGAATTATTGTTATTATTTTCATTGTAATCACATGAAGTTGAACATGGGTTTCTTAAATTATAGTATGCTTTCTACATTTTCGCAATTAAATTTTTAAATGATAAGTTTTCTTAAATCAAATGTTTTAAACAAGGTTTTCGCAACAAGGTTTTTTTTTAGTTTCTTTTATTTTAAGAAGGGTTTTCAATGAAAACACAGTTTTCGTTAAAACACTTCAATGTGACACGTCAAATTTGGCCATAACGTCCAAGCCGGGTTTGGGGTGTTACAGTGCCAATAAATACGCAGTGGTGTCATTGAGGATAATGTACTAAATATAAGTGAGTCAATTCATGTGATGTAAATACTATGCCAATGAGATTGGTGAATCATCCTCATACAGACAAGTCAAGTGCAAATTATGAGCCATGAAATACAAGTGTACTAGCGTTGTGTTGATATGGTATGAAAACTCAGTAAGTTCATTTGAACTTACGTAAGTGTTATTATTATGATATAGGTAAGAATGGGAAATTTGAGGAGGGACCAAGCAAGAGTCTGTCGCGCTTAATGGACATGCTTTTTAATTGTAATATGCATAAAATGTAGTGACTAAGAGGCAGAGTCTGTAATAGCCCATTTTTAGGTCAAATAAGAATAGTGCTTTCGGGACCAAAAATTCGAAGTTAAAATATTTATTTTATTATTTTAATAAGGTACAGCATGATAGATTGATTATATGAAATTTTTGTTAAGAAATTTTACCGTTTAAATGCTTAATTCGGTAAAAAGGACTAAATCGCGTAACGTGTAAAAGTTGAGTACTATGGAAGTCCTTATAATGATGTTATGCCAAGATTAAGGTTAGTGTCCATTTATGTCCATGAATTATATGATATATTAAGTACAATTATAAGGTTATTTTAGTAATTTAGTTATTAAGTTTAATTTAATAAAACAAAACCAAAATTTTTTTCATATTCATCCATCTTAGCCTAAAATAACAAAAAAGAAGAAAAAAAATAGGGCTTTGATTTTCGACAACTTCAATCTTTGATTAAGGTACGGTTTTGACTCGGTTTTAAATGATTTCTACGTTTTTGAGCTCGTTGTAGCTTAATCTAGCTAGCCCGTACCTTAATTTTTGAAATTTTTCAAGATTTTGAAATGTTCCATTGTTGAATACTTAAGTTCTTTGAGGTTTAATGATAGATTATGTAAGCTTGATGATAGTTGAACTAGTTTTGTAAAGTAATTTTTGACAAAAATGCAAAATAGGGATTTAATTGTGAAATTGTAAAATTTTGTAGACAAAATTGTCCATGAAAGATATGGGCTAATAGGAGTCCCTATAAATTCGGTTACTATGGGTTTTGGCTTAATTGTGCAATTTTGTATTTTTATGTTTTAAGGACTAAATTGCAATGTAGTAAAAAATTAAGGGGTAAATTTGTAATTTAGCCAAAATGAATGTTTTAGGCTAAATTGAATTGAATGAAAGTTTGAATGAGTTAATTTGATATCATATAGATCAAGAGAAGAAAATACCGAAATTAGATCGAGGGAAACAAAAGGTAGACCAGTAGACGATAGTTTTGATCCGAGCAACTCAAGATAAGTTCATATAATTAGAATCGAACTTATCTATACTTGTAATTGTTGAATTGAATGTATATAATTAAAATATTTGAAATATGAATGCCTTGATGATATATTGTATTCGTTACCGAGCCCCGTTTGAACTATATGAATTCATTGGATACGAATGACATGTTACCGAGATTACTGTATTGGTCGAGCTCCTGCATTTGTTGTGAACTCACCACACTCATAAGAGCTTACTGTTTCAGCTCATTGGAGCTTACAGATTCAGCTCAACTGTTCAGCTCAATAGCTTATCATTTTCAACTCAATAGAGCTTACAGTTTATCAGCTTAGAAGAGCTTACTGACCATGACTCGAAAGAGCATGTATGATGATGAATTGACGGATTACTGGCATTGTTCGCTCAACTATCCTTTGAAATTTTAATAGGTTCAACAGGCCTAAATAATGTTATATTGACGAGTTACAGTTTATAAATATTATTAATATTATACATGATATTTAAATCCAGAGTGATGAGAAATATTGTATTATGGATGATTTCATGTATGTTTACCATGACTAACAATGGATGAATATTTGTGATTAGGTGATGGTTAAATTGAATCGTTGGCATTGTTATTATTGCTTTGATTATATATAAATGCTAAGTTTAATTCTGAATAATACGGGCTTACTAAGCTATAAGCTTACTCTATTTCATTTTCTATGTCTTATAGAGGTTTGTTAGCTCGCTCGTTTCAAACAAGTCAGAGTTGCACGTTATGCTATCCAATTTCTGATTGGTATTTTGAACTTGTAAATATTTGTAAATATGACATCTATAGGCTAGCTTAAATGATGTTAGTATGATACTTGACACCTTGATTTTTGGTATGTTTTTGTGTATAAGCTAAGCCATGTGATTTGGCTTATTTGGTAACATGTGTTGGTTGTACATATGTATATTTGAAAATGGAAAGTTTTGGTATGGAAATGTTTGAATGAAAATATGCAAGTAAGTTATTGATATACATTTGTTAGATGAATAGATATTGCATGGTATTAAATAGGTAATTGTATAAAAAGTTGAGTTTGTACATATTGTATATGAAATAGTTATGAAATGTTTGCCAATTGGGCTATGAAATATGGTCAAATATGCTTGTGAGTAGTTGTATTTATAGGGTGGCAAAATGGCTTTTCAAATGGCATGTTTTTGTCCACACGGCCAGAGACACAAGGCAGTGTCTCACCATAGTGTGACACACAGTCATGTTACATGGCGGTGAATCCCCTGGGTTACCCTACAAATTATGTCAGTATACCCTCTAAATGGCACAGGGCCTAGCACACGAGTGTGTGACGCCAATTCAAAAGGTACACGGGCTAGACACACGGGTGTGTGGTTGGTCGTGTAACCCAAGTCAGTATCCTCTCTTGTTTTCACACAGCTGGCACACGGGCGTGTCCTCGGCCGTGTGACACAAGTCAGTATGTATGCCCTGTTTCCACACGGTCTAAGACACGGGCATGTTTATTAGCCATGTGAGGCATACGGCCTGTTCACAAGGGCGTGTGACACTTGAAGTTGAAAATTTTATAAGTTTTTGAAATTTTTATATGTTATCAAATTCATCCCAAATGTATGATTAAGGCTTTGTTTGTTTGTTTTAAGTATATAAAGAATGTGAATGAGTGAGATTTACTGAAATGTAATGTTATTTGATAAATTATTGTTCTAAACTGTGTTATAAGTCAGGTAATACCTCTAAACCTATTCCGGCGACGGTTACGGGTTAGGGGTGTTACATTTGTTGGTATTAGAGCTACGATTTAGTCGATTCTAGGACTAACGTAGCGTATGTGAGTCTAGCTATACATGCCATATATATATAAAATTGTGATAGTGTGATGAATTCTGACATTTCCAAATGTGTTTTTATTTAGTAATGGATCCCGAATGAGCTGTAGTGGATGAAGTAGAAAGTAATGGTGGTGAGGCTAAAGGATCCTTCTTTTAGATATTGAAAGAGTGGTTCACACAGTACATACGTATGAACCCGGCCGTTCCGCAACCTCCACCCCCATCTGTTCCCCAATCGATCCCTGTAACTCCTGAAGGCATCGATACTTTGTGATTGAATAAACGACCTGTTGATAGAATACGGAAGCACAGAGCTAAGGAATTTAGAGCCACTCTAATGATGACCCAGAGAGAGCCGTGTTTTGGCTTGAGAACACTATTCGAGTGTTCGACGAATTATCTTGCATACTAGAAGAATGTATGAAGTGTGTTGTATCATTGTTGAAAGATACTGCGTATTAGTGGTGGAATACCTTGATATTCATAGTTCCGCTAGAACGAGTCACTTGGGATCTCTTTCAAGTGGAATTGAGAAAAAAATACATTAGCCAAAAGTTCATTGATCAGAAAAGAAAAGAATTCCTTGAATTGAAGTAGGGTCGTATGTCAGAACTTATCTATACTTGTAATTGTTGAATTGAATGTATATAATTAAAATATTTGAAATATAAATGCCTTGATGATATATTGTATTCGCTACCGAGCCCCGTTTGAACTATATGAATTCATTGGATACGAATGACATGTTACCGAGATTACCGTATTGGTCGAGCTCTTGCATTTGTTGTGAACTCACCACACTCATAAGAGCTTACTGTTTCAGCTCATTGGAGCTTACAGATTCAGCTCGAAAGAGCTTACTGTTCAGCTCAATAGCTTATCATTTTCAACTCAATAGAGCTTACAGTTTATCAGCTTAGAGGAGCTTACTGACCATGACTCGAAAGAGCATGTATGATGATGAATTGACGGATTACTGGCATTGTTCACTCAACTATCCTTTGAAATTTTAGTAGGTTCAACGGGCCTAAATAATGTTATATTGGCGAGTTACAGTTTATAAATATTATTAATGTTATACATGATATTTAAATCTAGAGTGATGAGAAACATTGTATTATGGATGATTTCATGTAAGTTTACCATGACTAACATTGGATGAATATTTGTGATTAGGTGATGGTTAAATTGAATCGTTGGCATTGTTATTATTGCTTTGATTATATATAAATGCTAAGTTTAATTCTGAATAATACGGGCTTACTAAGCTATAAGCTTACTCTATTTCATTTTCTATGTCTTATAGAGGTTCGTTAGCTCGCTCGTTTCAAACAAGTCAGAGTTGTACGTTATACTATCCAATTTCTGATTGGTATTTTGAACTTGTAAATATTTGTAAATATGACATCTATAGGCTAGCTTAAATGATGTTAGTATGATACTTGACACCTTGATTTTTGGTATGTTTTTGTGTATAAGCTAAGCCATGTGATTTGGCTTATTTGGTAACATGTGTTGGTTGTACATATGTATATTTGAATATGGCAAGTTTTGGTATGGAAATGTTTGAATGAAAATATGCAAGTAAGTTATTGATATACATTTGTTAGATGAATAGATATTGCATGGTATTAAATAGGTAATTGTATAAAAAGTTGAATTTGTACATATTGTATATGAAATAGTTATGAAATGTTTGCCAATTGGGCTATGAAATATGGTCAAATATGCTTGTGAGTAGTTGTATTTATAGGGTGGCAAAATGGCTTTTCAAATGGCATGTTTTTGTCCACACGGCCAGAGACACTGGCGTGTGTCTCAGCCGTGTGTGACACACAGTCATGTTACATGGCCGTGCATCCCCTGGGTTACCCTACAAATTAGGTCAGTATACCCTCTAAATGGCACATCGCCTAGCACACGAGTGTGTGAGGCTAATTTGAAAGGTACACGGGCTAGACACACGGGTGTGTGGTTGGTCGTGTGACCCAAGTTAGTATGCTCTCTTGTTTTCACACAGCTGGCACACAGGCGTGTCCTCGGCCGTGTGACACAAGTCAGTATGTATACCCTGTTTCCACACGGTTTAAGACACGGGCATGTTTATTAGCCATGTGAGGCACACGGCCTGTTCACAAGGGCGTGTGACACTTGAAGTTGAAAATTTTATAAGTTTCTGAAATTTTTATATGTTATCAAATTCATTCCGAATGTATGATTAAGGCTTTGTATGTTTGTTTTAAGTATATAATGAATGTGAATGAGTGAGATTTACTGAAATGTAATGTTATTTGATAAATTATTGTTCTAAACTGTGTTATAAGTCAGGTAATACCTCTAAACCTATTCCGGCGAGGGTTACGGGTTAGGGGTGTTACATTTGGTGGTATTAGAGCTACGGTTTAGTCGATTTTAGGACTAACGTAGCGTATGTGAGCCTAGCTATACATGCCATATATATATAATTGTGATAGTGTGATGAATTCTGACATTTCCAAATGTGTTTTTATTTAGTGATGGATCCCGAATGAGCTGTAGTGGATGAAGTAGAAAGTAACGGTGGTGAGGCTAAAGAATCCTTCTTTTAGATATTGAAAGAGTGGTTCACATAGTACATACGTACGAACCCGGCCGTTTCGCAACCTCCACCCCCATCTGTTCCCCAATCGATCCCTATAGCTCCTCAAAGCATCGATACTTTGCGATTGAATAAACCACCTGTTGATAGAATACGGAAGCACGGAGCTAAGGAATTTAGAGCCACTTTAATGATGACCCAGAGAGAGCCGAGTTTTGGCTTGAGAACACTATTCGGGTATTCGACGAATTATCTTGCATACCAGAAGAATGTATGAAGTGTGTTGTATCATTGTTGAAAGATACTGCGTATTAGTGGTGGAATACCTTGATATTCATAGTTCCGCCAGAACGAGTCACTTGGGATCTCTTTCAAGTGGAATTGAGAAAAAAATACATTAGCCAAAGGTTCATTGATCAGAAAAGAAAAGAATTCCTTGAATTGAAGTAGGGTCGTATGTTAGTTACAGAAAATGAACGAGAGTTTGTACAACTCAGCAAATATGCTAGTGAATGCATTCCTTTTGAAGCTCTAATGTGTAAAAGATTTAAGAATTGATTGAATAAAGAAATCAGAATGTTAATTGGAATTTTGGAGTTGAAAGAGTTTGTTTTTCTGTTTGACTGAGCCTGTAAAGTCGAAGAGCTTTGTAAAGAGAAAAGAAAAGCCGATTCTGAGGCTAGAGAGTCTAGAAAATGGTTTACGGGCAAATCACATCAGCCAGCATCAAAGAAATTTAGAGAAAATTATCCTCGTTCTACAACCACTACGGGAATTTCTATTAGAGATAGAAATCCGACACAATCAAGTTTAAAACCTCAGGCGACATCTGTGGCTAGTGTGGGAAGTGTTAGAAACACTGGATCTGAATGTAAACATTGCAATAAGCGACATTATGGTGAATGCAGATTAGTGAGCGGAGCTTGCTTTAAATGTAGGTCTTTTGATCATTTTCTCCGTGATTGTCCAGAAAAGTTCACAACTAAAAGAGAACAACCAGTGAAAACAAGTAACACGGCTACTAGATGGAGACCGCCCTGAAAGACTGAAAATGTGAGTGGCAATCGACGTGCTACGAGAGAATCGACTGTGAGATTTGAGGCACGAGCAGCTGCCAGGGCTTATGCTATACGTGCACGAGAGGAGGCATCATACCCAGACGTTATTACTGGTACTTTTTCTCTTTTTGATACTGGTATAGTTGTGTTGACAGATCCTAGATCAACCCATTCATATATCAGTATGAATTTAGTATTTAAAAAGAGTTTACATGTCGAGTCTATAGAGTCTGTAATTAAAGTATCAAACCCCTGAGGCAAGTTTGTTTTAGTTGATAAAATTTGTAAGAATTATCCTCTGATGATCCGGGGTTACTGGTTTCGAGCTGATTTGATGCTTCTATCGTTCGATGAGTTTGATGTGATTCTGGGGATGGACTGGCTGACTATGCATGATGCAGTTGTGAATTGTAGACAGAAGACTATTGAATTGAAATGTCAAAATGGTGAGAATATTCGAATTGAGTCTAATGACTCGAGTGAATTACCTACTGTGATATGGTATATATTAGCTCAGAAATATTTGAGAAAGGGTTATGATGCATATCTTGCATACGTACTGGATAAAAATGTGACAGAATCAAAGATTGAATCTGTACCTATTGTTTGTGAGTTTTTGGATGTATTTCCAGAAGCATTACCAAGTTTACCGCCGACCAGAGAGGTTGAATTTGATATTGAATTAGTACCGGGAACAACTCCAATATCGATAGCTCCATACAGAATGGCTCCAACAGAAATAAAAGGTGTATCGATTATAGTACTCCAATATTGAATTAGTACCTAGTTATTCTCCTTAGGGTGCACCGGTATTGTTCCTGAAAAAGAAAGATGGTACTATGAGAATGTGTATCGATTATAGACAGTTGAATAAAATGATTGTAATGAACAAGTACCCTTTACCGTGAATTGATGACTTATTTGATCAGTTGAAGGGAGCTTAAGTATTTTCAAAGATTGATCTAAGATCGGGTTACTATCAGTTGCGAGTTAAAGTGTCGGATATGCTAAAAACCTCTTTCAGAACAAGGTATAGACATTATGAATTCTTTGTTATGCCTTTCGGTTTAACTAATGCTCCTGCCATTTTTATGGACTTGATAATCGAAAATTCAGACCATATTTAGACAGATTTGTTGTTGTATTCATTGATGATATTCTGATCTATTCAAGAGATGAATCTGAGCATACCAAGCACTTGAGAATTGTGTTACAAACTATACGTGAAAAATAGTTATTTGCAAAGTTCAGTAAATGCGAGTTCTTGCTCAAAGAGGTTGGATTTTTGGGATATATTATTTTAGTCGACGGTATTAGAGTTGATCCGAGCAAGATTTCTGTTATTGTTGATTGGAAATCTTTGAGAAACGTATCTGAATTCTGTAGCTTTTTGGGCTTAGCGGGTTATTATTGAAGATTTGTGAATGACTTCTCAATGATTGCAACACCAATTACTTGAGTGTTACAAAAGGATATGAAGTTTGAATGGTCAGAAAAGTGTCGGCAGAGTTTTAAACAGTTGCAAGCACTGTTAACAGAGGCACCAGTTTTGGTTCAACCTGAATCTGGTAAAGAGTTCATGATCTATAGTGATGCATCGTTAAACGGATTGAGTTGTGTTCTGATGCAACATGGAAAAGTTATAGCTTATGCTTCCCGACAGTTGAAACCGTATGAAAAGAACTATCCAACACATGATTTAGAGTTGGTGCAATTGTGTTCGCATTAAAGATTTGGTGACACTAATACGGTGAGAAATGCCATATTTATACAGATCATAAAAGCTTGAAATATTTGATGTCATAGAAGGATTTGAATTTGTGACAATGAAGATGGCTCGAGTTATTGAAAGATTATAATTTTGTGATTGATTATCATACGAGAAAAGCTAATGTTGTTGCTAACGCCCTGAGCCGAAAATCATTGTTTGTGTTACGAGCATGAACACCCAGTTGATGATATACGATGACGGGTCTTGCAAAAAGGACATATACAGTTGCAACAAGAAATTTAATTTACTCTCTCATTTGATGGATCATCCATAGCAGTGTCCCCGAAATCCTCTTTTCCTACTTGATCGGTTTCTTCGATAAGAGCAGGACTGGTCACCTTAGTCTCTTTGTGAAGGAAGTAAATTTCAGACTCTTTCTATTTCTATTGAACTCTTCCCATTCCTTGCCTGAGGGATAGAGTACATCAAAACCCAAATCAATAGTGGTGAGCTTGCGCATACAGTTAAAGTACACTTGCCTCACATCAAAGGGTTTTACGACTATTTCGGTGTGCAGCATGAGGTTCGATCTTAGTTTGGGCAGATAGTCCCTCATAGTGGCCACAGTGTCTTCTTTGTATTTCTTTAGGGCTTCATGGCTCTCTTTCTGCAACTGCTTCATATCAGCTAGACGTTGCTCTTCCATGGTTTTATTCTTGATTTCCAACTGAAGAACCTTTTCCATTAGCTCATTCTCTTTGGTCTCCGAAGATTTTTATTTGGCCTCCTAGATGGAGACAGAATCAGCCAACTCCTAGTTTTGTCAGACAATCGCCTCATATAATTAGTAGAGTTGGGTAAGTAATTGTTTGTGGGAGGGCATGGCTCTTTCAAACTCAACATTTTTTTGCTTTGTTAACACCATAAAATTTATAAAGGTCCCAGTCATGAGTCTGCACTCCACCATCATTTGGTAGGAGCCCACTAGTTTTACCAAAGAAGGTTCGTAGGAACCCATTGTAGAAGAAGAAGGGAAGGTATGTTCTTTAATATCCATAGGCAGGTCCTTTTCCTATTTTTGATTAACCTCATGAAGGGAGAAGGGATATTGATCAGTGTTAATATAATCTGTCCAACAGGAGATGAGGGTGGAACGAAGCGAACAATGCCAAAGCTAGGTTTTACTCTCAAGAGTAGAATAGATAGGGGATGAAGTAACTTCTTTATCAGGAACAGGTGGTTTTTAACCTCATCTATGGTGGATCAGCCTTCCACAACTACTGTTTTCTGTGCTCTGTGATCTTTCCTCTACTCTTGGTCTCTTGCAACCACTAGTGCTAGGTTGTGTCTGTGGAGCAACAACTTCTTCGTATTCTCGAACATTGTCCATTAAGGATTCCACATCCATGTTTTCATGCTGAGAATATTGAGATAAAATTGAATAATTAGAAGAGCCTACAGCAGTAAGAACAATATTAGCACCACGAGGAACTAGGGCCCTACTAGATGACTCACCTTGATCAATTGTTGGCATGAGAGACCAGCGTTGAGGATGCATCTTACAAGTTGAGTAGAAGTAGTTAATAGGCTCTTCCCTTCTCTCCACTAATATCAAGGCCAAGTCATTACTAAACCTATATGGCCATGCCTCATTGGTGGATTTCACGTTTCTAGGATTAACAGCTAACATCAGATTAGCTACCCTACAATCGTTAGGGCTTTTTTCATCTAAATAGAAGTTGAAAATATTCTTAACAGTTAAAATCTCTTCAAGTATCAAAGAGTGGCTCTTGTTTAATCAGTTGTACTACTCAACAATGATTTTAGTATCAATTGCCTATTTTTAAAGGCAGGTGGATTCCCACGAAATGGACCACTTGGAGGGAAAGCCAAAATCTCCCTTCAGATTTCTTCAAACTTGAAGGTATTTGTGAAGGTTAAGGTGATGATTTGAAGACTAATTTCTGAGAATGGGCTCGCGGCCCATGTGAATACAAAAGTGAACTATCCTAGCTGAGATGCTTTGAGTGATTACCTTCAACTAGGATATGTGTTGAAAAATGTGATGGACGGTGCCTCTTCTTGTAAACAACAATCTATAAAAAAAAATGCTACCAGTTTCCACCACAATAACCCGATGAGTTATCTTGGTGCAACCCCCTACTCTTTTAGAATAGTACAGAAGAACGGGTGTAATGGGAGATGAAACTGTCTGTAGTGTCACTTAATCGACACTCCTCTTTAATGATATCAAAGTCATAGGCCAAATTAGACAACCGAATCCCCTTAGCTACTAAATGCCCTACCGTTTTATCTTTAGTAGTTAGGCATTAGTAGGAAAGAAATTCTATAGGAGTACTAACCTTTCGATTTTGTGGCCTTTCGCCACCTTTAATGACCAACCTACCCACCCATGGTCTCTTGGGTTGCTACGACTACGACTTCTTCCTGTACCACTATAGCTATCTCTTACCATTTTTGTCGATGAACAAAAAAAATGGGGATTGAAGAATTACCTTCGAAATGAGTTTGAGTTCCAAGTGAATATAGAAGTTACACTCCAATGTTGAGAAACAAAGAGTAAAGGAAGAAATTGCGAAAAAAGAAAAAGCAATTAAGGATTTTGAAATAACTTGAGTGAAAAGAAAATTTGGAGGAAAACAATTTAAGAAAGTGATTCCACTATTAATTATAAACTCATTTAGTCACGAAGTCATTCCACTATAGTATTGTGACTCAGCTGTCCTCAACGATATACCATTATGAAAGCAACTACTTAGTGCTCATCCAATAACCTTGTCATAAGTTTGTTACCCTTATATGATATCTTTGATCTTTTTAGGATATATCCATTTTCCTAATATGATCCTATTTTATCTCATGGTAACCATTAGATCTTCCTTCATGAAAAGTTAATCACTATCAAATAGTGATCAAGTTATCCATCACAAAATGGACAACTCGTGGCCATATTTAATTTTCATCAACCATGTTATGCCAATTAGAGGATATCAATTTCCCATGTTCTGGCTATGAATTCCACTGTTGTGAATGGTGTTATATACTATAGAAGTCGTACACCCAACGCATTAGCTTTCGGTTCCTTATCTATTTGAACTTAGGCTTTTACTTATATCAAAGTGTACGAGTCATGCATAAATAACCCGCCATCCACCCAGGATTTAGGTATGCCACACTATGAATGTCACAAGTGAATAAATCCATAAATGGATTCAAGATCTATTTTGCTTGGGTCCTGTCCGATGTACTATCAGTCCAGTCAGTCACATTTATATCTCTATTTTCTAGGAGTCATTCACTCTGATGCCTAAGACAAGACATCTCGACAATTAGACTTGATAGATGACATATTAATGTTTCAATCGATTTGCTCATTTCAGATCAAACTAAAGACATGTTTAGGTTTGTCTACTAATACAAGCTGTCTTTTTGTACTGCGATTCAACCACATAATACTATTTAGTATTAGTCAAACATTAGACAACCAATGAGCAACATTTGCTTCCATTTTGCTTAGCATGAAAAAACCATGAGGAAAATTATACAAAGTTTATTAATGTAATCAATGAATTTTTTTTATTAACCAATCTATTCCAATAAATTACAAGTGTACTTAGATAAAAATACTACACATAGGGCACTAGATCCAACAGTTTGAACTAAGAATGTGTTAGTGGGTGACATGATAATTATGGATATACACTTGCCTATTGAATTTGAGATCAGAGAAGGAAGCATGTGATTAATATATAAGGGAGAGACATTATTCTTTGGTGTTATTATTTCATTTTATGTCATTTTTTCATCTTCTTCACTGGTTTGGTTAAAAGAAAGCAATGTTAAGAATGATCTTCATGGAGGATAGAAGCTAAATGGTATGCATAAGTAACTGATAATTTATCAAGTTGGTAAGCTTCCTAACCTTTATGTCTTCATTGATTTAAGTAAAGAGGAAGAAAGTTAAGGATTTCAGTTATTCATCAGTTATGTTCTATTATGGGTAAAGGTTACAGATAATTTTTTAAATTGCCTCTTAATGCAAACAAATTATGGTTCTTATGATGATGAATTATCTTTGTTAGAAATTTTGTAACGATTCTTATGTTTTGTAGGTTGGAGGCTCAGGTAGCAAGGAAAAAGCTTAGTAGATGGATTTGGCGTCATGCTCAAGGTGAGTTCCAAAACTCATAATTTAGATGATTATTCATTTATTTTCAGTATCATGTACTGGACATGTTTGATTGAGTGCTGAGTAAATGATGTGTTACTCTATGACTGGATATCGATGCATCAGTAGACTTATTGTGTTGTTATGACAATAAATGAAATCTTTAGCGTAATGTGTGTCATGCATGAATAGTAGTATTGGTTGAATGCTTGATGAAATGTATGTGTGTGAATAATATTTTGAGTTGTGGAGTTTTGACAATGTGTGGTTTAGATGGGAGACGGAGAAGGGAATATGACATGTGATTTGCCTCAATTAGGGCATAAAAATGCAAACCATGATTGGTGAATACTTTGACCTTGCAGGGGAACATGTAATTGTTCGAATTAATAATGAGTTTTTGGGGAGGTTCGTGCGGACTATATTGAAAATGAATATCAGTTTTATTTGGATTTCTGGATGTTCGAGTGGGTTATATGTAGAAAGGTGCGCACCAATATATGAGAGCCCTTTATAGGACGTATTAAATGAATGCAAGTCCATGGCCATGGCAAGTTCCAAGGAGGTCTGTGGAACAGTTCGCGCTTATGAATCTGCTCGACTTGCCTAGGTGGCATAATCAAATGTAGGTTCACGAAATAAAGTCGTATATGTGAATTTGTATATGTATGTTTGCATCTATGTCTCCCCAAATATGGGATCCGCTTGATAACTCCTTCAAGAATGAGTTTGTTTACTAGGAAATCTATTACTATGTGCAAACCTAAGGGTACAAGCTATTTGTTTAAGAAAGTTTGTATATGAAAGAAATGATAGTCTGTCTAGACTATCTCATATATAGGATTTTGCAAATAGGGGATTCACTCTAAAGAATTGTCCTACATGTTACCTGTTTCAAAGAGAAGACCACCAAGAATAGGTTATCTATTGTTACGGGACAGAGGTATGATGAGACAGTTTGTTAGTTCCGTCTACTTGATTGAGATGAGTAGATTTTCTTTATTAATCCTTATTGGGGGGTCTTCTTTATGAATCCACCGGTATGCTTTGTAAAACATGAATCTGTGAGGATCATAACACAAATATAAGTCCTTTAGGAAAAATCGCTAATAATAGTTAGCAAGATAGACTATTTGCCAAGAATTGTCTTATTTTCTTATCCATAATTATTGGTACAAGACATGCTATGTGAATTATCCGTAGGTTTTCTTTCATAAGTCCAAAAGTAAGTACCCATAAAGATTTCCTTTTAAAGACGTAGATGCATATGGTTCCTCAAAGGCAACTAATGAAGATAATATTCTCAAGGATAATCTGCTAAGAGGCCAAATGTTTATTTACATTATGATATTTCATCTATGCTGGCTTATCAGTGAAAGCTTTGTATTTGCAAGGCTTTATATAGTCAAATATGAAATTTTCTATTTTCAAGTCGTTCATAATAGATCAAAGGTAGTCGAGTAAGATGAATTGTCTTCCAGGATGTGCAAGTAACTGAGCTGTGGTAATATTGAGGATAATGTACTAAGTACAAGTGAGCCAGTTCATGTAATGTAAATACTATGCCAATGAGATTGACGAACCGCCCTAATACAGACAAGTCAAGCGTGAATTTTGAGCCATAAAATACAAGCGTACTAGCGTTGTGTTGATAAAGTATGAAAACTCAGTAAGTTCATTTGAACATACGTAAGTGTTATTATTGTGATGCAGGTAAGAATGGGAAATTTGAGGATTTGAAGAGGGACCGGGCCAGAACCAGCTAAGCTTAACAGACATGCTTCTTAGTCGTAATATATATACAGTGAGGCGACCTTGAAGCGGAGTCTCAAGGCCAGACATGAGTTGTAATTATATAGGGTTGTAGGATACATTTTTTAAACTAAATAAAGTTTTTCGCATTTTAAAGCTACTCTATAAATTTTTTCATCTTAAAAATAATTTTATTAAGTTCATATAAATTGTGACATTAATTATTTAATTGTGTTTCAAAATTGATATTAACATTATATTAATCTGTCACGCAGAAATAGGTTAAACGAAAGTGTTAGTTAAAATTAGAATTCAGAGCGTAGCACCCTGTACCCTAGATCTGACGATCGGGTCGGATATATGGTGTTACACAAATAGTTTGTTTTTTACTAAAAACATGGGCGACGTCGCAACCTCAGATTTTGGACGTCGTAACGTTACCATTACAGTGAGTGACATCGTAGTGAGCTTGGGCTTGTCATTGTAAAGTGACATACTGTAATGACCATGTCACGACAAGCACTAGACGTCGATCCATATATTTTATGAACTTTGCAATTTGGTCCTATTTCGTACTCGGGTTGACAGAAAAGCTTTCGTAAGCTTGTTTAGGACTTCATTTATTATCATGGTTTGGCTTATGATTGGTAATAGACTTCATGTATAAATGATTTTTTGATGTCTGATAGGTCGTAATTACTCTGGAAATGAATGTAACATTCCATAACCTGAACCAACAATTGGTTCTGGAGAAGGGTGTTACATGGCTAGTAAAATATGCCTTTTTTTCCTCTTCCTTTCATCTTTTACCAATTTAAAAGGTAAGGAAGAGTCAAACAGTCAAAATTTATTCAAACATGTGGCCCATATTTTCCAGCATTAAAAAATTGGGTTGAAAAGTCAAAATTTTTATTACATCAGTACAAATCACTTTAAACTTTAATATTTATTCATATTTCAGTCCCAAATGACCAAGATGTACTCAGCAGCAAAAATTAGCATTTTCCCTGCTCGACTTCCATTTTTACTCGATTGAGATTGACACTTTAAAAATGTATCAAATATGCATTCTAATGAACTCTTAATGGTATAAATATAAATAAACCCATAAAAAAAGGAGTCTCTCATCGGATATGACTAAAATTATTGGAACAATCTTGTATAGAACATTGAAAAAGTTTTGAGGCGTTACACCAATATACATAATTTGCAAGGAATGACCAATGCAAACAAAGAGATTTTTTGAAACGTTATAGTTGGCGTATTGTATTAGATTGGTAACATCATTGTTAAGATGGTTAGTGGCTCCTGAATCAAGATACCAAGATCTGTCTCCTACTATTTATGGAATGGTAATGAAGGCTTGAGGATTAGAAAGTTTTCCATTAGATGATTAGGAATCTTGAGCAACATTCAATATCAATTGTCATGATGTAGGGACCTAAGGATTCTAATATTAAGTTTGATGTTTAGGTATTAACATATCACTAGTTGTAGCTATCTAGTTCATTAGGTGAATAGAAACAAGCATTGGATTGTAGTGAAGCTTTTAAATTACCATTTCATTGTGAAGAAATAAATGATGTACTGTTGAATTTGTGGTTAAAGCTATAACAATATTGGTCAATAAGATGCCTCAACTTTTTATATAGCCATGGCTTGGAGTAGCTTGCAAATCTAACATGAACATGACCTCCATTAAATACAATTATTATGTATGGTCAGTACTGAGGAACGGGTATAGCACTACTAGGTCCACTTCTTAAGACACTATTGCCACCAAATACAATATATATTTTTATTGTTGTTGAGCTATTACATGTGCAAAGGAACTTACCTAACATCAAATTATGTTGCCAAGCTTCAACATATAACAACATTTTAGTTGCTCTTTGCAATCCGTAAAGGACTTGATTTGTTGTGATATCCATAATACTAGACTTATAGTCAAGTAGTAATTAATTGAGAGTTGCAGTAATTTGTTCATGCTCAATACATAACTTCGTTATAAGTAGCAACGTTTAATATTGTTTTTTTATTAGATAATCCTTCATGCTTAACCTACCTTTGCTTTAAGAATATGCTATGAACTCTTATAGAACATTAACTTTGAAGTAGTCTTACTACCATATATGTTACTTATTCTTTTTCCAAATTTTACAAGCTAAGTCATGCGTAATCAAATGAGGTAAAACATTCTCAGTGAGAAAAGAAAGCAACTAAGAAATGAGAGCACTACCTTGTTTTTGATATTGTTCAAAATCGAGATTTATCTCAAAACACCATCTACATTTGAGATATATTAAAAATGGAGTAAAATATAACTATCTAAATGAGATAATTAGAATCATCAAGAATTATGTTTATCTGCTTGGTAGAGAAAAGCCATCCATTTGAATATTGTAAAGACAAGTCTATAACATTTCCACATGTAGTGGAACCATTAGTCCATTGATCATCACACTTTCCACTTACTGAGCTTTGATATATTGTCATCTTGTACATATTCTTAAACAAAAACTTCACTTATAATGGAGTTTATGAATCACATCCATGTTAGAATATAATTCACGAGTATTGATAACTTTGTTACTATATTAGATTTTTTTTATCTAAGAAATTTTTTTAGAGGTAAAAGTGTTTAGAGTTTGAAAGAAAATTAGTGAAATGAAAAAAGAGAAAGATCATTTAGAAAAATGGAAATTAATAACCACGTGATCTGCTAAAAGTTGTAATTCGTTTTATAATTGTTTTACTATTTATAGTTGTTTTTAATACAATGAATGCTACATATCAAAATAGTTGTTATAATAACAAACTAGATGACAATTATAGCTAACTAACTTGTAATCCAGCTAACCCCTAGCTTATTTAGCTCAGCTGTAATAGTTCAGTTTAGACCTTAGTCGAAATAGTGGTTTTGAGACCACAAATTCGAGTCAAAAAAATATTTAAATATTATTTTTTGTGCTTATGATATGTGAATTAGCATGTGTGAAAGTTTCGAATAAAAATTTAATTATGTGTGCTCAATTTGATAAAAAGACCTAATCGCATAAAATGTAAAAGTTGCTTGCTGTTTGGAAAAGTGCCTATTTGATTTGTCTTATTAAAAGAGAGGTCCTTATGATGCAATTAGACCATTGAACATATGAGTGGACATTAATGGCCTTGATATTAATGTTTTAAATGTTTATAATGCAATGGCAAAATTGGAAATTGATTAAATTGTTAATATTAATTAAAAAAAGTATGAAAATAAGCCATTATATGTTCATATAGCAGAAACTAGTAAAGAAAAAGAAGAAGAAAAAGAGTTTAGGGTTCGACACTTATTTTGCTTGATCAATGTATGTAATTTTCTCGGTTTTTGATAATTTCTACGTTTTTGTGATCGTTGCTTGATATTCTATAAAGCCCATGCCTAATTTCTGATTTTTATGATGATTTTGAGTTATGAAATTGTTGATTTTGTAAGCTTTTTGAAGCTAGTTGATGGAAAATGAAAGATATGTTTTGGGTTAGTATATTTTGTCTTTGAATTTTTGATGAAATTGAGTAATTTGAACTAAATAGTAAAAAAGAGATTTTGAGGGACTAAATTATGAAATAAATGAAATATGTGGGCTTGTATGAGCTATATGAAAATTCGGCTAAGCTTGTGTAAAAGGAAATTTCAAGTATTTTGTGATTTTGTGAATTAGGGACTAAAGTGTTAAAATATGAAAATGTGAGGGCTAATTTATAAAATGCCCTAAATATGTGTTTTTGGATTGTTTTGAATGAATGTGAGTTTGAATAAGTTAAATTTGAATTTATTAGATCAAGAACAAAAGAAAACATAATTAGATTGGAGAAAATCGAAAGTTGTCGAGTAGCTGATCTTATTTATTCGAATCCGTATAAGGTAAGTCGATATATAAATAAATATATTTTGAATTGAATTATTATTTATTATATGCTTTGAACAATGTTAAATGATTATATGTGTTGAAAATGAGATATTCGAGAAAGTATCGATAAAGTTTCGACGTTCGAAAAGCCCCGTACGAACCTTAGGAATAGTTAGGATACATATGTCATGACATAGGATCCGATATGTGTTATCATGTAAGACTATGTCTGGGACGTTGGCATCAAATTATAATTTACGTGTAAGACCATGTCTGGAACATCACCATCGTATTTGATTTCGTGTAAAACCCTGTCTAGGATAGTGGCATCAATAATTGATTACATGTAAGACCATGTCTGGGATGTTGGCATTGTATGTGCTTTCCGAACTCTCCGCGATCATTATGATTCTGAACAGTTCAACGGGCATTTCGAGAAAATGAATGACTATGTGAATATGTATCCGATTCAGGTACATTTGAATTGTATACTGTGATAGAGAATGAAAGGTAAGTATATGTGCAAATAGTAATATATGATCTAAATATGTGAATTTATGCTATAAGAGCAAATGAATTGAGATTATGTGATATGAATATGAACAAGAGGTTGGTAGTAATATTTGGCAACAAAGTATATATAATTTGATAATGTTTACAGGTTCTGAATGATAAGTTTATTTGTATATGGCTTACTAAGCTTTTGAAAGCTTATTTTGTGTGTGGTTGAATTGTTTTATAGATATCGTAGCTATCGGGAGCTCGAGGATCATCAAGGATCATCACCACACTATCGAACTATATTTTGGTACCTTTTAAAAGTGTAAATATTGAAGTATGGAATGTATAGGCTAGAAGTATGTGGATAAATTTTGTAACGTATATATCATGCCATGTGATATGGCTAGTTTGTGTTTGAACTTATGGTTTGATATTGATATGTGATATGTGATGCAAATGTGCCATTGTGATGTGCTTTTGGTTGGCCCAAGGGAATGGTCAATTTGGTAAGTTTTGGTATGTGTATATTTTAGAACTTAGTAAGGTTTTGGCATGAGATTTGATCATATGATTAAAGATTATGAAACCATATGTTTTGGTATGTTTTTTATTTATGGAATGACATGAATTGATAGATGATATGAACGTGAAATTGGTTGACAATATTATGGCATGATTAGTGTATGTTTTGGTATTGAAATTGGCTGAAATTATAGTGCAAATGTGCTTGGTTTAATGCTTGTAGGTTTGACCCAAATTGGGTGGCAATTTGGCCTTGCAAATGGCCTATTTTTGCCCACACAGGTGTGTGTCTCAGTTGTATTGCTTGAGGGTCATTTCTAAATGAGCCTGGGTAGACTACACAGTCGCACACATGGGCGTGTGCTAGGCCGTGTGGCCAAGTCAGTTTCGACCATGGGCTAGACACACGGGCATGTGACTGGCCGTGTGACCTAAGTCAGTAGCCTCCCTAATTTTCACACGGCCTGGCACACTGGCGTGTCTTGTGGCCGTGTGGACAACTCAGTATGTATGCCCTGTTTTGACATTACCTAGACACACGGGTGTGTCTAAACCCTTCTGAATCATACGGCTTGTTCACACGGGCGTGTGACCTGTATAACTTTGAAAAATGTTTAAGTTTTGAAAAAAAATTTGTATGAGCCCGATTTAGTCCCGACCCTTTTCTTAAGCATGTTTAAGGTCTCGTTGACCTATTTAAGGGACACTGTATTGATGTTTGATATTTGATGTTTTGATATTTGTGAAATGAATGTTAAATGTTTCGATTTGTTCGGTAATGCCTTTAACCCTAATCCGGTGACAGATACTAGTTAGGGGTGTTACATTAACTTTAGTATCTTTTAAATACTTTAATACCTTTAAGTGGTGTAATAAATATAAGCTAATTTTCAAAACCAAACAAGTGACTAGTGTTAACTAGCATACAAAGAGGTGTACTACGTTATTAATACTTTTACCAAATAAGATGTAATCAAAATAAGGAAATCAAATGGTTATAAAACTTCAAGTGCATTCCTACCCCACCCCAATTATCAAATTTATAAAAAAATTTCATAAAGATTAATTAATAGGAAAAAACAAGATATATAAATAATAAGAAAAACAAGATATTCTAATGATATAATATTTTAAGATGGCATACTACACTTTCTATAATTAGAAATGTGATTGTTTGAAAAGTAGAACTTGAAGATTTGGTATACATGATGAAGTTTATTAAAAGAATGAGAAAGTTATTGACACACTTGATTTATTAAACACCTTAGGAATGTGATAACAAAATTTAAAATTACTCTTATAAAATAAAATACGTATTTAATTAATTTAATAATTTTAATGATATTTATTGTTAAAATATGTGAATTAAATTTTTTATTTTAATATCTATACATAAATTTTAAGTCAAAATACGACTTAAAAATTGGAAGTAAAATAAAAAATTTTAATTATAAAATTATGTTATAATCTTCATTTAAGTCCTTTGATTCTTTTCTTCAATCAAGTTTCGATCCAATGGTTGTCCCAACTTGATCTTGAATGGATGTGCTTTGCTACAAGGGTCATCAAGACCTGATACGAGAATGGGTTTGGAGAGAAGCTTGCTTGAGAATTTGATTTGATTTGGGCTTTAGGGTCTTTGTGACTTGATCTTGAATAAATGAATTCCGCTTCATATATATGTTCTAGAGAGTTTCTTTCTTGATATTACTTGAGATTTGATTGAATGGTCTTCAAGACTTGATATTGGGTTAATGAGATTCACTTTAAGAGTCATCAAGGCTTGATCTCGAAGAATGAATTTTATTTCCTTTGTGTTGATGCAATTGAATTAAAAAGAACTTTGATACATGGGTCTTTGAGATTTGATCTTGGACGGTTGATTCCACTTCAAGGGCCACCTAGAATTGATCTTGAAGAACAAGTTTAGCCTCTTTTCTATTGGTTGAACAAGATAGGAGAATAGTTTGGTTCATAATTGATGTGCTGTTTTTCAAAATTTCTTTTAAGTTTCTTGATTTCTTTAGAGGTTTATTGAAATTTTGTTGAATGCATCTAGTCTTCAAAATTTTCTCATCAAGCTTCAATTTTTTAAACTTATGAACTTTGAATGGCTTCGAGGTAATCCCTTTTATAGCATCTGTTAGTAAACAAGGTGAGTTTTTGTAGCATATAATTTTTTCATTTGAGTGGCTTGCAAGTTTTAAACTCTTTTATTTATTATTTATCTTAGATTAACTTAAATTGATTAGAGATAAAATAGTCTATAAATAATATGATATCTTTATAAAAAATTTTTAAAAATTTTAATATCTTGATTTATCTTTTACTAATTAATTTAATTTCAAAAAGATAAATAATAATAAAAGATGATGAATTTTGATTTGTCTATGATTTTTCTTCTTTTACGAATTAATGTTGAATTATTTATCTTAAATAAAAATAAAAGGTTACATTTATCTTAAAATGAATGCATGATTGAAGTGAAAAATAAATTTAAAAGATTTAAAATACATTTTAACCAAAAAGTATCCTTATTTAAAATTAGGATAGATTATACCATTAGTCACTAAATTATTAGAATATTTTCGATTTCATCATTTAACTATAAAAATTTTCAGATTTGTCACTAACACTTTTAATGAGTTTTGTTTTTGTCATCATTTGTTAAATAGTTAACGGAAATTTAATCCTCTATGTAGCGACGTAAAAAAAATTTTTAGTTTCGCTTGGTCGCTAATTGTGACGATTTATTAAACATTTGAAAACCAACTTTCGATTTTATTAACAAAGGGAGTCGCCACCGATCCTTTTTTATAGGTGTGATCGGACACCTAATAAAATTATTTTAAAACAAAAAGAAGGCCAAATTTAGGTCTACGTGAAAGTCCAAAGAAAAATTGGGGTTCGGGAGTCAGTTACGCGCGAGGAAAGTATTAGCACCCTCGCGATGCCCAAAATTGGTATCTCATAAACATGTGTTGGCTTGATTTTCAAAAATACGAGTTCAATATAATATTTAATCGTGATCCGATTGAAAATGAGAATTTTAGTTTTCGATTTTTTAGAAAGGGTGTCCTGTTTTTTAACACAAGCCATTTAATTTCACCCAACATAGCGATGAAATCGATGGCTTAATATTAAATCGGTACATTGCCTTATTTTTGAAATTAATTAAAACATGAGAAAAAATATTCCTAAAGTGAGAAATTAAAAATAGATAAAGGACTTAAAAAATGATATCATTAATGAAAAATATTAACATGAAATACTAGAATATTAGAATAACAATAATAATGATATTTACAAAATAAAAACAAATCATGTACTAATAATAAAATAGGAAAAATGGTATATTTGGTAATAATAATATAAAATAATAATATGTACATAAAATACATATATATATGCATATAATAAAAGTATGTAATAATAATAATAATAATATCTACGATAAAAGAAAATATTAGGAAACGTACATAAAAAATATATACATAAAAATTTACAACAATAATATAAAATAATGATATGTGCAAAAATATATATATACATATGTATATAAAATATACACTAATATAATAATAGTTATAATAATACTAGCAATAGTAATAATTTGTAATAATAATATATACACAATATGGTATTTAAAATATATATATATATATATATATATATGTATATAATAGTATTTAAGAATATATACATAAGAAATATAAAACTAATGGCATTAAAAATATATACATAATATATATAAAATACCTAAAAAAGAAGGGGAAAGAAGAGAGAGGGAGGGGGAAAGGAAATCCGCCAAGGGGGGCCGGTCACACGGTCGATTGTCGTCGCCGCCTGTTTTAACCCACCGCCACCCACTTACAGTGGTAAAAAGGTAAAATTTTTAACAATATATGTATATATAAAGAAAGAAAAAAACAACAAAAAAAAGAAAAAAAGATTCGAAAGAAGAGGAAAAAGAAAAGATGCAACCTTTTTATTGATGTTTCTTTTGTGTTCAAAATTTGAAGGGATTTTTGTGTTTTTTTTTTCAATCTTTGTAAAATCCCCCCTTTTTCTTTTTACATGATTTTTGAATGACTTTTTATAGCCATTTTTTACATAATTTTCTATTATTTTTTTTTATTTTGTAGGTGGTGGTGGTAGACAATGGGAGGAAAAATGGGGCAAGTGAGAATGTGGTTAGGTGGCTAGGTTTTTTTATTTTTTTTTATTTTTGGTTAGGTTTTTCTTTTTTCTTCTTTTTTTTTTTGGGTTAGGTTTTTCTTTTTCTTTTTTTTTTTTTTGGGGGTTAGGTTTTTTTTGGGGGGGCTTAATGGGCTTTTGAATTGGGTTTAATGTTTAGGTTTTGTAATGGGTTTGGGTAGATGTAAATGGGTCATGAGTTAAGGGTTTTAGTGGGTTTAGAGGTTTGGTTGGGTTTTGATGAAATCGGGCCCGGGCAATTTGGGCTTCTACACTCTATATTTACTAGTTCTATCAATTTGATCCTTAGATACATTTTCACTATCAATTGAAATTATAAACACATAAAAATAAAAGATTGCAATTGTACCCAAAGAAGTACTTTAATAAAAGAGAATGATATATACTAATTTCTGCAATGGTGATGTTGGGTAACTTGGATAGGAATGTTACCAATAATATGTGTAAAATGAATTTCTTTTATTAGAACAGTAACAATTTTTAAAGATGTTAAAAGTAAAATTATAATTGAATTGTATTTCAGAATAAATTTGAAGTTAAACTAAAATAAAATATGGAGGCAAACAAACATATTGTTAAACTACATATATTATAATATATGTAATTTTGTCTTTGATGTTAGTTTAAAAAATAATACAAATTTATATTTTAATCAAAATTAGAGAAATTCAAACCTTTAAAATAATGAACTTTAATGGCAACACTGTCTTTAATTTATAAAAAGTAACATGTATTTTGAGTTTGAGGGTTTTAAAAATTAATATGTAATTTTTAAAATATTTATCTTTTAATATTTTATTATATTTTTATAAAATATTTATTAACCTTAATTTTATTTATGAAATCTAAAATTTCACTACCAACAGGTCAAATAATTTCCGACATTCATTTTTCTGCTTATGTGCGATATATATATATATATATATATATATATATATATTGAAACAAAGGAACATTTAATATCGTTTAAGATTTATATTTTTCCTGTGCTGGAGAAATAGATTTTATACCACTTTATTAATATTAAGCTAACAGTGATAAATCTCACTAATTAAGAAATTGATCTCTTAATAATACAGGACCCTCGTAGGAAGTCATCTTTTATTTAATTTCCCAATCATCAACTCTGTATTATATTTTAATGTTTTAGACTTAATTGAAAAGTAGAAAAGCAATGATAAGTTGAATTTTCTAATTAACTTTTATATAAATTAAAAAGCGTAAAATATATTTAATTGTAAGTCTAAGTTGTCAATTCACTTTTCAAACTTATAATGTTTGAGTCATTTAGAATATATGAGCCATCCTTGACTCATTTGGTTTCTTTGCAACCTTTTTCACAATAAAAATGGCAAACTTTAGTGCTGGCAACTTCAGGCTGAATCTGACAATATCAGAATTTAAGAATAAAACTTTGACAGATTAAAATATAATTTTATATTATTTTTATTATTTTTAAGGAATTAAAATAATTTTTTTAGATGTTTAAAGAATATTTTTATCATAAATTAAAATTTTAATTTAATAATTTCATAGAGAATTAAATAGCAATTTTCTATTTAGTGGAAAGATTAATTTGTATCCAACATCCTACAATAATATTTATTTATTTATATATATAAGCTTATATGAAAATTTATTCCATTTTTCTTTAATTGTAAAACGACCTTTTTCTAAAATGTGAATAAAATGATTGTTACGTATATTTCTAATATTAAAATTTTATAATTTTTATTAGAATTTCAATTTATGATAAAGATGTGTTTGAGGTTTAAATTGATAGAATTTGTAAAAATGGAGGTTAAATTTATTTACTTATTTAGAATTAAGACCTAATTGATAAAATGTATAAATGTGTTATTATATCAATTAAAAAATGTCACGACATCATTTTCATTATTACTTTAACAAAGGATGACCAAAATAAAATTGATTGAAATGTTAATGACTAAACTATTTTTTTTATAATTTAGTAACCAAAACAAAAATGGTTAATAATTAAGTGATGCTTTTCCTTAAAATCTACTTTGATAGTAGCTAAAATAATTTTAAATAAATTAGTTTTCATAATTTTGCAGCTAAAAAGTATATATTTTGATGAATGAAATTAAAAGAAAAACAAAATAAAGATAGCTAAAAATTATAATTCATTAAAATTTAACGAACAAAAGAAAAAAAAACAACAGGAGAAAAGTGATTTGTTTCCAAGTATTTTGGTTTTTACTTTTTAATTTCTAAATTTTTATCTAAAAATAATTTCCATTTTAAGAAAAATAATTTCCATGGTACGGAAAAATTCTCTGTAAAGGTGGCACAGAACAAATTTAACAAAATCCGCCCTTCCCCCTATGGAATTGTCATCTTCAGAAATAATAATTTCTCATTCAATTACTTGATTATTTTATAAGATTTAAAATATTTATTATCAAGAAGGCATGGGTAAAAGCTGGATTATGAACTAAATCTCATTTGATGGCTTAATTATTTAATGGTAGAAAGAATTTATTATTGTGTAACTTGAATTTGAATCACACTAATCACGTTAATTATTTCAACTTTACACTATTATTATATTTCAAAAAATTGAATTATTTACCTATTTAAACTTCGGCTATCATTATTTTACAAGAAAACTTATATATTCAGTGAACCAAGTCTTAATAATTATAGATGCGGATACTAATGGGAACGCTTTTTGTTGGTTTCAATTTTAAATCATTGTTTCAGGTTGTGGAGTTTTATATTAATATATAAGTCTACAATTGTATTTAATATTTTATAAAATTTTAAAACAAATATATATTATAAAATTTAAAATAGAGATTAATATATAGATATGATTATAAAATTGAAAGATGCATTTTGGTAAATATATATCTTGAGGAGGGGGGATGAAATTTTATCTAAACCCTCTTTGACCTAGCCTCAAAAATTCTAATAAAAACATGTTGAATCGCACTCTTAGACCGATTATCAAAACAAAAATCTGTCTTTAGTAGGCAAGGTTGGTCTGAACGTTTCATGTTTGAAATTTTTGTTCTCCTAATTTAAATTGATGGGTGTATATAAATGTTGGGTATAGTAACAAATTATAATATATTTTAAAAAAACTTAAATTCAAATATTAAAGATGATGTTGTAATTTGAAAGAATTTATTTTTATAGATTGTAAAATGAACATGAAAATTTCCTTTTGACCTATGAAAAATAAAATTGATTAAATTTGATAAACCAATTAAAAACCATTAATTCCATGAAAAAAATTAAAATAAAATTGAATGCGAATAAACTTTTGTTTATAATTAATAAAATATTAATCTTTAACCTTGTTACACCTTTCTCTTGGACCTCTCCTACACCTTAGGAATAAAGCCTATACCATAACAGTTAGTTCGGGAAGCATAATTGGAACACCTTAAGGACAACCAACATATTGGGTCTCATCTCATTTAGCTATCACCACTCCTTAAGCTTACCAACCCCTAAAGAAGGCTTACCAACCCCCAAGAAGGTCATATTCGGATTGGGTTTAAGGCTCTTGCTTGAGAAATACAACCAACAACAAGAGACCATATGTAACACCCCAAATCTGGCTGGTCTAAGGTTTTGGCGTATAGTAGCAAAATTGTCTGTCTGGCAAAGTGTAATCCCCCCAATTTTCTATTGTGCTTATACATATGGGCGCATAGTATCCGCCACACAAGTTAGTAGGGATTTCATTTCATGGTACTCTGCTATATTAAGGAGAAGTTCATGTTAAGTGATATGGTATGCGTCAACGCCAAAGGTATTATATGCCTTGGTTGTCTGGAATACTATGCTAGTTAGACTGTAAGTAATCTGGTTAGAAATAAACTAGATAGCCTAGCCTAATAAGTGTGAAGGCAGGGTACTTATTTATATTTCTCTCATAAATTGTAGACTATTAAGGAATCAAATTCTGAAATGTGTGACACTTGTAAAGATCCACTAAGCAAGTGAGGTTATATATATGAGTGTGATGGGTTCTGAAGAAAGTTCTTCTTCTTCCTCTTCTTTCTCCTTAAGTGGTGCTCTCTGACTCCTCCCCCAAATCTAAATGTATCTCTTCCTCGATAATCTAAAAGCTATGGTTCTTTAATGATGAGTAGTTATTCCATCTCAGGATAAGTAATTTAGCTATGCATGATAAGTTCTAAATGAGTAAGTCTGCGATATTTGAACTGTAAATTGTAAGCGCAAGGTTTTGCATGAGGTTGTTAGCGATTGAGATGATGAGTAAATTATATGTATAAGAGTTGTAACAGTGAAATTGTGTTTCTACGTAGTGGTTGCTGGTGGTTCGAAAGGGATGACTAGGTCTAGGACACAAAACTGCAGTAGGTAAGAATCAGGTGAGTCTTTACCCTGACTCTCTTGTGTAAAATCTTCAATTAAAGGCATTTATATATAAAGGTTAATGATATCTATAATAATCAGTAAACGTATGATCAAAGTAAAGATGAAGGAAGAGTATGATGATATGTGTAGGTTCTGTTGAGAAGACTATTGATTGGTAAGAATGTATATATAGTTGTGATACGAAAAGAATGTCAGTCTAGGAGACGATCACATCTGGGTAAGTAAGAAATGAGAAATACTCCATTGCGAAATCTTTGGTAGGGCAATTCTATTGCTAACCAAATTGGCATGTCACAAATTAGAAACGGGTGTAAGACCTTGAGGTATAGACCTATGGCAGCTTGGTATGAATTGGAACATGTAACTTTTAGTAAAACAAAACTGGAATGGCAGAATATGATACATGAATGTGTATAAGACCATGTGGTTAAGACCTATGACATGATATGATATGACTGTATGGATGTTCATGGTGTAGCCTTCGATAATGTAACACCCTTAACTCGTCTCCATCGCCGGATTAGGGTTATAGAGTATTATCACTCAACCGAAAATCATTTAGCATTATAATATAAAATAAATCAAATTCATTGTAAACCACTCATTCATATGCCTTTTTGTCCCTAAACCGAGCCTTTGAAGCCCTAAAAATAACTTAGAAGCAATTCGAGACTAATTTGAAATAAAACAAAAGTTTTAAGAAAAAGATGCAAAAATTAAAAAATAGAGGTTACACGGCTATGTGGCCAGGTCGTGTGACATAGCTCAGGACATGTAACATTCGAACAAAGGGACACACGGTCGTGTCCCAGCCCGTGTCCTCACCTGTGTAACTCACTAAGTAGGGTCACACAGCCGTGTAACTCTATGAGTTCCGACACACACCCATACACCAGGTCCTGTGCTAGATTGTGTAACTCACTGATTGAAACACTATGAAGTTTCAAATGACACACGACCGTGTCGCCAGGCCGTGTGTGTCACATGGCTGTGTGACAGCTAGTGTCCCAGGCCGTGCGCACCTAAAATTTGTCCTAAAATCAAGCCATTTCAAGTCCAATTAATACCTAATCTGTAACACCCCGAACCCGAGACCGTTGCCGGTGTCGGACACGAGGGGTTAACAAGCCAAAACCACTTATGGCACCGACCAATTTGACATTTCCAGGCAAACTGGAAAACTGCGTCACTGTCGCCTTAAAAAGCATATCTCGAGTTTCACAACTCAGAAACTGATTCTGTAAATTTTCCCTGAATTTAGACTCATATATCCATCCATGAATTTATTTCTAGAATTTTTGGTCGGGCCAATTGGTACAGTTTATTAGTTAAAGTCACCCATGTTACAGGGGTCGACTACGCTGACCTTTGCGCGTTATAACTTGAATATCTCTCTGTACAGGGTTTCAATACTGATGCCGTTTGTTTCTAATGAAACTAGACTCAAAAAGGAATCTGAAAATATATGGCATGACTTCTAATTCATTCTGGATAATTTATGGTAAATTTTCAAAGTCACGACAGGGGACCCAGAAACCGTTCTAGCCCTGTCTCACGAGAACTTTAATATCTCTCGGTATACTGTTCATATGATCGTTTCGTTACTTTCATATGAAAATAGACTCATCAAGGTTCGATTGCATAATTTATTCACTAATTAAAAACATTCCTACAAATTTTGGTGATTTTCCACATCCACGTCACTGCAGCTGGCAGCATCTGTTTTTAAGGTAGGCTTTACCTATATTGTAGTTCCCATGGACCAACTATAGTCTAGTCATACTTAGGTCCAACATATGATCATATTTAGCCATTCCAATGGCTGATCATGTGACCAACTCTCTCATTCCAAACCATAATCACATCATGAAACCAAATATAATTACAAACCACATATGGTCAAATTCCATACTCCACTTTTACGAACTATTTTCGCATGGCCGCACACATATACATCACAAGTACTTAAAAACAACCGAGAGTAGTCCTATACATGCCATATCCAAAACTCAACTAAAGGAGTACCAAAAAGGGCTTTGATAGTGTGGATGACTTCGACTTTAATGATCCCGAATCCGATTGCTATCGAGCAAAATCTATAAGACAGAGAGCCAAAGCAACGGGTAAGCATTTTATGCTTAGTAAGTCTCAAGGAATAAAATCAGCTTTAATTAAAGCAATACATTCACATAGCCAAATGCATCATTTCATTAATACACATTCACAAAATCATTCTTACTTCTCACTTCATCATTATATACTTTCACAAGGTATCAACCAATTCAATAGCTCAATTTCGTTAGTCGATTGAGCGAATGTTGCTCAAACATGTCGACTTTCCAATGCACATATAAACATACCTTATTCTTTGGGCCTTTCGAGCGCATTAATTGAATTCATTACAGCAACCAACACTCACCTCCAGCCCAAGCTTCTTGAATACAACCGGATATAACCACGTGCACGAATGCCTTCGGTCTTAGCCCGGATAGAACGACTTCATACGAATGCCTTGGTCTTAGCCGGATGTAGCCGCTAGCACAATTGCCTTCGGTCTTAACCGGATATAATTTCCAGCAATAACGTCTTCGGGACTTAGCCCGGATATCATTCAATTGCTCATGCACACATACATCAATAATCATTAGACATTCATATTTCATTTTCGTTACTAAGGCTCAAACACAAATATAATCACTAGCATAATCGCCTTCGGGACTTAGCCCGTATCATTCAAATACTCATACACACATAAATCAATAATCAATACACATCCATATTTCATTTCACATAATTCAAGTAGGGTCACTTCTTGAGGACTTACCTCGGATGTTGTCGAACGGCTTTTACGGCTATTCGATCACTTTTTCCTTCCCCTTGTCCAATTGTGGCCCTCTAAGCTCTTGAGCTAATTCAAACAAATTTAATTTATTAATACCTCATTATGCTAGCTTATGGCGAATATGACAAGGAGTTTAAATGGTCATATGGCCACCCTTTAGCTTGAGTACACAATGGTCATGCACATTTTATACTACATCAAGCAATTCAATACAATCCATTCAAGCATCAAGGAAAAGCTAAGGCCATCAATCGGCTACTTAAGGCCGAACATACATGTCCAATTTGAGGCCAATTATACACTTAACACCACACAAAACAGCATGCATTTTACTAGTTAATGCTTTACATATTGTGGCTCCATACTTATAATACATCATCAAGCACTCATATGGCCGATTATACTTAGTCATACTTGCACCAAATCAACAATAAATTCCAAGATTTCCACATCATAGGTATACTAGGCCGAATGTACTTGAAATTTCACAAACATTCTTCAACATTTTCTTCTTTAAACAAACATATTCATCACTTCTTCATAATCAAAATATCATGTGCAATCATATATACACATATAGGTGCAAGGCCGAAATTCAAGGTGTCCATAGCCATCCAAAACACAAATTTTTTAACTAACATGCAAGAAGCATGAACCATGCTCATGAATGCATCATGGCCGAATACATCACAATCATGCCCCTTTCAACTTCAATCATGGTTAAACAAAAAGAAAACTCAAAGTCTTACTCAAGATGGCTACAAAGAAATTTCAAGAGTAGACAATCCATCATTGCATGCATCATTATCAAGCTTCACACTTAGCATGCAATGGCTTTATCACAATATCAACTTTGACCAAATACCACTTCCATGGCATAACAAGGATTTGAACCATGGCTAACATGAACATCAAGTTGGCAACTAAAACATGCATGAATCTCATGACACAACCTCATACATACCTTAATCTTGGTGCAAGTTTAGCCAAATCTCCTTCTAGATCTCTTCTAAACAAATAAAATGAAGCAAAAATCTCTTCTTCCCCCTTAGTTTTGGCTCAAAGAAAGGATGAACAATTTTTTTTCTTTCTTCCTTTACAACTCACGGCAATGGGGGAGATACCACACTCACACACACATTTTTTTTTTCATTCTTTTCTTACCCATGCTTATTTGTTTATTATTTCTCCCTAATGCCCAACAAAACATGTTTCATGACATGTTTAGCCCATATTTCTTTGTCATGGCCGGCCACCACCTATAAAAAGGGGAATTTGACATGCAAGTCCATTGTTTTGCATGCATGCTTTAATTAGTCATCACACATTTCCCCTTCATACTTTCAAAGTTCACTACTAAGTCCTTTCTAGTGAAATTCACATTTATAACACTAAATCGAAACATCAAAAATGTCACACACAAATTAACACATATCATAGGCATCAAAATAAATTTTAAATTATTTTTATGACTCGGTTTTGTGGTCCCGAAACCACATCCCGACTAGGGTCAATTTTGGGCTGTCACAACTCTCCCCCACTTAAGAAATTTTCGTCCTCGAAAATCTTACCGGTAAATAGGGTTGGGTATCGCTCTTTCATAGAGTTCTCGGTTTCCCAAGTAGCTTCTTCTATCCCGTGTTTGAGCCATAACACTTTCACTAGCGGAACCCGGTTGTTTCACAACTCTTTCACTTCACGTGATAGGATACGAATCGGTTCTTCCTCATAACTCATATTGGCTTGAATTTCAACCTCTGATGGACTAATCACGTGCGATGGATCGATCTATAGCGTCAAGCATCGAAACATGAAAGACATCGTGAATCTTTTCGAGTTCGGGGCAAAATCGATGATATGCCATCGACCGACTCGCTTCGGATATCTCATATGGCCCAATGAACCTCGGCTCAACTTGCCCTTACGGCCGAATCGAGTATCTTTTTCCAAGGCGATACCTTGAGAAACACTTTATCACCCACGATACTCGATATCCTTACGCTTTAGATCCGCACGACTTCCGACGATCGGAGGCTATCTTCGATTTTCATGGATTACTTTCACTTTCAAAGATCTCTAATTAAATCCACCGAAAATCTTACCTTCACCGAGCTCATCCAAAACAATGGTGTACGGCATTTACGATCGCATAAAGCCTCGTAGGTGCCATCTTAATACTTGATTGAAAGTCGTTGTTGTAAGCGAATTCAATCAACGGCAAAATACCGCTCCCATGAACCACTAAACTCGAGGACGCAACATCTCAACATATCCTCAAGTATCTGAATTATCCGCCGGATTGACCATCGGTTTGGGGGTGAAAGGCGGTGCTGAAATGCAACTTGGTACCCAAAGCTTCTTGCAACTTTTTCCAAAATCGCGAGGTAAATCTCGGATCTCTATCCGACACGATGGAAATAGGCACCCGTGCAATCTCACAATCTAAGAACGCACAATTCGGCTAATTTGTCCATTGAAAAATCCGTGCGTGCACGGGACAAAGTGAGCCGACTTAGTCAATCTATCTACCACGACCCAAACCGCATCCTTCTTACTCACGACAATGGCGGTCCGGATACAAAGTCCATTGTGACTCGATCCCATTTCCACTCGGGTATCGTGATTGGTCAAGTAATCCTCAAGGCACTTGATGTTCCGCTTTCACTTGTTGACATATTAAACATCTCAAAAAAGTCGAGATGTCTCGTTTCATACCATGCCACCAAAACCGACGTTTCAAATCGTTGTACATCTTCGTACTCCCGGTGGATTGCCATTCGGCTACAATGGGCTTCATTCGATTATCGAAATGAGTTCAATTCTTTGGAACACACAGACGACTTTTGAACCTCAAACAATCGTCATCATCGATTTGAAACTCCGAGTCCTTGTTCTAACATACTCAAATTTCGTTTGTAGCCAACTCGTCGTCGACTTTACGAGCTTCTCGAATTTGATGTGTCAATAATGGTTTGGCTTTCAATTCAGCCACTAACACACCGTCGGATCGAATGCACAAGTGCACATTCATCGCTCAGAGAGTGAATAACGATTTACGACTCAAGGCATCCGCAACCACATTCGCCTTTCCGGTGATAGTCAATGACCAGCTCATAATCCTTTAACAGCTCGAGCCAACGCCTTTGTCGCAGATTTAAGTCTCTTTGGGTCATCAAATATTTGAGACTTTTGTGATCCGAGTACACATGGCACTTCTCACCAAATAAGTAATGTCGCCAAATCTTTAAGGCGAATACTATGGCGCTAATTCGAGATCATGGGTCGGATAATTTTTCTCGTGTGGCTTTAATTGCCTCGACGATAGGCCACAACTCGACCTTCTTGCATCAATACACAACCTAACCCAAGTAGGAGGCGCCACTATAGATGACAAACTCTTTGCGGATTCGGGTTGCACTAGAATTGGGGCTTCAATCGATAAGTTTTAGTTGATCGAAACTTTTCGACATTTCTCCGTCCATTCGAACTTAACATCCTTTTGGAGTAGCTTCGTCATCGGGTGGCTATCGTTGAGAAACCTTTTACAAATCGTCGGTAATAACCAGAAGCCCCAAAAGTCTCAACCTCGGTAATATTTCTGGAGGCTTCCAATTAAGTATGGCTGAAATTTTATTCGGTCAACTCGAATACCGTCAGATACCACATGACCCAAGAAGCTAACCTCTTAACCGTAACTCACACTTGTGAACTTAGCATATAATTGCTTATCCCGTAAAATTTGCAAAGACTAACCTCGGTGTTCAGATGTTCGGTCTCATTTCTTGAATAGACCAAGATGTCATCAATGAACACGACTACGAATCGATCCAAATATGGTCCAAGATCCGATTCATTAAATCCATAAATACCGCAGGGCATTAGTAAGCCCAAACGGCATCACTAGGAACTCATAGTGACCATATCTCGCTCAAGGCGCTCTTGGGTACGTCCAAATCTCGGATTCGCAATTGATAATAGCCCAATCTCAAATCTATTTTCGAGAACACCGAGGCTCCCTTCATTGATCAAACAAGTCATCGATACGTGGTAACGGTATTTGTTCTTTATCGTCGCTTTATTAAGTCGACGATAGTCGATCTACGCCTCATGGTTCCATCCTTCTTTTCACAAACAAAACTGGCGCACCCCAAGGCGAACAACTCAAGCGAGCAAAACCTCTATCCACCAATTCTTGCAATCGAGCTTTCAACTCCTTTAATTCCGTTGGTGCCATACGATACGGAGCTATCGAAATTGAGTGGTACCAGTACCAATTGATGCCAAATTCTATTTCCGAACAGTGGTAAACCCGACAATTCTTCGTGGAAAACATCCGGTATTCACAAACCACGCACACAGATTCGGGTTTCTTTTCTAATTCCTTGTCATCGAGCACATACGCAAGGTACGCTTCGCACCTTTTCTTACATATTTCCGCCCAACATTGCGATATTACGGTGGCAACCCTTTAAGTCCCTAGACTCAACCCGAATTATCTCGTTATTCACGCACCTCAAATCGATAGTCTTGCTTTTGCAATTTACAACCGCATCGTGCATGGTCAACCAATCCAAACTAAGAATAACGTCAATTCATCGAACGGAAAAAGCATCAAGTCCACCGGAAAACAAGAACCTCGGAACACTAGGGACTTTTCTTGCACACTTTGTTGACAAGCACATAATGACCCAAGGGTTTGACACCGAATTACAAACTCAAGAGACTCAATAGGCAAAGTCTTCTTTGGATGCTAAGGTTTCACATATATAAGAATGAGTAGAACCGGGGTCAATCAAAGCAATCACATTAGTATTGAAAAGAGTGAAAGTACCGTAATGACATCCGGAGGCAGATCCTCGCGTGCGGCGTATGGCATAAGTCCTAGCAGAGCCCGAGCCTCGGATCGATGGTAGCATCTCTAGATCCTCTCGACCGCCACTAACATTGCCCACATTTCTAGGTGGCCTACCTCGGCGATGGTAGCACCGGGTTTCCACTTTGACTTACATTTTGTTCAAGCATCCTCGGGCAATCCTTCATAAAGTGGTCGACCGATCCGCACTTATAGCGAGAGCGATCACGGAACCAATAGCTCCCCGAATGCCATTTGCCACAATGCGACACACTCGCCTCTCTCGGCGATCATTTCCACCATCGGCGATCGAAGTGACTCGTGTGGTCAGGGGGTCGATCGCGTCCTCGTCTAGAAAAGCCCGTGGCGCCTCTAGACCGCTCACATCATCTCGAAATCTCTTGATGCTTGTTGAAGAGACTTTCCGAGGACCTCTTTCGAATTCTCCGGTTCCCACATCGCTTTTGTTTCTCCTTTCTAAGCTCTTCGGCTTTACAAGCTCGCTCAACAAGTACTACGAACTCGTGATCTCGAGAATGCCAACAAACATCCTTATATCATCATTCAGCCCATCCTCGAGCGTTTACATAATAGCTTCGCACGAAACGCATTCTCGCGCAGCATCGCTAAGCCTCACAAATTTTCGTTCGTAGTCGATGGCGACATAGAACCTTGCTTAAGATCAAGAAATTCCTTCGCTTTTGGTCGATGAATCTCGATGATATACTTTTTTCTAACTCGGTTTGAAAGAATTCCCAAGTCACTTGCTCTCTATGCACCACGTAGTCGAGTACTCCACCAATAGTAGGCGGACTCACGTAGCAAGGAGATGGTACACTTTAAGCACTCATCGGTGTACAAGATAGCTCATCGAGCACCGGATAGTGTTGTCCAACCAAAATTCAGCTCGCTTCGGCATCATCATCATCCGTAGCTTTAAATTCAGTGGCCCCATGTTTTCGAATCCTATCGATCGAGGGCTTACTTGACCTTATTTGGTCGATTCTCGGAGGTATTGTAGGTGCGGGGTTGCATTTGTCGGAATGGAGGTTGTGGAACAGCCGTGTTAGTTCGAATGTATTGGTTAAATCATTCATTCATCACACTATAAAAGGCTTGCCTAGCCTCATCATTCGGATTGTTGGCCATAGGTTGAGAGTCCACCGCGCTGTCCCTTGCGCGGAGCAGCGCCACACTCTCCACATCATCAGCTATCGCTTCGGTTGGGATCGGGATCCATTGCTATAAACAAACACAAAGTCAAATTGTCGAAGTCACCACACTATCGATTCATCATTTAATGGCATGTATAGCTAGACCCCAAACACATCACGGTAGTCCTAGAATCGACTAAACCGTAGCTCGATACCAATAAATTGTAACACCCGAACCCGAGACCGCTGCGTTGTCGGACACGAGGGGTTAACAAGCCAAAACCACTTATGGCACCGACCAATTTGACATTTCCAGCAAGTTGGAAAACTGCGTCATTGTCGCCTTAAAAGCATATCTCGAGTTTCACAACTCAGAAACGGATTCCGTAAATTTTTCCTGAATTCAGACTCATATATCCATCCATGAATTTATTTCTATAATTTTTGGTCAGGCCAATTGGTACAGTTTATTAGTTAAAGTCACCCATGTTACAGGGGTCGACTACATTGACCTTTGCGCGTTACAACTTGAATATCTCTCTGTACAGGGTTTAAATACTGATGCCGTTCGTTTCTAATGAAACTAGACTCAAAAAGGAATCTGCACATATAAGGCATGACTTCTAATTCATTCTGGATAATTTATGGTAATTTTCAAAGTCACGACAGGGGACCCAGAAACCGTTCTATCCCTGTCTCACGAGAACTTTAATATCTCTCGGTATACTGTTCATATGATCGTTTCGTTACTTTCATATGAAAATAGACTCGTCAAGGTTCGATTGCATAATTTATTCACTAATTAAAACCATTCCTACAAATTTTGGTGATTTTCCACATCCACGTCACTGCAGCTGGCAGCATCTGTTTTAAGGTAGGCTTTACCTATATTGTAGTTCCCATGGACCAACTATAGTCTAGTCATACTTAGGTCCAACATATGATCATATTTAGCCATTCCAATGGCTGATCATGTGACCAACTCTCTCATTCCAAACCATAATCACATCATGAAACCAAATATAATTACAAACCACATATGGTCAAATTCCATACTCCACTTTTACGAACCATTTTCGCATGGCCGCACACATATACATCACAAGTACTTAAAAACAACCGAGAGTAGTCCTATACATGCCATATCCAAAACTCAACTAAAGGAGTACCAAAAAGGGCTTTGATAGTGTGGATGACTTCGACTTTAATGATCCCGAATCCGATTGCTATCGAGCAAAATCTATAAGACAGAGAGCCAAAGCAACGGGGTAAGCATTTTTATGCTTAGTAAGTCTCAAGGAATAAAATAAGCTTTAATTAAAGCAATACATTCACATAGCCAAATGCATCATTTCATTAATACACATTCACAAAATCATTCTTACTTCTCACTTCATCATTATATACTTTCACAAGGTATCAACCAATTCAATAGCTGAATTTCGTTAGTCGATTGAGCGAATGTTGCTCAAACATGTCGACTTTCCAATGCACATATAAACATACCTTATTCTTTGGGCCTTTCGAGCGTACTAATTGAATTCATTACAGCAACCAACACTCACCACCAGCCCAAGCTTCTTCGGAATACAACCGGATATAACCACGTGCACGAATGCCTTCGGGTCTTAGCCCGGATAGAACGACTCGCACGAATGCCTTCGGGTCTTAGCCCGGATGTAGCCGCTAGCACAATTGCCTTCGGGTCTTAACCCGATATAATTTCCAGCAATAACGTCTTCGGGACTTAGCCCGGATATCATTCAATTGCTCATGCACACATACATCAATAATCATTAGACATTCATATTTCATTTTCGTTACTAAGGCTCAAACACAAATATAATCACTAGCATAATCGCCTTCGGGACTTAGCCCGGGTATCATTCAAATACTCATACACACATAAATCAATAATCAATGCACATCCATATTTCATTTCACATAATTCAAGTAGGGTCACTTCTTGAGGACTTACCTCGGATGTTGTCGAACGGCTTTTACGGCTATTCGATCACTTTTCCTTCCCTTGTCCAATTGTGGCCTCTAAGCTCTTGAGCTAATTCAAACAAATTTAATTTATTAATACCTCATTATGCTAGCTTATGGCGAATATGACAAGGAGTTTAAATGGTCATCTGCCACCCTTTAGCTTGAGTACACAATGGTCATGCACATTTTATACTACATCAAGCAATTCAATACAATCCATTCAAGCATCAAGGAAAAGCTAAGGCCATCAATCGGCTACTTAAGGCCGAACATACATGTCCAATTTGAGGCCAATTATACACTTAACACCACACAAAAACAACATGCATTTTACTAGTTAATGCTTTACATATTGTGGCTCCATACTTATAATACATCATCAAGCACTCATATGGCCGATTATACTTAGTCATACTTGCACCAAATCAACAATAAATTCCAAGATTTCCACATCATAGGTATACTAGGCCGAATGTACTTGAAATTTCACAAACATTCTTCAACATTTTCTTCTTTAAACAAACATATTCATCACTTCTTCATAATCAAAATATCATGTGCAATCATATATACACATATAGGTGCAAGGCGAAATTCAAGGTGTCCATAGCCATCCAAAACACAAATTTTTAACTAACATGCAAGAAGCATGAACCATGCTCATGAATGCATCATGGCGAATACATCACAATCATGCCCCTTTCAACTTTAATCATGGTTAAACAAAAGAAAACTCAAAGTCTTACTCAAGATGGCTACAAAGAAATTTCAAGAGTAGACAATCCATCATTGCATGCATCATTATCAAGCTTCACACTTAGCATGCAATGGCTTTATCACAATATCAACTTTGACCAAATACCACTTCCATGGCATAACAAGGATTTGAACCATGGCTAACATGAACATCAAGTTGGCAACTAAAACATGCATGAATCTCATGACACAACCTCATACATACCTTAATCTTGGTGCAAGTTTAGCCAAATCTCCTTCTAGATCTCTTCTAAACAAATAAAATGAAGCAAAAATCTCTTCTTCCCCCTTAGTTTTGGCTCAAAGAAAGGATGAACAATTTTTTTTCTTTCTTCCTTTATAACTCACGGCAATGGGGGAGATACCACACTCACACACACATTTTTTTTTCATTCTTTTCTTACCCATGCTTATTTGTTTATTATTTCTCCCTAATGCCCAACAAAACATGTTTCATGACATGTTTAGCCCATATTTCTTTGTCATGGCCGGCCACCACCTATAAAAAGGGGAATTTGACATGCAAGTCCATTGTTTTGCATGCATGCTTTAATTAGTCATCACACATTTCCCCTTCATACTTTCAAAGTTCACTACTAAGTCCTTTCTAGTGAAATTCACATTTATAACACTAAATCGAAACATCAAAAATGTCACACACAAATTAACACATATCATAGGCATCAAAATAAATTTTAAATTATTTTTATGACTCGGTTTTGTGGTCCCGAAACCACATCCCGACTAGGGTCAATTTTGGGCTGTCACAACTCTCCCCCACTTAAGAAATTTTCGTCCTCGAAAATCTTACCGGTAAATAGGGTTGGGTATCGCTCTTTCATAGAGTTCTCGGTTTCCCAAGTAGCTTCTTCTATCCCGTGTTTGAGCCATAACACTTTCACTAGCGGAACCGGTTGTTTCACAACTCTTTCACTTCACGTGATAGGATACGAATCGGTTCTTCCTCATAACTCATATTGGCTTGAATTTCAACCTCGATGGACTAATCACGTGCGATGGATCGATCTATAGCGTCAAGCATCGAAACATGAAAGACATCGTGAATCTTTTCGAGTTCGGGGCAAAATCGATGATATGCCACCGGACCGACTCGCTTCGGATATCTCATATGGCCCAATGAACCTCGGGCTCAACTTGCCCTTACGGCCGAATCGAGTATCTTTTTCCAAGGCGATACCTTGAGAAACACTTTATCACCCACCGATACTCGATATCCTTACGCTTTAGATCCGCGTCGACTTCGACGATCGGAGGCTATCTTGATTTTCATGGATTACTTTCACTTTCTCAAAGATCTCTAATTAAATCCACCGAAAATCTTACCTTCACCGAGCTCGGTCAAAACAATGGTGTACGGCATTTACGACCGTACAAAGCCTCGTAGGTGCCATCTTAATACTTGATTGAAAGTCGTTGTTGTAAGCGAATTCAATCAACGGCAAAATACCGCTTCCCATGAACCACTAAACTCGAGGACGCAACATCTCAACATATCCTCAAGTATCCGAATTATCCGCTCGGATTGACCATCGGTTTGGGGTGAAAGGCGGTCTGAAATGCAACTTGGTACCCAAAGCTTCTTGCAACTTTTTCCAAAATCGCGAGGTAAATCTCGGATCTCTATCCGACACGATGGAAATAGGCACCCGTGCAATCTCACAATCTAAGAACGTACAATTCGGCTAATTTGTCCATTGAAAAATCCGACGACGGGGACAAAGTGAGCCGACTTAGTCAATCTATCTACCACGACCCAAACCGCATCCTTCTTACTCACGACAATGGCGGTCCGGATACAAAGTCCATTGTGACTCGATCCCATTTCCACTCGGGTATCGTGATTGGTCAAGTAATCTCAAGGCACTTGATGTTCCGCTTTCACTTGTTGACATATTAAACATCTCGAAAAAAGTCGAGATGTCTCGTTTCATACCATGCCACCAAAACCGACGTTTCAAATCGTTGTACATCTTCGTACTCCCGGGTGGATTGCCATTCGGCTACAATGGGCTTCATTCTGAATTATCGAAATGAGTTCAATTCTTTGGAACACATGACGACTTTTGAACCTCAAACAATCGTCATCATCGATTTGAAACTCCGAGTCCTTGTTCGGAACATACTCAGCCCGTTTTGTAGCCAACTCGTCGTCGACTTTCTGAGCTTCTCGAATTTGATGTGTCAATAATGGTTTGGCTTTCAATTCAGCCACTAACACACTGTCGGATCGAACAGACAAGTGCACATTCATCGCTCGTAGAGTGAATAACGATTCGACTCAAGGCATCCGCAACCACATTCGCCTTTCCGGTGATAGTCAATGACCACTCATAATCCTTTAACAGCTTCAAGCCAACGTCTTTGTCGCAGATTTAAGTCTCTTTGGGTCATCAAATATTTGAGACTTTTGTGATCCGAGTACACATGGCACTTCTCACCAAATAAGTAATGTCGCCAAATCTTTAAGGCGAATACGATGGCAGCTAATTCGAGATCATGGGTCGGATAATTTTTCTCGTGTGGCTTTAATTGCCTCGACGATAGGCCACAACTCGACCTTCTTGCATCAATACACAACCTAACCCAAGTAGGGAGGCGTCACTATAGATGACAAACTCTTTGCGGATTCGGGTTGCACTAGAATTGGGGCTTCAGTCAAATAAGTTTTAGTTGATCGAAACTTTTCGACATTTCTCCGTCCATTCGAACTTAACATCCTTTTGGAGTAGCCGTCATCGGCGTGGCTATCGTTGAGAAACCTTTACAAATCGTCGGTAATAACCGGTAAGCCCCAAAAGCTCGAACCTCAGTAATATTTCTGAGGCTTCCAATTAAGTATGGCTGAAATTTTATTCGGTCGACTCGAATACCCGATGCGATACCACATGACCCAAGAAGCTAACCTCTCTTAACCGAACTCACACTTGCTGAACTTAGCATATAATTGCTTATCCCGTAAAATTTGCAGACTAACCTCGGTGTTCAAGATGTTCGGTCTCATTTCTTGAATAGACCAAGATGTCATCAATGAACACGACTACGAATCGATCCAAATATGGTCGAAGATCCGATTCATTAAATTCATAAATACCGCAGGGCATTAGTAAGCCCAAACGGCATCACTAGGAACTCATAGTGACCATATCTCGCTCAAGGCGCCTTGGGTACGTCCGAATCTCGGATTCGCAATTGATAATAGCCCAATCTCAAATCTATTTTCGAGAACACTGAGGCTCCCTTCAGTTGATCAAACAAGTCATCGATACGTGGTAACGGGTATTTGTTCTTTATCGTCGCTTTATTAAGCTGACGATAGTCGATGCACAGCCTCATGGTTCCATCCTTCTTTTTCACAAACAAAACTGGCGCACCCCAAGGCGAACAACTCGGGCGAGCAAAACCTCTATCCACCAATTCTTGCAACTGAGCTTTCAACTCCTTTAATTCCGTTGGTGCCATACGATACGGAGCTATCGAAATTGAGTGGTACCGGTACCAATTCGATGCCAAATTCTATTTCCGAACAGTGGTAAACCCGACAATTCTTCGAGGAAAACATCCGGTATTCACAAACCACGCACAGATTCGGGTTTCTTTTCTAATTCCTTGTCATCGAGCACATACGCAAGGTACGCCGCACCCTTTTCTTACATATTTCGGGCCAACATTGCGATATTACACCGGCAACCCTTTAAGTCCCTAGACTCAACCCGAATTATCTCGTTATTCACGCACCTCAAATCGATAGTCTTGCTTTTGCAATTTACAACCGCATCGTGCATGGTCAACCAATCCAAACTAAGAATAACGTCGAATTCATCGAACGGAAAAAGCATCAAGTCCACCGGAAAACAAGAACCTCGGAACACTAGGGGACTTTTCTTGCACACTTTGTTGACAAGCACATAATGACCCAAGGGTTTGACACCGAATTACAAACTCGAGAGACTCAATAGGCAAAGTCTTCTTGGATGCTAAGGTTTCACATATATAAGAATGAGTAGAACCAGGTCAATCAAAGCAATCACATTAGTATTGAAAAGAGTGAAAGTACCGTAATGACATCCGGAGAGGCAAGATCCTCGCGCGCGCAGTATGGCATAAGTCCTAGCAGAGCCCGAGCCTCGGATCGATGGTAGCATCTCTAGATCCTCTCGACCGCCACTAACATTGCCCACATTTCTAGGTGGCCTACCTCGAGCAGTGGTAGCACCCGGGTTTCCACTTTGACTTACATTTTGTTCAAGCATCCTCGGGCAATCCTTCATAAAGTGGTCGACCGATCTGCACTTATAGCAGAGCGATCACGAACCAATAGCTCCCGAATGCCATTTGCCACAATGCGACACTCGCCTCTCTCGGCGATCATTTCCACCATGGCGATCAAGTGACTCGTGTGGTCACAGGGGGTCGATCGCGTCCTCGTCTAGAAAAGCCCGTAGCGCCTCTAGACCGGCTCACATCATCTCGAAATCTCTTCGATGCTTGTTGAAGAGACTTTCCCGAGGACCTCTTTCGGAATTCTCCAGTTCCCACATCAGCTTTTTGTTTCTCCTTTCTAAGCTCTTCGACTTTACAAGCTCGCTCAACAAGTACTACGAACTCTCGTATCTCGAGAATGCCAACAAACATCCTTATATCATCATTCAGCCCATCCTCGAAGCGTTTACACATAATAGCTTCAGACGAAACGCATTCTCGCGCGTACCGGCTAAGCCTCACAAATTTTCGTTCGTCAGAATCGACATAGAACCTTGCTTAAGATCAAGAAATTCCTTCGCTTTTGGTCGATGAATCTCGATCGATATACTTTTTTCGAACTCGGTTTGAAAGAATTCCCAAGTCACTTGCTCTCTATGCACCACGAAGTCGAGTACTCCACCAATAGTAGGCGGACTCACGTAGCAAGGAGATGGTACACTTTAAGCACTCATCGGTGTACAAGATAGCTCATCGAGCACCGGATAGTGTTGTCCAACCAAAATTCAGCTCGCTTCGGCATCATCATCATCCGTAGCTTTAAATTCAGTGGCCCCATGTTTTCGAATCCTATCGATGAGGGCTTACTTGACCTTATTTGGTCGATTCTGGAGGTATTGTAGGTGCGGGGTTGCATTTGTCGGGAATGGAGGTTGTGGAACAGTAGTGTTAGTTCGAATGTATTGGTTAAATCATTCATTCATCACACTATAAAAGGCTTGCCTAGCCTCATCATTCGGATTGCTGGCCATAGGTTGAGAGTCCACCGCGCCGTCCCTTGCGCGGAGCAGCGCCACACTCTCCACATCATCGCCTATCGCTCGGTTGGGATCGGGATCCATTGCTATAAACAAACACAAAGTCAAATTGTCAGAAGTCACCACACTATCGATTCATCATTTAATGGCATGTATAGCTAGACCCCAAACACATCACGGTAGTCCTAGAATCGACTAAACCGTAGCTCTGATACCAATAAAATTGTAACACCCCGAACCCGAGACCGTTGCCGGTGTCGGACACGAGGGGTTAACAAGCCAAAACCACTTATGGCACCGACCAATTTGACATTTCCAGGCAAGCTGGAAAACTGCGTCGCTGTCGCCTTAAAAAGCATATCTCGAGTTTCACAACTCAGAAACGGATTCCGTAAATTTTTCCTGAATTCAGACTCATATATCCATCCATGAATTTATTTCTATAATTTTTGGTCAGGCCAATTGGTACAGTTTATTAGTTAAAGTCACCCATGTTACAGGGGTCGACTACATTGACCTTTGCGCGTTACAACTTGAATATCTCTCTGTACAGGGTTTCAATACTGATGCCGTTCGTTTCTAATGAAACTAGACTCAAAAAGGAATCTGCACATATAAGGCATGACTTCTAATTCATTCTGGATAATTTATGGTAAATTTTCAAAGTCACGACAGGGGACCCAGAAACCGTTCTATCCCTGTCTCACGAGAACTTTAATATCTCTCGGTATACTGTTCATATGATCGTTTCGTTACTTTCATATGAAAATAGACTCGTCAAGGTTCGATTGCATAATTTATTCACTAATTAAAACCATTCCTACAAATTTTGGTGATTTTCCACATCCACGTCACTGCAGCTGGCAGCATCTGTTTTTAAGGTAGGCTTTACCTATATTGTAGTTCCCATGGACCAACTATAGTCTAGTCATACTTAGGTCCAACATATGATCATATTTAGCCATTCCAATGGCTGATCATGTGACCAACTCTCTCATTCCAAACCATAATCACATCATGAAACCAAATATAATTACAAACCACATATGGTCAAATTCCATACTCCACTTTTACGAACCATTTTCGCATGGCACACACATATACATCACAAGTACTTAAAAACAACCGAGAGTAGTCCTATACATGCCATATCCAAAACTCAACTAAAGGAGTACCAAAAAGGGCTTTGATAGTGTGGATGACTTCGACTTTAATGATCCCGAATCCGATTGCTATCGAGCAAAATCTATAAGACAGAGAGCCAAAGCAACGGGGTAAGCATTTTTATGCTTAGTAAGTCTCAAGGAATAAAATAAGCTTTAATTAAAGCAATACATTCACATAGCCAAATGCATCATTTCATTAATACACATTCACAAAATCATTCTTACTTCTCACTTCATCATTATATACTTTCACAAGGTATCAACCAATTCAATAGCTGAATTTCGTTAGTCGATTGAGCGAATGTTGCTCAAACATGTCGACTTTCCAATGCACATATAAACATACCTTATTCTTTGGGCCTTTCGAGCGCATTTAATTGAATTCATTACAGCAACCAACACTCACCACCAGCCCAAGCTTCTTGAATACAACCGGATATAACCACGCACGAATGCCTTCGTCTTAGCTCGGATAGAACGACTCGCACGAATGCCTTCGGTCTTAGCCCGGATGTAGCCGCTAGCACAATTGCCTTCGGTCTTAACCCGATATAATTTCCAGCAATAACGTCTTCGGACTTAGCCGGATATCATTCAATTGCTCATGCACACATACATCAATAATCATTAGACATTCATATTTCATTTTCGTTACTAAGGCTCAAACACAAATATAATCACTAGCATAATCGCCTTCGGGACTTAGCCCGGTATCATTCAAATACTCATACACACATAAATCAATAATCAATGCACATCCATATTTCATTTCACATAATTCAAGTAGGGTCACTTCTTGAGGACTTACCTCGGATGTTGTCGAACGGCTTTTACGGCTATTCGATCACTTTTTCCTTCCCCTTGTCCAATTGTGGCCCTCTAAGCTCTTGAGCTAATTCAAACAAATTTAATTTATTAATACCTCATTATGCTAGCTTATGGCCGAATATGACAAGGAGTTTAAATGGTCATCTGCCACCCTTTAGCTTGAGTACACAATGGTCATGCACATTTTATACTACATCAAGCAATTCAATACAATCCATTCAAGCATCAAGGAAAAGCTAAGGCCATCAATCGGCTACTTAAGGCCGAACATACATGTCCAATTTGAGGCCAATTATACACTTAACACCACACAAAAACAGCATGCATTTTACTAGTTAATGCTTTACATATTGTGGCTCCATACTTATAATACATCATCAAGCACTCATATGGCCGATTATACTTAGTCATACTTGCACCAAATCAACAATAAATTCCAAGATTTCCACATCATAGGTATACTAGGCCGAATGTACTTGAAATTTCACAAACATTCTTCAACATTTTCTTCTTTAAACAAACATATTCATCACTTCTTCATAATCAAAATATCATGTGCAATCATATATACACATATAGGTGCAAGGCCGAAATTCAAGGTGTCCATAGCCATCCAAAACACAAATTTTTTAACTAACATGCAAGAAGCATGAACCATGCTCATGAATGCATCATGGCCGAATACATCACAATCATGCCCCTTTCAACTTCAATCATGGTTAAACAAAAAGAAAACTCAAAGTCTTACTCAAGATGGCTACAAAGAAATTTCAAGAGTAGACAATCCATCATTGCATGCATCATTATCAAGCTTCACACTTAGCATGCAATGGCTTTATCACAATATCAACTTTGACCAAATACCACTTCCATGGCATAACAAGGATTTGAACCATGGCTAACATGAACATCAAGTTGGCAACTAAAACATGCATGAATCTCATGACACAACCTCATACATACCTTAATCTTGGTGCAAGTTTAGCCAAATCTCCTTCTAGATCTCTTCTAAACAAATAAAATGAAGCAAAAATCTCTTCTTCCCCCTTAGTTTTGGCTCAAAGAAAGGATGAACAATTTTTTTTCTTTCTTCCTTTACAACTCACGGCAATGGGGGAGATACCACACTCACACACACATTTTTTTTTTCATTCTTTTCTTACCCATGCTTATTTGTTTATTATTTCTCCCTAATGCCCAACAAAACATGTTTCATGACATGTTTAGCCCATATTTCTTTGTCATGGCGTACCACCTATAAAAGGGAATTTGACATGCAAGTCCATTGTTTTGCATGCATGCTTTAATTAGTCATCACACATTTCCCCTTCATACTTTCAAAGTTCACTACTAAGTCCTTTCTAGTGAAATTCACATTTATAACACTAAATCGAAACATCAAAAATGTCACACACAAATTAACACATATCGTAGGCATCAAAATAAATTTTAAATTATTTTTATGCCTCGGTTTTGTGGTCCCGAAACCACATCCCGACTAGGGTCAATTTTGGGCTGTCACATAATCATTCAAACCATTTGGGCACACAATCAAGGGGTTTAAATATCATTCAAATACACATAAACATGCCAATTCAAACACCCTAATTCATCTAACCAATATACAATTCAAAGGCACCATAAGTATATCAAAAACATCACTTGCCAAAACAAGTTAATATTGAATATTCCCAAGTATAATAGCCTAGTTCAATTAACTACCACACATAACCATTTGTAAGCCATCAAAACATACCAAAAGAACCTTATTTACAAGAACTTAAAAATGACCAATAAGACACAACTTGGTAATACATTAAAGTGCACTAAACCAACATAAATTCAAAAGCTTGAACATACCAAAACATACATTAAAAATGTCCTATATATGCCATTATTAACCTTGACCAAAATTCTCAAAAAGTACCAAAATGGTTTTTGGATAGTGTGATAGGTCCTCGACGAGCTTCCAACCAGTCGAGCTTTCGATAATCTATAAAACAAAGGAAAGTAACTATGTAAGCAACGAGTGCTTAGTAAGCTCATATAAACTTAAACATAACTTACCATTTCATTTATACTATTCATAAATTAAGTATAAGTCATTACCAATTCCATAAGCTTAGTATAAGCGATACAACATAATCAAAATCACAACTCAGTACACTTGTCCATGATACAAATGAATTCAACCATAAGATACGTAGTTTTTCATATATAAATACATAATTTAATTCTTCAACCTTTTCATAAGATCATGATTTATTCCATTTGCATACTTACCATTTCATTTCCTTTTCTTACCTGTTGAACCATCTAGAATTATATCGGATACTCTGGAATGCTCACACATAGTGTGCCTTTCCATATAACTACAACCTTTACTTTACATCAATGCTCACACAAGCTGTAAAATAGGCCTACTCTCAGGATGTAAGCTACATAATGCTGATCACATGAGCTGTGGAGAATCTACAACAAATGCAGGACCTCAGCCATCAGTAGGTCATTCAAGACTAGCACCCAAAACATGAAATCCCTAATGTCATGTCATTTGTATCCTAAGAATTCTTAAGGTTCAACCAGGGCTTGTTATCCGTTAATTCATCATAACATAGATAAATTTATATATAGATTCATTTATATTAAAAAAACATAGCAAATAGTCAACTTAACTAACATTAAAATTGTAACACCTCATACCCGTAACCCACGCTGAAGCAGAATATGAGGCATTACCTAACTCGATCTCATAAACGCAACGTTCCCCAAGTCACCAAGACTTGGTCCCATTTTAGAACTTTTTCAATTTCTACTTTAAACTTCTTATTATGGGCTTACGAGCCCTAAATCGACCATTGAAAACTATTCAGGATCAGCCTAGGTCCCTAAACCTTCTATAGAAAATTAGATTTTTGAAAAAGGGCACGCACCCGTGTAGAAGGGCAACACGCCCGTGTGGCCATTTCAACATGGTCGTGTTGATGGCCCGTGTGGCTCACGCTCGTGTTCTATTAATTCTAAATGCACACCTATAGGTGTTTTCACATGACCTGGCACACGCTCGTGTTCCTGGCCCGTGTCCTTCACATGTCCATGACACGCCCGTGTCCTAGCTCGTGTGCAAAAACATGGACATTTTGTTTCTGACATTAGCATCCCCAAAATATCACACGGCCAAGGCACACATCTGTGTGCTAGGCCACGCCCATCACACGGCTGAGACACATGACCGTGTCTCTGCCCGTGTGTTTACTATTATGCATACTGACTTGAAATTTTTACGTGCAGGAGGCACACGGTCGGACCTCATACCCAAAAGGTAGACCGTGTGTCACACACGGCATGTGTCTACCCGTGTGGACAATATAAGGCTATTTATCAAGCCTCTTTGCTACCCTTACTTAAAGAACCTACAGAAAAACAACCAAAACCATTATAAGACTATCTCATGCAACCAAATTAGCCACAATAGAACATTCCATTTATGTATTTCACTCATCTATTAAAATAACATATTTGCATATAAATCAAAATGAATGTTAGCCATCATTCAATGCTTAATACAAATTGAGGGATTTATCCCAAGCCAACATATTTGGCCAAATTAATAATAATCCAAAACACAAGCCTAATTCCCTATACATGCCATATTCAAAAATATAAATCAAACTATACCGAATGCTTCGATTGATAGTGTGATCGATATCTCTGACTTCTTTTGGTCCTTGAGCTAGATAGGCGGGACTATAAGAAAATGGAGAAAGAGAGGGAGTAAGCATAAAGCTTAGTAAGTTGCATATAAATAAATATACAACATAATTTTACCATTCATCATCAAGCATCAGAATACACAAATGGGCATAAGCAAAACTTACTCATTAATATTCACTACATGTCATGTAGCATATATTGAGCTCACATTTCCTACATACCAAATAGGTACCTGTACCACTCACAACACTGTTATACTTTTCTTATTAACTTTAAATCATAACTTTCACCGTTGAACCATTTGGAACATTATCGGATATTCTATAAGCCTCAAGCATGGGGTAAGTTTCCGATGCCATGTCCCAGACATGGTCTTACACTGACACATTTCATAGCTAATGCATGTCCCAAACATGTCTTTCACTGGCTTACATCTCGAGGCGGATGCATGTCCCAGACATGTCTTACACTAGCGCTCGTCTCAATGCCAATGCCATGTCCCAAACATGGTCTTACACTGGCTCTCATAATGTGGCCGATGCCTATCCCAGACATGTCTTACACTAGCTCATACAAGTGACCCAAACGTCAGGGCATGAATATCTGATTTATTTCCTAAGGTTCATTCGGGAATTCTACTATCTCTATTCTCACACATTCTCTCATTTCCGCAATCAAGCAATTCATGCTATAATAATTTCAATACAATTCAAACACATATATTATCAATGTAGTTGTATTATTTACATACAACTTACCTCGGATTACAAAATGTGGTGACTAGTCGATTTAGTCTATTTGCTTGGCTTTCCCTTTGTCTAGGTTTGAATTCAGTATTTCTTGATCTATAATAACAAAATGCACTTATTTAGTCACTTTATCAATCTAGGCACTCTACAATTCATAATTGGGTAAAATGACCAATTTGCCCCTAGACTTTTATAAAATGACAATTTTACCCGTAAGCCCAAAAATTATCGAATTTCTTCACATCTTAAGCCTAGCCAAACCCTTTCTAATCTTATAGCAACTCCAAATTCCTACTATTTCACACACTTATCATCTATTTTACAATTTATGCAAAATAGTCCTTTTAGGTGTTTTCATGCTAACACATTTCACAAAAGTTGTTTATAAGACACCCAAGACTCATTTTCTTCCATAAAAACTTAGAAACATTACAAATTGTTTCATGGAAAAACTCTAAACTCTTAATCATTTTGCAAAATAGTACCCTCATTTGCAAGCTTATGCTTCAAGGGTCTCAGAAATGCAAAAATCATCAACAAAGGGTATGAAAATCACTTACTTGTGAGTCAACTAAGTAGCTGAATTTTCAAGCTCCCAAAGCCCTATTTTTTCTGGTAAATTCAATGAAGAAGGAGAGCTGAAAGAGATGATATCATCCTTTGATTATTTTATTTCTAGTTTAGTTAAAAAGTCAAAAATCAATTACCTAACATTGAAAATTTTCAATTCATTGTCCCCTATGGTCGGTCACCCTATTTCTAAGGGTCTAATTGCCCTTTAAAGGCCCCCAATGTTTATTCGCTAGCTATTTGACACCTTTAGCTATCAATTCAGGACTTTTGCACTTTATGCGATTTAGTCCTGTTTCTCAATTGGACTTACAAACGTTAAAATTACTTCACCAAATTTTTCATGCACTACTTTAAACATGCTATGAATCCAAAATAAAAATAAAATAATTTATTTGAATCTGGATTTGTGGTCCCAAGACCACTATTCTGACTAGCCCCAAATTCGGGCTGTTACAAAAGCGATCATAGTTCATACGAACTTACCTTGATAATTAGGGTCATAGTAGTAGATTCGAACTAATCCAAAGCTTTATCTTTTCCTTGATTTAATCCTGAATGTGATTTATCTTGATCTAAATAAATAATTTCATTCAATAAAGTTTGTAACAGCCCGATTTAGGCCTGGTCGAAATAGTGGTTTCGGGACCACAAATCTAAGTCAAAAAATATTTTAATATTATTTTCCGTGCTTATAATATGTGAATTGATATCTGTGAAATTTTCGCATAAAAATTTGATCGTTTGTGTGCTTAATTTAGAAAAAAAACCTAATCGCGTAAAGTGTAAAAGTGGCTAGCTATTTGTTAAAAGTACTTAAGTGCTATGTCTTATTAAATGAGAGGTCCTTATGATATTATTAGACCATAACAAAGGTTAATGGACATTAATGACCATCCAGTAAGTGATTTTTATATGGTTTAATAACGGGTAAAGTTGGTATTTGATTATTAATTATAAGTTAAATCAAATAAAAGCTATTTCTTCTTCCATTATCATTATCTAGCCAAATTTGAAGAAAGAAAATAAAGCTTTCATAGTCATTTAGAGTTCGGCACTTTGATAGCTTGATTGAGGTATGTTTTTAACTCGATTTTTGATAATTTCTATGTTTTTGTGATCGTTGCTTAGTAATCTTTCTAGCCCATGCCTCAATTTCTGAATTTGATTATGATTTTTAGATGTGCCATTGTTGATAATATAATTTTTATGAAGTTTGATGAAAGAAAATGAAAGATATGTATTAGATTGCTATGTTTTGTATTGGGATTTTTGATGAATTTTAGTATTTTGGACTAAATTGTGAAAATGAGAAATTTAGGGGCTAAAATGTGAAATAAATGAAATATGTGGGCTTATATGAGATAAAGGAAAATTCGGTTAGGCATGTGTGAAAAAAAATTATGTGTATTTTGTGATTTTTTGAATTAGGGACTAAAGTGTTAAAATGTGAAAATGTGTGGGCTAATTTGTAAAATGTCCTAAATATGTGTATATGATTGATTTGAATGAATGTGAGATTTAATAAGTCAAATTTTAATGTGTTCAGATCAAGAACCAAAGAAAACAGAATTAGACCGGGGAAAGTCGAAAGTCGTTGAATAGCTATTTATTTCTGTTCATTTCCATACGAGGTAAGTCTATATAAAAATATATGTGTTTGAATTGATTTATTCATGTTTATATGATATTGAATTGTGATGAATGGTTATAAAAATTGAATATGTGAAATCGAGAAATTTTCGATAATGTGACGACGTCCGAAAACCCTATACGAACCATAGGAATTGTTAGGATATATATGTCATGACTTAGGATTTTGAAATGTGATTTCGTGTAAGACCACATCTGGGACGTTGGCATTGATTTGAGATTTACATGTAAGACCATGTTTGGGACATTGGAATCATATTTGATTTCGTGTAAGACCTTGTCTGGGACAGTGGCATCGATATTTGATTACATGTAAGACCACGTCTGGGATGTTGGCATTGTACGAGCTTTCTGAGTTATCCGTGTATCCTATTTAATTCTGTACGGTTCAATGGGCATTTTGAGAAATACGTGATTGATTGAATGAATAAACGATTCAGGTACGTAGAGATGTGTTCAACATTTATTAATGAGAAGTAAGTATATGTGCAAGTGATGATATGTGATATAAGTATGAGAAATTGTGCTATATGTGCAATGAATTGGGAATATGTAAGGTGTATATGAGCTATGTGGTTTGTGATAGTATTTGACTATGGAGTAAATGTATTTTGAGATGCCTATATGCTTAAAATGATAAGTTTATTTGTATATGGCTTACTAAGCTATTGAAAGCTTACTTTATGTGTTTTTCATCTGTTTTATAGATATCGAAGGGACTATCAAGGATCATCACCACACTATCAAACTTATCTTTGGAACCTTTTGAAAGTGTAAATATTAAAGTATGGCATGTATAGTCTAGATAAATTGACATATGTTTTTGAGTTAAAAAAATTTAGCCATGTGATATGGCTTAGTTTTGGTTTTGTTTATGAATGACTTTTGAGTATAAACCATGTGATGCAATATTGCCAATATGATGTGTTCACGGATGGCCAAAGAGAATTGGTCAATTTGGTAAGATTTTCGTATGTGCTTATTTAAGGAATTGGTAAGATTATGGCATGAGATTGAATGAAGTAAATTAAGGTTATCAAACATATGTTTTTGTAACACCTCTAACCAATATCCATCACTGGACTAGGGTTATGAGGCATTACTGGACACATCAGAACATTTCATAATCACTTTACAATCAAAAGTCAAACATTATCATATTATAATCAAACACAAACATTAAGTCTTTTTTTTAGGTCAATGAGACCATAAACATGCATTAGTAAGAGGTCGGGACTAAACCGAACACATTCACAAATTTCATCACTTAGAAAAATTTTCCATTCTGTTGAGGTCACATGCCCATGTAACCAGGCCATGTGCCTCACACGGGCACAAGACACACCTTTGAAACCAGCCGTGGCAAAACAGAGCATGCATACTGACTTTTCCCTACGGCCAACAGAGACGCCCATGTGCTATGGCCATGTGGTTCTTAGCTAGCTACTGACTTAAGCCCACAACCAACAGACATGCCCGTGTGCTATGGCCATGTGGCACAATGTAGGCTTGGTTTAAGCCAAAATTTCCACCCCTTTTTAGGTCAACCTAGAGTCATGGAAACAAGCATATATGTACAATCCAATCAACCAATTTTTCATGCTAAAACACATATCACTCATACCATAATATTATCAACCATTTACATACTTATAAACCTTACCTATTTATAATGAACATAATGTAATATTTATAATGAACATAATGTAAGATTATATCAAATCATCATACAATCTCATTCCAAAAACTCACCACACTTACCATTTTCTTTATCCAACTACGCATAATACAATTTCAAATTAACTTCACATATAATAAACCATTATCAACTATGAGTTCAACACAAATTAGCCAATTAACATGGCTAAATATATATACATCATAAAACATACTTCCACAACTACTAGCCTATACATGCCATACTTCAAATATATACATTTTCAAAAATACCAAAATGAAGTTCGATAGTGTGTTGATGATCCTAGAAGATCCCAGAGCTTGCAGTAGCTTTGATATCTACAAAACAATTCAAGCACACATACACAGTAAGCTTTCAAAAGCTTAGTAAGCTTGTACTCAAATCATCAACATTATATGAAGCATATGAGTATTTGTACAATGTCAATCCATAAGATCATATCAACTCAATGAAATTCACTTACATAATATCATCTACCACTTAGGTATCATACATACCTGGATCTTCCCATACTTATTCACTTTGATACTTACCTCTTGTTGAATGTTATGAGACTTTCCATAGCTTATTCATATTTTAACATCTGCACACATAGTGCTATAAGGTTAGCCAAAGCTAGAATATTTCCGCACACTTAGTGCTATCTCCATAACCAAGACTAAGTCTGTATCGCACACTTAGTGCCAAAATTAATTTAAATCGCACACTTAGTGCTAAAGCTTTCGATTCATCATCATATACATTCAGCTCAATTATTTAAACATCTATGTATAATCAAAATAGAAATATGTACTTATAATACGATGTTCTACGTACGAACTTACCTCATACTCGAAGTTGTTGACTTGAACGTTTATTCTACAATCTTCAACTTTCCTAGATCTAAATCCGAATTCCTCTTTTCTTGATCTAAATGTATTCAGAATTAACCCTTTTATTCACCAAATCAGTCAAAACAATCCATATACACACAATTAGGTCATTTTGCAAAATAGCCCTTACATTTTCACATTTCGACACTTTATTCCTTAATTCATGAAATCACAAAATACACATAATTTGCATATACACAAGCTTAGCTGAATTCTTCTAGTACTCATACTAGTCCACACATTTCATTTATTTCATATTTTAGTCCCTCAAAATAATATTTTCACAATTTAGCCCAAATTACTCAATTTCATCAAAAATCCAAAAACAAAACATTTAAACCCAACATCAAGCTTCCATAATTTATCAACTAACATCACAAAATTCATAGTTTCATCAATGGCACATTTCAAAATCATCACCAAAATAAAAAAAATTGAAGCATGGGTTCGATAGTATACGAAGCAACGATTATAGAAACGTAGAAAATATCAAAAATCGAAACAAAAACATACCTCAATTAAGCTTTAAACTTTCCAAACACTAAAACTCTTTTTTTTATTTTCTTTTGTTCTTCAATTTTCAGCACAAAAACAACATATAATGCCTATTTGCATGTTTTATTTTATTAAACTTACATTAATACATGGTTTACCAATTTACCCTTGCTTTATAACATTAATAATTCATAAAATCATGTCTAACTTTGTCCATGCATTATTCCAAAGGTCTATTTGCAACTTAAGGACTTCACAATTATAAAGACATGGCATTTTGGCACTTTAGCATCTAGCACACATCTTTTACATTTTATGCGATTAAGTCCTTTTTGCAAATTAAGCGCACAAACAGTTAAATTTTCGCACGAGACTTTCACACATATCAATCTACTTATCATAGACACAGAAAATAATATTAAAATATTTTTTTGACTCGGATATGTGGTCCCAAAACTACTATCCCGACTTGGGTCAAAACCGAACTGTTACAGTTTTGGTATGACTTTGGCTTATGATTTGGCATGATTTGGTATGGATTGTAAGCATGAAATAGGTTAGTAATAATATGACATGAATGATGTATGTTTTAGGAATGAAAGTGGCTGAAATTATGGTGCAAATGATGCTTGTAGGGAGGACCCAAAATGGGTGGCATATTGGCTTTGTAAATGGCCTATTTTTGCCCACATGGGCAAGGACACGGGCGTGTGTCTACCGTGTTGCTCGAGGGTCATTTCAAAATGAGCCTGGATAGTTCACACGGTCGTACACACACGCGTGCAGCAAGCTAATGGCTAAGTCATTGAAAGCACTGCTAGACACACGAGCGCAGGACGGCCGTGTAACCCAAGTCAGTAGCCTCCCTAATTTTCACACGGCCTGGCACACGGGTGTGTCTTGTGGCCTTGTGGACAAGTCAGTATGTATGCCCTGTTTCACCACGGCCTAGACACACGGGCGTGTCTAATGCCGTGTGAGGCACACGGCCTGTTCACACGGGCGTGTGACCTTTGTAACTTAGAAAAATTGTTTACCTTTGAAAAATTTTGTATGTGTTCGGTTTAGCCCTGACCTATTCCTAGTGCATGTTTAAGGTCTCGTTGACCTAAGAAAGGGACTTTATGTTGATATTTGACTATGATAAGATGATGTATGACTTTTGATTGTGAAATGATTATGAAATGTTTTGATATGTCCAGTAATGCCTCATAACCCTAGTCCAGCGATGGATACGGATTAGGGGTGTTACAAAGTTCTTCTAGTATTGAATTTAATCCATATTTCATGTTTATGCTAAATTACTAAATTACCACTAATACTTTGACTTTTTACAATTTAGTCCTTAAGCTCATAACTTAAAATATAACCATTTTAACCTAAATCCAACTTAACCAATGTTACAAGGGACCTTAAAATAACCCTTTGTTATCAAAATTTCATAAAAAACCCATGGATTTATACTTTTAACAATTTAATTCCTATTTCCAGAATTCAACAAAAATCACTTAATAAAACATGTTTATTTTACAAAAAAGATAAATAATCCATCAACTAACATCAGAACACATTCAAAAACATTCATGACAAGCCCCTCAACTTTTAACAGTTTTACAAATTAACCTTCAAGCTAGCTAGATGAAGCGAATATGTATTCAAAAACATAAAAAAATCATTAAAAATGGGACACAAAATCATACCATGCATGTGAAACAAGCTTTGGCCGAATTCTCCTCCTTCTTTAATGGCTATTTAGGTCTTGTAACAAAGATGAAGAAGATGTCATCTTTCTATTATCTTTTATTTACTTATTTTTCATTTTATTTACCAATTTACTATTTAAACCTTTTTATTAATCCAAAATTTCAAATGAACCTATCTACTAACATTAAGGATGGTATAATTACTATATTAGTCCATTAGCTTTCCTTTCCATAGCCATTTAACCATTTTAACTAATAGAATTCGACTTTTACACAATTTTCAATTAATCCTTTTTATCCAATTAACCATGTAAGCTCCAAAAGTTTTTAATGAAACTTTAATACAACCTTAATATAATCTCGTTGACATTAAATAAATATTAAAATAATAATTCACTCATTGAAATTGTGGTCTTAAAACCACTATTTCTGACATAATTGAATAGGTTGTTACAGGTAATGTGTAAATTGAAATGGCATATCATGATTCATGAAACTCTATATAAGACTATGAGGGAGAAACCCATGGCGTCTTCTTTAAAGTCTACCGAGATAGTGAACACGAGATTCACTATGATTCTTGTAAGGTGTGTTCTGTTTGGCCTTATGGCATGATCTGTTAAGAATGACTGGTAAGATATGAATAGGTCTGTTAGTTCTGTAATAAGTATGGCTGAGAGAAGGTGCTATTATACTCAGGGTCAAAGGTTGAGTAAGATTTTTAAATTAATTGAATAAGTTATTGAAAAGAATTGTGTATTTGTATGATGATGTAGGTTTTCGCTTTGAAAATCTAAAAATGTGGGATATGTATCGGTGCATCTATGTGAGATCTAAGGATTTTTCATTGTAAGCTTGACTAGGTTATGAAATGAGTGAATCAAATTTCTTGGAACCTGTCATATCAAGGTTATGTTTGGGATATAAGGACTTCTTCTAAAGTTCTATGAAATCTGGAACATGGGTATTCTCAGTAATTGTATTTTTGAATGAAATTGATGAGAAATTCTTCTGATCTGTCTTTGTAGTATATCAAAAGTGTGGATTTGAAAGATATTGAATTAAAGAATGAGTTGGTTAATAGTTTGTTGTTAGGTATTCAGTGCAAGAATTCCTCAAATATCGTGTATCCACTCGAGAACTATGTCTGAGAACTACCGATCTGAGCAGAGCGTAAATATTAGACTCTGGTCCATATGAAATTGATTCTGAAGATTTGTTCTATTGAGAAGTACATAAGCAACATAGAAAATCAAGAAATGTATTGAAGAATATTCAATATCTAGTTAAGTATAATGGGTATCTTAAGAGTATGATAGCTAGCGTACATATGTGAATAAAACTGTAGTGGTATCTGCCTGAACCAAATAGTTTAGAAGTAAGGTTGTCGTATAGAAGTAATCACGAGAAAATTTAATGTCCCCAAGGTAATTTTGTGATAAAGCTCACTAATTTCTCTTGAACTTACGGTGTTTGTTATTATTTCAGGTGTATGGTTTGGGTTTGCGCCAAGAGAGACTGGTTTAGGTTTGCGCCAAGAGGGACGATGCTAAGTGTATGCCAAGATTACGACGAAGTGGGTTCTTTTGCATACAATAGATTTGTGGCATAGTCTAGTAATATGTTTTATGAGTCTGTTATTAATAATCTACTATGTTGTAAAGATATATATATATATATATATATATCAAGTTTTAATGTAACAAGTTATTGTATAGTACTTTTTGGTTTTCTTATGTTAAATTTGTTAATTACAATAATTAGAGAATAGAGAGTTTGTAAACTATTTGTTAAATTGTTAAGTATTATGTGTGGTAACACCTGAGATCCAGACTAGGTGAATCAGGTTAGGTTGAGTGCGTTACACCATATAACAAAATGCATGAATTATTTGTTAGCTTAGGGTGGAATCAGGCCACTGAAAATGGTGAATGTGGTGCTAAGGCATAAAGAAGTAACTTTATTAGTAGCTGGGCAAAGGGAACACCCTATGAGAGTGGGAAGAAGAAACTTTGAATGTGGCCCAAGCATGGGAGGTATGATGCTAGCAAGCTTTCTGCTTGAGTAAAAAATGAAAGCAATAAGAAGAGAAATATATTAGTGTATTGGAAAGCTTAGAAATGGTTCACCTTTTCAGTATTCCCACGTTCCATTAACTATATAGATCGCATTGGAGTTGATCTTGGATTCCTTCAAGCTGCCAAAAGAAACTTTTTACAAAATGGAAAACTAGAGGGTCCATTTATATTAGTACAATAGCTACATGATGATTATGAGAGCGTTTAATGCCTTCAAATGCAATTTGTTCTCTAAAAAGTTGTAAAAACAAGCTAACAGTTGGTTCCTAACACTCTTTGTTAGATCTATTGGCGGCTTCAATGACCTAGCTTGCCAGTTTGAGGGCTACCACTTCATTAATATCATTAGGAAAAAGAACTTGAACATTCCCTTTAACACCAAGTAGGAAGAAGGTGAAAGTTTGTGAGAATATATCTAAGGATCCATTGTCCCCACTAAGGGAATTAAGACCTTAATGGATGTATAACACCCCCAACTCGTATCCCTCGCTGGAATCGGGTTACGGAGCATTACCAGAGTTTACAGATCAAATAGACAGAAATTTCAAACATTTCATATCAACAAAACAAGTCATCAAAGCATCGTTTTAATCCAAATTATAAACATATCAAATCAAAATCAATTTTTCCTAGTTCATGAGCACTTAAACATAGAATTAAATTCACATGCACCTATCCAGAGTTAGTTCAATTTACCATGACATAATATGGCTTCAAAAACAAACACATATTTATATGTATAAAACCAACCAAAATTAAACTTATAACCACATTTACAATCAAACTACAAAATAACTATTATTTAGAAACCCTAGGTACATGTCGATACGAAGGATAAACATCACCACATTTGAGTTTGGGATCGTTGTTGGATGCTGAATCACCGATCAAAATTAAGTACCTAACCTGCACATGAAAAACAAAACCGTACGCTAAGTAAAACTCAGTGGTATTTCTATAATCCGAATATTTAAAGATAAGAAATTACAAATATATAATTGAAATATAAACACATATTAATATTTAAATATTACAACAACCATATCATATTTCATTTGTTTCACAAATATCTCAATTCTCATACTTGCTATATAAATAGCTTTTCACAATTTATTTCACATTTCATTATACAATTGGATTATCCATTCCATATTCATTTCAAGAGTATATAACTCATACATTCCATATATTTGTAACATATTTCACATTCTATTTTTCAATTCACTATTTCACTTCTATTTCTCATACCATGCCATTTCAATATCAATGATAAAACTTTATTATTCATTTACCCCTATTAACACGACTCAGACTCGGACGGATACACAAATCCAACCAAAACACACCAATTTGGCACCTAGTGCCTCATTGGATAATTTGAAGTAATAATTTGACACCTAGTTTCTCATCAGCTAAACCGAAGTAAATTGGCACCCAGTGCCTCATCGAATTAATCTGAAGTAGTAAATCGACACTAGTGTCTCATCAACTCGAAGTTGAAGAAATCCCTAAATTCTTCCAATCCTATGGCATGCCATCTATATCTGACTCAGCCCGATACAGTTAATAAGGTTCCAATTCACTTTTCCAATACAACCAATACTCATTTCAATTCAAAGAATCAATATATTCAATATATATTTACCAATTCATTTCAATCAATATAAATTCAATAAATTCATCACATAACAAATCAATCCATTTCAATTCCAAAACACAATAATTCTCACCTCAGCGCTTGCCATATATATAAAATTGAATTATGACAATTAACAACTAAGTTCGGATTATAGAAATACAAACCAGGAATTCTGAGCTATTCCTCGTCGACTTTATTTTTTCCTTTTTTAATCGAGGATTCCGGTATGACGTTAGCTGTGGAAGTAAAACAATTAAAATTTATCAGTACAATACAATTTAAATTTCATATTGAATATTTCAACTTTTTACTCAACATTTGTCTAAATTCAAATTTAGTCCCTAAACCGAGACTAATTTTATTTCTTCACAATCAATTCTATATTTTTATTCAATTTCCACTTTAAACTAGATTTAACTCTCTAATTTCACTTAAATCCTTAAATTTCAAAATTTTCACAATTTAGTCCCTATTCCTCAAAATTTATAATTTATTCTACAATTCAATCCTTTTCATTTCTAATTTGAAAATCTATTGAAAATCTATCAATTTTGTCCCTAATACTAAAATTATTCAACAGAAACAACATTTAAAAACTCAATAATTTCTAAAATTTTGACATTGGTCGAGTAGTATTTAACACTAGGAATCCAAAAACATAAAAATTACAAAAAATGAGACTAAATTAACTAACCAATTGAACTTGAAAACTTTTAAAGCCCTTAGCCCTTCCTCTCATTCTTTCTCCCTTTTCTTTCTTTGTCTTTCTGTTTTTCACTTTGGCTTTCTTTTTTTTTTTTTCTATTTCTTCTATTACTTATTTATTTTATTATTATTATAATATAATATATATATATACTTGCATATTAAGTAAATATATTTTATACAATATATATTATATTACAACTTATGTCGCCTCAACTAAAGGCAATGGCATAATTGCTTCTTTAGTCCCTTTAATTTTTCTTTAATCTATAATTAAACTTTCACCTCTTATGCAATTTAGTCCTTATACCTATTTACTCCTAATTCAAGCAAATTCACTTATCCAAAACCTAATTAACTACACAACTAATTCAAAAATATTTTTAATAAATAATTATAAGTCTGATTTACAGGAATACAGTCTCAGGAATGCACTTTTTTTAATTTGGTCCTTTTTAATTAATTAACTATCGAAATGTTAAAATTTCTTAATGAAACTTTAATACCACCTTAATGACACTCCGTAAATATTTATAAAAATATTTACGGCTTAGGTTATAAAAACAAGGCCCCGATACCTCATTTTCTAAAACCACTCGAACTTAATAAATCACTTGTATAACATAAATTATCAAATCAAAAACCTTTTTAAATATCACACTTGTCTTGTAAATATTAAATAATAATATTTATGAACTTACTTGTTGAATTTGGTGGTTTCGAAACCACTGTTTTTGACACCACTGAAAAATGGGCTGTTACAGGATGATTGGGTGATTCAAACCTTCACTGTTGGAGTGTCTCACAAGCATTTGATGTATAAGCTAATGGAGAACTTGCTAGATAAATTACTCTATGTATGAGAAAATACACCACAATACTGATACTGTAGAATCGGGTGCTTTTACCCATGTGCTTGGAGACCCTAGTTAGGACAAAAATTATGGGTTTATATGAAGGGGATACCATTTTCTGGACTGAAAAGCCCAAGAAGAATCATACAGAGGATCAGTAAAGGAACAACACCTATGGGTTTATATAAAGGGGATACCATTTTCTGGGCAGTCTTAAAACATAAAGCAATCATTAGTGCGAAAAAATAAATTTTAAAGGAGGAATGAGCTTTCTTATTATAGATTTCAAGGATACACACCATTCAACACATCCACTACACATATTTTGAACCATGTCTCTAAGGAGGGAGTATTGGGGGATCTAATGCCCATGAAACCTTCACCCACCAAATGACAATCAATAGAAATATGCAAATACCATAGAGAAGTGGGACATAAAATAAAAAAAATGTATAGATTTGATGAATGCTATAGAAGGATCTGTAAGGAAAGGGTAATTACAAAGGTCATAGAAATACATTACAGATAAATAGGGCCTTAAGAAGAAGAAAGACCAAGGAAAAGAGAGAGGGAGTAGATAAACAATACAAGGAACCATTAACATAATAATAAATAACATAAAAATGAGCTACCTTGATTTCACGAAGGAAAACTCATCTAGGGAGCATTATGTCAATTAAAGAATGCTTAGAGAGATCAAAAGATGAAATAATTATAATGTATTTTATAAATAAAATCGACAAAATGGATGTGGTTAACTATGACTGAAATGATCCATTGGTAAAAAAAAACCACCATTTTCAATAAAATATTCAAGAGAATTTTGATGGATAATGGTAGCATTTTTGAAGTACTACATTGGGACATGAATTCTGCCACTAGGGAAAATAAAAAGCATCTGTCTCTAACAAAAAAAGGGAGGGTAAGGTAATGCAGATTTCTACCACAATTCCATAGCAAGAAATGGAACTTTTGAAAGAAACACTAAGACACGCGGATTTTGCTTGGATGGTAGTAGATATGCCAAGAATAGGTCTTAAGGTAATAGGGAATTCATAGAAGGTTAACTTCAATGGTAAGATAGTTTGCCAAAAAAAAAAAAAAGAAGGTGAAGTTTGCTCTTGATAAGATAGCGATGGCAAAAGAAGAGGTCCAAAAATTATTTGCCGCTAACTTTAGTAAAAAAATCACATACCTAAAATGGTTGGAAAACTTGGTAATGGTAAAAATAACCAAATGGAAAATGTGTGTCGATTTCATCAACCTCAACAAATCTTTCTTAGAGGATATCTTTCCTTTCCTGAGCACTAACCAAATAGTATATACCTCAACAAGGCATAAATACCTAAGCTCTTCGAATGCCTTGTAAGGGAATAATCAAATTCTTTTAGAGCATGAAGACTAGGAGAAAACCATTTTTTACCATGGAAGAAGGTTTAATTTGTTACAAGGCCATACCTTTTAGGTTAAAAGATGCCAGAGTAATAAACCAACACCTCATAAATCCAGTATATAAAAAAAATTGAAATGTCTATTGAGGTTTATGTGAATGATATGTTGGTAAACAACACATCCAAGGAACAATATGTGAAGGGTCTAGTTAAAGTCTTAATCATTCTCAAGAGGTCCTGTCAAATGCACCTTCATAGTTGGCGTAAGAAAGTTCTCAATGTTTATGGTCTCGCAAAGAGGGATAAAGGCAAATCTTGAAAAGATTAAGGATCCTCCTAAAAATATGAATAGTATTCAAAGGTAGGCTAGTTGTACTCAATAAGTTCATTTCAAAATTGGTAGTCAAGTGCCTTTCTTATTTAGGGCCTTAAAAAGCAACCATATATGAATTGAATGACACCTACAAGAGTATTTGAAGAAAAAGGAGGCACCGTGGATTGTTTCCATTATTAATTTCACCTTTACTTGGTGATCATTTAAATTTGTGCCTCACAAATAACATGAAATCATTAATATTATATTGGATAAAAATGAGTAGTTACGCCAAAGGCCAGTCTATTATATAAGTAGGTTGTTGTGGAATGACAAACTCAACTACATCCAAGTAAAGAAAGTGATATATACATAAGCTTCGCTAATGCTTTTGGACACATCTTGTTTACATGTTTTATGATCAACCTTTGAAGGATATCTTAGAGAAGGTAAGAAAAATTGGAAGATTAATTAAGTGAAAAATCAAACTTAGTTAGTTTGGGTTGGAATTCCAACCTAAAAAAGCAATCAAAGCTTAGGTCTTGGTTGACATCATAATGGAATGTTCTTTTCAGCCAAACCTGCTCAAAGAACTAAATTAGACTCTCAAGCCCTAAAAGAGGTGCATTTGGAAGAAGCAAGTGTTGATAGAAAGAATGTAAATGTGGGACATATGCCAGACATAGAAGTATGAGAATTATTTTTTGACGGGTCAAAGGAAAAGATAGGATCAGGTGCAAGCATCACGTTAATAAACCTTGGAGGGCATGAATTGTAGTAAGGGTTAACATTCGATTTTGTTGTGTCTAATAATGTTGCGGAGTATGAAATCTTACTCTCAGGATTAGAGTTTGTTCTAAGGTTACGGGTAAATAATTTATGTGCTTTTAAAAATTCTTAATTGGTGGCAAAACACTTGAAAAGGGAGTATAAGGTGCGTGATCAATAATTAGGAAAATATTGCAGGAGTGTCACCTCCTTAATAATGAAGTATGATTAAGTGGATATGTAAATTATCTTCAAGGGTATAAAACAAAAGCAAACACTCTAGATCAACTCACATGCACGATCAAAATTAAATAGTAAGGAAAAATTTTAATGAAATACATGAAATTTCCTTGCTCTGAAGCTCATGTCCATACCCTACCCACTATTGATGAGCCAACTTGCAATAGGCCCATTAAAAAATATTTGGAAAGTAAGACATCCTTGAAGATCTACAATAAGTAACCAAGGTGGAAAATAGAACCAAGTAATACACCTTGATTCGAGGTATCATGCCAATAAAACCTTTTCAAGTAATTTATAACCTAATTGCTTTTTTTAAAATCAGAAAATGACATCATAGCCTATTCCCCATTGCCATAACCTAAATTTTTTTTATCATTGTAGCTATGGAATATTTTATCAAATGGATTCAGAGTGATGCCCTTGCCACCATTATGGAGAAATTAGTGTATAATTTCCTTTGGCAACAGATAGTTTTGGGATGCTCATGCTTCTTATTATTGATAATTGAGCCTATTTTTGGAATAAATTTGAAGTTTTTTGTTCTAACCTCAATATATCTTCCTCCTATAGCTTTGTTAAAATGCCTCAAAGGCAACTAATAAGAGAATCCTTATAGGATTGAAAAAGAAAGTGGACAAATTAAAAGGGTCCTCGGTACAAGAACTTCTAAGCATATTGTGGGCAATTAGGATAATGTTGCATATGAGGATAAGATAGGTTCCATTCAATATTGCGTATGTTTTTAAGGTCATTATACTACTAGAAATCAGTGTTAGCATGCATAGGACTACCTATTTCTAAGAACAAGCAAAAGAAGAGGCATTAGGTGCCAATTTAGATATCATAGAGGAGGTTAGAGAAATAATCATAATGAAGCTAGTCACTTCATCCTAGAAAATAGCTAGATGCTACAATGCTAAGGTATACAACTAACAACTCTAAGTAATTGACTTGGTGATGCATAACACGAACGCTAAAGTCCTACAAGGTGAAGCTGGGAAATGATTAGGAATTGGAAAGGACCTTACATGATTACTCAAAAGATAAGATATGGAATGTACAAATTAAAATGGTTCTTAAGGAAATTTCCCCATTAGGTGAGGCCTCGCAAGGCCCTAGTGTCGCTTCTGGTGTAGGCTTTGTGAGGCCCTCAATGCTATTCTTTGGTGAAGCCTTTTAAGGCTCTATTTCTGATTGGATGAGGCCTCCTAAGGCTTTAACTCATTAAAAGTGGCTACCAATGAATCATCTCTCTAATAATGACCTTTTAAGTTCCTAATGCCGGTTTTAGCGTAGGCCTTTTCAAGGACCCAATGTCATTTTTGGCGGAGCCTCTTAAGGCACTAGTTCTGCTTCTAGAGTAAGCCTTTCTAATGGCCCTAATGATTTTTTTTTGTGAAGCTTCCTAAGGCTCTAATGTTCCATCAGGTGCGGCCTTTTAAAGTCCCAACGCACTCAAAAGTGACTATTAGCAAAGCAACTCCCCATTAATGGCGTTTTATGGCCCTAATTCCACTTTCATCGTATGCCTACTGACGGTCCTAGTGCCATTTTCAATAAAGCTTCTTAAATCTTTAGTGCATCATTGGTAGAAGCTTTTTAAGGACCCAACTCACTAAAAAGTGATTGTCAGACCCACTAAGCATAACCTTATAAGACTTTCAAAAACAATGCCAACCAGGTAAGAAGTATTTTTAAACAAGTCACAATGCTAAAATAATATTATGTTTATAGAAAAGAGTAAGATCACATAAATATGAAGTAGGAAAATAAAGATAGGTAGAGAAATACAAATACAAATTGGAAAAATAATAGCATTTATATGTACTAGGAATAGCATATTTGGCGAAAGATAAAATACATTAGAAAAAAGATAAAACACTAAGGAACATGAGGATCTAATGGAGGAAGAGTAGCCATGGTACTATATGTATTAGTGGTATGAAGATTTGTCACACTTTTTTGTTGAAGTCACCATCTTCAAGAGGATCTTCAACAGTTAGCGAAGTAGAAGGAACAATGTTAAGCATCATATAATCTAGAGTCTCTTTCTTTCAATTCTCCTACACCTCGCTAGTGGGGTTGTATATATTGGTAGACTATGGTATAACTTTGACCACTACAAAGCAAACGCTAGAGAAGTTGAAGGGCCTATGGAATATTTTGAACACAAGTCAACATCACAACTTGAACATGGACAATTTTCTAAGTAAGCTATTTTTGTGCTTTCTCCTAAATAGCATCTATGACCTGGCAATGGTCTTTTTCTAACTTGGTATCCTCTTTTAATTTTACCTTTTTGATGCAACCAACTCTTCTAAAAGCTTTGGTAGACCCTCCTATTTGTTTTCAACAACAACCTCAACTTTAAGGAATTTTGTATCAACCATTACCATCATTAGTAATGCCTTAAATAATGAAACTCCTCTTGAAGTAAAGGTTTTGATTGGTTGGATATTAAAGTGCAACATTATTATCTTTACAATTGGTTTCTGTTAGAGTGTACTATGCTCGATGATTTAGAAGAAAACAATCATGTAACACCCCGAATTTAGGCCTAGAAGTATTGGGCCTTGAGTGGGGGTCCGTAAGGAGGTTGTATATAGGTATTTAATTGTGCAATGAAATGAAACAATTAAATGTTTACCTTAGTGGTTAATGGATTTGAGAAGTGTTGGAGAAATCTTGGGTTCAAACTTGGGCTTTAGCAAAAATTTTGGTATTAAGTGAAAAAAACCTGGATGCTTGGATGAGGGCCTTTTAAATTATTGTGTTAAATAAATGACATAAGGAGCAATGTGGTCTAGTGGAAGTGGCGTAATTAAGGTTGTATGGGAGCTTGGGTTCAAGCCTTGGCTCTTGCAATTTATTCTGTTTTTTTTAAGGGAACCTAGACTTTGGCCTTTAGACCTTATAATTAATTGGGGATAAAATATGACACAAAAAGAGCCTATGGTGAAGTGGCAAGGTGGCGTCATAGAGTTGGTAAGGAGGTCCAGGGTTCAAAACTCATGGCAATCAAAGAGCATTTATTTTGCTAACAGGGGGCGGCAAGAGTTGGTGTTGAATTTAAACTCTGATGTTGGAAGGATCCCACATTGGAAAGCTAACATAAGAGTGGATGCGAAGTTGGCTTTAAAGAGAGAGAACCATGAGGAGAGTAAAGGTACCTTTCTTGGCTGATCCCTTTCGCTGTATGGCGTGCTCGTTTGGGTTGGGCGTCGGCTAAGAGTGCTCAGAGCGTGGATTAACTCCAATCTGCTATCAGGTGTGTATTTCTCACTACTCTAGGTGTAGGATGGCTACTTCGGGCCGCAATGGGCCGAAAAGGGCCATGTGGGCCTAATGGGCCTACGGGCCCAATTGGATAAGCTTGTTTGATTGTGTAGTAAATATTGGACTAGGCTAGGTGAATCTCATATTTGTGGCTAGATTTGGGCTAAAAGGGCCACATGAGTGTGTAGGCCCATTTGGGCCGAGAATAGGCTTTAGGCCCATTCGTATTGTTATCCCTGTTTAGAACACTTTAGTTTACCAAATCACTAAAATGTCCTCAATTTGTAAAATTACCAAAGTACCCTCGATTTATAAAATTACCGTTTTACCCTCGATTTACAAAATTACCGTTTTACCCTCGATTTATAAAATTACCATTTTACCCTCAATTTATAGAATTATCGTTTTACCCTCAATTTATAGAATTATCGTTTTACCCTCGATTTATAGAATTACCGTTTTACCCTCAATTTACAAAATTACTAAAATACCCTTGGTTTACAAAATTACCAAAATACCCCTAGTTTGTAAAATTACCAAAATACCACTAGTTTGTGAAATTACCGAAATACCCTCAATTTGTAAAATCACCAAAATACTCCTGATTTACAAAATTACAGAAATACCCTTGACTTTCTAAAAATTATAGAAATACCATTGGTTTACAAAATTACTGAAATACCCTTAGTTTGTAGATTTACCAACACACCCTTGTAGGATGAGATGACTAAAATACCCCTAATAGGTAAAAAGACTGTAAAGCTGCTGTAGGGTAAAGTGACCGTAATACCCCTGTATGGTAAAATGACGAATATGCCCTTATGTTCCGTATGACTGATGTGCTTAGGATTTACATATAATGATATTGGATTAGTTAAGTTTGAATGATAGGTGGTGGTTATCGTAGGTGATTGATTTTGGAAACGTTTCAACTTCAACCCATAACAGGTGTGTAATAACCCTCGCAGTAGCTTAGATTAATATTCGCCGAAAAGTCGAAATGCTAAAATTCTGGCATTTCGGGAACTTGTGATTTTGTCTTTGCTTAAAGATGCGATAGATACGATATGATCGGTGTTTGGATCGATGGAACGGGTAAGAACTCAATTTTGTGCACGATGGTAAGTTAGGCCTCAATGGGCAGGAATTGGGCCAAATAGGCTTTTGGGCCCATTTGGGTAAAATTGATAGAAAATGGAATTTGGAAAAGTTGCATGTTAACACGGTTAGTATTGTTGTAAAATTTGGGTTAAGCAGGCTTAGTGGGCTAAATCAAGATTCGTAGGGCCCATTAGGGTTTTGGGCCCAAAAGCCCTAATTTGATAAGTGGGTTAAAGATCATTGTTTAAACACTCGAAAATATTGAAAACTGTAATGAACATGGAAAACCCTGATTTTTGGTAAAATTATGAAAATACCCTTCTAATATGAAAAATGATTGTTTTGCCCTTGTGGGCAAGTGACTGACTTGGACTGTATGGTTGACGGATTTGATTGTGAATATATGTTGGTGATATGAATGACTTGACTGTGATTGTTTGATTCAAATATGGGCATGACATTCTGCATACATGACATATTGCATGGGATATGGGTTATATTGATGTAGGAAGTGCTAAAAGGGATCTGCCCTAGTTTACCGAAAAGGGCTTTGCCCTAGTTTATCAGAAAGGGCTTTGCCCTAGTTATTAGAAGAGGCTAGGCCTCTAGTTATATGATAAAGCAGCTATGCTGCCAGTGGAGAGTTTGGTTGGGTGGGTTGAGTTATTCCCCACATGGAGAGCTTGGTTGGTACGGGTGGAGAGTAGCGGATGCTTTGGGTCGAGTGGTCTCCCAAATGGGCTTGCATACATTCATTGACATTACATGTGATATTGAAATGGGCTTGTATACATTCATTGACATTACATGTGATATTGAAATGGGCTTGCATACATCCATTGACATTACATGTGATATTGAAATGGGCCTAAAGGCTATACCGTTTACAGGAAAAGCTTCGGCGCAGTGATATGATTTATGAAAAGGTTTCGGCCCAATGATATGATTTATGAAAAGGCTTCGGCCCAGTGATATATTTATGGAAAGGCTTCAGCCCAGTATATGTCAAGACTAAATAGGGCTTTGCCCAGATTGTACTGATACCGTGTTATTTACTGTTTGTTTGTTATTGGGGTTACACACGAGTTTTGTAAACTCACCCGCTTCTAACTGCAAGGTAATCCCTAAGCTTAGATGGTTTGGAGCTGCGAGGACTCAAGATGGCCACACTCTTGTTTCTATTTTTTTAATTGCAATAAGTAGCCGGTTTATTTCTTTATAAGTTTTATCTTATTAATATTATTATTTGGTTTTGGGTTGTAATAAGGCCATTTTAATTATTTTTCGGGATTATTTTATCTTATACCCTATATTTTTTGATAACAATATGAGTTAGACCTAGGTAGCGCTTTCCAAAATGATAATTGTTTTCAAAATAACGCAACGATACAATTAATCGGTTTATCAAAAATATCTACTTAAATGAATTCCAACTCATTTTTCTCAAAACCTAACCTAGCACCAAAGTTTGGAAATGGTTGTGGGCATGTTTAGGATTAGATCCAATCAAGAGCTTGGTACTTAAGCAGCCTTCATGGCTTACCTCCTCTGTTTCGGATAGCTACCTGGTGCACAGCTTCTATTCACTTTATTAACTTAGCAAAGACTATCTTTTAAAACACTAAGAAGGACGTTGAAAAAGGCATGGGTTTTCTTAAAAACTTCAATGTGACACGTCAGATCCGGCCATAACGTCTGGGCCGGGTTTGGGGTGTTACAAATCAAAAAGAAGAGACCTTCTCTAAGAAAAAGTTCCTTAATATATGTGTTTCTTAATTTCTTTTTCTTTCTGCTTTGAGAACCCTTACCCATGACGATGATGTTCGTAGCACCCTCGTCCTGATCTGGCTCAAAGGTGTTGACAATAGGTAAGGATGCAATAATAAGAGCATTTTGGTCAACTAGCATCACGATAACACCATGAATTAGGATAGCCATAAATATACAGTAGACATAGCGACATCCGTAGCCAACATAATTTCTGGTGAGGATGATGAAAGAGGAGAAGGGTTAGTAGGTAGGGTATATGTAACCTGAATATGTGAAGTAGAACTAATAGCATTAGTAGCCATTTTCATCTTTAATGACCAAACCCTTTTGTCACCTACCTATTGCAAGCGTTGTTGGCAATCAAATCTATAGGATGTCATTCTTGCAAATAGTCAAAAAAGAATAAGTAGGTAAGGAATAAAACCAACACATTAATTCAAGTATTGAAAAACCCAATCGTTAAGGTTTCTATCGTAACATTAGTAACTAAAAGGCCCATTCCACCTTCGGGTGTAACAAGACTTAGCTTTGCCCCTGTATAGTTGTCTATTATTTGGTAGTTAGTGTCCTTATCAGTAGGAAAAACCTCTCTAGGAGAGCTATCTTGGGTTTGGTGAGTCCCTTCGAAAATGGTAATCACCAAAGAAGTTGCGCTTCCATCTTTTACTTCTTTAATGCCTTTAAGACAATGAGCTTCGTCTTCTTTTTCTTAGGCAGAGCTTGTGTAGGGGCACTTGTATTTTTCCATTTTTTAAGGACTTATATTTTATAGCTTTGGGCTTATCCATTATCTTGATTAGCATGTGCCCCAAGTCATCAGAAGCTTCTACGAACGAACCTTCATCCTACATGGGCCAAGCCTTTAGATTTATTTGGCTTTTAGAAGTTTTCAACATCAATAAGGACCATGCTATTTGGAATCTTTCTTTCTAGGTAGTGAACCCAAATGAGGTTGAGCTTTAATAACTTATTAATTGAAAAGAAATAGCCTAAGTTATAGATATTAAATTAGGCTTTGGTGAGGTCAAATTTGTGGTTGGGCTTTCCTACAATCTTTAAAGAATTGGACTCCTTCCTACACTAGGAAACGATTGTTAGATATATTGACCTTTCTCCTGATGCTTTATTTATTTGGCTTGTAGGTCCTTTATGTTGTTGAATGAAGCAAAGCCCATGCTGGCCCTACTTATGGAAAATATTGTGCAAGATTTAAATTTCAAAAATTGTAGAGGCATGTCTCATCTCCCTCGATACAACAATGTAGAAAGAGATTCAAAGATATACAATGGTTAGAATTTACCCCTTTTGTTTCTTGTTACATCACTTAGCTAGTGCTTGCCCTTTTTAATAGAAAACTTATACTAATAATAGGGACCCTCAAACCCCATCAAGCGAATAACCTGTTGCATTTAAACCACAGTGGTAGTGCACGAGACGTGGTAGCTCATCATGACGAAAAAATATCATCCCCTCATACATTCCGCTTCAGTTTTCAAGATTTTACAAAAGGACCCATCATGGAGTAATGTAACCAGAAAACAAAATGAAAATAGAAATAAAGAAAACCCAGGATCTAAAATTGAAAGGAGGAGAAACTTATCAAAAGCAAAAAGCAAAATAACAATGTTTAAAAAATAGGGAAGAGTTAAAAGATATACTGACATAAGATGAAAAGACCAGGGAGCACGAAAATACCACCTAGAACAAAACTCTTGGAAGCAATATAATTTTTGGCTAGTCAAATGACACCATATCAAAAGTAAGTAATTATGCCCATTAAAGGGGCAATTTTAGAATTTTAAAAAAACCTCACAAGTAATTATTATATCCTAACATCGATATTTCAAATGATAGCAGTCTATGCTATAACCAACATTACATCACCCCGACATATATAAGTCTCTTAGTAGCTTACTCTATAAGATCCTCTTTGAGTATGGGGTATTTGTTATATTCCTATGCTAGAACATCTCTTACGCATTAAAAATAGATCCTACACCATTATAGCTACTCGGGGAAGCATCCCTGAAACATCCCCAAAGACAACCTTCACTTTGAGTCTCATCTCATTTAATGATCCTAACTTTCCAAGCTCACCAACCCTAGGAAAGTCACATCCGATCCACTCCCTAGGCTTACCAACCTTTAAGAAGTTCATATCTAACACATACCCTAAATTGAGCTAAATATTAAACACTATAAGGAAGCCTGATAAAGAAAATTGGACCAAGATCGTATTCAAGTTGTTCAACTTGAGAAAGAAAGATTTGAATCTGACCTGAAAAGAAGAAACCAAAAGATTTAGGGATAATAAGAAAAATAAAGAAAATAAGAAATTTAAGAATCAAAAGTAAATATTCAAAATAATAACTAAAAAAGGAAAAGATAGAATAAAAAGTGGAAGATGAATCAAATAAACTAACGAATATGATAGATTGATGGATAAGTTTTTAGTTGAACCCTTTGACGTATAAACCCTAACGAACTCTATTAATGACTCTAATAAACCCTCTAATAAATAATCCTTGAAAAATTTAAGGAACTAAATCATAAGAAATCATTTTTATTAATGAATAGAAACAATTGTGTATCTACTGAAAAATGAAAAGACTTTTATTTAGGCTAGCTAAGTACATCCAAATAAAACTCTTAAGTATACTGGAACTTTAATTAATCTAAACAAGAAAAAGTTTTAAACTAAACTTTCTTGTTAACTAAGAAACATGAAACTCCTTAATAACTTAAAATGTATATCCAAAGTTCAAATAAATAATAAAATAATAAGACCTAATAAATACAATATTGGACTCATATATAATAAAATTAAACCTAAAAATCAAACATAATATGATTTAAACTCAAATTAAAACCCCAAAACTCAGTTTTTGTACTAATTTCGTCCAAATGTTCTACTTGCACAGTCTTCACTAAAATGATCATAACATGAGCTTCCGAACTCAAAATCAAGTGATTCAAAGTACGTTTCAGAAGCTAAAAGATAAATCATCAAATGCTATGAGACATTTGAACCCAAAAATGTCTAGATCTCATCCAAAAATTCATCGCAAGTTTGTTGATTTTTCAAACTTTATAATTGGCAGCTTCGGTGAATGAAATTTAATAAATTTGACCCCATTTGTGCATGTATCCAAGTCACATCAGATAAGGGCCTAATACAAAAACTTTTCCATCTATAAATACCCCTTCCTCCAAAAAGAATGATAGAAAACAAAAATTTACTATAAATCTGGTCTAATATTGCCTCAACCTTTTCTAACCACCCAACCAAATGCCTCTGTGCCCTATTCATGGTGTGAACCACTCTCTACCAAGTGGCACTTCACACTGTATACAGTGCGAACTGCCTTCATTGTAATGTTCAAGGTTTCTCTTCACAAATCATATTATGTGAATTACCTACATTATAATATTCAAGACCTTATATAACCTTGTTGTTTTAACAAACCTCTTAGATTTTTATTCTAATAATATATTATTAAGCCAAATATAACTTTTCATTGATTATTAATTAATAACTATATCTAATATTTAAGAGTTAATTGCATCAAGCATCCTCAAATTATGATTTAAATTAGTTCAAACTTCAAAGCGTTCTAATTATATCTCCAAGCTATTGATGTTATATCAATTAGATCATTCAATTATTGAAACTGTAAATTTAACCATTCAATGACATGTAATATCTTATGTGACATAATTAAAAATAAAAATTTTAAATAAATTTAAATGTCGTTACATAACTTTTAAAATTAAAAACTAAAAAAATAAGAGAGTGAATGATAGTTTCATGAAAGTTTCAAAAACCTCAAAACTAAGATTTTACAACATCTATTTTTTACAATATTTATTCTTCTTTAAAATTTTCATTTTAAATTATGTCATAAAAATCTGATTTAACATATAGCGTTAAATTAATAATTTTACTAATATAATAACTTAATTGATCTAATATCAATAGTTTAAGAATGTAATTAAATGGTTTGGGATGAATTGAGAATCATAGCTTAAGAATATATAATATAAAAATTTAATATTTAAATATTAAATGATTTGATTGGTAAATGTAATTAAATAAAAATCAAAATCTGACAACCTTGGAACCAATTTATTCAACAATTCGATGTGAGCATATATTTTCGAGATTTCAAATTTGCTCAAACTTCAACTCTATTTGGGGAGGAAAAATGGGGTACCAAATTAATAATTATAGAGAAAGAAAAGAAAGGCAGAGAAAATAATAATGTTTAAAAAAGAAAAAGAAAAGGAAAAGGAAGATTGCCAATCATGACTAACATATGACAACATGAGATTATTATTATTTTTTCTTTCTTTTTTTTAATTAAAAAAATAAAATAAACCAAATTTCCTTTGGGGCCTTTAATTTTGAGCCAAAGAAAGAACTGAAAATATAATGAACATTCACATGACACTCCATTAGTTATGATTGGTAATTCTACGAGTCAAATGTTAACATCCCAAACGTATATATCCAATAATTATTCTTCAAAAACTTAAAATCAATAAAAAGTTGAAAAGAAACACTATTCTTTAATAATTATTTCTAAAATAAATATTCAATACGTTTATATCCACAACTTTCCTTCTAATCCCAGACGTACAAGCTTATTGAAGAAACTCTTCATTACTTTGATGGTTTAAATCCTGTGTTTGATTAAGATATATTATTGAGAAAATTCATTTGTCAAAACAGTGTTCAAATTTTTAATTTGTTTTTATTGTTTGGTAAAATAAAAATAAAAATATTGATATGATTAAGTTTGATATATATATTTTCTAATATGGTTGTGTTTGTTTTTTCAATGTTATTTAATAAAAATATATATTTTAGTATTTAAACTGTGACATCCCTAATGTGACCCTAGTCGGAAAGTGGTTTCGGGACCACAAACCCGAGTTATAAAAATAATTAATTGTTATATTTTATGCTTACTATGTGTGTGCATGCATATGTGGAAGTTTCATTCTCTAATTTTACCAATTGTATGAGAAATTATTAAATAGGGATCAAGGTGAAACATGGTGAAAAATGATAGGCTAAATTGTAATGGCTTATTTGTGCATGTTGACACAAAGGTGGACTTGCATGTCAAAATTGCCCAAATTATTCTATAGTGGCCGGCCAAGATGGATGTGATGGGCAAAGGAAAACATGTTTCCAACATGTTGGGTTAGTGAGGCATGTTGGGAGCAATTAAATAATGTGTTAGCAATAAAGAAAATGTTGACAAAAAAAAAAAAAAAAAAAGTGGATGGATGCCCCCTTGTTGCCGTGAGTAGAGGAAAAAGAAAGGAGAAAAATTTGTTCATCTATTCTCAATTCTTTGGCCGAAAATACCAAGGGAAAAAGGAAGGATTTTTGCTTCATGCTTGGTTTAGAAGGGAACTAGAAGGAGAATTGGTCATACTTGTGTCAAGATTAAGCTCAAGAGCAAAGGGGAACTAAATCGGACAAAGGAAAGGAGAAAGCAAACGAGTAGCCGAATTGGAGCCGTTCTACCCAAAACAAAGTAAGTCATTAAGCACATATGTCTTATATTGCTTAAATGATTGTAAAATCTATGCAATTGTGTTTAATGGGATGATATATATATATATATATAAATGAAAATGTATGTGTATGGAGTGATGACATTTGTTGAATGTAAAAGAAATAGTGAAATGTGTAGAAAGTTTGCTTTCGGCACTAAGTGTCTTGAACAATACGTGTGTACGGTGATTTAGATTGGCACTAAGTGTGCATGCTGGAAATATATGGCACTAAGTGTGCATGCTGGAAATATATGGCACTAAGTGTGCATGCTGGAAATATATGGCACTAAGTGTGCATGCTGGAAATATACTGACCTGGGTGTGCGAGCTCAAGGGTATGGCACTATGTGTGCGGGCTTAAATCGCATGGCACTAAGTGTGCGAAATCGAGTATTAAGCATCGTGTAAGCGTACTATATATATATATATATATATATATATCTCCGATCGAACAATTATATGGAGGGTGTGTCTCCATCGAGTTGAGTATGGACAATGGATCGGGTAAGTACCTTGAGCTCATGACGAATAGGAAATACGTTCATGCTCGGGGTTGAGCTTGGTAAGCTTTAGATCTATGTGATGATTGCAATTGTATGATTGTGGTGTGAATGAGTTGGTGTGTAAAGTGCCTCAAATATCTTATTGTATAGAATATGAAATGTGGATGTATGATCGGGTATGAGATTGAACCGAAAGGTCCGAGGAATTATGGTATAGTTTCGATATGGATGAGTACCTAGCCTCGTTTATTGTTTCATGTTGTGATAACTTTATCAATGGATGGTTGTTGAATGCTTATGACTTATGAGTTATAAACTCACTCGGTGTTTTCTTGTCACCCATTTTAGGTCTCTTGGACTCGTATTGTTGCGTGCTCTCGAACCGTCATTGAAGTCATCACACCGCTGGAAATCTTTTGGTATTGTCTTCGTAGTTGAGCTAGGAGAATATTTGGCATGTATAGGCTATTTTGTTTTGTTGAATTGTGGGTTGTAAACTTTAAGCCATGCGAAAATGGCCTATGTGGTCAGTTGAGTGTGATTCTAAAACCTATAGTTACGAGCCTTAGAAACCTAAATTTTGATAAGGTGGCCATAGTTTGTATTATGTATGATGTAATAGTTGGCCATAGAAGATTTATGAAATAGTCATTGTTTGCTTTGGTAATAGATGCTGCCAGCAGCAGTGAGGTGAGATAGAAAATCACTAAAAATAGTAGAAGTAGAATTAAATAGTGAATAAATTATGAAATTGAACCTTGATGAATCTATTTTCATATGGACGAAACGAAATGACCATATGAGCAGTATACTGAGAGATATTAAAGTTCTCGTGAGACAGGGCCAGAACGGTTTCTGGATCCCCTGTCTCGACTTTGAAAATTTACCATAAATTATCCAGAAGGAATTAGAAGTCGTGCCTTATATTTTTAGATTCCCTTTTGAGTCTAGTTTCATTACAAACAAACGCCATGAGCATTGAAGCTCTGTACGAGAAGATATCCAGGTCGTAATGTGCGAAGGTCAGTGTAGTTGACCCCTATAGTATGGGTGACTTTAACTAATAAACTGTACTAATTGGCTTACCAAAAATTCTAGAAAAAAATGTGTAGATGGTATTATAAGTCTAGTTTCAGGGAAAATTTACGGAACTGATTTTCAAATTCTGTAACTCGATATATGATTTTTAAGGTGACAAGGACGCAGCTTAGCTAGCTTTGCTCGAATGTAAATCAAATATTTCAAAGAGAGAAATAAGGAAGTAAGCCCAGTAACACCACGTGTTCAAATCCGGTGACGGTCACGGGTTTGGGGTGTTACATTTAATTGGTATCAGAGCTATGGTTTAGTCGGTTCTAGGACTACCATAGAGCGTGTGAGTCTAGCTATACATGCCAAATTGTTAGTGCTTAATAATGTGATGACTTGACGGTTGAAATTTTTGTTTTGATTAGCGATGGAACCCGGATAGAGAGACCTTGGCGGATGACGTTGAAAGTGTAGCGGCTGCTCCGCGCAAGGGACACCGCCTGTTGAGCCTCGGTCATCCGCGAATAATCAAAATGAAGGCGAAACAAGCCTTCTTCACCATGATGAATGAGTGGGTCGCGCAATATGCCCGAACCAACCCGGCTGCCCAACCATTCCCAAATTTAAATACTCCACCCCAAGAGCCCGTAATGCCTTCAGTTTCTGATCCTGTGAGGCTGAGTAAACCACCTATAGACCTGATTAGGAAGCGCGGGGATGAGGAGTTCAAGGCCATAGTTACTGATGATGCCGAAAAGGTCGAGTTCTGGCTCGATAACACCATTCGAGTGTTAGATGAACTGTCATGCACACCCGATGAATGTCTTAAGTGTGCTATATCCTTGTTGCGAGACTCAGCTTACTATTGGTGGAGGACTTTAATTTCCATAGTCCCAAACGAACGAGTTACTTGGGATTTCTTTCAATCAGAATTTCGAAAGAAATACATTAGTCAATGGTTCATCGATCAGAAGCGTAAGGAATTCTTGGAACTCAAGCAAGGCCGTATGACAGTATCTGAATACGAACATGAGTTCGTAAGACTCAGTCGGTATGCCCGGGAGTGTGTGGCTGATGAGGTTGCTATGTGCAAAAGATTTGAAGAAGGATTGAATGAAGAGTTAAAGTTACTAGTGGGAATTTTGGAGATAAAGGAGTTCGTGACACTAGTCGAACGAGCCTGCAAGGCGGAAGAACTTGGGAAGGAGAAGAAGAAGGCTGAATTTGAAGCAAGAGATTACCGTAAAAGATCAACGAGTAAAGCTCCGTTCTCGGTTGTAAAGAGGTTCAGGGAGGACACCAGTAAGTCGAGGGCGACTGCGGGAATTTCCATTAGAGCCCGACCATCGACGGACTCCCGAGCTACTTCGGTAGCTAGTGTGGGCAATAATCATCAAGAGAGACCTGAATGCCCCCAATGTGGAAGACGACACCTAGGTGAATGTTGGGGTAAGTCTGTTAATAGGGCCTGTTATGGATGCGGTTCGAAAGACCACTTCATTAGAGATTGCACGGAGCTAGATGAGAAGAATAAGATGCAAGGTGCAAGACCTAGTGGAACAATGGCTAGAGGTAGGCCCCCGAGAATTTCTGGAGGTAGGGGTGGCAATCAGAGAGGAGCCTCTGATACGGCTGTTCGATCCGAGGCCCGTGCTCCTGCTAGAGCATATGCCATCCGCGCACGAGAGGAGGCATCCTCCCCTGACGTTATCACCGGTACTTTCACTCTTTTCGATACTAATGTGATTGCTTTGATTGACCCTGGTTCTACTCATTCTTATATATGCGAAACCTTAGCATCCAATAAGACTTTGCCTATTGAGTCTACTGAGTTTGTAATTCGGGTGTCAAACCCCTTGGGTCATTACGTGCTTGTCAACAAAGTGTGTAAGAAAAGTCCCTAGTATTTTGAGGTTCTTATTTTCCGCGGACTTGATGCTTTTGCCGTTCGACCTAATTGACGTTATTCTTGGTTTGGATTGGTTGACCATGCACGATGCGGTTGTAAATTGCAAAAGCAAGACTATTGATTTGAGGTGTACGAATAACGAGATAATTCGGGTTGAGTCTACGGACTTAAAAGGGTTGCCAGCTGTAATATCAGCAATGTTGGCCCGGAAATACGTAAGAAAGGGGTGCGAAGCATACCTTGCGTATGTACTAGACGAAAAGGAGTTAGAAAAGAAACCCGAATCTGTGCCAGTGGTTTGCGAATACCCATATATTTTCCCTGAAGAATTGCCTGGTTTACCACCTGTTCGGGAAATAGAGTTTGGCATCGAATTGGTACCTGGTACCACTCCAATTTCGATAGCTCCGTATCGTATGGCACCAACGGAATTAAAGGAGTTGAAAGCTCAGTTGCAAGAATTGGTGGATAGAGGTTTTGCTCGCCCGAGTTTTTCACCTTGGGGTGCGCCAGTGTTGTTCGTGAAAAAGAAGGACGGAACCATGAGGCTGTGCATCGACTACCGTCAGCTTAATAAAGTGACAATAAAGAACAAATATCCGTTACCGCGTATCGATGATTTGTTCGATCAACTGAAAGGAGCCTCAGTGTTCTCAAAAATAGATTTGAGATCGGGCTATTATCAGTTCCGAATTCGAGATTCGGACGTACCCAAAACTGCCTTCAGAACGAGATATGGTCACTACGAGTTCCTAGTGATGCCGTTTGGGCTCACTAATGCCCCTGCGGTATTTATGGATTTAATGAATAGAATTTTCAGGCCATACTTGGATCGGTTCGTAGTTGTATTTATCGATGACATTTTGGTCTATTCGAGAGATGAAACTGAACATGCTGAACATCTGAGGCTAGTGTTGCAAGTTTTACGAGATAAGCAATTATATGCTAAGTACAGCAAGTGTGAGTTCTGGTTAAGAGAGGTTAGCTTCTTGGGGCATGTGGTATCTGCATCGGTATTCGACTTGACCCAACAAAATTTCAGCCATACTTAACTAGAAGCCTCAGAAATATTACCGAGGTTCGAGCTTTTGGGGCTTGCTTGTTATTACCGACGATTTGTAAAAGGTTTCTACGATAGCCACGCCAATGATGAAGCTACTCCAAAAGGATGTTAAGTTCGAATGGACGAGAAATGTCGAAAAGTTTCGATCAACTGAAAACTTATTTGATGAAGCCCCAATTCTAGTGCAACCCGAATCGGGCAAAGAGTTTGTCATTTATAGTGACGCATCCCTACTTGGGTTGGGTTGCGATTGATGCAAGAAGGGCGAGTTGTGGCCTATCGTCGAGACAATTAAAGCCACATGAGAAAAATTATCCGACCCATGATCTCGAATTGGTCGCCATCGTATTTGCCTTAAAGATATGGCGACATTACTTATTTGGTGAGAAGTGCCATGTGTATTCGGATCACAAAAGTCTCAAATATTTGATGACTCAAAGAGACTTAAATCTGCGACAAAAACGTTGGCTCGAGCTGTTAAAGGATTATGAGCTGGTCATTGACTATCACCCGGGAAAGGCTAATGTGGTTGCAGACGCCTTAAGTCGTAAATCACTATTTGCATTACGAGCGATGAATGTACACTTGTCTGTTCTACCCGACAATGTGTTAGTAGCTGAATTGAAAGCCAAACCATTATTGATACGTCAAATTCGTGAAGCTCAGAAAGTCGACGATGAGTTGGTTGCAAAACGGGATGAGTGTGTTCCGAACAAGGACTCGAAATTTCAAATTGATGATGACGATTGTTTGAGGTTCAGAAGTCGTCTGTGTGTTCCAAAGAATTCGGAACTTATTTCGATAATTCTGAACGAAGCCCATTGTAGCCGAATGGCAATCCACCCGGGGAGTACGAAGATGTACAACGATTTGAAACGTCGGTTTTGGTGGCATGGTATGAAACGAGACATCTCTGACTTTGTTTTGAGATGTTTAATATGTCAACAAGTGAAAGCGGAACATCAAGTGTCTTCAGGATTACTTCAGCCGATCACGATACCCGAGTGGAAATGGGATCGAGTCACAATGGACTTTGTATCCGGACTGCCATTGTCAGCAAGTAAGAAGGATGCGATTTGGGTCGTTGTAGATAGATTGACTAAGTCGGCTCACTTTGTCCCCGTCGTGGATTTTTCAATGGACAAACTAGCCAATTGTACGCTTTCATATTGTGAGACTACACGGGTGCCTATTTCCATCGTGTCGGATAGAGATCCGAGATTTACCTCGCGATTTTGGAAGAAGTTGCAAGAAGCTTTGGGTACCAAGTTGCATTTCAGCACTGCCTTTCACCCCCAAACCGATGGTCAATCCGAACGAATAATTCAAATACTCGAGGATATGTTGAGATGTTGCATCCTTGAGTTTAGTGGTTCATGGGAACGGTATTTGCCTTTGATTGAATTGCTTACAACAATAGCTTTCAATCAAGTATTAAGATGATGCCTTACGAGGCTTTATACGGTCGTAAATGCCGTACCCCATTATTCTGGACTGAACTTAGTGAAGGTAAATTCTTCAGGGTTGATTTGGTTAAGGATGCCGAGCAAAAAGTTCGAGTAATTCGTGAAAGTTTGAAGGCTGCTTCGGATCGCCAAAAGTCGTATGCGGATTTGAAAAGGAAAGACATTGAATATCAGGTTGGAGACAAGGTATTTCTCAAAGTCTCACCCTGGAAGAAGGTGCTTAGATTTGGCCGTAAGGGCAAATTGAGTCCGAGGTTCATCGGTCCGTATGAAGTATCTGAACGAGTTGGGCCAGTAGTGTACCGATTAATTTTACCCCCTGAGCTCGAAAAGATTCACAACGTTTTCCATGTTTCGATGCTTCGACGATATAAGTCTGACCCGACACACGTAATTACTCCATCTGAGGTCGAGGTTCAGCCTAATTTGAGTTATGAAGAAGAGCCGGTTCGCATTCTGATGCGTGAAGTAAAAGAGCTACGAAACAAGAAATCCCATTACTGAAGGTGTTGTGGCATAAACACGGAATTGAAGAAGCCACTTGGGAACTTGAGGACTCTATGAAAGAGCGATACCCGAGCCTATTTACCGGTAAGATTTTCGGGGACGAAAATTTCTTAAGTGGGGGAGAGTTGTGACATCCCTAATGTGACCCTAGTCGGAAAGTGGTTTCGGGACCACAAACCCGAGTTATAAAAATAATTAATTGTTATATTTTATGCTTACTATGTGTGTGCATGCATATGTGGAAGTTTCATTCTCTAATTTTACCAATTGTATGAGAAATTATTAAATAGGGATCAAGGTGAAACATGGTGAAAAATGATAGGCTAAATTGTAATGGCTTATTTGTGCATGTTGACACAAAGGTGGACTTGCATGTCAAAATTGCCCAAATTATTCTATAGTGGCCGGCCAAGATGGATGTGATGGGCAAAGGAAAACATGTTTCCAACATGTTGGGTTAGTGAGGCATGTTGGGAGCAATTAAATAATGTGTTAGCAATAAAGAAAATGTTGACAAAAAAAAAAAAGAAAAAAAGTGGATGGATGCCCCCTTGTTGCCGTGAGTAGAGGAAAAAGAAAGGAGAAAAATTTGTTCATCTATTCTCAATTCTTTGGCCGAAAATACCAAGGGAAAAAGGAAGGATTTTTGCTTCATGCTTGGTTTAGAAGGGAACTAGAAGGAGAATTGGTCATACTTGTGTCAAGATTAAGCTCAAGAGCAAAGGGGAACTAAATCGGACAAAGGAAAGGAGAAAGCAAACGAGTAGCCGAATTGGAACCGTTCTACCCAAAACAAAGTAAGTCATTAAGCACATATGTTTGATATTGCTTAAATGATTGTAAAATCTATGCAATTGTGTTTAATGGGATGATATATATATATATAAATGAAAATGTATGTGTATGGAGTGATGACTTTTGTTGAATGTAAAAGAAATAGTGAAATGTGTAGAAAGTTTGCTTTCGGCACTAAGTGTGCGGGCAATACGTGTGTACGGTGACGAGATAGGCACTAAGTGTGCATGCTGGAAATATATGGCACTAAGTGTGCATGCTGGAAATATATGGCACTAAGTGTGCATGCTGGAAATATACTGACCTTGGGTGTGCGAGCTCAAGGGTATGACACTATGTGTGCGGGCTTAAATCGCATGGCACTAAGTGTGTGAAATCGAGTATTAAGCACTGTGTGTGCGTACTCTCTCTCTCTCTCTATATATATATATCTCCAATCAAACAATTATATGGAGGGTGTGTCTCCATCGAGTTGAGTATGGACAATGGATCGGTAAGTACCTTGAGCTCATGACGAATAGGAAATACGTTCATGCTCGGGGTTGAGCTTGGTAAGCTTTAGATCTATGTGATGATTGCAATTGTATGATTGTGGTGTGAATGAGTTGGTGTGTAAAGTGCCTCAAATATCTTATTGTATAGAATATGAAATGTGGATGTATGATGGGTATGAGATTGAACCGAAAGGTCCGAGGAATTATGGTATAGTTTCGATATGGATGAGTACCTAGCCTCGTTTATTGTTTCATGTTGTGATAACTTTATCAATGGATGGTTGTTGAATGCTTATGACTTACTGAGTTATAAACTCACTCGGTGTTTTCTTGTCACCCATTTTAGGTCTCTTGGACTCGTATTGTTGCGTGCTCAGAACCGTCGTTGAAGTCATCACACCGGCTGGAAATCTTTTGGTATTGTCTTCGTAGTTGAGCTAGGAGAACATTTGGCATGTATAGGCTATTTTGTTTTGTTGAATTGTGGGTTGTAAACTTTAAGCCATGCGAAAATGGCCTATGTGGTCAGTTGAGTGTGATTCTAAAACCTATAGTTACGAGCCTTAGAAACCTAAATTTTGATAAGGTGGCCATAGTTTGTATTATGTATGATGTAATAGTTGGCCATAGAAGATTTATGAAATAGTCATTGTTTGCTTTGGTAACAGATGCTGCCAGCAGTAGTGAGGTGAGATGGAAAATCACTAAAAATAGTAGAAGTAGAATTAAATAGTGAATAAATTATGAAATTGAACCTTGATGAATCTATTTTCATATGGACGAAACGAAACGACCATATGAGCAGTATACTGAGAGATATTAAAGTTCTCGTGAGACAGGGCCAGAACGGTTTCTGGATCCCCTGTCTCGATTTTGAAAATTTACCATAAATTATCCAGAAGGAATTAGAAGTTGAGCCTTATATTTTCAGATTCCCTTTTTAGTCTAGTTTCATTAGAAACAAACGTCATGAGTATTGAAGCTCTGTACGAGAAGATATCCAGGTCGTAATGAGCGAAGGTCAGTGTAGTTGACCCCTGTAGCATGGGTGACTTTAACTAATAAACTGTACTAATTGGCTTGACCAAAAATTCTAGAAAAAAATGTGTAGATGGTATTATAAGTCTAGTTTCAGGGAAAATTTACGGAACTGATTTTCAAATTCTGTAACTCGAGATATGATTTTTAAGGTGACAGTGACGCAGTTAGCTAGCCTGCCTGGAACAGAAATCAAATATTTCAAAGAGAGAAATAAGGGAAGTAAGCCCGGTAACACCACGTGTTCAAATCCGGTGACGGTCACGGGTTTGGGGTGTTACATAAACGTAACGATGTTAATATGTTTTAGTGTTTAATTCTGTTTTAGGATTGATTTAATGAAAGTTAATTGTTAATATTACGATGTTTAAATTTTCATAATTTTGTTAAGAAAATAAATTTAGTATTAATTGTGAATTTGTTTAATTTTTTGTTTAAAAAAAACATTGATTTTTCTAACTAAATATTTGTCCAGAAATACGTCATGTTGTAATTGGACCAAAAAATACAAATGGACACCTAACAATATTTTACAATTGGCTATTGTAAGAAAACTAGAGATGGATATCAAAAAATTATTGACGCAGTTCAAAACCTCTTCCTACGTCTACAAAGCCTTGCCCATAATGAAATTTACTGTGAATCAATAGTACAAGGTGTGTTTTAAGTTCAATTCACTTACCAAGTTGTTCCTATTAAGACTTTGTGCAATGAAAGCTTAATTTACACACAAATACAAAAGTTTGAATATCTCACAAAACCACTCACTAATATTAATCGCATTGAACCGATTGAGCTTTCTCTAAATCTACACCTTAAAACAGAAGAAATAAATAAAATAAAAGTATTCAATATGTAGAGTTGGAATGCAACTTCACTAAGTAATTTTTAATCCATTCTGATGTACTCATATCTTCACGAAATCAATTACCCATATTATAAAGATACAAATAATTGAGGTAAATCTTCACAAAGTGTGCCAACATCTTCTTGTGATTGCATATCTCAATATATAACGTAAGCATATCACACTAAGACTCATGAAAACTAACCTTTCTTGATCCAATCTCTTCTATAATTATAATTTCTTGATTTTTTTTCTCAAAATCCCCAAAAGTATGTAAGTAAATCTTCAAGATATGTTGGTTAAACATGCCAATAAATAATGCAAGTTTTGTCATACTGCTAGCTATGTCTCAAGTTGCAATTAACATTGTACCTAGTAAGTAAAATTTACACTAACAATGTTTAATTTGTTAAATATAGTCTGTTGAGTGATTTTTCAAGTTTTAATGTTGATTTGATGAAAGTTGATTGCTAATATTATTAGTTTATTACGACTTTTCACCAAATCAACATAAAAGTTGAATTAAACACTAAAAAGTTAACATCATTACCTTTGAGTACCAAAATTTATAACTTTTTCCAAATACATGTATCAAATCGGACTAAAAAACAACTCAAATACCACATTAGGAAAAAGTGTCGAACTCTAGTATCAAATGATGTAATAAACCTTTTAAATTTATTACAAGACAAAAGTTGGGGTGGTTTGTTGTATCGGTTCACATTGTAGAATGTATGGAGAACTGCTAGAATAAAGGTGGTTGACACCGTAAGCAGTGCGAAGAGCCACTAATAGTGGTGAGGTCTAGGGGCCTCTTGAGCTTGTAAAGCTCTTTGGGTGATATTTGGAGGAGCTTTAACATATGTACTAGAGCCTTTTATTCTTCTTGTGATGGAGATGGCTTTTGTAGAGGAGGGGGAGCTTTTGACCTAAGTCTTACTAGAATGATGTCCTACTATGTATAAAGTGGCTGTAGAGGCATAGGCGTTTCATCAGGATGTGATGAGGTGACATAATAACACCCCAAACCCGACCTAGACGTTACGGTTTAATCCGGTGTGTCACATTGAAGCATTACTGTATAGGTCATGTCTTATCTAAAATCTTTCTTAGTGATTTAAGGGTATTTTCGTTATAGATTAAAGTGAATGAAAGTTGTGCACCAAGTAGGATGCCGAAAAAAGAGGAGGTAAGTCTATTAGACTGCTTAAGTACCAAGCTCTCCACGGATCCACTCTTAGACATGCACACAACCATTGCCACACTTTAACTGAATGATTGTTCAGGAAAAACCATTTCATTTTAAGCCTTTGAAAACACTTATTAATTTTTTGAAAACGTTTTCATTTCGGAAGCTTTGTCTTGTTTCACGATATTTTGAAATCAAGTAATCTCTTTTAAAAATGCGCCTTAGAGCTATTCAATTCAAACATTTAAATCCATATCATGCCTAAGCTAATAATCATACTAAAGCAATTAAAAATAATTAAAGCGGCCTTATTACAACTTAAAACCCAAAGCAATTAAAGTAAATGAAACTAATCTAGTCATAAGAAGAAAATTGAGCTTGCAAAACATGTGGCCACTCCGAATCCCTCTCAGCTCCAAGTCCACTATGGTTGGGGGTTACCTGCACGGATAAATTTAAGGGGTGAGTTTGGAAAACTTAGTGTGTAAAATAACTCAACCATAGTCCAGATCAGTTCAAACCACAGAAATAGATTAAGTTAGGCCTTAGCCCTATACAGAATTCAGAATGAAGCCCATAGGCCCATAATGTAAAATGTAATGATATATCTTGTATGCAGAAAACCCAACCCATATCCATCCGTATACACCCCCGTGCCGACCTTACACCATGTGGGGAGACTACTCAACCCACCCATCCGCTACACGTCACAAAATTTGTATCATGGATTCCAGAACAGATATTGTGATAGAGTCACCAGATACAGATATTGTGGTAGAGCCACCAGAAACAGATATTTGTGTAGAGCCACCAGATTAGATATTTATGGCAGAGCCACCAGAACGCTTCCTCCATCAATATAACCCATATCCCATACAACAGATATACATGTCATGGCATACAACAAACAGAATCAGAATATCATGCATTTCAGTCAAAATTAACCCTAGGGGTATAATGGTAATTTTACACCTAGGGGTATAATGGTAATTTTCATGCTTAGAGGTATTTTAGTAAATTTAACGATTTTAGGGTTTACACTCATATTACAACCATTAACACATTAACAGAAACACTTACCGAGCGTTTTTACCTAATTGGGCCTGTTGGCCCGTTAACCCGATTTCGACCCATTAAGCCCAAATATACCGAAGTGCACGAAATTGTGCACTCTGCAATCATACCACTTGTGATTACCAAAATTAACAACCAAAACATCTCACGAGCGCTTGCACGCTCGCAAGTTCACAAAATGCCGACTTTTTAGCATTTCGATTTTTCGGCTTTTGCCGATCTAGTTTATGAGTGGGTGTGATTTACACACCTGATTTACGAAAACTGCTACCGAAATCTCCCACGATATCCTACAATCGTCACTGGACATATCAGATCCAAAATACAATGGCAACCATCATAAACTTACTGTAATCGGCCATTAATACCTATGGCCCTTGAGATCCTACCTTTGCTAAAACTAGAGACTAGATCTAGATCTAGTCGTTCCACTTGTCCAAGCCTTCGATCAGCAGCCTCTAGATCACACTAACACCAAAAAAAATCAATTGTTACAACCCCATAGAGCCTTAAGCTCCAATCGACAGCCTCCCTATGCCTTTAGGGATTTCAGCTTTTCTAAAACCCGAAATAAAGAATAGATTTAAGTACCTACCATGTTCTTTCAACCAAAACGATTCCACTTTAGTTTCTACTCAGATCTGATGCAGATCTAGCCCTTAAACACTAGCAGAAATCGAATCTTAGAGATCTAAAGATTCAGCTATACGTCCCTAAAAACTATGGTGTTTTCGGCTTTTGGAACTGTGAAGAGGAAGATGATTTGGTATGGTGGTTGTTGCAGTGGTATTGTCGACAGGGGTTGAGGTTTAGAGGATGTGAAAATCAGCCAAAAGAGATGAAGAAAATAGGAGGATTTTGACTAGAAGAAATCGGCACAAGAAACAACTTTCGTGATTTCGGCTTTTATGGTAATCGGCTATAGAGGTTTAAAAAAGAATGGGAATGAAAGAGGAGATAAGTAGAATGGTAGGAATGTTTCAGCCAGAGAATAAAAGAAGGAGAAAAAGAAAATAGAAGAAGAGAGGAGAAGAGAAGGAAGAATTCGGCACTCAGGAGATCTAACTTTGAGTTTTTCGACTTTTTGCGACACTGAGAAGAGAATAGAATAAAAGTGAAGGTTCTAGGTGGCTAACCCTAATTTGGCAAAACAAAAAGAAAAATAAGGCTTGCCCTAATGGCCATACAGACCCACGACCCAACCTTCCTAAAGCCCTAGCCAATTTCCACTTAAGCTCTATCACATGCCCGGCATATGAGCACAAAAATAAAAGTAACAACACGCTTACCTTGTGACTTGAACTCTGGCTCCCCCTAATCATCCACACGTCACTCCCCAAACACCTAGGTGGCGCCACATGCCACTTTACCACAGATCTTTTTGTGTCCTATTTTACCACCTCAATTTTAAAAGCCCATATCGCCAGAACCCTCTCTCTCCAAAATTAAAATTCAGGAATTGCCTCGAATTAAATTTACTCTTTGGCCTTCTAAAGGCCCACCAACATACTCAGACCCACACCAGACAGTCGAAACACAGTATTTCTAAAATTCATTGAAAATTACAGAAATCCCGAAAATCCCAAAAATTGGGGCGTTACATAATGGCAGTGTTTAGGAATGAGAATAACAAATTCTCTCTAGTTGAAGTGATGTTTATAAAATGAGCTTCTATTAGACTATGATGTTGGAGAATGGAATGCTCTTAGAAAGGAAATCATTTGAATAAACCTTTAGATGAGCACATTTGAAGAATACTCATGTTTTGAAGAATACTCATGTTTTGAACCTCAATTTCTCTGAAGTTCTTCACACATTCAAAACTTGAATTAGCTTTTTAGCTTGTTGATTTTTCAAAATTTAGATAAAATTCTAACTTTTAATTATCAGACTAAGTGTGTTAGCTTTTCAAATTGAGTTTTAATTGATTAAATCAAGATAACAATAAATCACTTGATTTTAAGGTTGAAAATGGTGGATCTCATTTTACCAAGGTAAATTGCAGTTTCAAAGTTATTTTCAACTTATTTTGATCATATTAAAAGGTTTTTAAAGTCAATTTAAAGATCTTTAAGGAATTTAAAGGATTTGGATGTTTTCCCCTTTTTAATGAACATGTTCAGCTTGATTTTTCTAAAAATTTAGATCCATGTAATTGGATTAAATTAAAGGTTTAAATATGTAATTAGATAATATTTATGGTGTTTGGAATCAAAATTAAGGTTTAGAAACTAGATTTGAGTGGTGAAATCACATTGTCGATAAAATTAGCTAGTTTTCCATAAGTATGATAGATGGGTTGTGGTTTGCATTTTTTATATGATTTAAATGTATTTTAGGCCATTTATAATGTGTTTTTAATGTTAATTTGAATGCAGAGTGCCAAACTCGTTGGGAGCTTCCACGAGCAAGGCGATAGGGAAAGAAAAGTTTGGTTGACATTGTTGTGTAAGAGGTATCGACAAGGTGAGTGGTTTAGTGTGCTACAATTATGCACAAATCGAAGTGTTAAAGGGGAGCTTAGGTAGCATAATCCTCTATACTAAGTTTGATGAGTTAGTGTTTCTACCTAAATTAATAATGATTTGCAAGTGATGCTTAAATGTGATATGTTACATGACGTATATTGAGATGACAATGAAAATTTTATGTGTTTATGATTGAATATGATATGAGATTTGAAAATATCATATGAACATGAGTTGTGTGATATGTGAAAATACATATAAAATAGTAAGTATACATGTTTAAGTGAATGTGCTTGGAGGGTATATTTGGTTATGTTTGGAGGGTGATAGCTTTATGCTACACATTATATTTATCATATTTGGAAATCTGATTATCCAATGTAATATGTTTTATATATATGCTTCATGATCACATTGTGCCAACATATCAATGTGAATGTTATGAATTAGGCTTGATTGCTTATCTTGATTAATTGTGATTGTATGTTTTCTTAGCCTTGGATATTGTGATTACTTGTGGCAATATTTTAGCATTCACTGAGCTTGAAAGAGCTCACACTCTTTTATGTTTAACAATGTAGCGATATAGCTGAATCGAGGAGAAGTGAGCTACCAAGTGATCCAATGTGAAACAATTTACCTTGAGTATGTTTGATGTGTTTCCAACTTAATAAAGAAGACAATGTGGGACTAATCTAGAGGATTTTAGACTTGAACTGTTAATGGTTTGTAAATGAACAATATGGATGGTTTAAATGGTTTTTAGAGTTTTAAAATTGGTTCAGGCAAATTTTACAACGGAACGCTTTGAAAATTTACATGACTTGGTTTTGTATATTGAATTTTAATATGGTAACTTCAATTTCTTAAAATGGTTTTACTGAATATTTTGAATAAAATTTTGATTTAGTCTTTAAACATTGTTTTGAAATTAAATGAGTTTTAAATGTCTTTTTGAGCTACAATTTTCTCTAATGGGTTAAAATAAATCGTAAATTGCCTAGGAAACTTATGGGATTAATTTTACAATTTACGTGTTTATCATTTATTTTGTTTAAAATGACAATTTTACCCCTGATCCTTTTCATTATATTATGACGAACGAAGCATGATTTAGGTTTGTTTGTTTTAAAAAAAAATCTATTTAAGTATTTCTTATGGGTGTGCTAGTTGGTTTGTGGTGTGTTGGTTAACCGGTGAAGAGAGTCATGCAAATGACTAATGTGACATTCTGAATTTGGGTCGTTTCGTTCCGTTTGGGTTTAGGGCACCACATCATTTGCTTATCCTACAAAAAATACGTTTGAGTAATTTTCTTAGTTGAATAAAAATTATTGTGCTTTAAGCCAAATTGGGTTAGAAGATATTATATAAAATTTTTATGTCATTTGGGAAACTTAGTTGATTTTAAAATTTGCAAAAAATAAAATAAAAATGTTTTCTATTTAACTAGTTTAAAATCCAAAGACTAATTTGTAAAGATTTTGTATTTTGAAAACTTTGTAAATTTTCTTGATTAAAATATCTTTTAGAAATCAAGTTTCAATTATACAGAGAAAAGTGTTTTTAACTAATTTTATATTTCAACCAGGTTTCATGCTTTTTTAAGCATAATTATAAGTTTGTTCAGTTTCAAACATATTTGCATGTAATGTAATTTAAAACCAACCAAAAAATAACTTATGCCACAGTCCAAATAAATTATTACAGTCCCCAAATAGAAATTATTAAATTAAAGTAAAAGTAATTTTTAAAATAAAATAAAAGTTCGAGATGCTCCTTCGTATGTTGAGTTCAAATCCTAACCTCGTGGATTCTCTGTAAAGATAGTAAACGGAGGAGTGAGCTATAAAGCTCATTGTGAATCTTAGCACATAAGATTTTCAGTTATAGTAGGATAAAATAGCAAACAAGCTAATAGTAACATAGTATAACAAATAACATAAATTATATCATGTATGTACATGCTCATATTTAACAGTGCAATTTATTTTTCAATTTCAAAGAAAATTCTTACCCATCAACTGCTATTCACCACAATAAGAGTGCCTCAGAATTCATCCATTCCTAGACACCGCATTGTGGAAAAGCCACCCTTATTTGCAGATAAACTGCTAGAAATATGTGGATAAACCACTAGAATTGTAGATAAGCTGTCAGAACTTCCTCCTTCCATATCATCCTGATCCTTATGCACTGCGTTATGGCATAACAAAATCAAAATCAATACAGTAGGCATGCTTCAACATGGAATCAGTTTTAGCATAAATAGTAGGCATGCTTTTCATCATGCATTCAGTAAAATGGTGATAGTAAATATGTTTTAACATGTGATCAAAATATCGGTAACAATATTATTCCATAATATCACAAAACATACGAACCAGAAGAAAACATAGAATAACCCTATACATAATTTAGGTCAAAACTTAAGCCATAGTTAGAGGCACTAACATTTAGCCAACCCTAGTAATCAAATTTCATTCAGCTAACACCAAAAGCATGCATGCATTTAGTTAGTCACAATTAAGGCATAGATAATTTGGATACTACCAAACACACATAAAATACTTATAGAAAATACTTATACAGACTACATTTAGTTAGAACCCACACCTTAATCCGTACGCCCAAACAACACTAGATCTAATCCTTTATACTCATTTGTTACATATTTGATCAGATTTCGTCTAGATCTGAAATTTGAATGAACAAAGCATACAAAACACACCATAATAGAATCAGTTATGCTAGATCTAGAAAAGATATATAGATCTGATTACTAAATAGAAGAAGAACACTTACTCTTTTGTTCGATGTACATATTTGAAACAAAAACACTCCTATAAATCATATCTGGTCTGACGCGTCCAGATTTGCACCTCGAACGTTAAACACACACAAAAACACACAATTAGATTCGACCATTGATAGATCTGAAAAGGAACCTATATAATTGATTAACATATTTGAAAAGAAAGAAAAAAGATATGGTCGCACATTCGAACACGAGATCTGCTCATGAAAAAAAGAAAAAAAGGTATGGTCACACATTCGAACACAAGATCTACTCATGAAAAACAATTACACTTATTACTTATAGGTCAGAAACAAAAAATTTAGTAGAGATCTGAGCACAGAGATGATTCGACAATAACCAAGCAGAAAATATGATGATTGAATGGAATAAAATAAAAGGATGAGAGGAACAAGAAGAATAGAGAGAGAGCTACGGCATGGGAGGTGGCGAAAAAGGAAGGGTGACAATGTGCAGATGTTATGGAGGCGACGGTGCAAGGTGGTGGCGATAGTGGTTCAAGGTGGTGGAGGATGGTGCACAAGCAAAAGAAAGAAAGGAAAAGGAAAAGAAAAAGATAGAAGGAGGTAAGGTATGGGGTAGCACAAAAGGATGAGAGAAAGAAATAGTTGATAGAAAATTACAAGAAAGAAAAATAGACTAGGTTTTGAAAGGAGGCAATGTGAACACACAAATGGAAAAAAGATGTTTAAATACTAGGGCTTTTAAACCCTACGGGCGATAATAGCGTTAAAAACAAGGGATTTTTGAAATTTTATAAAATGCAAATGAGAGGACTTGAACTTGGGTTTCAATGACAATTTCACTAACACTTAACCAGTAGACCAGTAAATTATTTATTTCCAAATACACACTACATACAGATATAAATCGAGGCGTGACATCCTCCCATAGAATGGAATATGCCTAAATAAATGAGATAGTATATAATGAACTCGCCCTTTAAGAGGTTTTCTTAAAATGATGGAATAGTAAATCATAAGCTTTGTAAGAGTAGATATATAATGCACTCTCCAATTAGGGGTTCACTTGAATGAGTGAACTTTTTAAAAATAGATATAAAATGAACTCTCCAATGAAAAAGGTTTGCCTAAATGAGTGAATTCAATAAGAATAGATATATAATGAGCTCATAAACATTGTCTTCAATTTAACGACTTGATTCTTGTAAGTTTCAGAAAAGCATGTTTTGGTCTAGAAACTTTAAGTCGAGCTGGATTGGAAGTTGAATCTTAAAAATTATGAGTAAAATATGGGATTAATAAACAAAATTAGTTAATAATTAAGTCAATTAAGTTAGTCTAAATGGTATTAGGGTTAAATTGCATAGCGATTAAAATGAATAGAAAATTGATTAGAAATTTTATAAACCCTTAAAAGCTAATAACCAAGTCCTCGAAATAAATATTCCATAATTAATAATATGGTAGTGGAATTCCATGGCTTTCTCAACTATTATTTATTAATTAACTTTAAATGATATGATTAGTGATAGGTCAGTGATTTATTAATTTAATTAAATCACTCATCATATATATTTAACCTTAAGTGTGAAAGTGAAAATAAACATCATCTTCATTCTCTTTCTCTTCAAACTGTAGCAAAATAAGGACTAAGAAGAAAATTTCTATATTGCATTCGTTCTATATTAATTAAGGTGAGAAAGATTTCATTTGATTTTGTATAGATTTTTAATCATCCAAGAATAGAAATTCATGCCTATGTGTTAGATTTCTTAATTTTTGAGTTTTAATAAAGGTTCCATTAATGAAAAATTGATGAAATTAAGCTTGATAGAGATAGATTTAAGAATAAAGAGTTTAGATTATGTTACTAATAAATTAGAAAGTAAGGAAAATGTTGATTTTTTTAGAAATCGAACTAAGCCATATAATGAAAATTTATGATATTAGGGATTGAATAGAATAAGTTGAAAGTTGTTAGGAAATTATGTTATATATTGAAAGCTAGGGGTACTTAGTGAAGAAATATGAAATCATATTTCAATTCAATGAAGAGAATTGTAAATTATGAGGGGTTTGAATATTAGGGTTTTAAAGGACTAAACTGAATTAAATACATTCATGTTTGATTTTGTTGAATTTCATTTAATTGTGTGATTAACGATGCTTCTGTAATTGTATTATCAAATGTAGCTAAAGGCGACATTGGATCGTCAAAGGCAAAAGGAAAGGAAAAGAAGAACATCATATAGTTTTCGCGATTTGTGCTTTTATAATTCAATTATAATTTGCTTTTGTAGATTAATTGGTTGCTATAATCAAATATAAATGTACATCGAGGTAATGGTATGTTTCACTATAAATTTTGAATAATGGATTCGATTGGTGATATTTAGAATATGTGATAAATATTTGAGATTGTATTTGCTATGTATATAAATGATGAGACATTGATATTATGATGATATGTGTCTCAAATGTTATTATGATGTTAATGCCTTGTTAAATGATGTTAGATGTAGTTCGGGTATAGTTTGCATACCATAGGATCATTGATATATTGATTTAAAGTCATCATTGTCGAGCAATCCAGATGGTAGAATGAACAATACGAACAAATAGTGAAAGTTATCATTGCTAGGCAACCCGGGTTGGTGGAATTTACATATTCTAAAAGTCATCTTTGTCGGGCAACCCAGGATGAAAGAGTAAAGTAGATCCAAGTATCCATCCTAGTGTCTATCGTTAAATAACATAATCTAAAATGAATAAGTATTAAAATTGATATTAAAATGTGAAATGAATAAGAAAGTTGGAAATTGATGTAATGAGTTAAAATAGTATTTATCAAAATAATTTATTCTTGTTATATACATACTTAGTTTATTGTTAATGCAATATGTTTGGATTTGAATTATATTAGGACCATTGGGTATTTAATACTCAGCATACAATTTTTATCATATTCGTGTGTACGTCTCAAACAAGGATTTCTGTAGGTTGAAAGTGTCGAAGCATCTATGCTCAATAACTGAGCTCAAGAAACATTTTGCTACTTCTTTTGTACACATATATGTGTTTTAGTTGGAATGCCATGTACCTAGGTTGTTTTGGCATTTTGTTCAAGTGTTCATTTTGCTATATTTGGTATTTGACATATATGGTTTTAAAAGATGAAATTTAACCTTTAATTAGTAGATAAGTATACTAGTTTATATAAATTTGGTTTTGAGAAATAGTTGATGAGATGGTGATACATTGATGATTATTATTTGATGATGTTTGATTGTGTTTATATGTGTTAGATTGATGATTTTATTTTGATGTTAAGTTTATGTAAACTTAAGGTGCCATTTGGTATAGTTAGGACATTTAAAAATATTCATTTTAGGCCAATTTACCTTTGCGCCTCGAGATAGCATGAGCATGTCTCGAGTCCATAAAAACAAATTTTACCTAATAATTCGACCTATATGCTTAATGTCTCGAGACTTGACAAGCTAGTCTTGAGACAATTCTATTTAAGCCTCGAGACAAGTGGCCTTTGTCTTGAGATAGGTGAACTTTGAAGCTAAATTAAGAAAACAATGGAGGTTGATCTCGAGACATAGTCTCAAGACATATGAGACCATGTCTTGAAAAAATCTAACTTTGAAGCAAAATAACTAAAATAGATTGGACCCTGTATCGAGACTGAATTAAATTATTAAACATCTATGAAATTAATATTGTGATTAATATGAATGATGTTTATGTTGTAAATGATATGATAAAAGAAGTACGTTGGCCTGAGTTGGTTCAACAACGTGATGTGACATCACATACTCAGGTTTGGTAAAAAGGGTCGAGTATGGGGTGTTACCTTTAATTCCTTTTGTTCCTTTTTAGTGTTTTTTCTTTTTAATTATGTGACATTATCTTGTCCACAAAGATAAACTTATGTCAATCTTATGACTTATGTAAAAATATTATTATCTTACCTAGTGCATTGTAGTTTGTTTTTAACGAGTTAAGGTATTAAAAAGGCTACATTTGATGGGGCTTTAGAGCCTTAAGAGGTTTTATCAGGTCTAACATTAGGCCCATTAGTTGGCTTATGATAGAAATGGCAAGGATCCTTAAGAGACTCACTTGATAAGGCATTGGAGCCTTGAGGCTTAACTAAAAGTAACATTGGGGCCGTCAAAAGAGTATTGTTTATCGAGAGCTTCCTTTCTAGCAGTCACATTTTAACGAGTTGAGGCCTTATAAGGGTACATTCGACGAGAATTGGAGCCTTAAGAAGTTTAATTAGAAGCAATATTGGGGTTTTTGGTGGGAGATTATTAACATAGAGATACTTTGTTTGTAGTCACATTTTAACGAGTTAAGGCCTTAAGAGGCCACACTAATAGGAATTTAGAGCCTTAGGAGGCTTCGCCTCCTATATTGGGTCCTTCAAAAGGTTAATGACAATGCAAAGGTGCCTTAGTGAATGTGTTGTGCCTATTGTAACCATATTACAATAGATACCAAATTACACAACCCACACATATAACTGTTTTTTAGATTCCTATGAACATAATTGGGTATACATACCTAGGTGAAGGGGAACTTTATTTATAACATCTCTTTAGATACCTTGTGTTCCATATCCTAAAGATGGGTTGATAGATGACATCTCTTTAGGTTCCTTGCACTTTATGTCCTTGGGATGGGTTGATTATTGAGTCGTGGTAATTGAGTGCTCCATGTCCGTTCTTTCTTGAAAATCTATAGGAAGTCTTTAGGCTAGCTTTTCACCTTGGGGTATGAGTGAGGTGGATCTTTAGGGTGCGACTGAGGTGGCCCCTTAGTGTGTAGAGAGGTGCCTCCCTAGGGTATAGTGAGGTAGCCCTTTGGTAAGAAAAAGGTGGTCTTTAGGGTGTGGTGAGGTACCTATTGGTAGCGCATGTGTTAAACCTCTTTACTGTACTGGAGGGGGTTCACTTGGAGTGCGGGTGAGGGGCTTCCTTAAATGTGGTAAAAGGCTTTCTAGTGTGTAGGCAAAGGGCCCCTTTGGGTTTTCGTTAACAGCTTTATTGTGTAAGGGTGAGGGGCCCTTAGGTGCTATCGAAGGACAACTTCGAGTGTGGTGAAGGGCCTTTTTTTGTGCTGGTGAGTGGCGTCATTTGGTGCTACCGAAGGTCCCCCTAGTGTGATGGAGAGGGACCCATTTATGTGGGTTGATGTATTTGGAAGAAATATCTTTGTTGCCCCCAAAGTTGGAAGTTCTTAGAAATCCAAATATTGAAAAACTTCAGGAGACCCAGAAGATTAAAGAGACCACAAAATGGAGAAAGATAAAGGAGCTTGAATGGATTGAGCCTTTGGCTCTTGCTGGTGGAAGAGACAAGACATTATGCTTAATTCCAACAGATGACAACAATTGTTATAATTCAAAAGCTTATAGTGGTTTGTTGTTGAGGTTCACATCGTAGGGTGTGTGTAACAACCCATTTTTAGTCAAATCAGAACAGTGGTTTCAGGACCATAAATCCAAGGTCAAAATAATTATTTTATTATTATTTTAATTTCTACAGCTTGATAATATGATTGTGTGAAAATTTCGTTAAGAAATTTTATCGTTTGAGTTCTCAATTTGATAAAAAGGACTAAATCGCGTAAAGTGTAAAACTTGAGTTCTATAAGTTAAAGGCATCAATGAGCTATGAAAATAAATGTGAGTGGACTTAAATGTAATTAGACCATTTATATTGTTAGTGGACAAATATGGACACAAATTAGGTGATTTTTAAGGTTAATTAAAAAGGTTATTAAAGTAATTTGATAAAAATTGAAAATGTAAAAGAATTAAAAGATGAAAAGGTTGTCATCTTTCCTGTTTCCTTCAACCATGGCTTAAATACACCATGAAAGGGGAAGATAAATTCGATCAAGCTACTTCTTTGCATGTAAGTGTTATTTTGTCTTATTTTTAACGATTTCTATGTTTTTGAGATTGTTGTAGCTTAATCTAGATAGCCCAGGGACTAATTTGCAAAACTGTTAAAGGTTTAGGGTTTTTCTATTGATAAATCTTTGTGTATTTTGATGTTTGATGATAGAAAATGTATGCTTGTTGTTAGATAAATAACATTGTAAAGTGATTTTTGACAAAATTGTCATTTAGGGATTAAATTGAGAAATGTTGAAATTTTGTGGTTAATTTGTGAAATAAATGAAAAATATGGGCTACTATAGTAATAAGAGGAATTCAGCTAGCATGGTTAGGGACTTAATTCCATGAATTTGTATTTTTATGAGATGAGGACTAAATTGTAAAGAAATTGAAATATTAGGGAAAAAGTGTAAAATTGCTATAATGTGCATTTTTTGACTAAATTGAATAGGTTAATGATTAAATGAGTTAAATTTAATATTATACATATCAAGAAAAGCAAAATTCGAATTTAGATCGAGGGGAAAAATAAGGTTTTAGACTAATCAACTCATTTCGTCATTTTTGCATTCAAGGTAAGTTCGTATATAATAAGCATTATTATAATAGCGTTTTAAATGCTTTAATATTGAATAAATTGTGAATTCGACCTTGCAGACATATTCGACGATGATTCGACAAAAGTGAAATCCCGATTAAACCTTAAGAATAGATTAGAATACGAATGACACATCATTAGGGATTATGTCACTTGGGTGTTGGTTCGTAGTCCTATTGGTGGCTGAGTTATCCGGCATGTGTTGCGGATTCTCGTTAGCTTGTGTGAGCAGCACCGTGTAGCTACGTCATGACCATTAGCTTGTGTGAGCAAACCCGTTGATAGCTCGAGAGAGAGCATTATATGTAATATGAGATCGTGATAGCTTCAGCTGTGTATTTGGCACTTAGGGTGCAAGATCTTGAGTATCCAATTGTATTCCAAATGGTTCAACGGGTATATTAGAGATACAGATGAGTATGAGATTGATACGAGATGATACAGGTATGTACATAAACTGTACTAACATTGAATCAAATAAATTGGGAAATTCATATCTAACCTTGTGAATGAATTTATGTGATAGGTTTGTATATCAATATGAATTATATCATGATATGTTAAATTGCTTAAATTATGTATGTATGGTAAGATGAGTTTATTATTATACGAGCTTACTAAGCTTTATAGCTTACTCTATTTATTTTTCCGTGTTTTATAGAGATACTGAAGTTAGCTCGGATTTGGGAATCGTCGGTGACCTCATCGCACTATCAAGCTATCACTTTGGTACTTTTGAATCTATGTATTTTGGTTATATGGCATGTATAGGAACTTTGGTCATTTTGGTTTATGTTTTGGTAATGAATTTAGCCATTTGAATTGGCTTCTAAATGTTAAGTTTTTGGTTTTGTATATAGCCATGAAAGTTGGTTTATTTTGGCATATTTGGTGATATATATATGTATATGGTTTTTTTATGTGTTTGATGATGGTCATGTGATGCTTGTTGATAATTGGCAATTAGGGATGCTAAATGGTTGAGATTTGAATTTGGTATGTTAGCGAATTTTAGGTTAGATAATGCACATTTGAAAGTAACCATATTGATGATTTAAGAATGTGAATTTCTAGTGTGAGATAGAATGGTATATTGTGGTATTTGTGTGCCTTGTAGTTGTTGGTATTGAAATGGTATGAATTATACTTGGTTGAGGTTGGTTGAATGCCTATTTATGCCATCTTATGTGTAAATCTGCTTGGTGTAGGTGTGTGCTATTTGGGTGAGGAAAATGGCTTGGTAAATAGCCTACTTTTTTCCACACGGGCAGAGACACAAGCTTGTGGTTGGCCGTGTGACCCAGTTAGAGAGTTACACGGGTTCGGACATGAGCTGGGACATGGCCATGTGATCCCATTTTGAATGGCCACACGGCCTGTGACACAGGCATGTCTTTGGTCGTGTGAGACACACGACCGGGCTACATGGGCGTGTGTCCCCTGTATTTTGAAAAAAAATTCTAAGTTTTTTGAAATTTTCCTGAGTTATCGGCTAGTCCCAAACTACTCCTAAAGCATGATTTGGGCATCGTAGGCTCGTATCAGGGACAATGTGAATGATTTTGAATGATGTTTATTTGGAATTTGAAAATGTATGCGAAATGTATGATTATTTACAAAACAAGTTCGGTAATGCTCCGTAACCCTATTCCGGTGTTGAATATGGGTGAGGGGTGTTATAGTGTGAAGATCCATATCAATGGTGACTTTTCTGAGCTTGGATAGCTTTTTGGGAGAGATTTGGTACAGTTTGGGCAAATGTTTTGAAACCTCTCTTTTTGATGGAAAATACTTTTATAGATGAGGAGTTTCGACATGGTTACCATCACAATATTGTCCTACTATGTATAAGGTGATTATAGAGGTAAGTGTTTTATTAAGATACGGTGGAGGTAACTTAAAAGATAGCATGTGAAAATGGGTATGATAAATTTCTTACTTTAGGCATAGATTTTCTTTTTTGAAATTTCTTGATGTTTTACAAAGATATTAACCTTTCTTATATTTCTGTTTCACGTGATTGTTACTTTTTCATATTCTAGCTACAAAATTCATGTTAACAGTAATATGTATACATTTTATAAATCTCATGACATCTTAGAACATATTTTTCTTATTTTTTCAAATTTTATTATTTTTCTATTATGCTGATTTTGTCAATTCTAATTTATAGTTTTCAATAGAAAATTGTCTAAAAAATTCAATTACAATTTCTATTAATTTTAACTAATAAATTTTGAGCACTAAAATTTTAAAAGTATTTTAAAATCTTAAAATTTTCATCGACAATCTTAAATATTTTTCAAATAACCATTATTTTACAATTTTTTTTCTAAATTCAATAAAAATAAATGCCACCAGCTAGAGGCTTTACGCCAAAATATAACTATTAGGAAATGATCTGATAGAATTTTGGGCATGGTTAGACCTTTCATTCAATATAAGACACCAATGAGAAATAAGAAAAATAATGTGAAAAATCCCCATACGTTAACGTGTTATAACATTTTAGTCATTAAGCCGTTAATTGTCATTAATAGTGTAACAGTAAGCTGATGTGACATGTTAAATCACCATTTCAAACAAAAAATTTATGTTAAATTATACAATTGGTCCCCATATTTTTTTGTTTTGAGCAATTTATTTTTGTTCTTTTATATTCTTTTAACTTTCCTTTTTTTTCTTTATTTTCCATTCTATTCTGCTTTTGGCTCTATTTTCCTCCCTTCTCCATCTCTTTTAACGTCAAAGAAAACAATTAAATTGCTCAAAATAAAAAAAATATAGGAACCAATTGCATAATTTTCATTTGAATTAATGATTTAACGTGTCACGTCAGCTTACCGTTACACTGTTAATGACACTTAATGCTTAGTGACTAAAATGTTACAACACAATAGCGTAAGTGATTAAAATGTAACATTTTAAATGTAAGTGACTAAATATAACTTGAGAGAAACAAAAGTGACTATTTTGATAGTTTACCCTATATTATTATATGAAGTCATATACTTGTACATCAATAGTTTTTAACTGATCCAATAATGAAGTACAAAGCAAAAACAATTGAACATGAAATTATAAGCTTTTGTGCAAGAATCCGTCTTTAAACAACTTGAAATAGCTTATGGAACTTCAAAGGAAGTAAACAATGTTTGTTCGATCAATTTTCAAAAGTTGAATAAGTGTCCTAGTTGATGTATGATTCTTCCCAAGAGTTCTGGTTGGAAAGAGAATCTTCATTTGTAGAATTTTAGTAGTTTTAGAAGTTTATTTGGGTTATGTAAAATTTGATTAGTATGAATAAAATATATTTCTAAAATATATTTAGAAAAGTTTCTATAACAGTTCGAAGATAGTGATATCAAAAATATGGTTTCAAAATCTCATTTTTGATGATTAAGTTTGAAAATATTATTAATTAATATTTATGAACGAGTCTATTATATTATTATATTGATTTTTGTCCAATAATTTTATTGAATGAATAGTTAATTAAGGTACAAGTGTTACGATCCTAAAGTCAATGGTTTTGAAAATGAGGTATCGGGATCTCATTTTTATAAATTGAGCCCGTAAATAATTTTATTAAATATTTATTGAGTTATTTTATAGGTGAATTGAATTTTGAATAGATATTTTTGCCGAATTAGTGACTAATAATTGTATAAGGACTAAATTGTAAAAGTAGTAAAAATTAATTGTTATGGATTTTTAATTAAATCGAGGACCAATTAAGTAAATATTCCATTTATAAATTGAGATTCGTTGGTGGCTGGACATGGTTATCCACTAAATTCTTAATTAAGCTTAAAAAATTAACTAATTAAACTTGGTGTTAAAAATAATTAAGAAAGTAATATAATCACATGTATATGAGTTAAAACTACAGAGTCATTATCTTTATTTTTCTTTCTCTTCTCCATCGAAGCATAAAAAAAAACCTTGGAAGCCATTGTTGAGGTGTTTTAACCATTCGACCCTTAATTTTGTATGATTTTTATATCTATTTCGTATAATTCTTATGTTTTTGAGGTTCTGAGAGTTTGATTTAATTAGCTAGTGTACCAATTTATAAAACTGTTAAAGTTTTCAAAAGTTTTCATGGTTATTTTCTTAAATTTATTGATGTTAAATTGTTATATTTTAAGCTTTGAACGAAAAAAGGACTAGCTTGTAAAGTGAAAATTTTTAATTTTGAGTATAAGGACTAAAGTGTCTAAACTTCAAAATTGATGATAAATTTCTATAATTATAGATAATATAAGGTTGTACAACGATGAAATTGAGATCGGTTTCGAAATCGAAGCTCAAATTGGAAAGTTATGGCAATTTCAGTTTTAAAAATTAAATTGAATAAAATGTAAAACTTCAGAGAACATCCAAAAATTAAAATTTAACTAATACATGCATATGCTTGTCTACCATAAAATGTTTGGAATTGATACTTTGAATTAGACTGAGATTTGGACGAACTCGTTGATAATCGTGGAAAAGACAAATTAGTGGATTAGTTCTTGATGTCTTGTTAATTGCTGATTTTTTTTGGTAAGTTTGTATGGTACAATCATATTTAAATTATTTTCAGAATTAATTATTAACAATATGAAAAGTGGCAAATAAAAATATTGAAATGGGATAAGAAATTAAATACTAAGAACACCAAGGATGCAAACAAAATAAAACAAACACAAGATTTAACAAATATGACATGAATATGCTAGAACAATTAATTCTCTTTAACTAGTGATCATGGACACTTATGTTAGAGAATGTTACGATAAATTGTGGCAATTTTGAAGTCTTATTTGTGTCTCTTAGTTAACTCGCATATGTCTTTGCCAAACTAACAATAAGATCACCTTCTCGAGCATTACATACAATTTTTGTATACACCAATCTTATTTCGATATCAACATGATATGTACCATTTAAGTCTATGTCTATTAACTATTACCTCTTCTCAGATTAAACAATTAATTCATTTCCTTACTAATGTTGGCCATGCATTTATAAGCATTAATAATAATTAAACTTGAATGAATGAATAATCTCTTGCACAAAACATCCTTAACATAAAGTCAAAATACATACTTAAAGATTCATAATCATTCTAGCGAAACGGAATTAAGTCCTAATCATTGAATGAAAAATACAAAGATGAGTTGCAATCTCGTTTGTCAACAATAAAAGAAAAATAAAGCTAATAGAAAGGGAAGAAGAAATGTCAAGGGTGTTATCCTTGGATAATGTAGAATAAGAAGAGATAAAAGTCGGATGCATGGGATTTTCTGCAATCGCTTCTTGCTTGTTTCTCACAATCACTCTCCTCCTCTTTTAGGCATCAATCTCTCCTTTATGCACTCAAGTTTCTACTTCTCAACTGCTCTAAAAAATATTGCGATTTCTTGAATTGAAGAACTCTCTCTCGAATTTTCTCTTAATTCTGGTGTGTTTCCCGAATCTGGTGTCCTCCGAATGAATGAATGAATACCCCTATTTATACTTGTTCAAGCCTCAACATCTCTTTCTTTTTTTAGCAAGGGAATCCCTTCATTTTCTCCCTTGAGTGGCTGACCCTTGAATTGTGGAGGAGGAAGTGGACAAGTTTGCTATTTTTGGGAGGAGGGTGGTTAATTGAATCTCTCCTTGTTAATGTCGTCCCTTGATGTTCTCTAAGTAGTCTTTTGATTAGAGGAATGTGGTTGGGGGAAGAAAAGAACCTTTCTTACTTAATAGTTGATTTGGGCCTTTTCTTTCCTTAATGGGCTTGTCCAGAGATGTAAAATTTCACGCCCAACATGTGGATTTCCACTGAGTCCATTTATTTCTTCAAAAAGATAAAAAAAATTTTAGTATAAAATTAATTAAAATAACACATTGTCATGGTCCTTATTAAATATAACAAAATTATAAATAAAAACTATAAGAAGTGTTATCAACTACCAAGAATTTGCATAATTTATCTATAAAAAAGTGCTGAAAATACCAATATATTTTAGAGTTGTCACACCTCAAAATTAAATCATTGTTCATCCTTAGTGATGCAAAAATTCTTAAAAACACATCTTACGAAGTAGTATTGATTAACCCACTTAGACATATATGAACAAAATCAAGCCCTCAAATTAATTTTGCATATTTGTAACTCGTGTACAGCTATTATCCAAATTTCCTCAACTATTTAAATGTTAACAAAATCATGATTTGAATGTTCTTTTTATGAATATGATTTTGATTTTCCTCCAATTAATTTTTTTACTGTTTTAAATTAAGCTAAGTATCATTCATCAGGTTTAATATAAGTTTTCATATGTTGAATTCAATAATTCCTCTCCATTAATGTAGTCAACATAGTGATTTAAATCAGTAGGTCTTTATAGGGTTGTAAAGGGTTTAGGTTCAAGGTATGGATTGAAATTGATATTTTTAGGCTCAACAACCTCAAACTTAGCTTGCCTCAGACCTCAAATTATTCCTCAAATTATTGACATAATTCATGTCTAGATGGAATGTTGTACCAGAAGCTTCCAACTCATATGCTCATAACTTTTTTTTCTCTTCTTCTTATTTTTTTCTGATATAACATAATTGCTCGGAGATGTAACTTTTTGAGCATGTTCCTCTCTTTGAACTCCCCCAAACTAATTCTCAAAACATATCCAAGACAAGAAAGGCTAAGATTTGGTGGTACAAAAGGTCGACAAAGTTCTTTTAGGGGAAGCTACTTAATTCATGGGTCGAATTAAAAATATGGGCCATATAGCTCAAATTGGGCTTTCAAGGGATAAAAATTGATAAGGTGGGCCTAAAAGGCTCAATCGGTCCAAGAAAAAATTTGCCTAATCATTTTTAAACCACTATACTTCCTAAGATTTCACCCCAAGGAAATTATCAAATTAATTGTAAAGACTAAATCCTTATGCATACTTAGATTTTTCTAAGGAAAGTTAAAAAAATTTATGGTGGGATCTATACATACCTAATAAAATTAACATTTGTCACATAATTTAATTAACATAAAATACTTGAGGTAAATAAAATATTTATACATGTACCTGAACTAACATGTTACGTAAAATTAATTGATGTTGAGGATCTGTTTGCTTACATACCTCCATGTGAGACTCAATTCTCACCAAAAGACTCAGACATGGTCCCAAAGACTTAGACATGCCCCCATCCCACACTTAAGAGAAACGATGTGCTCATTTCTCAAAATAAATATCAGACAAAATTTAATAAGGGAAAACTCAAAATAGTATAAATAACAAGTTTTGTCAAACTGAATTTATATTTGCATGTAGGTTTTATTGTGTGGAAAATGTAAAATAAAATAAAATAAATAGTATAAAAAATGTTTTTAACCAAGTTAAAGGAAAACTCCCTCAATTATTTGTGGACCTATCACTCTTTAAATCTATCTTCACTTCAACATCATCATTATCTTGCCTAACGGTTTCCAGATCCTCATGTCCCGTCTTACGAGTTGGATTTCATGGCTTGAAAATGAAATCTAGAAACTCAGGTAAAAATTGTAAAGGCCTAATTAAAATCTTTTGGAAGGAAGTCCTATTCAAATCTTCTCAATTTTAGCATATCTCTAGTATGCTTGTTTCTGTCTAAGCATTTGGTGTAAAAATTCCATTATAGTCGATTGATTTGTTACTATTATCTAATGAGTAGAAGGCTGAAGCCGGTGTCAGATTACGTACAAGGTCATTAGGCGGTTCAACATTCCTTGGAGCCTCTATTGATTTTACTAAGGATGGCTCTTCTATCGATTCTGCTATTTTGGGATCTTCAGTCAACTTTGTTGAATCATCCTCTTCAAGCTAAATTGTTTGCCTTTGTCAAGTTGCATCACCTACTACTCTTTCATTATGAGGAGCAATAATCATACCTTTTTCATAATGTTTTTCTATAGTATCCCACATTGGTACTCTTTCTTGGTGACATAATAAGGTGATGAGTCATGAAAATAAGCATAACCTAGTTTTCTTATTGTACATTCCTGAACTTCTTTGAGAAGTATTTTCTCCAAATTAATCGATCTTTCGGTTAGTATGCAATATAAGAGAAACATGCATTCCATCGAAATAGTACTACTCCGTGTCGTAGGCATAATATTTAATCGAATAAAACAAAACCATATCTTTGCCTCTCAGGTTAGAAATTCCTTTTAGCAAGAATAAGTACCTTGTCTCGATCTCGTCCATTCAGTTCTAGGAATTGTAACTACTTTCACTACATCTTGATTCATTTCCTCATCAACTTTTTCTTACATGGTCGAGTAATTATCATCAACATTAGACAAGTTAAACAAGCCATTGATGATTGATGATGTTAGAGAAATCTTATTTTCTTGCACATGGAATACTGTTGCTAATGATAGAGTAAGATGAGCATAGAATTCCTGAAAAATGTCTTCATCAGAAAAAGATCAGACATCGCAAAACATTTTCCATCTCAATTTAGGAATGGTTTTCTAAATGAATGCTGACACAATGACATTGTCATTTGTAGCTAGTAGAAAACCTTTATCCTAGAGCATTGGTTTTTTCCTTAAAGATAGTTAAATAATGCGCTCTTACACCAGAAGTTTGAAACCAAGGCTGGATTTCATCAATCTAAATAACCGAGCTTATCCTTTTTTGAGACATAACACTTGACAAAAATAATTAACAATCGAATTTTTTTCAATGAAGTGAATTAAATGAATCAAGTGTACAGAACCAATCTGTGAATTGATTGTGCAAAAGTAGAATAACTACCTCGATTACCTTGTTGATATGGCAGTAGAAAGTTCAGTAAATGACAGAAGACTTGTTCAATGGTGATCATACTGGTATGCTTCAGATTTGATTGGTTGTGTGGCAATGAAGAGATGCTAAAGATGGTCATTCTGTGAATGGGCAAGGGTTGCTTTGCCTAGAAGCAAGATGAAGGGTTACTCTTGCTGGTAGCATGTTTATTCTACATATTTTACGTGTTCAAACAAATTAATTCTTAAATTAATTCCTGCTAAATTGGTAATTTTATGTTTAAATTCTGTCAAGAACGAAATTCAAAAAAACAAACAGAAAAGGACTAAATTGGATCACAATAAATAAATGAGAGGTTGTATCAGAAATTTGGAGACATATAAGGGCTGATCAGATTTTTGACTTTGTAAAATCCATATTTAGAAAAAAAATTGAGATGAATGTGATTTCATGTAATTGGTTGTAGGTGAGTTAAGCTAATTTAGGTATATGATATGTATATAAATAGGGTGTGTGGCGGCCTTTGAAAAACACACTTGAATACACTGGAAATACAGAATAGTTTATTTCTTTCATACATTTTTAACCATTTTTCTTTCCTTTGAATAAGCATTCTACCATTTTGATTTTCACATTACTTTCCTTTTACAAATTCTGTTTAATTGCTTTCCGAGTCCCTTCCCTTTCCACCTTCTACCATATTTTATTAAATCCATTTACATACACTAACAAAGCATAAGTAATTTCATGCTTCACTAAACTTTTACATAGATTTAGGTCGGTATTCTTTCCTGTTAAGAATCGCGAGAAACGAGTCCACATTAAAAATCTTTCATAATGATATTCACCATCTCTCTTGTAACACCCCTTACCTATATCTGAGGTCGGGACAAGGTTCGAGGCATTACCGGACTAAAACACTAACATTTGTGCAAAACCAACCATAAAATTTTGTTTAAATTTAAAACTTTTCAATTTCATGCGAATTGTCCCTTATAAGGGCCTATGAGACCCAAAACATACATCAAAGGTGGTTTGGGACTAAATCGAGAACTCTAGAAATTTTTAGTAAACTTAGAAAAATTTCCTACGTTGGGGAGTCACACGCTCGTGTGGGTAGGTCGTGTGATTACCCATGCCCGTGTGGCTTGGCACATGCATGTGTCCTCAGCCCATGTAACTCTCTGACTATGACATCATTATACAATTTGAGTCACATGGCCAAGTCATGTGCCTGTGTGCTTAGGCTGTGTGGCGAATTAAATTCTCAAATTAAGTGCAGACTTCACACGGCCTGGGTACATGCCCATGTCCTAAGGTCGTGCTCTTTACACGACTAAGACACACGGCTGTGTCTCTACTTGTGTGTTTACTACTAGGCATATTGTTTGCATAAATTAGGGTGCAAGGGACACACAGTTTAACCACACACCCATGGTGCAGACCGTGTGTCACACACGGCTTAGACACACACACCTATGTGGCTACCTGTGTAGACAAATATGAGGCTTTTTTCCAAGCCCTTTGTCACCCTTAAATGCTCATTCACTCTTTTATCCTTGATGACATGCAACAAAATATATTTAGTCACTTAGAAAACTCATAAACATGATTATTCCATGTCTTTGTAATGTCAACATATCACATATCCAAACCATTAGAATTCCACATAGCATTCCACACCAATTTTCTTATTCATTCACCATGCTAAACTTACTTTCAATTTACTCAATTATACCATAGCTTTTGTCATTTTTATTAGCCATGATTTATTCACTTAGCACATGTGCCATTCATCACTCATCTCATCCACGAGCAATCACATCAAGCATGAAATATTACATGCATGTATAATTGATTAGGGTTACAACCCAAATGATCAATATGGACCGTATCACATGGCCATATACAAAATGAATCAAATGATTCCATAAGGCAACACATTGACTAGACCAATATGACATATAACAAAGAGACGAAGTCCCTATACATGCCATACTCAAAATGATAAAGCTAGCTATACCCAAATGTTTAGTTGATAGTGTGATCGAGCCTCTGACTTTCGTCGATCCCCAAGTTGGCTTGGCGATACTATAAGAAAATGGAAAAAGAGAGGGGAGTAAGCATAAAGCTTAGTAAGTTCACATGCAAATAATTAGCAACATGATCATAGTTATATATATAAACATTTATGGCATAATATAGAATTACTTATGTGCGTTAACATAAATTCCTATGCATAGCTTAATTATAATCATAACTTACACAATTTCAATCTTACCAAAAGTTCATCACATGCCAAGCTCATTCATATGAGCTTATCGTACATTCCTGTACCAACTCGTAACATATTTTCATGTTTCCACATCATTGACTTACTTATCGAATAACTCACAGGATTATCTATTGAACACCTAGAATATTATCAGATACACGGAAAACTTGTACATTGTGCTTCAAACGTAGCCACATGCTACCTCAAATCATAATCACACATTGCTCGCTCTCGAGCTAATCACGGGGCCTGCTCACACAAGTTGACAACAGATTTAAACTACTTTTGCTGCTTCGACAAGTCGACAGTACCCGCAACACATGTCGGGCTACCCAGCCACCGGTAGAACATACTAGAACAGCACTCGGATTCACATAATCAAATATACACATAATTTCATGAGCCCAAAATCACATAGTTCCTAGTGACATGTCACCTTGTATCCTAAACTATTTCTAAGGTTTAAACGGGATTTTCTCGATATTTTATGTTTGTTGAACTCATTCACAATCTCGTACTGATAGCTTATAACATTGTTCATGCACTTGACAATAATAATTAAACATATAAACTCATACATTAACAAAATTTTAAAAACATTATATATCAATGCATTATTTACATATGAACTTACCTCGGTACAAAATATGGATAATTTATACGATTTAGACCAAAATCTTATTCTTTCCCCAATCTAAGTTTAAACTCCGTTTTTCTTGATCTATAATAGAAAATTAAACTCATTTAATCATCACATTGTTCAAATTAATCCATAATTCACACTTTGACAAAATTATAATTTTGCCTCTAAACTTTTACATAATTACAACATAGTCCCTAGGCTCATAAAATGAAATGTATTCATTTTCTTTGATACCTAAGCCTAGCTGAACTTATAACACACTCATATCAGCCCACATTTTCTTTCAAATTAGATTTTAACCACTTATTTTATAATTTTCACAAAAAGGTCCTTATTAAGTGTTTTCTTGAAAAACCACTAAGTAAAAGATGTTTATCATGCATTAAACTTTCATATTCCTCCATTAAACATCAAAATACAAACATGTCACACATGGGCCAAATTTCATACATGAACCCTAGCTCAAAATATGGCTAAAAAGGGATAGATCATGTTTCAAGGATTTCAAAAATGCAAATAACATAAAAAGTAGGGCTAGGATTGACATACTTTCAGGCTTGAAAAGTTGAAAAACCCTAGCTATGGAGAGCTTGAGAATTTTGGCTATGGCATGGAGAATATGAACACAATTTTGACTTATTCTTCCCTTTTTATTCTTTTATTAACCAAATGGAAAAATGCCCTCAAGGCCTTTCTTTCAAAATTTTCCTATACAAGCCCATTTTTGTTCATAATTTTAGAAATTGGGAAAATTGTAATTTAAGGACCTCTAATTAATAATCCATGGAAATTTCATGCCTAAAGCTTCTAGATCTCACATTTTGTAACTTTTACAATTTAGTCCTAAATGTCAAATTGGACACTTTATCAATAGAATTTCTTCATAAAAGTTTCACAGAAGCATGTAACCATAACATAGACCTCATGAGAGTCATTAAATAATTATTTCTATTCCAAATTTTTAGTCTCAAAACCATTATTCCGGCCAGACACTAATTCGGGATGTTACATCTCTAGAATATTGATAGTACAAATTCTTCCCTGAAAGTCAATTCAACTTCAATTCAAAAAGCGCGCGTTGGGTTTGAGTTGTTCGGCATACGGTTGGGAAGTCAAATTCGCCGTGTTGTATGTGGATTTCTATGAGCAAATTGGCATATCCTGGCAGGGTTATACGAATGGGATTTTCATCAATGAAGATAGTGATTGGATTTAAACGACCCACGCGGTTGAGGTAGATGATTCGAGTTGGGTTCTTCAGAATGCAAGGTTATCGAGGTCTTGAATTGTAAATGTGTGTATTGTGGTTAGATAGTCGGTAAGGGTTGGTTTGTAAGTCATACCAAAATCAACTGCGAAAGGAAGAGTTGACGATTAAGACGTTTTTAGTCGGCATGACCAACTTATGGTTTAAAGGAGAAAAATCATTTTCAAGGATCAATTCAGAACCAGAATTAGCTGAGTTTAAAGCTAAGACTTTATATTGTTTCTTACGAAGTTCAACTTCTTTTACTTATTTTTTATATTAAAATAATTTTTATTTACTGCTATTACATTTTATTTACTTCCCAAACATTTTCATTCCCCCTTTAGTTATTTTATTTCTTTTTTTTTTCAGCGAGCTTGTCACGAGTCATGGGCACAACTATTGTCGTGACAATATTTTGTTCATAAGAAAAGGAAAAATTAGACAACCAATCCCTGTGGATTTGACCATACTACTATTTCGTATTATTTTGTCGTAGAAATTTTTATTTAGTGGTTTCGATGCCCATCACTGACACAATTTGACTAGGCTGGAAATGAGTGACGATGGCTTGGGAAGGTAGGGATGACAGTGGCATAATATAGAAGGGAAAAAAATATAACGCCCTCAACTCGACTTGATTGACTAAGTTCGAATCTCATATGTTACTAGGTGATGCAAAACATTTAATAAACAATTTACCAATTCTTCATTATTTTAAGTCTGTTATTTGAAGTCCAAAGGAAAAACTATTCATTTAAAAAATTGAAATGAAGTACATGTTGAGCCACTTATTACAATACTTCTGATACAAATCCCTACAAGTTAAAATTTCATTCGAAATAGACTCAAAAGGGAAATTTTAAAGATCACACCACAAAACCTCTGTATGCCTAATAGGCCAATCTGCCATTAACTTCGTGTACTCCTGGCATCGCTCGTCCAGGCAAAGCCTCTTCTCCATAATTCTAAAAAGAAATGACAATATTATAAGTACAAAAGTACTTATTGAGCTCATCAACCATACCTTGATGGAGTCTTTGCAATATTGCAAGACTTTTCATGAGTCATCTTTTATTCTACATCATTTATTGTGATTGATGCCATACGATCTTATCACTCTCTTATGCGCCAATTATCATACCCTTATCATACTTAATCTTCCATATCTTGTTAACTGAGGAATCTTTCCAATCAATTCATGAATATCTTATTTCAAACAACTGCTCACTGACATTATCTTTGGCAGATATATATATACATGGCAAATACTGACGCAACATTTCATACTTGTGGTTCAATCTCAGACCTTCCCTGATCTAATTCTATGTACATACCCATACTGATAAGTCACCACATTACATCCAGATGAACTTCATATCATTCTATACAGAATGTCATAATTCAAAATAGCATTGACTCATATTTAAAATAAATATGGAAGAAGATGTGATACCCCTTACTTTTCATACTTACATATCATCATGACAGACACCCTTCTTGACATACAGATATACATATCCTTTTCATGGAAATCCTTTAAGACTTCATTCAACTCTTATTCTAGAACAGATCAGTTCCCTGTCTTGGTTATACATTTTACAGATCTACTAGAACTTACTTATATCTTACTATAGAGACAGACTTTAAGATTTGTAACTTAATAGATACTCCTTGTAGTTCACTCCACTTTGACTTAGCAAAATAGACCATACATGTAATCAAATAAATATAGCCACTAAGGCGATCCATTTAGAGTTTTCCATAAAGGCATTTTTTTTATATAACACCACAAAGTCTTTTCTTTCGTATTATGGCACAAAGGCTTTTCTTTCATATTATATCGCAAGAATGTTTCTTTCATAATGTGTTTACGATATGGATTTGCCTAAACTTACACTATACGAGGTGTACCTGTCATCTTCCTGGGACATGTAGAGAATCCCATTGGGTAATCACCATCCTTTAGTTCCTTTAAGAAGTGCCATGGCCATGGGATTTTACTTTCAGAGTTTGTGTTTAAAGTCCTGATAGACCTCTTTGGACTCCATCATAATGAATAGACACAGACTTACTTGACAAACTCTTCATGCACTGACTTCGCTTAAGACTAAACACTTTAAGTCACTAATCATACACTTCATCACAGATATTTCAGATGTGCCAATAACCATACTCAAACTTCACATACTAAACTTGTTAGACTCATTCGAACTATACCTGCAAACCTCAATGAATATTCAGACAATACATTTCTGGTTTCTATTTCATAGTTTGACCGATTACCATGGATGGATCTTGTGTAAACAATATACATGCAAAAGTTAACTTAAATACTCAACTAGTTCTTACAAGCAATAGCTTGATCTCCAGATTCAAACATCCATCTAAAAACTTTATCAACCTTGCTTATAAGACATAGGTAACACACTAGAACTCATTCGTATAATCATTACCATCATCTCAAACCCAAAGAACCCCATTGCAAAGCCTTTTTCATATTGCTGTTTATGCACATAAAAACAAACTTACTCTTTTAGAAGTCAACATGCAAGACCATAATACTTACCTAGGATGTTAAACAACCCTCTGCATGAACTCAGATCCTTTGTTTTAGCTCCACAAGAAAGATTTATGCTAAACTCCAAGGCAAATCAACAATGGTATTTTAAATGAAAGGAAGAAGATAAGCCTCTTTTCTTCTCTAATTCATAACATAATATATATAAAATCCATGTTCCCATAGAGGAACTTGACACGTGTCACAAAATTTCAAGGCCGCCCTTATTAATGGTTTACAACTGTAGAGAGACATATATAAGCATCCAATATCTTTATATATATCTGATTCATCCCTTCGTTCATTCCCGACCATCTCGTTAGAACTTAACTAGCACAGTAACTAAACAAACTTGGTGTACTATACCTTTGGCAATACCCATATTACCCAAAAATCCTCAATCCTCAATACTCATACTAATCTCTTCTTTTATACATCTCCATACATTCAGAGAACAATCTTTACTTAATACTCTAACATCAACTATGAGCTCAATGTATACACTAAGAGCATCAATTGGGCAGATAGGATTGCGCCACTTTAATTTCTTTCAGTTTACTCGCCAAACTCAAGACCCGCCAAAGCTGGGTGTTACAGGAGAGGCAGCAAGCTGAAAAATTAAAAAAAAAACTCACAAGGAAAGAAGCCTAATAACAATATAAAAGTGAACCTTAATTCCTCCAAGGTCAAAATTAACCTACCCTCTTATTAATTAGGGATTTATATTTTTATTACTATTATTATTATTGTTGTTAAATATTACATATTTTATTTATTTACGAGTTGCATATAAAAACATTTTCATTAAAATTAGCAGCCATCCATCACCAAAATTGCTTATGGATTGAACAAATTGAGTGGAGTATTATTCTACTCAACTTCTCTACTCTAAATATGTTTAAAACATAGATCGTTTGCCCTACGCTTACCTCTATAATAGAAGATTTGATTGGTAGGAAAGGTTCTTGCCATCGAGGTTTAATTTTACCTAGATTAAATACCCGAGATTGGGTCAATCTCCACTAACCCTCGATTGTCAAAAATATTCTGGAAGTGGTAAATGATCCTAACCACCGGGACTTGAATTTATTTAGATCAAATACACAAGTTTGGATCAATATCCTATCTTCCAATGGTCTAATTTTCATCGAGCAATATCCCGTGCATACACAAAGAAGGGTTGTTTCTTTGATTATATGCAATATTTCACCCGATGGCCTTCTTGTGCGTTTTCAAAATCACAAGTAACTCTACTTCCTAGAATTCAATCAAAATTAGAAATGCTAACTCTAATGGTTTTAATCAGGGTTTTGGTATGAATTCCTTCGAATTGGTTTCCAACAAAGCTAGGCTTTCATACTCTTCATTGTCCCTTCGCGGGTCAGATGCTAATATACACTCTAACGGATCATGTATCAAATTGATGTCCTATTATGTAGAGACCAATGACTCTATTTTGTACTTAGCAGAACATTTCTTATGTACACCGAGATACCTCATGGATTTGAATACATTAAAGGTTACTTGATTATCTTGAGCTTGCATGGTGAGTTCTGCTTTCTAAACATCTATCAACGTTCTCTCAGTTGCCAAGAAAGGCCTTCCTAAGATGATAGTTGTAACAGCCCAATTTTGGGCCTAGTCAGAACAGTGGTTTTGAAACCACTAATCCGAGGTCATAGAAATTATTTTTAATATTATTTGATGTGTTGTAGAATGGCTATATGAATGCATGAAAATTTTGGTGAAATAATTTTAGCGATTACATGTTTAATTGCGAAAAAGGACTAAATCGCATAAAGTGTGAAAGTTTTGTTCTACTAGCTAAAGGTGTCAAATAGCTATGGAACATTAAATTAGAGGTCCTTATTGAGTAAATAGACCACAAATTTGTTAATATATGATCATAGAGACAAAGAAATTGTAGGGCAAAGTTAGGTGAAATTTGGTGATTAGATTGACTAGATTTGTAATAAAAAGAAAAAAAGATATCACCTTTCATCTTTCTCCTTTCCACCGAAAATACTAGAAAAAATAAGGGTTTTGGAGCTTCAAAATTTAGGCCACTCTTTACCCTTACAAGTAAGTGATTTTGATGGCCTTTCTTGATAATTTTTGTACTTTTGGGACCCTTGTAGCATAATCTAGCTAATGAGGGGACTATTTTGAAAAATGGTTGAAAGTATAGGGTTTTTCCATGAGATTATTCATATTTTTTAATGAATTTTTATGGAATAAAATGAATCTTGGTTGTTAAATAAATAACTTTTGTGAAAGAATTTTCATGAAAACACCTAAAATGGGCCATTTTGTAAACATGAAAAAATGAGTGATAAGTATGAGTAATAATTGGAATTTTGGGCTCTTCTAGTATAAAAATAATTTGGATAGGCTTGGTTAGTGAGAAAATTTGATAAAAATCAATTTACGAGCCTAGGGGTAAAATAATAATTTTGTGAAATTCTAGGGGCCATTTTTCCAATATATATATATTATGAAATACATTGATTAATATGATGATTAAATGATTGAATTTTTATTATTTTAGACCAAGAAATACAAAATCTGGGCCCAGACCGGGGGAAGGCCAAGCTAGTAGACTAAATCCAAATAGTTACCCACTTTTTGTATACGAGGAAAGTTGTACGTAAGTAAGGTAACTTTATTGTTATTATATGTTGAATGATTTATTTTGCATAAAATGATTGAATATGCTTATGAATAATGTATAATGAAATTTAATGCGGTAAATTCCCAGTTGAACCCAGGAATAGGATAGATGTCAATGCCATGACATTTGGGTGTTATGTGTGCTAGTGTAAGACCATGTCTGGGACATGGCATCGGCCACATTTCGTGTGCCATTGTAAGACCATGTTTGGAACATGGCATCGACAATGTTATGAGAGCCAGTGTAAGACCATGTTTGGAACATGGCATCGGCATTGATTGTGTGCTAGTGTAAGACCATGTCTAGGACATGGCGTCGGCCACATTATGAGAGCCAGTGTAAGACCATGTCTGGGAGATGGCATCCGCATTCAGATGAGAGCTAGTGTAAGACCATGTCTAGGACATGACATCAGCATTGAGATGAGAGCTAGTGCAAGACCATGTCTGGGACATGGCATCGGCCTCGACATGTGAGCCAGTGTAAGACCATGTTTGGGACATGGCATTGGCAACTTACCCTCTTGTGTGAGGCTTATCGGATATCTTTTAGTATTCCAAATGGTTTTACAGGTTATTCTAAAGTTGATGCTAAAAATATGGAATGATGTATTCATGTTGTAAGTGGTACAGGTTCCTATTCAAAACTCATGAGATATGAGTCTAGTTATGTTGCCTTAATGGTAAGAATAACATGAGTAAGTCCTATCTATGAAAGTGAATTTCAGGATGATTTTGTAATCTTTGGCTTAAACTTGTGATATCTACCTTTGTTTACTCAAGAATGTTGTGATGATTTATAATATGTTGTGTGTTTAAATATGCATGGTTGATATCGTTACTTATTTACAAGCAACTTACTAAGCTTTATGCTTACTCCCTCTCTTTTCCATTTTCTTATAGTTCCGCCAATTAGCATCGGGAATCAAGGGATGTCGGAGGCATCAATCACACTATCACTTGAAGCTTTTGGTATAGCTAGTTTAAATGTTTTGAGTGTGGCATGTATATGGACTTGAACCTTTTCTTTAGTGTCATGTTAGTATAGTCACAAGTGTTGGCTCATATGATGGATGTGATATTTATTTTCCATTAATGTTGGCTAATATTGATTATTTTTAAATGCATTTGCTGAAAATTCTCATGATTGTGGCTAATTGGTTATGTGTGTTTATGCTTGCATTGGTTCTGTTTGATGTTGTATAGGTTGGTGCAAGTAAGGGTGGGAAAAAGGTTTGGTAGATAGCCTTGTTTTTGTCCACACGGGAAGACACAAGGGCATGCGTCTAGATCGTGTGAGACACACAGCTTGCCCCATGGGCATGTAGTCAGGCCATGTGTCCCCTGCATCTAATTTTGGCAAAACAAAATGCCCAATAGTAACAACACAGGCGGAGACACGGCTGTGTGTACCAATCGTGTGGAGGACACGGCCTAGTGCACAGGCGTGTACCACAGCCGTGTGCCCTTAAGGGGTTGCTGACGTCAAAAATAGAATGTCATGGTTTTTGTACACGGCCTGAGACATGGGCGTGTCATGGCCGTGTGAGGGACACAAGTCATGGACACGGGCGTGTGTCTAGCTGTGTGAAAACCCCTGTAGGTTCGAATCAAAAAAATAAATTCACACGAGCTAGGGACACGGGCGTGTCCTGATATGTTCAGGCCGTGTGAGCCACACGGGCCTTCAACATGGTCATGTTAAGAATATACATGAGTGTGTCACTCCTTCTACACAGACGTGTGTCCCTGTTTACCTGAAATTTTACTAAGTTCTTCTAAAGTGTTTAGTTTATTCTCGAATCATTTCCAAAGTGTATTTTGGAGCTCGTAGGTCTATATTAGGGTCGTTAAGAATAAGTTTGAAAGTTTTAAAAATCAGTGAAGTTTTACGACCCGAAAATGTTTGAACGTATACGTTTAAGATGGGTAACACCTCGTATCCTGTTCCGGTGTTGAATTCGGGTAAGGGTGTTACAATAGTGACGTCTTTATCTACTTCAAAATCCAAAATGAGAAAATTAGAAAGAGAAATAAATTTGTCAACATGTACCAGGACATCTTCAATTTTCCCTTTAGGATGTGTTATCAATTTTTTTTCCAGTTGCAGTGTACCCGTTGTCTGTCTAACATTCACCAATACTGAATCCACAATAAGAGTCTCCAATGTAACATGGTATGGTAAAACTTCCTAGATCCTTCATTTTCGGTGGCAGTTTATCTTGCAAGAATGTGTTGTATTCTTGTTAAAGTGACTGTCTCAAATTCCCCCAACCTCCTCTTCTTAGAAAGGATGTCTTTTATGAATTTGACATAATTTGGTATTTCCTCTAGAGCTTTAACAAGAGGGATGTTGATATGCAATTGTTTAAGTACATTTATGAATTTTTTAAATTTTACCTATTGTTTTTGCTTTTGGAATCTCTACGGATAAGGAGGTAGTGGTGTTTTAACCTAAATTGGACAACTTTTTTGAGGTGATGATATCTGTGTGTTTGCCGTAGATGCTGAACCTTCAAGACTATTCTTTTGCAGTTTTGTCTCAGTAGGGGTCATAGTGGCAAGCTTTCGTACTATGGGAATTTCAACATTCGGTTGAATTGCTCCAAATCTTAGGCAATAACAATCTCATCTTCAACCTCAACTACCCGGGGTTCTAACGCCTCTCCATTCTTCAAGGTGACAGCTTTACGCTATTTTTTATGTATTCCTCAGATTTCTAGTGTCACTCGATAAAGCACATCGAGGTTTACTTCTTAGCTCGTTAGCTAGCTGCCCCACTTTGTCCTCGAAATTCATAATTGTCATTGTTTGGGTTTGGGTTAGGGCATCATTCTTTGCCATGTACGCCTTCAGAAAATTCTCAAGGCTATTCAGTATATCAGTGGATGGAGGTTTCTGAACTTGTTGAGGAAACTCTGACAGTTGGTTTGGTCGAGACTGTATATAGGAGTTGCTAGAACCAACCACTTGATTGCTCCATGAGAAATTTGGATGATTTCGCCTTGAAAGATTGTAATAATTTGATTTTGTTCCTAGCCCACTTCTTTTAGATTGATAAACCGTAATTTATACATATTTTTATCCCATGCTTAGCATATTTTTGGATGAATTATCCTTAGATTTGGTTAATTCGATGCTTCTAATCCTTTAATTTCATGTTTTATACTTAGGTGAGCATAGGAGAGTAAAAAGAGCGAGAAACGGGAAAAAAACGGAGAAAATGGGTCAACGTGGGAAATCAACACGGCCTGGACTTCCTTACATGGGTAGTTCACATGCCCGTGTAGTTTTAGCAAACTTTAACACGGCCTAGACTTCCTTACATGGGTAGACCACATGCCCGTTTCTATTCAACAGACTCGAACACGGGTTGAAGCACTTGCACACGGGCGTGTCCCTGTCGAGCCCAAGTCTAGTCCTATTCGGAAAAGGCCACTCTTGAGGGTTTTGAAGCATTCTAAATCCTATATAAACACCCAGGAGGTACCTAGAAGAGACACAGGGAGTAGGAGGCAAGGAATTACACGAAGAAGGACGATTGATCCACCTCAGAAGTCGAATTATCCTTCAAGACTGAAGATCTCCCTTCAATTTCCTTCAAGAGTTTTTGGGTTTTCTTTATGTTTTGTTATCATTATTCTTCTGAGATGTTTTCTTTTACACTTATGAACTAAATTCCCTAAATACCTAATGGGAATGAAACTTAAGACGGATCTTGTTATTATTTTCTGAATTATATGATAAATATTTGACTTGTTCTTAATTATGAGTTCTTAATTCTTGCATTAATATTCCAGGATATTGATTCAAGTATTGATGTGCTTATTCAAATGAGCAAAAGTCCCTGTCTAAGAGTAGATCTAGCATAATAAAGCGGAGTTGATTGTACCCCTAGACATAGGGCGACATAATTTTTCCAGATTAGGGTGAAACCTAATAAGGGAATGCATAAATTGAGGTAATACAACACTAGGAGTTTTAATTAGAAAGAGATTTCAATTAATCAACCTGGGGTTAGATGTTGTTAGTCTCGAGAGAGAGAATAATATAACTTAGGGATTTCTACGGATGAAGTCAAATGAATAAATCATCTAATTTAGAGTCAAATAACAAGTGAAGTCTAGGTGGATTTTCCCTTGGGTATTGTCCAAATCAATCAGTTTTTCCCAAAAGTATTTCCCTAATTTTCCTCCTGTGCATTCTTATTTTAGTTAATTAATTTAGATAAAAAACCCTTTATATTTAGGCTAGATAATAAAAAGAGAGTTAATACTAGTACTTTTAGTTCCTTGGGTTCGACATTTAGGTCTTGCTATAAACTATACTACTGTTCCATAGGTGCGCTTGTCTTTATCGTTATAATAGTTAGTTTTCAAGTACGATCAATCATAAATTTAAAACTTATCGCGATTTGCATCAATCAAGTTTTTGGCGCCGTTCCTAACATATTAGGAACACTTAATTTTTATTACTTTAGGCATTTATTCTATTGCAATTTAAATTTTATTTTTGTTTCTATTACTAAAATTTATTTTATTTTCTTCTGGCAGGTTTTTATAGTTTATAACTAGAAGAAACCCATCAGGACCATTTCTTTTTGATAGTGAGATCGAACACACAGCTCACAGAAACCGAAGAGAAATAAGGCGAAGCCTAAGATACATAGATGAAGGGCAAGAGGATGATATTTCCACCACAACTGAGGAAATGGCTGAAAATTAGGAAAATCCGTTACCTCCTGCAATTGCTGCTGATCCAGTAAATCAAAATCCTGCTCCGCACACTATGTATGATTATGCTAAACCTACTTTAACAGGAGCCAAATCGAGCATAGTTAGACCTGCTATTGCTGCAAATAATTTTGAACTGAAACCTAACACAATTCAAATGATACAACAGTTTGATCAGTTTGATGGTTTGTAGGATGAGGATCCAAATACTCATTTGGCGAATTTTTTGGAGTTTTGTGACACATGTAAGATCAATGGCGTTTCTGATGATGCCATTCGCCTTCAGTTTTTTCCCTTTTTGTTGAGAAACAAAGCTAAACAGTGGTTGAACTTGTTACCAGGGGGTCAATCACAACTTGGGAACAAATGACCGAAAATTTTTACTTAAATATTTTTCGCCGGCTGAAACGACTAAGTTGAGGAATGATATCTTTTCTTTTGTGTAGATGGATCTAGAAACACTCTATGATGCATGAGAGAGATACAAGGATCTATTAAGAAGGTGCCCTCACCATAGGTTACCTTTATGGTTGTAGGTTCAAACGTTTTACAACAATGTGAACCCCTCAACAAGACAACTTATCGACGCAGCTGCTGGTGGAACACTGAATAACAAAACACCTGAAGTGGCTTACGAATTTATTGAAGAGATGTCACTGAATAACTATCAGTGGCAAGTCATGAGAACAAAGCCTACAAAAGAAGCTGGTGTTTTCAACCTCGATACGGTTACTATGCCATCTAACCAGGTAGAAATTTTAAATAAAAAGATTGATGGTTTATATGGTTCTACTCAGGTACATCCAGTGATGAGGTGCGATTCAAATGAAGGAGGAGTGCACACAGAATATCAATCCTTCAACCCTAGCACCAAGGAGGAACAAGTTCAATATATGGGTAATAATAATTCTAGACCTCAAAATAACCCATACAGTAACACTTATAACGCAGGTTGGAGGAACAATCCCAACTTCTAATGTGGTGGCCAAGGAAATCAAATGCCGTAATATCCCCTAGGTTTCCAACAACCATCTTACCAGAAGGAAAAGAAGTTGAACCTTGAGGAGACGCTCACAAAGTTTATCTCGGTGTCTGAAACTCGTTTTCAGAATACCAAAACAACACTTAAGAATCAACAAGCGTCGATCTAATGGCTCGAAACTCAGATAGGCCAACTTGCCAAACTAATTTCTGAATGACTACAAAGTAGCTTGCCGAGTAATACAGAATCTAACCCAAGGGAACAGCTCAATGCGATTACCGTTCAACATAAGGAAGGGTTAGTCAACCTGAACCAGAATCGAGGCAAGGAATTGTGGTAAGTAAAGGTAAAGGTGAGATGGACCACAATAACCAAAAACCGATAAGTAGAGAGTACAAACCTCGTGTTCCATACCCCAATGCAACAAGGAAAGACCACATGGACGAACAATTTGGTAAATTCCTTAAATTATTAAAGACATTGCATATTAACTTACCATTTATTGAAGCTCTTTCGTAGATGCCAAACGCAGTTAAATTTTTAAAGGAGCTTTTAGTAAATAAGCAGAAGTTGGACGAGGCGTCGCATGTAGAGTTGAAGGTAGATTACTCAGCCATTCTATAGAATAAGCTAGCCAACAAATTGAAAGATCCAGGGAGTTTTACGATCCCTTGTGTAATTGGTAGCTTAGATGCTAATAATGCATTGGCTGATTTAGGGGCTAGTATTAATGTCACGCCCTATAACATGTTTAAACAACTAGGTCTTGGGAAACCAAAACAAACTAGGATGAACATTCAGTTAGTTGATAAAACCATTAGATTTCCTAGGGGTATCATTGAAGATGTACTTTTCAAAATCGATAAATTTATATTCCCAATTGATTTTGTTGTTCTAGACATGGAAGAGGATAGTACCTCTGATTTTAGGACGACCCTTTTTAGCAACTGCTAGAACAATTATTAATGTTGGTATAGGTGAACTCACACTTCGTGTAGGGGATGAAACATCACTCTTCAAGCTCAAAATTTTACTAATACTGATCATGTGGTGCAACCTTCTTTGCAGGAAACACGTTCGAAGAGTATACGTGAACCTTGTTCAAGTATCAACAAAGGACCCATCTATGAAGAACGAAGGCTGCAAATTGAGGAACTAGATGAATGGCAGACACTAAAATCGAGAACACAAAATAAACCAAAACCATGCCATGACGGGCTCAATGTTTCACCAAATCAACTTAAGGTTGGAGACAAAGTACTATTAGATGTAGCAGACCCTTGTATTGCCACTTCTGAACCTAATAGAGCAATCCCTCTTACGGAACTTAGCATTTTTCCATATAGTACAGTCGAGGTAATTCATCTTAAATTTCGCATTTTTAAAGTAAATAGTACTCGTCTAAAACCTTATTTTGATGAGATTGATAGTTGGAAGGAGGAGTGTAAACTCCTCGCACCACCATGACTATGTAACAAGAGAGGAAAGTCGAGCTTAGACTCTAAATAAGCGCTTCTCGGGTGGCAACCCGAGCACTAACAATGTTGATTTCTTTACATTTTTGTTTTTAACATCTAAATCATTAACTATGTAACACCCCGAACCCGAGACCATCGCCGGTGTCGGACACGAGGGGTTAGCAAGCCAAGTTCACTTGTTTTGCCCATCCATTGGACATTTCCAGTCAGGCTGGAAAAACTGCGTCACTGTCGCCTTAAAAATCATATCTCAAGTTTCAAAACTCGGAAACTGGTTTCGTAAATTTTCCCTGAATTTAGACTCATATATCCATCCATGGATTTATTTCTAGAATTTTTGGTAGGGCCAATTGGTACAGTTTATTAGTTAAAGTCACCCATGTTACAGGGATCGACTGCTCTGACCTTCGCGCGGTATAACTTGAATATCTCTCTGTACAGGGCTTTAATGCTGGTGACGTTTGTTTCAAATGAAACTAGACTCAAAATGAAATCTTTACATATAAGGTATGTCTCCTAATTCTTTCTGGATAATTTATAGTAAATTTTTAAAGCTGCGACAGGGAACCCAGAAACCGTTCTGGCCCTGTCTTACAATAGCTTTAATATCTCTTAACATGTAACTCCTATGACCATTTCGTTTCTTCCATATGAAAATAGACTCATCAATGTTCATTTACATATCTGATTCACTATTTAATACCATTCCTACAAATTTTGGTGATTTTTCACATTCACGTTACTGCAGCTGGCAGCATCTGTTTTAAGGTAGGTCTTACCTATTTTGTAGTCTCCATGAACCAACTAGTCTTGCCTTACATAGGTCCACATATGATCATTTTAACCATGCCAATGGCTGATCATGTGACCAACATTCCCATTTCCAATTCATAGTCACATCATGACACCATATATATATATATACAAACCGCAAATAGTTTAAGTTGATACTTCACTATTACGAGCCATTTTCGCATGGCCGTACACATATACATCATAACATATTTAAACCAACAAGGGTAGTCCTATACATGCCATTTCAAGTTCAACCAAGAATTTATACCAAAATGGGGGCTTGATAGTGTGGATGACTTCGACTTCAACGATCCCGAATCCGATTGCTATCGAGCGAAATCTAGAAAACGAGAGCCAAAGCGGTGGTGTAAGCATTTTTATGCTTAGTAAGTCTCAAGAAATATAATCAACTCTAATTACAGCAATACATTCACATAGTTAAATGTATCATTTCATTAATGCACATTCACATAATCATACTTACTTCACCATCCCAACTCTTATGTTCATACACAAATAACGGCTTCATTAAGGCCGATAACTCGTTCCATCATAGGAGCGGATATTCACACGCTCTACTCCTAGCGCCAAAGCACACACCGCACTTACCTTGTCATTGGGAAATTTCACAGTGCATTAGCTGAAATTTTCCAGCAAGCTTATAATTTTCAAATCACATACCTTCGAGTTTAACCGGATGTCGCTACTCGATCAATCGCCTTGGGACATAGCCCGGTTATGGTAACCCGCACCAAGGCCTACGGACTTAACCCGGATATCACGATTTGCACAAATGCCTTCGGTCTTAGCCCGGATAGAATGACTTCATACGAATGCCTTCGGTCTTAGCCCGATGTAGCCACTAGCACAATTGCCTTCGGTCTTAACCCGGTTATAATTTCCAGCATAATTGTCTTGAGGCTTAGCCCGGATATCATTCAATTTCTTATGCACACATACATCAATAATCATTGGACATACATATTTATTTTCGTTACTAAGGCTCAAACACAATTATAATCACTAACATAATCGCCTTCTGGACTTAGCCCGGTATCATTCAATACTCATACACACATAAATCAATAATCAATACATCCATATTTCATTCCACATAATTCAAGTAAGGTCACTTCTTGAGGACTTACCTCGGATGTTGTCGAACGGCTTTTACGGCTATTCGATTACTTTTTCCTTCCCCTTGTCCAATTGTGGCCCTCTTAGCTCTTGAGCTAATTCAAACAAATTCAATTTATCAAAACCTCATTGTGCTAGCTTATGGCCGAATATGACAAGGAATTTAAATGGTCATATGGCCACCCTTTAGCTTGAATACACAATGGTCATGCACATTTTATACTACATCAAGCAATTCAATACAATTTATTCGAGCATCAAGGAAAAGCTAAGGCCTTCAATAGGCTACCCAAGGCCGAATATACTTGTCCATGTTGAGGCCAATTATGCACTTAATACCACACAAAAACAGCATGCATTTTACTAGTTAATGCTTTGCATATTGTAGCTCAAAACTTACAATATAGCATCAAGCACTCATATGTGTGCTAGGCCGAATGTGCTTACAATTTCACAATTATTCTTCAACATCTTCTTCTTTAAACAAACTTATTCATCACTTCCTTCATAACCAAAACATCATGTGCAAACATATATATACATATATGAGCATGGTCAATTTCAAGGTGTCCATAGCCATCCAAAACACAAATTTTAACTAACATGCAAGAAGCATGAACCATGCTCATGAATGCATCATGGCGAATATGACAATCATGCTCCTTTTCAACTTCAATCATGATAAAACAAAAGAAAGCTCAAAATCTTACTCAAGAGTAGACAATCCATCATTGCATGCATCATCATCAAGCTTCACACTTAGCATGCAATGGCTTTATCACCATAACAACTTTGGCCAAATACCATTTCCATGGCTTAACAAAGATTTGAGCCATGGCTAACATGCACATCAAGTTAGCAACCAAAACATGCATGAAACTCCTAACACAACCTCATACATACCTTAATCTTGATGCAAACTTAGCCAAATCTCCTTCTAGATCTCTTCCAAACCAAGCATGAAGCAAAAATCCTCCTTCTTCCTTAGTTTTGGCTCAAAGAAAGGATGAACAAGATTTTTTCTTTCCTTCTCTACAACTCACGGCAATGGGGGGATTACCACACTCACACACATTTTTTTTCATTTTTTATCACCCATACACCTTTGTTTATTATTTCACCCTAATGCACCGACAAAACATGTTTCATGACATGTTTAGCCCATCCTCCCTTGTCATGGCCGGCCACCACCTATAAAGGGGAATTTGACATGCAAGTCCATTATTTTGCATGCATGCTTTAATTAGTCATCACACATTTCCTATCATACTTTCAAAGTTCATTACTAAGTCCTTTCTCGTGGAATTCACCCTTATAACACTAAATCAATCATCATAAAATGTCATACATGAGCACACACATATTATAGGCATCAAAATAAATTTTAATTATTTTTATGCCTCGGTTTTGTGGTCCCGAGACCACCTTCCGACTAGGGTCAATTTTGGGTGTCACAACTCTCCCCACTTAAGAAATTTTCGTCCCCAAAAATCTTACCGTAAATAGGTTTGGATATCGCTCTTTCATAGAGTTCTCGGTCTCCCAAGTAGCTTCTTCTATCCCGTGCTTGAGCCATAACACTTTTACTAGCGGAACCCGCTTGTTTCACAACTCTTTCACTTCTCGTGATAGGATACGAATCGGTTCTTCCTCATAACTCATATTAGCTTGAATTTCAATTTCGATGGACTAATCACGCATGCGATGGATCGGATCTATAGCGTCAAGCATCGAAACGTGAAAGACATCGTGAACCTTTTCGAGTTCGGGGCAAAATCAAACGATATGCCACCGGATCGACTCGCCGGATATCTCATATGGCCCAACGAACCTCGGGCTCAACTTGCCCTTACGGTAGAATCGAGTATCTTTTTCCAAGGCGATACCTTGAGAAACACTTTATCACCCACCGATACTCGATATCCTTACGCTTGGTCCGCGTCGACTTCCGACGATCGGAGGCTATCTTCGACTTTCACGGATTACTTTCACTTTCTCAAAGATCCCTAATCAAATCCACCGAAAATCTTGCTTTCACCGAGCTCGGTCCAAAACAATGGTGTACGGCATTTACGACCGCATAAGGCCTCGTAGGGTGCCATCTTAATACTTGATTGAAAGTTTGTTGTGTGCGAATTCAATCAACGGCAAATACCGCTCCCATAAACCACTAAACTCGAGGACGCAACATCTTAACATATCCTCAAGTATCTGAATTATCCGCCGGATTGACCATCGGTTTGGGGGTGAAAGGCGGTGCTGAAATGCAACTTGGTACCCAAAGCTTCTTGCAACTTTTTCCAAAATCGCGAGGTAAATCTCGGATCTCTATCCGACACGATGGAAATAGGCACCCCGTAATCTCACAACTGAGAAACGCATAATTCAGCTAATTTGTCAATTGAAAAATCCGTGACGTCGGGGACAAAGTGGGCCGACTTAGTCAATCGATCTACCACGACCCAAACCGCATCCTTCTTACTTGCGACAATGGCGGTCCGGATACAAAGTCCATTGTGACTCGATCCCATTTCCACTCGGGTATCGTGATTGGTCAAGTAATCTCAAGGCACCGATGTTCCGCTTTCACTTGTTGACATATTAAACATCTCAAACAAAGTCGGAGATGTCTCGCTTCATACCATGCCACCAAAACCGACGTTTCAAATCATTGTACATCTTCGTACTCCGGGTGGATTGCCATTCGGCTACAATGGGCTTCATTGAATTATCGAAATGAGTTCAATTCTTTGGAACACACAGACGACTTTTGAACCTCAAACAATCGTCATCATCGATTTGAAACTCAATCCTTGTTTGGAACACACTCACCCGCTTTTGCGCCAACTCGTCGTCGACTTTCTCGAGCTTCTCAAATTTGATGTATCAATAGTGGTTTGGCTTTCAATTCAGCTACTAACACACTATCGGATCGAATGACAAGTGCACGCTCATCGCTCAGAAGCGAATAATGATTTACGACTCAAGGCATCCGCAACCACATTCGCCTTTCCCGGGTGATAGTCAATGACCAGCTCGTAATCCTTTAACACTCGAGCCAACGTCTTTGTCGCAGATTTAAGTCTCTTTGGATCATCAAATATTTGAGACTTTTGTGATCCGAGTATACATGGCACCTTTCACCAAATAAGTAATGTCGCCAAATCTTTAAAGGCGAATACGATGGCGCCAATTCGAGATCATGAGTCGGATAATTTTTCTCATGTGGCTTTAATTGCCTCGACGCATAGGCCACAACTCGACCTTCTTGCATTAATACGCAACCTAACCCAAGTAGAGAGCGTCGCTATAGATGACAAGCTCTTTCTTGGGACTCGGGTTGCACTAGAATTGGGGCTTCACCAAATAAGTTTTCGCTTGATCGAAACTTTTTGGCATTTCTCCGTCCATTCAACTTAACATCCTTTTGGAGTAGCCGTCATCGGCGTGGCTATCGTTGAGAAGCCTTTACAAATCGTTTAATAACCTAAAGCCCCAAAAGCTCGAACCTCAAGAATATTTCTGAGGCTTCCAATTAAGTATGGCTGAAATTTTATTCGGTCGACTCAAATACCCGATGCGATACCACATGACCCAAGAAGCTAACCTCTCTAACCGTAACTCACACTTGCTTGAACTTAGCATATAATTGCTTATCCCGTAAAATTTGCGGCACTAACCGCAGTGTTCAAGATGTTCGGTCTCATTTCTTGAATAGACCAAGATGTCATCAATGAACACGACTACTAATCGATCCAAATATGGTCTAAAGATCCGATTCATTAAATCCATAAATACCGTAGGGCATTAGTGATCCCAAGCGGCATCACTAGGAACTCATAGTGACCATATCTCGCTCAAGGCGCTCTTGGGTACGTCCAAATCTCGGATTCGAAATTGATAATAGCCCGATCTCAAATCTATTTTCGAGAACACCGAGGCTCCTTTAGTTGATCGAACAAGTCAACGATACGTGGCAACGGATATTTGTTCTTTATTGTCGCTTTATTAAGTCGACGATAATCGATGCACAACCGCATGGTTCCATCCTTCTTTTCACGAACAACACCGGCGCACCCCAAGGCGAAAAACTCTAAGCGAGCAAAACCTCTATCCACCAATTCTGCAACCGAGCTTCTAACTCCTTTAATTCCGTTGGTGCCATACGATACGGAGCTATCGAAATTGGAGTGGTACCGGTACCAATTCGATGCCAAATTCTATTTCCGAACAGTGGTAAACCCGCAATTCTTTAGGAAAACATCCGGTATTCACAAACCACGGGCACAGATTCGAGTTTCTTTTACGATTCCTTGTCATCGAGCACGTCGCAAGGTACGCCGCACTCTTTTCTTACATATTTTCGGGCCAACATTGCTGATATTACGGTGGCAACCCCTTTAAGTCCGTAGACTTAACGAAATTATCTCGTTATTCGCGCACCTCAAATCGATAGTCTTGCTTTTGCAATTTACGACCGCATCGTGCATGGTCAACCCATCCAAACCAAGAATAACGTCAATTCATCGAACGGCAAAAGCATCAAGTCCGCCGGAAACAAGAACCTCGGAACACTAGGGGACTTTTCTTGCACACTTTGTTGACAAGCACGTAATGACCCAAGGGTTTGACACCGATTACAAACTCGAGAGACTCAATAGGCAAAGTCTTACTGGATGCTAAGGTTTCACATATATAAGATTGAGTAGAACCAAGGTCAATCAAAGCAATCACATTAGTATTGAAAAGAGTGAAAGCACCGGTAATGACATCTGGAGAGGCAGCATCCTCGCGTGCGCGTATGGCATAAGTCCTCGCAAAAGCACGAGCCTCGATCCGATGGTAGCATCTCTAGATCCTCTCGACCGCCAACGACATTGCCCATATTTCTAGGTGGCCTACCTCGGCGATGGTAGCACCCGAGTTTCCACTCGACTCACATTCTGCTCAAGCATCCTCGGGCAATCCTTCCTAAAGTGGTCGGCCGATCCACACTTATAGCAGGAGCGATCACGAAACCAACAGCTCCCCGAATGCCATTTGCCACAATGTTGACACTCCACCCTCTCTCGACGATCATTTCCACCACTGGCGATCGAAGTGACTCGTGTGGTCACAGGGGGTCGATCGCGTCCTCGTCTAGAAAAGCCCAAAGCGCCTCTAGACCGGTTCATATCATCTCGAAATCTCTTGATTGCTGTTGAAGAGACTTTCCGAGGACCTCTTCGAATTCTCCGGTTCCCACATCAGCTTTTTGTTTCTCCTTTCTAAGCTCTTCGACTTTACAAGCTCGCTCAACAAGTACTACGATCTCTCGTATTTCGAGAATGCCAACGAACATCCTTATATCATCATTCAGCCCATCCTCGAGCGTTTACACATAATAGCTTCGGACGAAATGCATTCTCGCGTGTATCGGCTAAGCCTCACAAATTTTCGTTCATAGTCGATGAACCGACATAGAACCTTGCTTAAGATCAAGAAATTCCTTCGCTTTTGGTCGATGAATCTCTGATCGATATACTCTTTTTTTTTTTTTTGGAACTTGGTTTGAAAGAATTCCCAAGTCACTTGCTCTCTAGGTACCACGAAGTCGAGTACTCCACCAATAGTAGGTGGAATCACGTAGCAAGGAGATGGTACACTTTAAGCACTCATCGGTGTACAAGATAGCTCATCGAGCACCGGATAGTGTTGTCCAACCAAAATTCAGCTCGTTCGGCATCATCATCATCCGTAGCTTTAAATTCAGTGGCCCCATGTTTTCGAATCCTATCGATTGGGGCTTACTTGACCTTATTTGGTCGATTCGGAGGTATTGTAGGTGCTAGGGTTGCATTTGTCGGGAATGGAGGTTGTGGGACAGTAGTGTTAGTTCGAATGTATTGATTAAACCATTCGTTCATCACACTATAAAAGGCTTGCCTAGCCTCATCATTCGGATTGCTGGCCATAGGTTGAGAGTCCGCCGGCGCTGTCCCTTGTCGGGAGCAGCGCCACACTCTCCACATCATCAGCTATTGCTCGGTTGGGATCGGGATCCATTGCTATAAACAAACTCAAAGTCAAATTGTCGAAATCACCACACTATCGATTCATCATTTAATGGCATGTATAGCTAGACCCCAAACACCTCACGGTAGTCCTAGAATCGACTAAACCGTGGCTCGATACCAATAAAATTGTAACACCCGAACCCGAGACCATCGCCGTTGTCGGACACGAGGGTTAGCAAGCCAAGTTCACTTGTTTTGCCCATCCATTGGACATTTCAGTCAGGCTGGAAAAACTGCGTCACTGTCGCCTTAAAAATCATATCTCGAGTTTCAAAACTCGGAAACTAGTTTCGTAAATTTTCCCTGAATTTAGACTCATATATCCATCCATGAATTTATTTCTAGAATTTTTGGTCGGGCCAATTGGTACAGTTTATTAGTTAAAGTCACCCATGTTACAGGGATCGACTGCTCTGACCTTCGCGCGGTATAACTTGAATATCTCTCTGTACAGGGCTTTAATGCTGGTGGCGTTTGTTTCAAATGAAACTAGACTCAAAATGAAATCTGTACATATAAGGTATGTCTCCTAATTCTTTCTGGATAATTTATAGTAAATTTTTAAAGTTGCGACAGGGAACCCAGAAACCGTTCTGGCCCTGTCTTACAATAGCTTTAATATCTCTTAACATGTAACTCCTATGACCATTTCGTTTCTTCCATATGAAAATAGACTCATCAATGTTCATTTACATATCTGATTCACTATTTAATACCATTCCTACAAATTTTGGTGATTTTTCACATTCACGTTACTGCAGCTGGCAGCATCTGTTTTAAGGTAGGTCTTACCTATTTTGTAGTCTCCATGAACCAACTAGTCTTGCCTTACATAGGTCCACATATGATCATTTTAACCATGCCAATGGCTGATCATGTGACCAACATTCCCATTTCCAATTCATAGTCACATCATGACACCATATATATATATATACAAACCGCAAATAGTTTAAGTTGATACTTCACTATTACGAGCCATTTTCGCATGGCCGTACACATATACATCATAACATATTTAAACCAACAAGGGTAGTCCTATACATGCCATTTCAAGTTCAACCAAGAATTTATACCAAAATGGGGGCTTGATAGTGTGGATGACTTCGACTTCAACGATCCCGAATCCGATTGCTATCGAGCGAAATCTAGAAAACTGAGAGCCAAAGCAGCGGTGTAAGCATTTTTATGCTTAGTAAGTCTCAAGAAATATAATCAACTCTAATTACAGCAATACATTCACATAGTTAAATGTATCATTTCATTAATGCACATTCACATAATCATACTTACTTCACCATCCCAACTCTTATGTTCATACACAAATAACGGCTTCATTAAGGCCGATAACTCGTTCCATCATAGGAGCGGATATTCACACGCTCTTACTCCTAGCGCAAAAGCACACACCGCACTTACCTTGTCATTGGGAAATTTCACAGTGCATTAGCTGAAATTTTCCAGCAAGCTTATAATTTTCAAATCACATACCTTCGAGTTTAACCGGATGTCGCTACTCGATCAATCGCCTTCGGACATAGCCGGTTATGGTAACCCGCACCAAGGCCTACGGACTTAACCCGGATATCACGATTTGCACAAATGCCTTGGGTCTTAGCCGGATAGAATGACTTCGCACGAATGCCTTGGTCTTAGCCCGGATGTAGCCACTAGCACAATTGCCTTGGTCTTAACCCGGTTATAATTTCCAGCATAATTGTCTTGGGGCTTAGCCCGGATATCATTCAATTTCTTATGCACAAATACATCAATAATCATTGGACATACATATTTATTTTCGTTACTAAGGCTCAAACACAATTATAATCACTAACATAATCGCCTTGGGACTTAGCCCGGTATCATTCAATACTCATACACACATAAATCAATAATCAATACATCCATATTTCATTCCACATAATTCAAGTAAGGTCACTTCTTGAGGACTTACCTCGGATGTTGTCGAACGGCTTTTACGGCTATTCGATTACTTTTTCCTTCCCCTTGTCCAATTGTGGCCCTCTTAGCTCTTGAGCTAATTCAAACAAATTCAATTTATCAAAACCTCATTGTGCTAGCTTATGGCGAATATGACAAGGAATTTAAATGGTCATATGGCCACCCTTTAGCTTGAATACACAATGGTCATGCACATTTTATACTACATCAAGCAATTCAATACAATTTATTCGAGCATCAAGGAAAAGCTAAGGCCTTCAATAGGCTACCCAAGGCCGAATATACTTGTCCATGTTGAGGCCAATTATGCACTTAATACCACACAAAAACAGCATGCATTTTACTAGTTAATGCTTTGCATATTGTAGCTCAAAACTTACAATATAGCATCAAGCACTCATATGTGTGCTAGGCAGAATGTGCTTACAATTTCACAATTATTCTTCAACATCTTCTTCTTTAAACAAACTTATTCATCACTTCCTTCATAACCAAAACATCATGTGCAAACATATATATACATATATGAGCATGGCGAATTTCAAGGTGTCCATAGCCATCCAAAACACAAATTTTAACTAACATGCAAGAAGCATGAACCATGCTCATGAATGCATCATGGCGAATATGACAATCATGCTCCTTTTCAACTTCAATCATGATAAAACAAAAGAAAGCTCAAAATCTTACTCAAGAGTAGACAATCCATCATTGCATGCATCATCATCAAGCTTCACACTTAGCATGCAATGGCTTTATCACCATAACAACTTTGGCCAAATACCATTTCCATGGCTTAACAAAGATTTGAGCCATGGCTAACATGCACATCAAGTTAGCAACCAAAACATGCATGAAACTCCTAACACAACCTCATACATACCTTAATCTTGATGCAAACTTAGCCAAATCTCCTTCTAGATCTCTTCCAAACCAAGCATGAAGCAAAAATCCTCCTTCTTCCTTAGTTTTGGCTCAAAGAAAGGATGAACAAGATTTTTTCTTTCCTTCTCTACAACTCACGGCAATGGGGGGATTACCACACTCACACACATTTTTTATTCATTTTTTATCACCCATACACCTTTGTTTATTATTTCACCCTAATGCACCGACAAAACATGTTTCATGACATGTTTAGCCCATCCTCCTTGTCATGGCCGCCACCACCTATAAAAGGGGAATTTGACATGCAAGTCCATTATTTTGCATGCATGCTTTAATTAGTCATCACACATTTCCTATCATACTTTCAAAGTTCATTACTAAGTCCTTTCTCGTGGAATTCACCCTTATAACACTAAATCAATCATCATAAAATGTCATACATGAGCACACACATATTATAGGCATCAAAATAAATTTTTAATTATTTTTATGCCTCGGTTTTGTGGTCCCGAGACCACCTTCCGACTAGGGTCAATTTTGGGCTGTCACAAACTAAGTCCTTAAACGCAGGTTGTCCAAATCCACACGGCAAGGCACACGGGCGTGCCTTCAGCCGTGGGCATACCACGAGATGCAACATGACCGTACGATACGGAAGTGGGAGAACCGAGCAAAATTTTGCCCCAACACGGGATTCGATACCTTGGCATGGCCGTGCGAAGTGGCCATGGGCAATTCTGCCAAATCTATACGGGCGTGCGACACGCCTATGTCTATAAACCATGGTCGAAACTACCAAATTAGCACGAGTGCGCGACACGCCCCTGCCTACCAGCCATGGCCGATACTGTCAAAACAACACTGGCGTGCGCATTTATACTCAGGCTGGGAGAAGCGAATGAAGCAGGACACGGCTGTGCGACATGGCCATGTGCACCACCACACCCAAGGAACACGAGCATGGGCTAGATGTACCCAAATTTGAAAATCACGAAACACACGGGCTAAAATAAAGGCACACAAGCGTGCCCCACAGCCGTGTGCCCCAATATCTATATAGACCCTCCACTATTCATTAACCCTTTTCCCTAATACCTAACCCTAGCCACCGAAAATCCAATCTCCCACCACCGACCAGCCACTCCTTTCTCCTTCCATTTTTCTCTCCCTTCTCCCCTCTTCTGACCCTTGCGCACCACCCGGCATCACTGCCCACACCTGTGGCCAACCCACAAGCACTATGGCATTTTTCCACTCTCTTCTCTCTATTATCTTGTTATTTCTTGTTTTATTTGAATGATTCTAATGATAATCATTCTTATGCTCTTTTTTCTTATTTAGAAATTTTTCATTTTAGTTGATGCATTATGTACATTAATTCATTCTTGTGTTTCCATGGATTTCATGCTATCATGCACTCATTTGCTACGTATTTCGTTAGAACTATTTTTGTTTTCCTAATGCTAATAATGATTTGATATATCTATTAGGACGTGGTTATTTTTCAGAAGATTTTCCCTTTAGTTAGTAACCACTATGAAGTATTCTTATTTAGTTTTAACATGCTTGCTTACTTTTTTCATTGCAGATACCATGACGAACTCACGTGGTCAAAAACCCGCCGTCCCAGCCTCAAAGAAGTGAAAAGGAGCAGCATCCTTCTTGGGTCCTTCCACCCAAATCAAGCAGCCATTCCTATAATTTCCACCGGGACCCCAAGAGGAACTATTTCAGATACTACGAGCCCAACCCCTAGGTGTGGGTTGTTGCATTGATTGGGTCGCACTAGAGCAGGTCCAACTTGCTGACGCTATCTGAGCCATCCTGACTACTGACCCGTAGGGGCTCTTCTTCGAGATCTTCGGGCCGACGTACCTCGAGCTCACACTCGAACTCTGTTCAACCTTCTATCTTCAAGTTGTTATGATAGAGTTTGATGATCCTGGAACGGTCCAGCTCTATCTCGGTGATTTAGTTTGCTAGTTGAGTGTGCCTGAGTTTGGAGTCTCGTTAGGACTATACATGGAGGAGTTCATGGACGACGACGACTTCGCGAGCCTCCATCGCCACATCCACTACTCTCCTTCAAACTGTTGGAGGGGCCTCGTTCCTGCTTCAGCCACCTATGACCCTAGTCGATCCAAGGCATTGGCTCTCACCCCATCCTTGCGATAACTACACACCATCCTAGCCCACACCCTGACAGGACGGTGAGAAAGCACTAGTGTCGTCAACACTAACGAAATCTATTTTCTATAGAGCATGGCTCATGGGCACGTGTTCGACCTTGCCTATTTCATTGCCCTCGCCATTCGCCATAAGACGGAGTGGCATAGGAAGGGAGTTATTTCCATCGGCCCTCATGTGACTCGCCTGGTGTGGTACTTCGGTCTCGTCAACACAACGGTGCAAGCATCCTCCCTCACCTTGATTGGTCAGATGTCCCCACAGAGCATCTCGAGTATGCTCCATATGAGGATGATCAAGCGAAAACGTGGATTTGTTCCTCCCCAGTACTACCTCATCCAGTCAGTCAAGCAGGAGGACCCAAAGGATATTACTGATGATGTCCCTCCACCTCACGAGGATCCACCCTCTCAACCACCACCTATTCATCGCCCAGTTCATGTGGCTGCTTTACTCTCTGACATCTCTGAGCGCCTAACTCAATTCGAGCAGCAATGTTTTCAGCGCTTCGATCACATTGATGCAACACTACATCCGATTTGTCAGCACCTTCACATCTCATCGTCGCCCCCACCTCGCGAACCATCTAGCGATGAACATGATTAAAGACTTTTATTTATTATTTTTATGTTTTTACTTTTTTTTAAACTAGTTTTTATTTTATTTTTCTTTAATTTTATTTTTATTACATCCTTAGGCTTTATAATTTATATTAAACAATTTATATTTTCAGCCATTTCTTTACGAATAATCATGCTACTTTATATTTCCTAAAGAGTTATTGATTTTATGGCAGTTATAAAGAGCTCCAAAGATCTCTATTACTTAGGAATTTGTAACTCCACTGGAAAAGGTTCTCCACGACTGCCATGTCCTGCTCGACCACGACCATAGCTACCACCAGATATAATATTCTTTTGGAGTAGGATTTATGGGCTAACGAACCTCTACCACCACCGGAGTATCCTCTTCCAATCTCACACTTGCCTTAGCATACTATTCTCCAAGAATCCAATTCAAGGATTCCATTTAACATTCTGGAAGTTTCACTTCTCTCCCTATCTTATGATCTTATATCTATAATTTTTAGTAAATCTATCTTTGTACATTGAGGACAATGTACATTTAAGTGTAGGGGGTTATTTATATCATTATCAGAAAAATCCCTAAATTTTGTCTTATTCTCACGTGAATCACTCATATCATTATTAGAATGAATTTTGATTAATTTGTGATTTTTACTGATAAATCTTGAATTAAAACATAGGCATTTATGCATTGATTGTTTAAACTTTAAAGAATTAGAGAATCAAGCATGATAAGTTGATTTTTGAGAATTAAAATTTTTAGGTTGTTCCTCCAAGTTTAGGTATTATCTTGAGTTGAAATTCACAGGTTTAACATCAAAAAGCCATAATTTTTTGTGATCTTGAGCCTTTAGAGCATATATTATTTCTTTCATGCTCACTTTTATTGTTGCTATGAGTGCGTCAATATTGATTTGTTATTGTAGAACTTGCTTTGATTATGCATGTCAAGACCACACCATTTGATTCGATATGTCGAGATGATAAAGGCACTTAGGTTTAACCCACTTACTACATAACAGTCTACCCTCATAATTAACCTTTAGTAAACCCCCTTGAGCTTAACAAGCCATTCATTGATTTACCCTCAATATTAACCCATAACCCATTATTGTTGAAATCCCCTCATTTGATCCCTATTTTTGTCGAGATTTGATTTGAATAAATTGCTTAACTATGTTTTATTTTTGATAATTAGTAAAGTTCTATGTTATTTTTGACTTGTTCTTAAAAAAGAAAAACAAAACAAAAACATACATATTAGATCAAAAAGAAAAACAAAACAAAAACATACATATTAGTAGTAATTCTTTGTTTTTGAGCTTAAGTATTTAATTCCTTATTCCATGAAGAAAAGCTCAATTATAGGATCTTCTAATTAGGAATGTAATTTTTTAGTTGTAGTATTTTTCTAGTTACGTAATTTTTCAATTCAACCTCGATTCTAACCTTCTTTTTTAGTATGTAACCACACCCCCTAACCAAAGCCACGTTACAACCCTCTAAAGACCTTTTGATTGATGTATCATTTCAATATATAGTGGTGGAGATTTGATTTTCACGCAAGCCTATGGTAATAACTTTTCATATTGACTGTTGAGTGCTAAATTTATTGTCCTTAAACACCTCGAGTGATTTGATTGAATCTTCAGTGAGGATGTGAAACTCTGTGATATTTTGAATCAAAGGTGATTACTTAGATGAGGGGAGACACCTATGTTTTCGTGATAAAATGCTTAACTTGGAATGTTTGAAACTTTGATGTTCTTCGGGTTGAATTTTCAATGTATGATTACTTATGGATTATTTTGAGACACTATTGATGAGAATTATAAGTTGAGAAGAATTTATTTTGATTGTGAGTTGAGGATTTTGCTTGAGGACAAGCAAACGCTTAAGTGTGGGGGTATTTGATAAACCGTAATTTATACATATTTTTATCCCATGCATAGCATATTTTTGCTTGAATTATCCTTAGATTTGGTGAATTCAATGCTCTTGATCCTTTAATTTCATGTTTTATAAATAGTTTAGCATAGGAGAGTAAAAAGAGCGAGAAACGGGCCAAAAATGGAGAAAATGGGTCAACGTGGGAAATCAACACGGCCTAAACTTCCTCACACAGGTAGTTCACATGCCCATCTTATTTTAGTAGACTCTAACATGGCCTAGACTTCCTTACACGGGTAGACCACACACCCGTGTCTATTCAACAGACTCGAACACGGGTTGAAGCACTTGCACACGAGCGTGTCCCTGTCGAGCCCAAGTCTAGTCCTATTCGAAAAAGGCCACTCTTAAGGGTTTTGAAGCATTCTAAAGCCTATATAAACACCCCAGGAGGTACCTAGAAGAGACACAAGGAGTAGGAGGCAAGGAATTACTCGAAGAAAGTAGATTGATCCATCTTAGAACCCGGATTATCCTTCAAGACTGAAGATCTCCCTTCAATTTCCTTCAGGAGTTTTTGGGTTTTCTTTATGTTTTGTTATCATTATTCTTCTAAGATGTTTTCTTTTACACTTATGAACTAAATCCCCTAAATACCTAAGGGGAATGAAACCTAAGATGGATCTTGTTATTATTTTCTGAATTATATGATAAATATTTGACTTGTTCTTAATTATGAGTTCTTAATTCTTGCTTTAATAGTCCATGATATTGATTCAAGTATTAATGTGCTTATTCAAATGAGCAAAAGTCCCTGTCTAAGAGTAGATCTAGTATAATAAAGCGGAGTTGATTGCACCCCTAGACATAGGGCGACATAATTTTAATGGATTAAGGTGAAACTTAATAAGGGAATCCATAGATCGAGTTAATGCAACACTAGGGGTTTTAATTAGAAAGAGATTTTAATTAATCAACCTAGGGTTAGATGTTGTTAGTCTCGAGAGAGATAATAATATAACTTAGGGATTTCTACGGATAAAGTCAAGTGAATAAATCGTCTGATTCAGAGTCAAATAACAAGTGAAGTCTAGGTGGATTTTCCCTTGGGTATTGTCCAAATCAATCATTTTTTCCCAAAAGTATTTCCTTAATTTTCCTCCTGTGCATTCTTATTTCAGTTAATTAATTTAGATAAAACAAACCCCTTTATTTTTAGGCTAGATAATAAAAAGAGAGTTAATACTAGTACTTTTATTTCTTATGGGTTCGGCATTCCGGTCTTGCTATAAATTATACTACTGTTTGATAGGTGCGCTTGTCTTTATCGTGATAATAGTTAGTTTTCAAGTATGATCAATCATAAATTTAAAACTTATCACGATTTACATCAATCAATGATTTTGGTTACCCATGTAGTAGATGGATTCTGGATTTGATGGGAAATTTTCAAACATATGACCATCTTCGCAGTAAATGCAAGAGATATTTTCAATCTGGCTTGGTTGTTGACCTGACATGTTAGCATTAAAACCATTAGTTGTAATATTCTTAAACATGGAAGTCATAGAATATACCTAGGCTTTTAAAGACATAAGTGCATCGACTTCATGAACTCTGACCACTCTTTTTCCTATGGCTACTAGATTAGTCAACCATTAATAGTTATTGCTAGAATTCTTTTCAAGGATTTCTTATGCTTCAGCGTACAATTTTGAAAGAAGAGCTCCATTAGTTGAAGTGTCTACCACTATTCTTGTAGGTGCATTGAGACTATTGTAAAAGTTCTCCAACTGAATACAATGAGGAATGCCATGATGAGGAAATTTCCACAACAACTTATTGAATCAATGGATTCAAATCGAAGGGCCTCAATATCAGGTCTCACAATTCCTGGATTGCGTTCATTAAATAAAAGCATGCCATAGTGATGGATGGCACGGTCTTTGTCATCAGTAACAGTGACCGGATTATGAACATTGTTAACAGCTCATTGATTCTGATTTTTTTGTTTAGGATCCATTTTTGTATCTTGTCTTTGGGCTACTCATTCTCTTCTTCTTTTTCTTTTAAAAGTGTGTTCAATCTTAGGATCAACATGAAGTAGATCAATAATTTGATCTATGTTCATAAACTATTCGTGCCTAAGAAAAAAAATAAAGAAAACTTAAATAAAAACAAAAGAATTTAAACCAAACTACAAAATTTTGGTTTCACAAATAATGTCTAAAACACAGTCCTTGGAAACACCACCAAAAACTTGTCGAGTGATTGTCAAATATGTGCAATTATACACAGTAGTGACAAGTAATAAGTAGTAAGTATAAGAGTTATCGTCTCCATAGAGACTATATATGTAGATTATTTGTAGAATTAATTATTAACAATTTGATAAGTGACAAATAAATATATTGAATTGGGGTAAGAAATTAAATACTAAGCACACCAAGGACGCAAACAAAATAAAATAAACAGAATATAAAAGATAATAGCAGCAAGAAAATTTAACACAAGATTTAACAAATATGACATGAATATGCTAAAACAATTATTTTTCCTTAACTAGTGATCATTGACACTTATGTTAGAAGATGTTACGATAAATTATGGCAATATGAAAATTTACTAAACCAATTATTTAAGTCATAAGCTTATTTCAAAGTCCTACTTGTGTCTCATCATTACCTCGCATATGTCTATGTCAAACTAACCTTAAGATCACCTTCTCAGGCAATACATACAATTTATGCATACAACAATCATCTTTCGATATCAACATGATATGCAACATTTAATCTATGTCTATTAACTATTACCTCTTCTTAGATTAAAAAATTAATTCATTAACCTATGTTGGCCATACATTTATAAGCATTAATAGTAATTCAACTTAAATGAATGAATTATCACTTGCACAAAACATCTATAACATAAAATCAAGAGCCCAAACTTAAAGATTCATAATCAATCTAGCAAAAACAAAATTAAGCCATAATCATTGAATTAAAAACACAAATTTGAGTTGCAATAATGTTTTTCAGCAATAAAAGCAAAATAACGATAAAAGAAAGGGAAAAACAAATGTCGAGAAGGTTTATCCTCAGACAATGAACATTAAGTAGAGATAACAGTTAGATACGGGGGGTATTTTGCAACTGCTTCTTTCTTGCTTCTCACGGTGGCTCTTCTCTTCTTCTAGGCATCAACCTCTGTAACACCCTGAATTTGGGCCTAGAAGTTTTGGGCCTTGAGCATGGGAGCGGTTGAAGGCAGCTTTTAATATTTTGTTGTGCATGTAAATTTTGTTAATGAAGGCTTATTTTAGTGGTTAAGTGTCTTGAGAAGTGTTGGAGAAGTCTTGGGTTCAAACACGGACTCTAGTAAAAATTTAAGGTAGATCAAACCACAGGTGTAGTAGGTAGGCCTTAAGAATATTGTTGGAGAAATTGTGACACAAAAAAGGAGTGTGGTGTAGTGGCAAGGTGACGCCACTTAGGGGACAAGGAAGTGACGCCATAGAGGAAGCAAGGGGTCCAAGGTTCAAGTCTTGGCTCTTGCAATATATTTTGGTTTTTCTTTTCAATAAATCTAGAAGCAAGTAGGTGCGCTTTAAAGTTTAATGTGTTGGATTTATGACACAAATGAGTTGGTGGCCTAGTGGTGATGGCGTGAGTTGGCATATAAGAGGACTTTGGTTGAATCCTTGGCATGCAAAGGTTGATTATTTTGCTATGTTGGGATGGCAAGAGTTGGTGTTGAATTTAAACTCTGATGATGGAGGGATCCCACATCGGTAAGCTAACATAGGAGTGGATGCGAAGCTGGCTTTAAATAGAGAGAACTATGAGGAGAGCAAAGGTACCTTTCTTGGCTGATCCCTTTCGCGTTATGGCGAGCTCGTTTGGGTTGGGCATCGGCTAGAAGTGCTTGGAGCGCGGATTAACTCCAGTCTCCTATCAGGTGTGTATTTATCACTACTCTTGTTGTTGGATTGTGTAGTAAATATTGGACTAGGCTAGGTGAATCGAATATCTGTGGCTAGGTTTGGGCTAAAAGGGCCACACGAGCGTGTGGGCCCATTTGGGCCGAGAATAGGCTTTAGGCCCATTCGTATTGTTATCCATGTTTAGAATACTTTAGTTTACCAATTACTGAAATGCCCTCGACTTGTAAAATTACCAAAGTACTCCCGATTTACAGAATTACCATTTTACCCTCAATTTACAGAATTACCAAAATACCCTTGGTTTATAAAATCACCAAAATACCCCTGGTTTGTAAAATTAGTAAAATACCCTTTGTTTATAAAATTACCAAAATACCCATTGTTTGAAAAATTACTAAAATACCCTCAGGGGGTAAAATTCTTGAAATACCCTTGTAGGGTAAAATTACCATTTGCCCCTAGGGTGTTAAATGACTATTTTGCCCTTGTGGGCAAGTGACTGACTTGGACTGTGTGATATAGACAACTTTGGAGGAGCAGCGAGGCTTGGAGTATCGACTTGGATAAGCTTGAATCGTATTATTGGACCCTGTGAAGGTAAGCAACTTATGGTCAATAAGGGTTCTTTGGCCGAATAAGGTAGGGTGGATTTTGAGTTTGTTAAGCATAACTTGTATGCTAAAAATGGTGATGAATAATTGTAGGACATCGTAAGGGATCTCAATGGCGATCGTCATGAAACAGGTGTGTCTAGAACACCCTTCTTTAGTTCAATTCGGCAAAGCGAAATGCCAAAATCCGGCATTTCATAGGCTTGTGAGTATCTGAATGCTCTCAAGACATAGAGTAATTATTAGATCTAGCACCACAAAGTGGTAAGTAAGTTTGTGTGACGTATCAACGTATTCCGGGAAAAGGGCCTCGATGGGCCAAAACTGGGCCCAATGGGCTTACGGCCCAATATGGGCAAGAGGTGGGCAAAGTAGCCTGTCAGTTAGATGGGAGAATCAAATTGCATAAAACTGATAAAAATTACTGAATTAGCTTGTGTAGTAGCGTAGATCACGAAATTACCCCTAAAGAGCAAAATTACTGAAATTACCCCTAAAGAGCAAAATTACCGAAATTACCCCTAAATAGCAAAATTACCAATATACCCCTAGGGTTTAAATTGGTGAACGCATGATTGATTACTCATGTATTTTGCATGATATGCATTTATTAATATCATTGCATGGGATTGGGGTATTAATGGAGGAAGTATCGAAAGTGGTTCAACCACGTCTTGGAGGCTTTGCCTCAATCGATGAAATTTGAGGCGTTCTTTACAACAATGGTGTGTAGGGTGGGTGGGTTGAGATATTCCCACATGGTGTGTAGGGTTGGTGCAGGCGGTGTAGCGGTTGGTGGGTTGAGTAGTCTTCCAGATGGGCTTGCATTCATTATTTCATTGATACTCATGTTCTTGAACCGGGCCTATGGGCCACATTGTTATGTTAAAAGGGCTAAGGCCTTGCTCATCAGATTCGAAAAGGGCTTGACCTCATGTACTATTATCTGAATAGGGCTTAGGCCCAATGGGCTCGAGCTGATTTGGGCTTTGGATGGGTTTCTGTATACACTGAGTTTTCCCAAACTCACCCCCTTCCTCTTCCATCCTTGCAGGTGAGCCCTAGAATTGGTGGACTTGGAGCTGGGCGGGATTCAGAGTGGCCATGAAGATTGATTGACGATTTTAAATAAGTTTAGCCTTTAATTTGGATTATTTTATTTTTATTATGCTTAAAGTTGTAATAAGGCCGCTATTTTTAATTAATTTTATTTTGGGGATTATTAAACTGGCTAGCACTAGGGTTCGTTTTATAAAATCTACTTGTTTTTAAAAGATCACGATGACGCATAAAGTTTTCATAAAGTAAATGTTTTCCCAAGAAAATAAATAATTTAAGCAAACGTTTTGCAACCTTAATCATTTTCTTAAGATGGTCATAATCAAGCAGTTTTCTCAAAATTATACAAGATGTTAGAGTGTGGCAATGGCGGTGTGCATGTCTAGGATTGGATCCAAGAGAGCTTGGTACTTAAGCGGTCAACGGACTCACCTCCTCTTTTCCGGTTTCCTACCGGTGCACAGACTTCCATTCACTTTAACCTTCTTTTAAAAGTATCTTTTACAACACCAACTCAGCTTTTCCAAACTAAGTGTTTTGAACGCACCAATGTGGCGCATCAGATCCGGTCATAACATCTAGGCCGGGTTTGGGGTGTTACAACCTCTCCTTTATGCTCTCAAGTTTCTGCTTGTCTAGCTACTCTAAAAATATTGTGATTTCTTGAATTGGAGAACTCACTCACGAATTGTCTCTCAATTATGGTGTTTGCCAAATATGGTGTCCTCTAAATGAATTAATGAATACCCCTATTTATACTTGTTAAAGCCCTAACATCCCTTGATATTTTTATCAAGGGAATCCCTTGATTTCTTCCCGTGTGTGGTTGGCCCTTGAATTCTGGAGGAGGAAGTGGACGATTTTACTATTTTTGGGAGGAGGAAGGTTGCTTGAATGTCACCTTGTTGATGTTGTCCCTTGGTGTTCTCTGTAACATCCTGATTTTCGGGTTTATTCGCGATTTTTAATATTTTGTAAAGATTTTTAAAATTTTGTATTTGGATGTGGAATTAGTATTTTGAGTAGGTAAATGGGCTTATAGAAGGTCCATGAGTTGGCCAAAACCAGTTGAATTTTTGGAATTTTAGACTTAGGAGTTAGGGGTTACGGCTAAGTGGCCTTAAGTGGAGTGATGGGTAAATTGCATCACAAAAGAGCCTTGGTTAAGTGGCAAGGGTGACGCCACTAGGCTCCTAGAAAAGTGGCGTGTGGAGCTTTGGGAAGGCAAGGGATCGATTCCTGTGTTGGCAAATAGATGCATTTATTTTTTAGTGCAGGAGGGTAAGTGTTGGAGTTCGGTGGATTACGGTAAAGGAGAGTTGGATCAGTTTAAATGCTTGGATTAAGGAGGGATAAGGGAGAGATTTAAGGATTTGGATGAGGCTAGGAGTTGGCGAATTATGGGAATTGAAGAGGGAAAAATCGGCAGGGGCTATGTTGTTAGTATTTTGGCACTTAGGGTATTGAGTGGTGCCGTTTTCTTCGCTTTAACACTTTAGGGTTGTTTTTCCTCTCTTTTTCCTCTCTAGCGAAACTACCACCTCCCTATTCCTCTTCTTCTATTTTTCTTTCTTCTTCTTCAAAACTATTCATCATACCTGCTATTCATCAATACTTTTGCGAATCCATAAAAGCCAAATCCTGTGATCATTGCTTGTGCCGATTTCTTCAAAGCCGTGTTCTCCTATGTTCTTTTGTTTTTATTAATTTGCAATTATCTTTTCTTAATCCTAGATCTCTGACCGCAATTCTACTTCAAGGTTGTAGCCCCACATTACCATCTTCTTCATCACACAAAAGCCGAAAAACCATAGATTTGGGGGCTTATAGCCGAAACTTCAAGACTTTGGGGAATCGAGTTCTACCGTCGTTTGATAGATAAATCTACACTAGATTACGTGGAAATCAAGTGGGAGTAAGGGGTAAGTACGTATCATCTCGGATCTGTTCTTATTTTGCAAAGTTAAGAAAAGCAAGTCCCTAAAATTAGGGAGGTCATCGATTTGGGCATATGGCTCTAAGAGTCTTTAACGATGTTTTCTTTCGGTGACTAGAGTCTTCTTAAGCGTTGAATCTAAGGCGTGGTTCATTGGAGCAATCGGATTCGAGCTAACTATCGATTTTGGCAAAAGGTAAGGTTTCAAAGGTTTTAGGGATATGGTTCGATCATGGATAAGTAAGTTTTGGGGTTTAGTGATTATGGTTTGTAAATAAGAACGTGCTAATAAATTGTAGGACATTGAAAGGGATCTCGAAGCGATCGTCATGAATCGGTGTGTCTGAACACCCTTTCTTAGTTCAATTCAAAAAGTTTAAATGTCAAATTCGGCATTTCATGGTCATGTAAGTATGTGAATGCTCTCAAGCCATAGAGGAATTGTTAGATCTGCACCGCAAGGTGGTAAGCACGTTCAGCGTGATGCTTTAGCGTATTTCAAAAAGGGGCTTGATGGGCCAAAGCGGGCCCAATGGGCTTACGGACCAATATGGGTAAGAGATGGGCAAATTAGCCTCATTAGGTAGATGGTGGAATCAAATTGCATAAAACCGATAAAATTCTGAATTAGCTTGTGCGTTAGCGTAGATCACGAAATTACCCTAAAGAGCAAAATTACCAAATTACCCTAAAGAGCAAAATTACCGATGTACCCCTAGGGTTTTAAATTGGTGAATCGCATGATTGATCAATGTTGTATTTTACATGATATGCTTTTATTAATATCTGTTGCATGGGGTTGGGGTATTAATGGAGGAAATCTTGAAAGTGGTTCATCCACGTCTTGGAGGCTTTGCCTCAATGACTGAATTTGAGTGCGTTCTTTTGCAACTGTGTGTGTGTGGGTGGGTTGAGATATTCCCCACATGGTGTGTAGGGCTGATGCAGGCGGTGTAGCGGTTGGTGGGTTGAGTAGTCTCCCGGATGGGCTTGCATTCATTATTTCATTGATACTCATGTTCTTGAACGGGCCTTTGGGCCACACTTTGTTATGTAAAAGGGCTAAGGCCTTGCTCATCAGATTCGAAAAGGGCTTGACCTCTGTGTCTTGCTATCTGAATAGGGCTTAGGCCCAATGGGCTCGAGCTGATTTGGGCTTTGGATGGGTTTCAGTATACACCGAGTTTTCCCAAACTCACCCCTTCCTCTTCCCTCCTTGCGGTGAGCCCTAGTTGGTGGACTTGGAGTCAAGGGATTCAGAGTGGCCATGAAGATGGATTGCCAATTTTAAATAAGTTTAGCATTTAATTTGGATTATTTTATTTTTATTATGTTTAAAGTTGTAATAAGGCCGCTCTTTTTAATTATTTTTATTTTGGGGATTATTAAACTGGTTAGCACTAGGGTTCGTTTATAAAAACTACTTGATTTTTAAAAGATCACGATGACGCGCAAAGTTTCCATAAAGTAAATGTTTTTCCAAGGAAATAAATATTTTAAACAAACGTTTTCAACTTAAACATTTTCTTAAGACGGACATAATCAAACAATTTTCTCAAAATTATACGAGATGTTAGAGTGTGGCAATGGTGGTGTGCATGTCTAGGATTGGATCCGGAAGAGCTTGGTACTTAAGCGGTCAACGGACTCACCTCCTCTTTTTCCTGGTTTCCTACCTGGTGCACAGCTTCTATTCACTTTAACCTACCTTTAAAAGTGTCTTTTACAACACCAACTCAGCTTTTCCAATCTAAGTAATACGGAATGTTTTGAACGCATCAATGTGGCGCATCAGATCCGGTCATAACGTCCAGGCCGGGTTTGGGGTGTTACATTCTCCAAGTAGTTCCTTCATTAGAGGAATGTGGTTGGGGGAAGAGAAGAACATGTCTCCTTGGTCGGTTGGGCCATCTTTTTCCTTAGTGGTTGATTTGGGCCTTTTCCTTCCTTACTGGGCTTGTCTAGAGATGTATAATTTTACGCCTAACATGTGAATTTCCACTAAGCCCATTTATTTCTTCAAAAAGAAAAAAAAATTAGTATAAAATTAATTAAAATAACACATTGTCATGGTCCTTAGTAAATATAATAGAATTATAAAGAAAAATTATAAGAAGTGTTTTCAACTATCTAGAATTTGCATAAGTTATCTATAAAAGAGTGTTGAAAATAACTACATATTTTAGAGTTGTCATGTAACGTGATGATCGGGACTTATTGAAGCTCACACTATCCAACTATCAACTCTGTAGACTTTACTCACTTTGTAACTCGGTATTGTGGCATGCATGTAGGTGTCCGTTTATGTGTTTCATATGAATGATATCCTGGGTTGAAGTTAGTTTAATGCTTAACCTTGTAAAGCTTTGTGCATACATGTAAAAATACATGTTTTGGAATGTTTGGAGGTTGATAGATAAGTTAATTATTTCGAAACAAAAATATGATGGTAAAATGGTAAAGTATGACACTCCTAGTGTATAATTAGCATGAAATGGTATGAGAATTTAATAGTAATGAATAATGTATATTGATGTTAACATATTTGATATGATTTATTGTGAAAAGGTGTCGATTGAGGCATATTGATTAGCTGATTGAAAAATGTTAAATGGTATGATTGAATGATGACTTGAAATGGATACATGACATGGTTAATGAGGTTGAAATAGTAAAAATTGTTTTTATATGTTTTGAAATGGTAATGTCTAAATGCATTGATAGATATGTTGGTTTGGATGACTTGATAGTAAGAAATATGGGTTTATGTGTTTTGCATAAGTGGTTGATTATGGTAGATACCTTAATGAGGCATATTGTATGGTTGATTTGTGTTAATGAATGAATGATGAAATAACAACATATGTTTGGAAGGAGTAGTGAAGTATGTTTCAATGATTATGATTTTATAGTTTTAAATGACATGCTTACATTTCTAATGAGTGAATACTAGTTTGATGGCTATAAGATGGTAAAATGGTTGTTTGTTTTATGCTTTAAATTGGTTTTATGCAAGACATAAGTGTGAAGTATGCATCAATTGTGCTAATGGTTTAGCTGGGCATGAAATAGGTACCAAAAACAGAGTCCACGTCTAGACAAAAAACTCTCCTCATCCCAACGTAGACAGATAGTTTCTTATGTCTTGACGTCGAGTGGCTAGACATTGCAACATGACAAATTGTTTGGCGACATCATGACTTTGGCCTTGGATTTTCAAAATTTTGCAATTTGATCCTAATTCATGCCTGAGTCAATAAAAGGGCTTTTTGTAAGCTCGATTAAGGCTCAAATTTAGTTTTGAATTGTATTATGAATGTAACACTCTATACTTGGCCAGGTCACTAATACCGAATATTAGGATGCCACATCACTGTCTCATGTCATAACCAACAAGTAAAAGCTCATTCCAGCAAAACATCCATCAGTTTGCTATTCGTATCAGTCTTAAGTCAATCATAGTAGCTTGTTATCATTATCACGTGCTAAACTTACATTAAATAGTCTTTTAAACATATCAAAACATGCATAAGGTTCATTCAACAAAATTCTCAAACCAGGTCCATAGGTATTGATATTGACACCAAGGTATCAATATTTTCTTTAAGTGGTATCGATACCGCTTGGAAAAACAACACAAACTTGCATTATGTTTCTTGTTTAAAAATCAAAGTCTCAAAAATTATCGGTACTTGTCGTGGAGTATAGATAAATTTACCCTGAGTGTCGATACTCAAGCAAAGGTATCGATACCAAATCTCTATTCTGACTTTTTGCACGTTTCAAAACACAAAGGTATCGATTCTAAAAGCCGATTATCGATACCTCTGCTCCAGACGTAAAAAATGCAGCATACATATGCAATTAATCCATTTCAATTTATTTCCTAAACAACTTACATCAATTACTTCGACAAATAATCATTCAACGACCTAATTAACATTTCAATATTGAAAAATCATGTTTGAGCAAGTAACGTCAATCCATTCTCATGTTCATGAACCAAAGCATCACAATAACATGTAATCCTTATAAACCAAACCAAAAACCAACAAAATGCCTAGAAGTTAACATTGCTATAAACAAGTCTATCACATTGCCTTATTCCCCAAAACATAAATAAATATAGAACACTTATGAAATAAAAAATAGACTTGCTTGGATAACTTCTCAGAAACCACAGCACTCACATTGGTACATTACTGATCTACAATGGTTTAAAAGGAGTGGGTGAGCTTAAGAAGCTCAGTGAATGCTCAGAATAACCACAATGCAAACAATTCATCAAGCATTAACGAAACAACCATATAGCATAACCTTAATAGTTCCTACTCTAGTGTCTTATTATACTTAATCATACATTATTACTAGTTCTTTTACATGGTAAACATAGTCACTTTTAAGCACATACCACATTACACATAGAATTACATTTTAAGATAATTTGGCACTTGAGTTATGAAACATAAAAGTGAGCTCTATCATCAATCATCAGATACACAGACCTTCAACACACCAAACATAGACAAATAGAGTCAAACATGTCCCAAAAGTGAAGCATAAAACTAACACTCTCTTTATTTCCCCTCACATGTCCTGTTGAATGGAGTTTAGCTCACATTCCCTTATCCCTTCAACATGTTTCAGGGCCTCAATGCCCAAAATCACTATAAGTATAGGTGAGTACTCACAATCCTATGGCATGCTAACTGTATCGAACAGTTTCAAGATCACAAGGCCAAAATATCTGAAACAAACACCTACCACTTACTGATTATCTGTGCAGTATCACTGCATATTTGCATATTTAGAAAAGCACTATCACTTCTATATAACATATATACATGATGTATACATTTTCACTTTCACAATACTTATCATATCCACATATCACATGCTATAGCATCTAATCCCGGTTCACATATTCACATTCACATAATTACATAAATCACAAGATAAACATAGTTATGAGAAAGCTTACACTCAGAATTTAATGTAAGGGTTTAGGCTACTACTAAATTCCCAAATAATGCATTGAATCATGTCCACAAGTAATTATTCCAAACACTCACCGATTAGACTTTTGTCGAAAAGTCGAAAGCTCAAACTAGATTTTCCTTACCTTTATCTCTACTTGTAGAAGGTTCTATCAAATTCGAAACTTCAACACAACAAATTCACACAACAATGCATCCAAAAATCAACCAAGGAATCATTACAGTCATTCAAAACATAAGCCTAAACTAAATTCTCATGTAATCGAAACTTATAACATAACAAACTTTAAATTAAAATATCTCGATCTATACTTAATTTTTTGGCCTAAAACAAATTTTGTTCTTCTTATAATTCACCTGCAACTAATTCTCAACCTTTAAACTACAATACAATACTCAATTCATAGTATCGACTTTTTCGACATGTTTTATGGCTATTTTTTGAAAATTCATTAAAACTCAAGGAATTTTTAACGAAACTTCAAAGTAGGTTTAGATACCTCTTAATTTTTATTGAAAATCTCAAATTTCACCATTAACAACACAATTTTTGGCTTTTATTTAAAACATGCAATTGAATGGCTAAAAACTTAGTTTGAAAGACTAAATAACATTTAAAACTTTTAGAAGTTGAATAGTTACCTTAGACAACAAAAAATCCAAGCATTAAATCGAAAACCTTAAAAACTCGAAAGCTTGAAAATGGAGAAAACTATGGTGAATTTAAGTGTTTTCTTGAAATATTATGGAGGTATATGTCTTGATTGATGGTAGAAATAAAAAGGAATCAAGTTTGTAGAAGAAAATTGAATGAGAGAGGCTTGGGAGAGAAAGGGACGGCAACAAAGCAAAGGGGAGAAAGCTAATGTGAATATAAGCTGTAGGTGGGGGTTATTAGGTTGATTTTTAAATTTTGGTCTAATTGCCTCCTAATAACTTAGAAATTTGACCCTTTTTCAAATAAGTCCTATTTTTAAAATTGAAGGTCTTTAAAACTTATTTTCAAAATTGATTTCAATTCCTAAAAACTCTAGTAAAACACATTACCGATAACTTTTCCAAAATTTAGAGCACTCTAAGGCTAAAATCCCTAAAATACCCCTAAAACTTTTAGGCCCTATTTTGGGGTGTTACAATGAATGTGTTTAAGTCATAAATGTTTTTTTGATTGATATACTTTTTGTATTCTGTTGAAAGTTGCCCCGACAATGGATGTGTCATCTCGTAACTCAGACCTAGTGGTGGAGTCGAGCAAGGGGTGTTACAGCTTCAATTTGAGTAGGTTTCCCATTTGGTTTAAGACTTTACTGTCAAAGGAACATAATATTTTAATAATTTTTTATGTAAATAGATGTCTTTCATTTATTGGCTAATTAGATATGTTCTTCTAGAAGTTTCTAGAACTTTCTAGAGAGTTAGAGTCAAATTAGAACTCTTCTAAAGGGTTGATTAAATACTATTTAATAAAATTATTTAACCATTAGTTAGAGTCAAATTAGAAATCTTCTAAAGGGTTGATTAAATATTATGTTAAAGGTTAGATAATTTTTTCTTAGTTAGGAAATCCATAAGAATTTTAGTTTACTTAGGCCTTAGTTAAGTTGAAATCGATTGGTTTTAGGATTTTAATTACGAATATGAATAGGAATAACTTGGTCTATAAATATGTAAGGTCGACTATATGGTGCAATTAATCCTTTACAATAATGTTAGTGCATAGTTTTGTTGTATTGATTGGTAATTTGCAAGCTAGAATTGAAGAAACAACTAGTGTAAATTAGTAATGATGTAATAATGTTTACAATTTTGACACATATTTTATTAATTGTTACTTATTTTGAGATAGTAAAAATCTTGGTTTTACATGTAGAAAGAATTTAGTTATTGTTAGAATCCTTATAATTGTGAGATTAGTCACTTTCCTTATTCGAGAATATATATGATTAAGATGATTAAATGATTAACTTGTAATAATATTAATTATTAGCAGTTCTTGTCCCTTAATAAACAATACGTGATTAGGTTATTATCTTTACAAAGATAATGATTGATGTAATGTAGATTATTGAAGCTTTTTGTAACACCCCAAACCTGACCTAGACTTATGTCTGAATCTGGAGATGTCACAAAGAAGGGTCTTGAAAATGAATTCGATACTATAAATCATTCTAGCTTTATAACTCATTCTTGCTTACATCAATTGTCAAAATCACCATTTAATTAATTAATTTCCAAAATGTGATTTATAGTGGAAGTTATAGTAAATGTTGTTTTTGAAGATCCCACTAGAAATTTTGAAAAAAGAAAAAAAAATCTTTGATTTCGTAAAAACCATAGTTTCAGATATCCGTCGCAAATAAAATGTTAAAACGAAAATCCAAATCTCAAAATTTAAACAAATAGTCTGGAGAGTCCAATTATTACAAAACTTCAGAAATAATCCTTAAATTAAAAAAAAAATCATAAACTTAAACAGTTTACGAACTTGTGGTCACCATGAGGCTCCGTCATATCGATCTACCTAAGTTTGTAGATTACCTGAACAAAACAAACAAACAGATGTGAGTTTTCATAAACTCAGTGTGTAACCCAATAGAAATAGACAAGCAATACATATAGAAAACTCATATCCAAATAGTTTCAGATTCGGACTTGTGTCCATTTCAGATACAGATAACAAAATCAAATAAACAGTATAGATTTGTAGAATCCTACCCCCATCCTCTACACACCATCTCCGACCATCCATCACACCATGTAGGCTTAAAAAAAACCCACTATCCCTACACACCATATAGTGTAGATGCGACACATTACAGATAGTATGCAGTCAAGCTACCAGAATATAGGCGAAGTGTCGCCATACAAATCACTTCCTCCACATATACAAAACCCAACCCAGTCACAGATACAGAAATAATGGACACAGAATATCATGCATAACATGCTCATAAACAGATGTAATATATATATATATATATATATATATATTTAATTAGAACAGATATACTCATCAATATCCTACACAAGGCAGACTATCAGAATATCAGATCAGATAGTTTAGGGTTTGGTTAGTCCTTACTGACCCTACAGTAAGCCCACAGTCGATTAAAATGCACTGTGCGACCCTAGGGAAAATTTCAAAACTATAGGCTCACATGCCGTTTGGGCCTAGATGCCCATATGGTCCACACGACCAGATTGGCCTAGCCCGTGTGGCCCACATGGCCTGCCCCAAAAACCCACATACCCGTGTGGCCCACACGGCCATACCCTTACCACGACACGACTGTGTCTTGCGTACAGCCATGCCATCGTCAAACACACGCCATGGCCAACCTCACAACCAAACACATGCCCGTGTGGCATCGACAGTGAGGTTTTTTGGCTTTCACCCAAGCTCGATTTTATGCGTTTTGGGAACACACCTGGTTCGATTTTGATGGAAAAACACCTCCGAGCCACACAACACTTAAAATTGACCAATAAATCACTGAATTAGTCATTTAAATTGATACTAAATCGAATTACATTGAAATAAACAACCCCTTTTATCCACCAAAACCCTTACCTTCGAACGAGTAACGGTGATTTCACACAAATAAAGTGTTGATTGGAAGCCCCTAGCCCATTGATCTTCACCTAAGCACCAAACGAACCCCATTAACCAACGATTCACTAACAAAACAATAATAACACTTACAGCACTTACCAGAAACGCACAATGGACCCGAAATATCGAGATATGAAAATACTACAGTAGATAGAAAAATAAAAAATAGAACTACCGGATAGGAAAAGGAATGAGATAGTGGAAAAGAACAGAAAGAAAGAAAATAACTTCAGGTTCTTTTGGGAATTTTGGAAGAGCAAGGAAATTTTGAAAAAAAAGAAGAAAAAATTAAAAATAAATAAAATAAAAATAATATCTTATCAAATCCCAACTCTCCCACTAACCACTCAACCTCAACTACCTCAGAATCCCACAACCATTGAAACTCTACCATGCAATTGAGCAAAAATGAACATCCATGCTTGCGAAGGGATTCTAACACAGGACCTCCAACACACTAACTCCCTTACCACTCAAACCAACAGGCTCATTTTGATATAGATTAATAGACAATTTTATATAAGCCTACTCAACAAGGGTAAGGCTTGGATCTAAAATAACAAAGTTTTGCCAAAAGTGGCAATTGCACCTATGACCTCACACAGACACCTAAAACACTTAACCACTGGAGCAGATATATATTTATGTCAGAATTTATGGATACAAAAATAAATTTATCGGGGCGTTACAACTCTACCCCCTTAAATGCAATTGTAACCATGAAAGTTACCTGATCTGAATAGATAAGGATATTGTTAATGCATCGAGTCCTCAGGTTCCTACGTGGCTTCCTCAGTGCCATGATTCCACCATAGAACCTTTACTAACGATATGGACTTCCTCCTCAGAACCTTAATATCATGATCCAAAATCTTAACCAGCTTCTTCTGAAAAGTCAAATCCGGTCTAATCTTGATCTCCTCAACAGAAACAATGTGAGATGAATTAGATCGGTACCACCTCAACATCGAGACTTGAAACACATCATGGATACAGTCTAACTCTAGAGGTAGCTCCAACTTATAAGCAACTGGTCCCATAGGCTTCAAAATCCGATACGACCCAATAAACCTAGGGCTCAACTTGCCCTTACGACCAAATTTCAGAACTTTCTTCCACGGAGAAACCTTAAGAAAAATGAAGTCAGCCACTGAGTACTCAATATCTCTCTTCATCAGATTTGCGTAAGAGTTATGTCTATCAGAAGCTGCCTATAGATGATCCCAAATCAGTCTAACCTTATCTTCGGTCTCAAAAACCAACTCAGGGCCCAAAACACGATGCTCATCCAACTTAGTCCAACATAGCAGAGTATGACACTTACGACCATACAACGCCTCGTAAGGTGCCATCTAGATGTTAGACCAAAAACTGTTATCGTAGGCAAACTCAGCTAGTGGCAGAAAATCCTCCCAACTACCTTAAAAATCAATCACATAAGTCTGAAGCATATCCTCTAGTATCAAAATCACCCTATCAGATTGTCCATCGGTTTGAGGATAAACACAGTACTGAAGTCTAATCTCGAAACCAGAGCCTCATGTAATTTCTTCCAGAACCAGGAAGTGAAGCGAGTGTCCCTATAAGAAATTATCGAAATAGGAACCCCATGCTGTCTTACAATCTCAGAAATATAGAGCTTCGCTAACTTCTACAGAGAGTATCCATTCGAATAAGAATGAAATGAGCAAACTTGGTCAATCGATCCACGATGACCCAAATAGAATCCTTCTTAGTGGGTGTCAAGGGCAACCTACTAACAAAGTCCATCGTCAATCGTTCCCATTTCCATGAAGGAATCTTAACGGGTTGTAGCAAACCTGAACGCAACTGGTGCTCAACCTTAGCTTGTTGGCATGTCAGACAACGAGTAATAAAATCTAAAACCTCATATTTCAACCTTGGCCACCAGTTCAATTCACGGAGATCCCGATACATCTTATTACCACCGGGATGCATAACATAAGGGCTATTATGCTTCTCCCTAAAAATCGGTTGCCTCAGACCAGAATTATTCAGAACACAAATCTGTCTTGGAAAACACAGAACTCTATCTTTATTTATCCCAAAATCAGAAGTATTGCCACCTTCAATATGACGAAATCGCAAACCCAGAGACTCACCCCGTGACTGCTTATCCCAAATTTGATCAATCCAAGTCGGCTTAACTTGCAACTCAGCTGATAGACCTCCATCATCAAACAGACTAAAATGAGCAAACATCTCCCACAAATCAGGCTCTTCGATTGAGAGTATCAGCCACAACATTAGCCTTCCAGGATGTTACTCAATCATGCAGTCATAATCTTTGAGTAGCTTAATCCAATAACGCTGTCTAGGATTCAACTCTTTCTGGGTAAGGAGGAACTTGAGGCTCTCGTGATCAGTGTAGATGATACACCTCTCACCATACAGATAGTGCCTTCAAATCATTAACGTAAAAACCAAAATAGCCAACTTGAGAACATGTGTCAGATAATTTCCTTCGTGTGTCTTAAGCTGACGGAACACATAAGCCACAACCTTACCAACTTGAATCAGTACACATCCCAAACCAATGCGTGATGTATCACTATAGACCACAAACTCTTTACCAAATTCAAGCTGTATCAAAACAGGAGCCTGAGTTAGAATTAACTTGAGCTTCTTGAAGCTCTACTATTGCACATCAGTCCAGAAAAAAGGAACACCTTTGTGCAGAAGCTTAGTCAAAAGAATTGCAATCAAAGAGAACCCCTGAACAAAACGCCGATAATATCTTGCAAGACCTAGAAAAATACGAATCTCAGATACATTCTTAGGCTGTTTCCAATCCAGCACCGCCTTAATCTTTCTAGGATCAACTCTAATCCCTTCAGCAAAACCCATATGCCCCAGAAAAGTTACCTTTCACAACCAGTACTCATACTTGCTCAACCTAACGTAGAGCTGTTTCTCTTAGAGTACCTGAAGCACTACTCTAAGAAGCTCATCATGCTTATCCTCGGTCTTAGAGTAAACCAGAATATCATCGATGTAGACCATGAAAAACTAATCCAGATACGGCTGAAATACTCAGTTTATCAAATCCATGAATGAAGCCAGAGCATTTGTTAGACCAAAGGGCATAGCTAGGAGCTCGTAATGCCCATAATGAGTCTTAAATGTAGTATTATGAGCATCCACTTCCTTGAGTCTAAGCTGATGATACCCATAACAGAGATCTATTTTTGAGAATACAGAAGCCCATCGAAATTGATCAAACAAATCGTCGATCCTCCAAAGTGGATACTTATTCTTCACAGTCAATTTATTCAAATGCCGATAATCAATACACATCCTCATAGTTCCATCCTTCTTCTTTACAAATAGAACCGGTGCCCCCCATGGAGACACACTAGGGCGGATGAAACCACGATCCAGAAGCTCTTAAAGTTAAGCCTTAAATACGGTATGGAGTGATGGACACCAGAGCTGTACCCAGTAGAAGCTCAATGCCGAACTCAACCTCTCGATTCAGAGGTAAACTCGATAACTCTTCAGGAAAGACATCCAAGAAATTCCTCACTATTCTGATATCTTCGATAGAAGAGTCCCTAGAAACTCAAACACTGACGAAAGCCATAAACGCCTCACATCCTTTTTGAACCAAATTCTTAGCCACAAGAGTGGAGATCATATTAGACAGATAATATCGACGTTCACCGATCACAACTACCTTATCATCCTTAATCCTCAAAACAACCCTCTTAGTTGCACAATCCAAGCTAACTCAATGCTCAACCAACCAGTCTAGTCCTAGAATCAAGTCGAACTCCCCAAATGGTAACTCCATCAGATTTGCTAGAAAATACAACCCCTTGCACCTCTAACAGAACATTCCTATAAAGTTTATTAACCTGAACAGATTTCCCCAACGGACTTAGTATAATAATCTCACTAGAAGTGCTCTCAACAGAAACCCCCAGGTTTTCAGAAACAGTACTAGCTGCATAGGAGTGTGTAGAACCTATGTTTATCAAAGCAGTATAAGGTACATAAAAAATAAAGAATATACACGTGATAACATCAGAAGCGTCTCTATCCTCTTGGTATCGAGTAGTATAAACTAATACAGGCTGCCTCGCCTCAGTCTGACTAGCACCTGTGGTAGGTGCCATCTTCCCTCGGCTTATACCACTACGACCCTTAGCCAGTCTAGGGCCCCTATGGCTGCTGAACTGCTATCTGAGGCTGTACAAAACCCGGTCTTGAAGTTTGCATCAGATCAGCCCACTATGGACACTCTCTAATCCGATACTCTAAAGACCCACACCTCAAACAAGCGCCTAACCTCCCCCAATACTGGCTCTGATGGAGCCTACCACAATCCCCACAAGGCTGAACCCCAGTAAGGGCAACAGGAACCCCCACTCTAACTGGCCCATCAGGTTTAGCCTGTTTCCTAGGCCTCTGAATAGAACTAGAGGGCTCTGAATCCCTCTTATTCTTGCCTTTCTCTCGGTCCCTTTTTTGGAGCTCCACGCACTTAACCTTTTTAGCGAGCTTCGCCTTATCTACTAGAACTACGAACTCTAGCTCTCTCTGTGGAGCAATCAATACCCTTAGATTATCCTTCAAGCCATCCTCAAAATGGACATAGTTCTCATACTCAGATGCCATCATGCCTTGAGTGTAACAGCTCAACCTCAAAAACTCGACCTCATCTACAAATCTATCACCTTGAGTGAGATTCAAGAACTCATGCCTACGAGCATCTACATAGCTCGCCTCCACATACTTCCCTTGAAAGACAGTCTTGAAAAAGTCCCAGTTCAGACGATCAAGCTGAGTACCCTCGTCAACCGATAACCACTACTGATATACCTCGTCACAAAGCAAAGAGACTACACCCTTAAGTTTCTACTCAAGAGTACAGTCAATATTATTCATGCTCCTCTTGGTGGCCTCCAATCAATACTCGGCCACGGTAAGGGCGACTCTAGTGACACCCCTAAACAGCTTAGCTCCACTGGACCAGAGTTGTTTGGTTACCGACCCACGACCCCTAGATTCAGAATGGGGTCCAGCGACCTTCTCCAACACTCTCAACATGGTTTGGAACAGCGCGATGAGGGGCTTTGAGACCCAGTCTCAGTAGAAGGCGAAACTAGTGTCTCACTTGTGTCTAAATTTGGCATACTACCTAAAGAGGAAGACTTAGCTTAAGCCCCGTACGGCCTCTACCACTCTCATAAATACCACGACCGCGAGTTCCTCGAGCGCTCATTGTAAATTCATATTTTATCTACATTATAAAATTTTATGCATCAGTTCCAGTATTTATTAGCAGATATTTTATGCGTAAATTATTTGAAGTTCAGAAATGTTTTCAGAGGTTTCAGTCTCTAACTAACTCAGTACAGTTTTGAAAAGTATTAACTATAGTATTTTTAGAATGTCCTTTCTAAAGTTCAAGAATACTTATAGGATCGACGCTGAGGACTCAGTGTACCACATATTTTCTCAAATAATCCAAATTATTTAAAAACCAATTCTTTTTGAAATACAATTTTGGAACCCAAAATTCACAGTCTGAGTTTTCCAACCTAGCTCTGATACCACTAAATGTAACACTTCAAACCCAGTTTAGACGTTCTGGGCAAATTTAGAGATGTTACAAAGAAGGGTCTTGAAAAGAAAGTCGATACGATAAATCATTCTAGCTTTGTAACTCATTCTTGCTTACATCAATTGTTAAAAGTGTCATTTAATTAATTAATTGCCAGAACGTGTTTTGCAGCGGAAGTTATAGTAAACGTTGTTTTAGAAGATCCCACTTGAAATTTTAGAAAAAAAAAACCATTATTTTTGTAAAAACCATCGCTTCAAATATTCGTTGCAAATAAAATGCTAAAATAGAAATCCAAATCCCAAAATTTAACCAAATAGTCTAGAGAGTCCAATTATTAAAAAACTCTAGAAATAATCCTTAAATTAAAAAAAAACCATAAACTTAAATAGTTTACGAACTCGCGGTCATCGTGAGGCTCCGTTACACAGATCTGCCTTAGTTTACGGATTACCTGAACAGAACAAATAAATAGATGTGAGTTTTCGTAAACTCAGTATGTAACCCAATAGAAATAGATATGGAATACATATAGAAAACTCATATCCAGTCGGATTCAGATTCAAACTTGTGTCCATTTCAGATGTAGATAACAAAATTAAATAAACAGTACAGATTTGTAGAATCCTACCCCCATCCTCTACACACCATCTCTGACCATCCATCACACCATGTAAGGTTAAAAAAAACCCACCCATCCCTATACACCATATAGTGTTGATGCGACACATTACAGATAATATGCAGTCAAGCTACCAGAATATAGGAAAAGTGTCGCCATACAAATCACTTCGTCCACATATACAAAATCCACCCCAGTCATAGATACAGAAAGAACAAACACAGTAATATCATGCATAACATGCTCAAAAATAGATGTAATGTATATATTTAATCAGAACAGATATACTCATCAATATCCTACACAAGGAAGATTATCAGAATATCAGATAACATAGTTTTGGGTTTGGTTAGCCCTTACCGACCCTACAGTAGGCCCACAATCGATTAGAACGAATCGTGCGACCCTAGGGAAAATTTCAAAATTATGGGCCCACAAGCCCATGTGGTCGACATGCCGAGATTGGCCTCACCCGTGTGGCCCAAACGGCCTGACCTAAAAACACCCACCTGTGTAGGCCCATACGGCCATACCCACACGACCACACGGTCGTGTCTTGTGCACGACCATGCCCTCATAAACACATGGCCATGTCTCACACACGGCTAACCACACAACCAGGCTCATGCCCGTGTGGCGACAATAGTGAGTTTTTTGGCTTTCATCGAAGCTCAATTTTCTACATTTTGGGAATACACCTGGTTCAATTTTGATGCAAAAACACCTCCGAGTCACACAACACCTGAAATTGACCAATAAATCACCAAATTAGTTATTTAAATCGGTACTAACTGACCTACATCGAAATAAGCAACCCCTTTAATCCACCAAAATCCTTACCTTCAAACGAGTAACAGTGATTTCGCACAATTAAAGTGCCAATTGGAAGCCCCCAACCCTTGATCTTCACTGAAGAACCAAACGAACCCTATTAACCAATGATTTACTAAAAAAAATAATCAACTTACCGAACTTACCAGAAATGCACAATGAACCCGAAATATCAAGATAAAAAAAATACGACAGCAAATAGAAAAATGAAAAATTGAATCGCCTGATAGGAAAAGGAAGGAGAAAGTGGCAAAGAATAGAAAGAAAGAAAATAACATCAGATTCTTTTGGGAATTTTGGAAGAGAGAGAAAATTTTGAAAAAGAGAAGAAAAAAAGAAAAAAAGAAAAAAAATATGTTATCAAATCCCAACTCTCCCACTAACCACTTAACCTCAACTACCTTAGAATCCCAGAGCCACCGAAACTCTACCATGCAACTGAGCAAAAATTAACATCCACGCTTGCGTAGGGATTTGAACACAGGACCTCCAACACACTAAATCCCTTACCATTCAAACTAGTAGGCTCATTCTGATATATATTAATAGAAAATTTTATATAAGCCCATTCAACAAGGTTAAGGCTTGGATCTAAAATAACAAAGTTTTTTCAAAAGGGGTAATTAAACACATGACCACTCACACCACCCAGAACACTTAACCACTAAAGTAGATACACATTTATGTAAGAATTTACAGATTCAAAAATAAATTTATCAGGGCATTGCGCTTTTGATGTTTAAAGAGGAATGTAATCAAAGAATGTATAGGATTGCAATAAAGAGGCTGCATGTAAGTGTTTAGTTGTGCACTCAAGTGACAAGAATGGGTCTGCTGGTTTGGTGGTTAAGTGAGTGTTAGCATACGTTAAGGATCTGGGTTCGAGTCGTAGGAGGCTCTTTTTTGGAGAGTCCTTGTTTTATTTATTTTATTTTTCTTTTAGTTAATAAATATTTAGCTATTATATTTTGTAATGGTATATTGCTATTTTTATTTTTGGTTTGGACGCTCCTCAGTTTCTCTTTTTGGTTGTTGTCTCTCTTGCTTTTCTTTTTGGGATTTGCGCTCTTTCTTTTGCTTATTTGTCGTTGGCTCCAATTGCAACACAGGTGTCGGATTCAAATCTGGTTTACCTTTTCCTATTAATTGATATTTCATTTTTTGAATCCCTTTTCTTTGGCTTTTCGTAACTATGCATTAACCACCTTCATTTTTGGGTCTTGAGACGTTGTAAGAGAAGGAAAAATTCTAGTATCTGATGTACTCTTGATGTGGTTAAGGTTAGGGACTGTTATGGTGGCTTAAACAATGGTTTTGGAGTTGATTTGAGATGGTTTCATGACCTCTCGATGACAGCACACAGCTGTGTGGGTTTGGGAACCAGGGTTCTGGGTCGAATTGGGATTTTGCTCTGTCCCTTGGGCACACGAGCGTGTGGATTTGGGAATTAGGGTTTCAAGGATTTGAAGTGACACGGCCTGACCACATGGTTGTGTGGCTGATTTGGGGATTTAGGCATCCCACACAGGCATATGAGACCCTCACACGGTCGTGTCTGCCCTGCACCTTAAGGTAGTGAATTTAGACTGTGTATTACACGACCTGTTTACACGACCGTGTCCTGGCTTCACACGGGCATGTGCCTCTGTCACACGGCTGTGTGCTACCCTTCACATGAACATTTGGATCCTCACACGACCTGGTTTGTCCTACAAGGCCAAGCTACACGGGTGTGTGGCCCTATTTCGCCAGATCTTGGTTCTAGGGCAAATGTAAGTGCAATTGGGACTTTGTGTGTTTCAACCCTTCGCTAAGCTTTGGTGGGGGTGTTTACGACTCTGATATGAGTTTGGATAATGCGTTACTTTCAGAGTCTGGATAATGCGTTACTTATGATTGGTTGTGTGACATGTTTGATTCCGAACTCGGTTAGCTGGATTAGTGTGTGTGCAACTAGTTTTATCTGACTGTTTGACTACGTGTCATTGATATGCGAGGTTATTTTGTAATTGATATTGAAATCAAGTAACAAGTGTGTACATTTTTTATTCTGATTGATTGAATATGAGTGGCTGTCTCTGATAGACTACATAGAAATCAGTATTTTGAGTTTTGTACATCTGTCTGCATACATATATTTGCATGGAATTGTACTGTGGAAGATTGACTGAACTGAACTCGCAGCTAATCTGTTGGCTATTAGCCTTAATACACAGAGGGTCATGGGTAGTCCCAATACCCGGAGGCTCGTAGGCAATTTAACTGTACTACGGACTACCGCAATGCACTATATAGAACATACGTCAACATTGTTGCGTATTATTGACTGAACTGGCAGTTTTACTACAACCTAACGGTATAGCGGTTTACCGCATTACATTGTCCCGCATGTACATTAGCTACGCTACTTACCACTATCTAATCTGGTAGTTTATACTGCATTCTGTACCGCGGTTTATCGCATTGTACAACACAACTTATATGCTAGCTTCGCTGTGTAATATACGTGACTGGAAGTTTATCTGCATACTTTTAGTCCCAACATCCAAAAGGTCGTGGGCAGTCCCAATTCTCTGAGGGTTGAGGACAATCCTGATAGTTATCGTTATCAGGCATCCCAGGATGACATCAGTTGGAGTGCAAGGTTGGATGGGCCTTCTGAGGTCCTAAGTGGAGTGATTGGTGGGAAGAGCTTAAAGCTCTTATGAGGAGTGATGGGGGACGGAGAGGTGTGTTGGATGGATGGGTGGGTTTCTCGTAACTTAATTGCAATCATATGCATCATATTAACTGTTCGACTGAAATGTCTAATTGACTGTTCGATTGAAAGGCACTTGTGCCTATGAGAATTGTGTAGACTTTGACTGCAATTGTCTGACTAGATTGTTACTATGACTGTTGAGGATTACTGCTACTGTGCCTGAATGGTATGTGAAACTGTGTGTGTCTGGTTGACCCATATGATTGTAAAGTAGATATGGTGTGTGTTCAATTTTTGGCGAATTCGCTCAACTGTAATTTTTTTGTAAGTATGCTTTGCTTTTGAACTACTTTTAGTTCCCTGTTTTTGTTTTTGTGGTTTAATTGGTTTGTTCTCACTTGAGCTCAAGTAGCTCACCCCCTCTTTTATATCCCCTTTCAGGTACAGTTCTGGATTCTGTTGATGGGCTCAGTACATGGAGGTCTCGGATAATCTCGGTAAAAGTGGAATATCAGTTTGTGATTTCCAGTTTTTATATTTGGTTTTCGTACTGTAAGATTTTATAATACTGTGGTACAATTATTGTTTTAAACTTTTATTCATACTTGTTATTCTCTTGTAGACAGAATTTTAAATAATTAAACGTTTTGATTTGTTTTGAGATAAACATTGTGAGAAATCTTCTCACGATCACTTCGGTGAGCAATGTAGCATTCCAAATTCGGTCCAGACTTCTAGGCCAAATTTTGGGTATTACAAGGATGAACTTTGTGATGACATATTTGTAGCACCCCATACCAGACCTAATCATCGGGTCCGAGCTATGAGATGTCACATCCGTTGTTTTAGTAACTACAATCAATTAAATACATAATATGATCAATTTAACATGCTTACAAATATATTACATGATTGTAATATGATATGTATTCATTTCTAATTCTTATACGAGCTTAGAAAAGCTTTTTTGTTAACATTAGGATGAATTAGGACTAAATTGTAAAGTTTACAAAGTAACCGATTGACATCGCAACTTCGGGGTTTCTTCATTGTGATGCAACTTATTGAATAGTTATTTTCGCGATGACAAGTTCTCGACGTGACCATTTGTTTGCAAATGGCTTAAAATGACACCAACTTGCACTAACATAAAAAGCAATTCAACATTTCTAATGTATTTTTTGAACCAAAAACACATGTTCCAAAAGTTCAATTCTATACAATATTACCTTATTCACAAATGAACAAATACCATTCAACCAATTCATCATTACCATACAACATATAAGCTAATTTCATAGAACAAACCATTCAAAACTTTTGACATGTATACTAACTGAATACACCATAAATATAACAATGTTTTTATGCCTTTCTAGGTTTTTGACATATTAAAATTCATAATCCAACCATTTAGTCTACTTGGCATAAGGATACATGTCTATACATTTCCATACAGTTTAAAAAAATATCAACAACTTATGCATTATCAAACATATGACTTCAAATGTGCACAAGAACACATTATACGAAAAATCGACTTAACCTAGTTACCTTCCATATATTTAAGCAATCAAGACTTTACAAACATTTCTACGTCAAGGATCGCTGGCTGGATGCCATAAATCACTTCTCATAACTCGAGATTAACCAATACCTACCCACGATGAAAATAAACCGTACGCTGAGTAATACAACTCATTGACACTTTCATGATTCAAGATATTAACATAAGCAATTGATAATAATAAGTACAAATAAGATATCCAATAAATTTATATCCCTATAATGTCAAGCAATTTCATTATCAACTTCAATAGGAGCATACATGTTGAAATTAGCATCAAATCAATCCATTCAATATTGTAATAAAATGGACCAATTCATACAAGTTATCAAATGTAAAACTTTATACCATTTAACATTCCATACGATTTATGAAAAAACTACATACCTTTAAGATTAAGCCATCCAATTCTATGATCAATTAGTATTATTTAACCATTTAGCTTTAATATTCAACATTAATTCATTGACATTAATTCATTTAAATCTCATAACTAATCCATATAATTTAGCTTTATAACTTAGCTTTCAATTCCTTTTCTAGAATCTACCGACCTATACATACTCATTTCGGCTCCCAAGACTCATTTCCAATCATTTTTATAATCTCTTTTATTCATTCCCTTTAACATGAATCACATATAACACAAGTCACACAAAAGAACACTTATAGTTTCCATATACATTTATCAATTCACATACTCACACATAATTCTTTTCATTACCAATTCTCTTATCAATCTATTTCATTACATTTTCAAGTTTTCAATTTCATTTATTATGTTTCACTCAATAGAACCTTAGAGAAACATATATACATAGGTGAAATAAGTTGCTCACACAAACTGACATTATATTAGGGTTTCTCATACAAGCTGACATTATATCAAGGTTGCTCATACAAGATGAAATTTATATCAAGTTACCTGTCCAGGCTACACCTATGATAATATAACTTGAGAATCTGCAACAAATTCTAGACCTCATTATAACCTCTAAAATCCCTGTTAAAGGGTGCATATAACCCTATTGGCATGCCAAACGTATCTTAACCTTTTACTAGGTCCATATGGGCAACATTTATACATATATGCATTATCATGCCTATGATCATTATTACTCACCTCTCATACCCTGTGTTTGATCGCGTTTGCATTTTTGTACTTTGTATATTTTTCTATCGCATGACAACTATTTATCTCTTTGACTTCAATTTGATCCAATATATATAATTTTACAATAAATTTCAGAATCGTATATCAAACCATCATCAACCCACAATTAATTCATACCATACAACACAGTTTAATCTATTCAAATATTACAAACCATGTTTCATAAAATAAGAGATATTTTTCCATTTTATTCAATTTAATCCATTATCACGATATTCAATAACAACCACAAAAAAACAAAGTTGTAACATCCCAAAATTTAGCTAACAAATGTAAAAAAAATATAAAAAAATATGGATTTGACCCAATGGTTAGTCATTAAATGTGAAAGCTTATAACAGTCCAGTTTAGACCCTAGTTCAAATAGTGGTTTTGGGACCACAAATCTGAGTCAATAAATATTTTAATATTAATTTCCATGCTTATAATATGTGAACTGACATGTGTGAAAGTTTCGTATGAAAATTTGATCGTTTGTCTGCTTAATTTTGAAAAAGGACCTAATCGCATATTTTGTAAAAGTGGCTTGCCACTTGTTAAAAGTGACTATTTGATATGGCTTTATAATTGTGAGGTCCTTATATGGTTATTTTTCCATGGTTATAATTAAATGGCATTAGTGCACATTAGTTGGTGGAATTTTAATTATATTAATAAGGTTATATTAGTAATTGTATAAATCATTGTTATTAAATTATAAAAAAACATGTATTTTGTGTTCATTTTGTTCTTGGTTGCCAAAATTAAAGAAAGAAAAGTTAGGGTTCTTGTGTTTAGATATTCGACTACTTCCAAGCTTATTAAGGTATGGTTTTGACTCGATTTTTGATAATTTATATGTTTTTGTAATCATTGTTTAGTAATCTATCAAGCCCATGCCTTAATTTCTAATTTTGTTGATGATTTTGAGTTATTCAATTGTTGATAATATGAGCTTTACGAATTTTGATGATAGTGTTAGATTTCTAAGTTTTATCTTTGAATTTCTGATAAATTTGAGCAATTTGGGTTAAATTGTGAAAATGATATTTTGGGGGACTAAAATGTGAAATAAATAAAATATATGGACTATTATGAACACTATGAAAATTCGGCTCAGCATTTGTGTTAGGAAATTTTGTGTATTTTGTGATTTTGTGAATTAGAGACTAAAGTGTCATAATGTGAAAATGTGAGGGCTGATTTGTAAAATGCCTTAAATATATGTATTTGGATTGATTTGAATGGTTTAATGAATAAAAGAGTTAAATTTGAATTTATATAGATCAAGAACAAAAGAAAATGAAATTACATCGAGGGAAATCGAAATTCGTCTAGTAGTTGACTCCATTCATCCGAATCTGTACGAGGTAAGTCTATATAAAAATAAATGTATTTGAAATGGTTTATTTATGCTTATATGCTATTGAATAATGATGAATGGCTTTATGCCTTGAATATGAGATATTCGAGAAAGTATCGACAAAGTTCTGACGTCTGAAAAGCCCTGTATGAACCATAGGAATAGTTAGGATACATATGTCATGACATAAGATCTAATATGTGTTTCCGTGTAAGACCACATCTGGGATGTTGCATCGACTTATGATTTACGTGTAAGACCAAGTCTGGGACATCGGCATCGTATTTGATTTCGTCTAAGACTCTGTCTAGGACAGTGGCATCGATATATGTTTACATGTAAGACCATTCTGGGATGTTGGCATTGTACGAGCTTTTCGAGCTATTTGCGTATCCTTATGATTCCTAACGGTTCAACGAGCATTCCGAGAAACGAATGATTATATGAATTGTGTATCTGGTTCAGGTATGTTTGAAATTGTGTATCATATTTGATGTTGAAAGGTGAGTATATTCATCTTTATGATCAAGTGATTATATGTGGCAAAAAGTATGATAAAATATGCTATATGTGCAAATGAATGGGGAATATGTGAAACGTATTTGAGCTACATGGTTTGTGATAGCATTTGGCTGAAGGGTATATGTATATTATGATGCTCATATGTTTTCATTGTTAAGTTTATTTGTATATGACTTACTAAGCTTTTGAAAGCTTACTCTGTGTGTTTTTTTTAACTATTCTTTAGATATCAAAGCTACCGGGAGCTTAGGGAATGTCGAGGATTGTCATCACACTTTTGAACCTTATTTTGGTACCTTTTGATATTGTTAGAATAAAAAGTATGGCATGTATAGGCTAGAAGTATTAGGATATGTTTTGTAATGTATATATCATGCCATGTGATATGGTTAGTTTGTGTTTGAACTTATGGTTTGATTTTGATATATGGTATGTGATGCAAGTTTGATTTTGATATATGGTATATGATGCAAGTGTGGCATTATGATGTGCTTTTGGTTGGCCAAAAGAAATGGCCAATTTGGTAAGTTTCGGTATGTGTATATTTTAGAATTGGGTAAGAACTTGGCTTGAGAATGAATGGAATATATCAAGGTTATAAACCATATGTTTTGGTATGTTTTTGGCTTATGGAATGACATGAATTGTTATGTGGTATGAACATGAGATTGGTTGATAATGTAACATCCTAAAATAGGGCCTAGTCAGAATGGTGATTTCAGGACCACAAATCCGACATCAAAATATTTACTTTAGGACTATTATGAGGCCTAGAATATGAGTATATGCATGTGTTAAAGTTTCATGAAGAAATTCTTTGAGTAACGTGTTCAATTGGAAATTAGGGACTAAATTGAATAAATTGTAAAACTTGAATTCTAGAAGTAATTTGTATGAAATTGCTTTGGGTTATGAATTAGAAGGTCTTGGAGAGCAATTTGCCTAAATTCTAAGTTTTTGGACAAAAATGGGCTTGCATGGATGGAATTTTAAGGAAAGGGCTTAAGGGCATTTTGGTCATTCGGTATTTTAATGAAATAAAATGGGAAAAATGAACCAAAATCAGCCCATTTTCTTCCTTGTCCAGCCGAAACTTCAAGGGTTTCCATAGCTAGGGTTTTTAAGCTTTCCAAGCTCAATAGTAAGTGCTCCCAAGCCCCGTTTTTCATGTTCTTTATATTTTTGAAATCCTGGTAGCTTGCTCTCTCCATTTCTACCCATATTTTGATGCTAGGGTTCATGTTTAAAAATTTACCCATACATGAGTTGCTTGTATTTTGATGGATTATGGAGGAATATGAAAGATGAATATGTATTAAACATCTTTTCCTAGTTGATTTTCATGAAAAATCCTTATAGGGACTATTTTGCAAAAGATGTAAATGTATGGTAGAAATGATAAAATAATGGAAAATGTGGGCTACCATAAGAAGGAAAAGTGTTCGGCTAGGCTTGGGTAAGATAGAATGTGCATGTGTTTCATTATACGAGCCTAGGGACTAAATCGTAAAAATGTGAAAGGTTAGGGGCAAAATGGTCATTTAGACCGGGGGTAGATATTAAACTTGAAATGTATAATGTAGTGTATTAATGAATTAATTTTGTTGTTATAGAGCCCGAGGAACAAATTTCGGAGGTCGATCGAGGTAAACGCAAGGTTTCGGAATAACCGAAACACAACTCCGAAAAGAATACCAAGTAAGTTTGGATAACTTAAAGTAAAGCCCTAATATGTATAATTGAATGATTTATGAATGCATGATGATTGCATTTATTATTAGCATGAAATATCATAGAAATGCATATTTGATGGTAACCTGTGAAAAATGTCTCGGATGAGGTTGACAAAGGGAATTCGATGGATAAACCCTCATTGATATGTGTAAAGAGATCTTACATGTGTTGCACTAAGGATTTAGCCCGGATGGGTAATCCGTGATCTCAAGTATGAAAAGAATCCAGCCCGGATGGGTGTTCCTTGAATGATCAAGACTCCCGAAGAATATGTGTGCATTATGGATTTAGCCCGGACGGGTAATCCGATTAGGGTCTGAATTTAGCCTGGACTGGTAATTTAGATCCGAGCTCATTAAGAGTGTTTTTCATTATAAGGGATTTAGCCAGGACTGGTAATCCCGACATCACCTAATGAGTTCATGATATGGGGAATTTATGCTGGACTGTTAATCCTGCCATGAGATGTGAGGTTCACAGGAGTGCATATATGTGAAATGATCATTCATAAGAATTGACGAAAAATGGATATTCCATCGAGATTTCCTAGAAACTCAACGGGATTAATATGATGTATGTTAATAAGATGATGAATGATGAGCTCATCTACATAAATTACATTATGCTGTGTTTTGTGACTAACTCATTGATTGAGTGAATGTGATAGGGAATCGTTTCATAATTGACGATTTCATGATTTAAATATGGATGTATGCTAATTACTCGGTAAGTTTGCTTTCCAGTTATTCGAGTTTACTAAGCATGTAAATGGTTACCCCTCTCTTTTTCCCTGTCTCATAGAGCTTGAAGACTCGAAAGGATTGGAAGACGATTGGAGAGTTAACACACTATCAACTAGATTTGATATAAAGACTTTGTTTGTTTTGTTCAATGGCATGTATAGTATTTTTGAGTATTTTGTTATATTTGTCATTTGATTTTCCAAATGAAGGCATGTAAAAATATGTTCATTTCTTTGTATATGGCCACGAAAATTGGCTTAATTGAAGTAGGCTATGACCTACGAATTTATGCATGGTTTTATTTACAAGTGATCGGTCATTACCGATTGGCAATGAGTCACATGAATGAGCCAATTTCTGATGAATTAAAGACATGGGAACCCATAAACACTAAATGGGAAATAACCTACCATGTATGAAACCAATGATATGAGGTTTCCATACATCTAGTTTAATCAAGATTATTTACAAGTGTATAATAATGTTTTACATTGAATTTGATAACCACTAAGCACAAGTAGTAGAAAGGGGTGACTAAAGGCTTGGAAAATAGCCTATTAGAGTTCACATGGTTAGACACACGGGCGTGGTCTAGGCCGTGTGTGACACACGATTCCCTCCCATAGGTGTGTGCTATGGCCGTGAGTCCCCTGCCTTAAAATTTTAGCTCAAAATTGTACACGGGTAGGCCACACGGGCGTGCACCATGGCCGTGTTAAAAAGATAGTGTCGTCCACGGGCAGGCGGCACATGTGTGAGCCATGGCTATGTTGATAAGTCAGTGTTGCCCAAGGCTGAAGGGCATGGGCGTGCCCCAAGTCACACGGGCGTGTGACACTTTATGATAAGGAAAAATTTCCTAAGGAGCCCAAGGTTTATTGAACGTACCCGAATTTGTCCCGCACTGCCTCTAGGTATGTCATAGGCCTCGAAGGCCTTTATAAGGGACTAGTTGTTCATGGATGAAAAGCTTAAAATTTGAGTAAAACTTGGTGACCCAAGTTGGTACGTTTCAAAATGTAAAGTCCTAGTAATGCCTCGAACCCTATCCCGGCATCGGGTACGGGTGAGGGTGGTTACAGATAATCATAAGACATGAATGTTGAATGTTTTGATTATGGAATGGTTGAAATTTGATGTGTAATTGGTTCCTATTTGATGATTGTAGGGAGGACCCTTAATGAATGGCAAATTGGCCTTGTAAATCGACTATTTTTGCCCACACGGGCAAGGACATGAGCGTGTGTCTCAGCCGTGTTGCTCGAGGGCCATTTCGAAATGAGCCTGTGTAGACCACACGATCGAACACACAGGCATGTGCTAGGCTGTGTGGCCAAGTCAGTTTCAACCACGGGCTAGACACACGGGCATGTCATGTGGCTGTGTGGACAAGTCAGTATGTATGCCATGTTTTGACACGGCCTAGACACACGGGCGTGTCTAAAGTCGTGTAAGGCACACAGCTTGTTCACACGAGTGTGTGACCTGTATAACTTTAATAAATTGTTTAAGTTTCAAAAAATTTTGTATGAGCTCAGTTTAGTCCCGACCATTTCTGATGCATGTTTAAGGACTCAATGACCTATATAAGGGACTCTATGGTAATGTTTGACTTTGATTGTCGATGATGTATATGAATTATGTGTAAAATGTTTTGATTTGTCTGGTAACGCCTTTAACCCTAGTTTGGCAACGGATATGGGTTAGGGGTGTTACATTTGATTGGTATCAGAGCTACGATTTAGTCTATTTTAGGACTAACGTAGTGTATGTGAGCTTAGCTATACATGCCATATTTATGAACTACGATGGTGTGATAATCCTGACAATGAAAATGTGTTTTTGTATAGTAAATGGATCCCGAACGAGTCGTTGCTGACGATGTAGAGAGTAACATGCCTGCTCCCGCTCAAGGGACAGCGCCATCTGACTCTAGATTGGCTACGAGTAGCCATGAAGGAGAGGATAAACAAGCCTTTTATGAAATGATGAACGATTGGTCCACCCAATATATTTGAACCAATCTGCAACACCCCGAACCCGAGACCATCGCCGGTGTCGGACACGAGGGGTTAACAAGCCAAGTTCACATGTTTTGCCCACCAATTTGACATTTCTAGTCAGGCTGGAAGACTGCGTCACCGTCGCCTTAAAAATCATATCTCGAGTTTCAAAACTCGGAAACTGGTTTCGTAAATTTTCCCTGAATTTAGACTCATATATCCATCCATGGATTTATTTCTAGAATTTTTGGTTGGGCCAATTGGTACAGTTTATTAGTTAAAGTCACCCATGTTACAGGGATCGACTGCTCTGACCTTTGCGCGGTATAACTTGAATATCTCTCTGTACAGGGATTTAATGCTGGTGCCGTTTGTTTCTAATGAAACTAGACTCAAAATGGAATCTGTACATATAAAGTATGTCTCCTAATTCTTTCTGGATAATTTATAGTAAATTTTTAAAGTTGCGACAGGGGACCCAGAAACCGTTCTGGCCCTGTTTCACAATAGCTTCAATATCTCTTAACATGTATCTCCTATGACCATTTCGCTTCTTCCATATGAAAATAGACTCATCAAGGTTCATTTACATAGCTTATTCACTATTTAATACCATTCCTACAATTTTTGGTGATTTTCACATTCACGTCACTGCAGCTGGCAGCATCTGTTTTAAGGTAGGTCTTATCTATTTTTGTAGTCTCCATCAACCAACTAGTCTTGCCATACATAGGTTCACATATGATCATTTTAACCATACCAATGGCTGATCATGTGACCAACACTCCCATTTCCAATCCATAATCACATCATGACACCATATATATACATTCAAACCACAAATAGTCTAAGTTCATGCTTCCTTTTACGAGCCATTTTGCATGGCCGTATACATATACATCGCCACATTTTTAAACCAACAAGGGTAGTCCTATACATGCCATTTCAAAGTTCAACCAAAATTTATACCAAAATAGAGGCGTTGATAGTGTGGATGACTTGACTTTATTGATCCCGAATCCGATTGCTATCGAGCGAAATCTATAAAACAGAGAGCCAAAGCAGCGGGTAAGCATTTTATGCTTAGTAAGTCTCTAGGAATATAATCAGCTTTAATTAAAGCAATACATTCACATAACCAAATGCATCATTTCATTAATGCACATTCACATAATCATACTTACTTCACCATCCCAACTCTTATGTTCATACACAAATAACGGCTTCATTAAGGCCGATAACTCGTTCCATCATAGGAGCGGATATTCATACGCTCTTACTCCTAGCGCATAAAGCACACACCGCACTTACCTTGTCATTGGGAAATTTCACAAGTGCATTAGCTGAAATTTTCCAGCAAGCTTATAATTTTCAAATCACATACCTTGAGTTTAACCGGATGTCGCTACTCGTTCAATCGCCTTGGGACATAGCCGGTTATGGTAACCCGCACCAAGGCCTCACGGACTTAACCCGGATATCACGATTTGCACAAATGCCTTGGTCTTAGCCCGGATTTAACAACTTGCACGAATGCCTTGGTCTTAGCCGGATATAGCTACTAGCACCATTGCCTTGGTCTTAATGCGGTTATAATTTCCAGCATAATTGTCTTGAGGCTTAGCCAGATATCATTCAATTTCTCATGCACACATACATCAATAATCATTGGACATACATATTTCATTTTCGTTACTAAGGCTCAAACACAATTTTAATCACTAGCATAATCGCCTTGGGACTTAGCCGGGTATTATTCAATACTCATACACATAAATCAATAATCAATACATCCATATTTCATTCCACATAATTCAAGTAAGGTCACTTCTTGAGGACTTACCTCGGATGTTGTCGAACGGCTTTTACGGCTATTCGATCACTTTTTCCTTCCCTTGTCCAATTGTGGCCCTCTTAGCTCTTGAGCTAATTCAAACAAATTCAATTTATTAAAACCTCATTGTGCTAGCTTATGGCGAATATGACAAGGAGTTTAAATGGTCATATGGCCACTCTTTAGCTTGAATACACAATGGTCATGCACATTTTATACTACATCAAGCAATTCAATACAATTTATTCGAGCATCAAGGAAAAGCTAAGGCCTTCAATAGGCTACCCAAGGCCGAATATTCATGTACATGTTGAGGCCAATTATGCACTTAATACCTCACAAAAACAGCATGCATTTTACTAGTTAATGCTTTGCATATTGTAGCTCAAAACTTATAATATAGCATCAAGCACTCATATGTGTGCTAGGCGAATGTGCTTGCAATTTCACAATCATTCTTCAACATCTTCTTCTTTAAACAACCATATTCATCACTTAGTTCATAACCAAAACATCATGTGCAAACATATATATACATATATGAGCATGGCGAATTTCAAGGTGTCCATAGCCATCCAAAACACAAATTTTAACTAACATGCAAGAAGCATGAACCATGCTCATGAATGCATCATGGCGAATATGACAATCATGCCCTTTTCAACTTCAATCATGATTAAACAAAAGAAAACTCAAAATCTTACTCAAAAGTAGACAATCCATCATTGCATGCATCATCATCAAGCTTCACACTTAGCATGCAATGGCTTTATCACCATAACAACTTTGGCCAAATACCATTTCCATGGCATAACAAAGATTTGAGCCATGGCTATCATGCACATCAAGTTAGCAACCAAAACATGCATGAAACTCCTAACACAACCTCATACATACCTTAATCTTGATGCAAACTTAGCCAAATCTCCTTCTAGATCTCTTCCAAACCAAGCATGAAGCAAAAATCCTCCTTCTTCCTTAGTTTTGGCTCAAAGAAAGGATGAACAAAATTTTTCTTTCTTTCTCTACAACTCACGGCAATGGGGGGAATACCACACTCACACACATTTTTTTTCATTCTTTTCTTACCCATACACCTTTGTTTATTATTTCTCCCTAATGCACCAACAAAACATGTTTCATGACATGTTTTGCCCATCCTCTCTTGCCATGGCCGGCCACTTCATGTTGGGGGAATTTGACATGCAAATCCCTTATTTTTGCATGCATGAGCAACTAGTCATCACACATTTCCCCATCATACTTTCAAAGTTCACTACTAGGTCCTTTCTAGTGAAATTCGCATTTATAACACTAAATCGAAACATCAAAAATGTCACACACAAATTAACACATATCATAGGCATCAAAATAAATTTTAAATTATTTTTATGCCTCGGTTTTGTGGTCCCGAAACCACATCCCGACTAGGGTCAATTTTGGGCTGTCACACAATCTGACTGTGTCACAACCTCCACCCCCAGTCAATCCTCTGCAATTTCGTGTTGTGACACAAGTTAATCCAAATTAGTTGAATAAGCATTCGGTTGACAAAATTAAAAAATATGGGGCTGAAGAGTTCAGAGCTACCACTAGTGATGATGCTGAGAGAGCTGAGTTCTGGTTAGAAAATACAATACGAGTATTCGATGAATTGGCATTAACTCCTGATGAATGTTTAAAGTGTGTTGTTTCTCTTCTGAGAGATATGGCGTATCACTAGTGGAAGACATTTATATCTGTGATTCCAAGAGAGTGAGTTACATGGGATTTCTTCCAAGCTGAATTCTGGAAGAAATACATTAGTTAGAGATTTATCAACCAGAAACGTAAAGAGTTTCTTAAATTGAAACAAGGTCATATGTCTATTACAGAATACGAGCAAGAATTTGTAAGACTGAGTCAGTATGCACGAGAATTTGTATCTACTGAGGAAATAATGTGTAAAAGATTTGATGATAATCTGAATGAAGATATTCATTTGTTAGGAGAGATTCTTGAGATCAAAGAATTTGTAGTGCTTGTTGAACGAGCATGTAAAGCTGAAGAGCTCAGGAAAGAGAAAAGAAAAGTTTATTCAGAAGCAAGAGAAGTGCAAAATATATCATCGAGCAAACCATTTCAATCTGCATCAAAGAAGTTTCGAGATGACTATAGTCGCTCAAAGGCTAATGTGGGACATGTAAGTAGAGATCGTACGAGATCATACGAGATCGCATTCGAGTTTCATAGCTCCAGCTACTTCTGTTGCTAGTGTTGGAAATGCCAGATCTAATCGACCTGAATATGGACATTGTGGTAAAAGACATCCTGAAAATTGCAGACGTATGGTCAGGTTTGTTTCAAATGTGGATCATTAGACCATTTCATCCGTGATTGCCCCAAGTCTGTCAAGTAAGAAATTATACAAAATTCGAGGCCAAATGGAAATGCATCTCGTGGTAGACCTCCCAGAAATACAAGTAATGTGAGTGGCAGCCAAAAGGGAACTAAAGGTACTGCTATTCAGTCTGAGCCCAGAGCACCTGCCAGAGCCTATGCCATTCGAGCTCTTGAGGAAGTTTCATCTCATGATGTTATAACGGGTACATTTACTCTTTACGATATTTTTGTGATTGCTTTGATAGATCCTGGATCAATGCATTCTTATATATGCATGAACTTAGTGAATAGTAAGACTTTACCTATAGAGTCTACTGAATTTGTAATTAAAGTATCGAACCCCTTAGGCAGATGTGTTTTGGTTGATAAAGTCCTTTGACGAGTATGATATAATTCTGGGTATGGATTGGTTAACTTTGCATGATGCTATTGTGAACTGCAAACGGAAAACTATGGATTTGAGATACAAGAATGATGAAACAGTCTGAATTGAATCTAGTGATTTGAATGGGTTGTCGGCTGTGTTTTCATTAATGAAAGCTCTAAGTATTGTGAGAAAAGGTTGTGAAGATTACTTTGCTTATGTTATTGATTCATAAGTAATGGTAAAGAAAGTGGAATCAATGCTATTGTCTGGGAATTCCCTGATGTGTTTCCTGAAGATCTTTCGGGATTACCTCCGATTGGAGAAGTTGAATTTGGCATTGAGTTAGTACCGAGAACTACTCTGATTTTGATAGCTCCGTATAGAATGGCTCCAACTGAACTAAAAGAATTGAAGTCTTAGTTGCAAGAGTTAATCTATAGAGGGTTTGCTAGACCGAGTTTCTCACCTTGGGGTGCTCCAGCTCTATTTGTGAAAAAAAAAGTCGGTACGATGAGAATGTCCATTGATTATCATCAGTTGAACAAAGTAACTATCAAAAACAAATACCCTCTGCCCCGAATTGATGATTTGTTTGATAAGTTGAAAGGAGCTACTGTGTTTTCATAGATAAATTTGAGATCGGGCTATTATCAGTTGCGAGTAAAAGATTCAGACATTCCAAAAACTACTTTCCGAACAAGGTACGGACACTATGAATTCTTAGTTATGCCTTTCGGATTAACAAATGCACATGCTATTTTTATGGATTTGATGAACAAAATTTTCAGACCGTATTTAGATCGATTTTTTGTCGTATTCATTGATGAGATATTGATTTATTCGCGTGATGAATCCGAGCATGCCGAGCATCTAAGAATAGTACTACACACTTTACGAGATAAGCATTTGTATGCAAATTTTAGCAAATGTGAATTTTGGTTGCATGAAGTTGGTTTTCTGGGCCATATTGTATCAACATCAGGTATCCGAGTTAATCCGAGCAAAATTTCAGCTACTCTGGATTGGAAGCCTCTAAGAAATGTTTCAAAAGTCCCTAGTCTTCTTGGACTTGCCGGTTATTATAGGAGATTTGTAAAAGACTTTTCTATGATTACAACTTCGTTAACGAAATTTCTTCAAAAAGATGTGAAATTTGAATGGTCTGAAAAATGTCAAAAAAGCTTTGATCAATTGAAAGCCATATTGACTAAAGCTCTTGTGTTAATACAACCAAAATCGGGTAAAGAATTTGTGATCTACAGTGATGCTTCGTTGAATGGTCTGGGATGTGTTTTGATGCAAGAAGGCAAAGTCATTGCTTATGCTTCGAGACAGCTAAAGCCGCATGAAAAGAATTAGCCAACGCATGATCTTGAGTTAGCTGGGATTATGTTTGCTTTGAAAATTTGGCGCCATTATTTGTTCGGTAAGAAATTTCACGTATATTCTGATCATAAGAGTTTGAAATATCTGATGATTCAGAAAGATTTGAATCTACGACAGAGAAGATGGCTAGAACTGTTAAAAGACTACGAGCTTGTTATTGATTACCATTCGAGAAAGGCCAATGTTGTTGTAGATGCTTTGAGTCGAAAATCATTGTTTGCATTGCGTGCGATGAATGCTCATTTGGTTCTGTCCAGTGATGGTTTGGTATTAGCCGAATTGAAAGTGAGACCATTGTTATTACAATAGATTATTGATGCTCAAAAAATTGATAATGAGATAATAGCAAAAGAAGCCCAGTGTGATTTAGATTCGAATTCAGAATTCAGAGTTGATAATGATGATTGTCTGAGAAATCCAGAGTTGATTCATATGATTTTGAACAAAGCTCACAATAGTCATTTATCTATTCATTCGGGTAGTACGAAAATGTATAACGATTTGAAACTATATTATTGGTGGCCTAGTATGAAGCGTGACATCTTTGAATTTGTTGCGAAATGTTTGATCTGTTAGCAAGTTAAAGCTGAACATCAAGTGCCATCTGGTTTGTTACAACCGAGTATGATTCACGAATGGAAATGGGACAGAGTGACGACGGATTTTGTTTCGAGTTTGCCCCTATCTCCACGAAAGAAAGGTGCTATCTGGGTTGTGGTTGATCGATTGACGAAATCAGCTAATTTTATTCCAGTATGATCCGATTACTCGCTTGATATATTAGCTGAGTTATATATTTATGATAATTTGAAAATGCACGGTGTGCCATTATCTATTGGGTCAGATAAATACCCGAGATTCACTTTGCGATTTTGGAAGAAATTGCAAGATGCTTTGGGTACAAAATTACATTTCAGTACTACTTTTCATCTGCAGACAGATGGTCAATCTGAGTGGATTATTCAGATACTCGAGGATATATTGAGATGTTGCATTCTTGAGTTTGAAGGAACATGGAACAATACTTGCCTTTGATTGAATTCGCTTATAATAATAGTTTTCAATCGAGCATTAAAATGACACCGTACGAAGCCTTATATGGTCAAAATGCCATACACCTTTGTATTGGACTAAGCTCAGTGAGAATAAGATACATAAGGTTGATTTGATAAGAGAAACCAAGCAGAAAGTAAAAGTGATCTGAGATAGTCTGAAACGTAAAGATATTGAATTTGAAATCGGTGACAAAGTGTTTTTGAAAGTCTCACCATGGAAGAAAGTACTCCGATTTGGTAGAAAAGGAAAGCTAAGTCCGAGGTTCATCGGGCCGTATGAGATTACCGAGCGTATCGGGCCGGTTGCTTATAGATTGTTGTTTCCACTAGAGCTGACTTATGTCTATCTGAAGCTGCTTTCAAGCAATCTCTAATAACTTTCACTTTCTCTTCAGCTTCTTTAACTAAATCAACCCTATAAATCTGATTTTCTTTAAGCTATGTCCAATACAAAGGTGTGCAACATTTATGTCCATAAAAAGCTTCATAAAGTGCCATTTTCAAACTCGACTAGTAATTATTATTATAAGCAAACTCTACCAACAGCAAATTTTTCTCCTAACTACCTTGAAATTCTAAGACACAACATCTGAGCATATCCTCAAGTATCTGAATAACTCTCTCTGACTGACCATTGGTCTGAGGATGGAAAGTTGTACGAAAACTCAACTTTGTGCCCAAAGCTTCCTCTAACTTCTTCGAAAATCGTGAAGTGAGTCTCGGGTCACTATCTAAAATAATCGATAATGGTACTCCATGTACTCTGACTATCTCTAAAATATATAACTCGGTCAACTTTTCAAGTGAATAATCCATACGAACTGGAATAAAATGAGCCGACTTCATTAGCTTATCAATCACAACCCATACTGTATCTTTCTTTCCCGATGTCAGCGGCAATCCTGTCACAAAATCCATGGCAACTCGGTCCCATTTCCACTCAGGAACTAACACAGGCAGCAATAAACTTGAAGTTACCTAATGTTCGGCTTTTACCTGCTGACAGATCAAGCATCTAGAAACAAACTTTGAGATATCTCCCTTCATTCCTACCCACCAATACATTTTCTTCAAATCATTATACATCTTTGTACTACCTGGATGAATAGAAAAAGAACTGCTATGTGCTTCCTCTAAAATCTTTCGAATAAGCTCATCATTCTTTGGTACACATATTCGATTTCCGAACATTAAACAACCGTCAAAATTGATCTAAAAATCTGACTCTATATCCAACTCACACTGAGCTCTTTTGGCTTGCGACTTACTATCATCTTTCTGAACTTCATAAATTTCTTCAAGAAACATTATCTTAGCTCTTAATTCGGCTAAGATAGAACCATCATCCGATAAGGTTAAAGTAGTGTTCAAAGCTCTTAATGCAAATAAAAATTTTCTACTCAAAGCATCAACAACTACATTTGCGTTACCCGAGTGATAATTGATCACGAGTTCATAATCTTTAATCAACTCTAACCATCTTCTTTGCCTCAAATTCAAATCTTTCTGAGTCATCAAGTATTTCAAACTTTTATGATCAGTAAATATTCAGCACTTCTCACCATACAAGTGATGTCTCCAGATTTTCAACGCAAATACAATGGCAGCCAGTTCTAAATAATGTATTGGATAATTTTTCTCGTGTGGCTTTAGCTATCTAGAGGCATAAGAAATTACCTTTCCTTACTGCATAAGTACACAACCTAATCCATTCAAGGACGCATCACTGTAAATCACAAACTCGTTACCCAGTTCTGGTTGTACTAAGATAAGAGTTTCAGTCAACAATGCCTTTAACTTGTCAAAACTCTACATTCAAACTTGACATCTTTCTGTAGCAATCTTGTTAATAGAGTAGCTATCATGGAAAATCCCTCTACAAATCGTCTATATAACCGACGAGACCAAGAAAACTTTTGACCTCTAATACATTCCTAGGAGGCTTCCAATCAACAATGGCTGAAATCTTGCTCTGACCAACTCTAACACCTTCACCTGAGACTATATGTCCAAGAAAACCAACTTCTCGTAACCAGAACTCACTTTTTCTAAACTTGGCATAAAGCTGATTATCTCTCAAAGTCTATAAAACTGTTCTCAAATGCTCTAAATGCTTAGTCTTATCATGAGAATAAATCAAGATATCATCAATGAACAAAACTACAAATTTATCGAAGTAAGGTCTGAAAATTCGATTCATTAAGTCCATGAAAATGGCAGGAGCATTAGTCAAGCCAAATGGCATCACAAGGAACTCATAATGGCCATACCTGGTCCAGAAAGCAATCTTCAGAACATTTGAATCTTTAACTCATAACTGATAATATCCGGATCTCAAATCTATCTTGGAGAACACAGTAGCTCCATTCAATTGATCAAAGAAATCGTCAATTCTAGGTAGTGGATACTTGTTCTTAATAGTCACCTTGTTAAGCTGCCGACAATCTATACACAATCTCCTCGAACCATCTTTCTTTTTCACAAAGAGCACTGGTGCACCCCATGGTGAACAACTAGGTCTTGTAAAGCCGTTCTCTGTTATTTCCTACAATTGAACTTTCAATTCTATCAATTCCATTGGAGTCAATCTATAAGGAGCAATAGAAATGGATGTTGTCCCCGGGACTAATTCAATACCAAACTCAACTTCTCTGATAGGAGGCAAACCTGGTAGTTCTTCCGGAAACACATCAGGAAACTCACATACCATAGGCACTGATTCAATTTTCAACTCTGGATCTTTAGTATTCAACACAAAAGCAAGATAAGCTTCATATCCTTTTCTCAAGCATTTCTGAGAAGACATAAATGAAATCATGGCAATTGAACTATCTGACTCATCTAAATTAACCTTAAGAATTTCACCATTTTCGCATTTCAACTCAAAAAATTTCTTTCCACAATTCACTATCACATCATGTGCAGTCAACCAATCCATACCAAGAATCACATCAAACTCATCAAATGGGAATAGCATGAGATCGGCCGAAAAACAGTAACCTCTAATCAAAGGGAAATTTTTACATACTTTGTCTACTAATACATACTGACCCAATGGATTCGATACTTTAATCACAATCTGGTAGACTCTATAGACATGTTCATACTAGGCATCAATTTCATGCAAACATAGGAATAGGTCGAACCCAGATTAATCAAAGCAATAACATTAACATCATGAAGAGAAAATGTACCCGTAATTTTATCGGGGGAGGATGCCTCTTCACGAGCACGGATAGCATAGGTCCTTGTAGGTGCTCTAACATTGGGTCTTGTTGCTGAATCTCTAGATGCATCTCTACCTGCCCCTATTCCCGAATTTCTCTGAGGTCTGCCTCTAATGGGGGCATTGCGTGATCTTACATTCGGTATTACTTCTCTTTTAACCATCTCAGGACACTCCCGAATGAAATGATTCGATGCACCACATCAGAAACAACCAGTCTCAATTGCTCGACATTGACCTGGATAACGTCGACCACATTGAGGACACTTGGGTCTATCAGGCTGAATACTGCCAACACTCGCAATTGAAGTGGTCTGAGCTTTCTGACCCATAAATCTTCTACCTCTGTTTCGGCTAGAATACCCTGCTGAAAAATTAGATCTCGTAGAGAACTCTCTAGGCCTCTTGGATGTAGACTGAAACGACTTGCTCATCTATCTTTTCTTCGTGTCTTGCATCTCAATTTCAGCTTTACCCTTTCCTTTCAGCAACTTCTCTGCCTTACAAGCTCTTTCAACTAAAATGACGAACTCTTTTATTTTTAAAACACCGACTGACAGTCGAATATCATCATTGAGCACATCTTCAAATCTCTTGCACATAACAGCTTCAGTAGACACACACTCTTGAGCATAATTACTGAGTCTGACAAATTCATGTTCATATTCAGTCACTGCCATCTTACCCTCCTTTAGTTTAAGGAATTCTTTTCTTTTCTGGTTGATGAACCTTTGACTAATGTATTTCTTACAGAACTCCTCCTGAAAGAAATCCCAAGTAACCCTCTCTTTCGGTACTACTAACACAAGTGTTTTCCACTAATAGTAGGTCGAGTCTTGTAAAAGTGATATAACACACTTCATGCACTCTTCAGGTGTGCAAGATAACTCATCAAAGACCCTGATAGTATTATCGAGCCAAAATTCAGCTTTCTCTGCATCGTCATCTTTAGTAGCCCGAAACTCTTCGACCCCTTATTTTCTAATTTTATCAATTAGTGGTTTCTCTCTTCTGATTCTATCTGTGACTGGGGAAGCTACATGGGTAGTCTGAGGATCATGAGGCGGTGGAGGTCTAACGGCCGGATTCATATGAACGAACTCAACAAACCATTCATTCATAGCTTAGAAGAAGGCTTTTTGAGCCCCTCCTCTCTAACTAACTATAACGGCCTTTCACTACTATCTGGTGGCACCGTCCCTTTTACGGGAGTGAGCGCGTTACTTTTTACATCATCTGTACTAACTCGTTCGGGATCCATAACTATAAAAGAAAAACATTTTAAAATCGTCAAGAGTCGTCACACTATCAAAATATAAGTATGGCATGTATAGCTAGACTCTTACTCATACTGAATATTCCAAGAACCAACTAAACTCATGCTTTGATACCAATAAATGTAACACCCCTTACCCGAGACCTTCGCCGGAGTCAAGCACGAGGCGTTACCAAACTTATCTTACTTGTTCGGGGCATAAAAAAATTACTTTTTTTAAAAAAAGTATTAATTCACTCACATTCATCCAATAAATCCCTAAAAAGGGCCATCGAGGCCCTAAAACGTGCAATTAGAACGGTTCGTGACCAAACCGGGAACATTAAAAATTTTCCAATTACTTACACAAATCAAAACAATTTATTTCACTATTCATAATAAAACTTTCCATCTGCATAACAATCACTAAATTAATTATAACTCGAGTTACAAAACTTGAAATTTAAATCCGTAAATTTTCCTTGAAACTAGACTCATATATCTTATTACCATAATTTTTCTTGAATTTTTGGTTTGGCCAATTAGTACAGTCTATTCATTAAATGTTCCTTTCGCAGTTCAAAGGACCTGCCCTCTCTTCACTAAAAATCGATTATCTCATTGTAAAGAGATAATGTTTCCGTTTGTTTTTAATGAAAATAGACTCACTAAGGAACCTAGACATATAAACTATGACTTATACTTATTATTTTTACAATTTCTAGTGATTTTCCAAAGTTTGAATAGGGGATCACGAAGTTACTCTGAACCAGTCTCAATAAGATTGATCTGTTTCTTTCCAAAATTTTAAATATCTCATAATATAGAGTTCCTTTGCTTGATCTGTTTATTTCCTATGAAAATAGGCTCAATAAGATTTAATTCTATATCTCATTCACCATTTAATTCCATTTCTACAAGTTTTGGTGCTTTTTCAAATCCACATCACTGCTACTGTTTCCTAACTGTTCCATGGCCAACTCTTACTCTTTCATAGTTTGTTTGCATCAAACCTCATTTGGGCATACATAATACCAAAACATGTTCTTGTTTAGCTATATCATAAGCTACTCATTACCAAGTATTCACATGCCATTCTTTAATCATATCATAACTACATACACACAAAATAGCCAAGTCTCTATACATGCCATAACTTAAAGTATTTTTGGTCACAAAATACTGAGATATCTCACTGGTAGTGTGAGGCGATCTCCGACGTCCTTACGATTTTCCGAGTTGGCTTTACGATAATATAAAAAAGAGAGAGAAAAGAAAGGGAGTAAGCATAAAGCTTAGTAAGTTTTCATGTAAATAAATAACAACATTCTAAATGAATTATCAAGATAACCTAAACCTTTCGAACATGGACTTATCTTACCTTCCTTTTGGTACACTCTTTAAATTTTCCGTTGAACCATTTGGAATACTAAGGATACACAGGTACCTTTCCTTTTTAAACTTACCATGGCCATGTCTTGACATGGTCTTACGTGGTATCCTTGCCTTATGAACTCACCATTGCCATACCTTGGCATGGTCTTACATGGGATCTTTGCCTTATAGTAGTTTATCAATGCCATGTCTTGACATGGTCTTACATGATTTCCTTGCCTTGTAGAACATACCAATGCCATGCCTTGGCATGGTCTTACTTGGTATCCTTAAACCCTAATGTCATGACATTTGTATCCTACACATTCCTTAGGTTCAATCGAGACTTTTAAGTATCATTTCTCTGTCAATTCTTCCTTGAATCATCAAGGAATAAATTTACAAAATAAATATATAAATGCTGAAAAATAACATCATTAATTATAAATAATAAAATATTACATTTATTTACTGCAAACTTACCTCGATACAAAATACGATCAAATATTTTGATTTAGTCCTCAACCTTTTTCCTTCCTCGGTCTAACCCTGAATTTCGTTCTTCTTAATCTATAATAGCAATTTTAACTTATTTAATATTCACATTTATCAAAACAGTTCTTAACTCTAACTTTACCAAAATTATGATTTTGCCTCTAAAATTTTGCATATTTACACTTTTGCCCCAAGGCTCGGAAATGAAATTTATCCCTAATTGTTATGTTTTATGACATGCTGATCATTTATTTACCTACGGCAACATCAAATTCCCACTCTAACATGTACTTATGACCATTAGGTATTTTTACCGATTATGTCGTCTTACTCGTTTTCGATTAAAATCGCTTAGCTCAAGTCATTTAACATAATTTCAAGCTTTATATTATACCATAAAACATCAAAATAAACACATTTCACCTATGGGTATTTTTCCAAATATGAACCCTAGGTTAAATTATTGCTAGATTAAGCTAAATTAAGTTACCGGGACTTTAAAAACGTAATGAACATTAAAATCGGGGCTTCGAATCACTTACTATAAAGCTTGGAAGCTTGAAAAAACCCTAGCTATGAAGAACCCTTGAAATTTCAACCTAATGAAGAAGATGGGCACATTTTGCCATCTTTTTCCCTTTTTTAATCTTTTAATTACCAAATGACTAAAATACCCTTCATTAAAACTTTAGTTGTTTTTATCTATGTATGTCCATTTTTGTCCATGAAAACCTAATGGTCTAATTACCATTTAAGGACCTCTATTTCAATTATACTCTTCAATTTAATCCTTTAGCATCTAAAACTCATATTTATCAACTTTTGCAATTAAGCCCTAGTAGGCAAATTAAGCATGCTATCTATAAAATTTTCCATCGATACCCTAACACATGCATCTAATCACTCGGTAAATTATAAAAATTAATCGGAATAAACTTTTACATTTCGAATTTGTGGTTTCGCAACCACTGTTCCGTTTAGGCCCTATTTTGGGATGTTACAACAATAGCCACCAACTCAAGAGCATATTTACTCAGTTGTACGAACTGTCTTTCATACTCTGTCACAATCATATTTCCTTGGGTTAACTTTGTGTTCTTTTCTTTTCTATATAAGAGGCTAATATACTTCTTTTTGAACTCAATCATGAAGACCAGTCCACTCGAGCTCTAGGAGTTATAGTAGTTATAGTAACCTACCAATGACGCGCTTCTTCCTTCAACAAAGAAACTACACTCCTCAAACTATCACCAGGTGTGCATTCAATTTAGGTAAACCAAGAACATTAAGAGTTGTTTTGCCAAGAATTCTACCTTTCTTTCCATCACCAAAGGTTACATAACCATCATGATTTTCATCAAAATCAGATAAGCAATTAGAATTACCATTCATGTGGCAAGAACATCCATTTTCGAAGTACCAAACATGATCTACAATGGTCTTCAAGTATTTATGAGCAATGAGTAAATTTTTTATTCTTTTTTATTCAAACAAGAATTTTTTTTGCCTCAGAGTAGTGTTGGAACCAGTGGGCACTAATGTTGGAAATACTTACTTCTTTCTAAAATCATAAAGCATCTTGGTTTGATGTGACTTGGTGAGCCACAATAACAACATATAATCTTGTGGTGGTATCCATATTCTTATCAACATTGATCACAGTAGATAATTTTGAGCTTTCACCAAAATAATCATTGACAACTTTACATTTCTCTTCAACATACCCCAATCCTCCTTTTCCAAGCCTTTGTTTTCTTGCAACAAGTATTTTATTGAGTTTTCCACTACTAGCATTGAATTTCTGGAGCTTTTAATGTAACTTCCCAAAATTCTAATATTACATGTGGCATAATTCAAGGCTTGAAGATCGAGAAAATTTATGGAATGACTCAAATGAGAAATTTTATTAAAGGAACCTGATATTGGAGATGGAAATAGTTTAAATACTTAATTTAATTTTTATAATTTATAAAATAAATGTTTGTGTTTCTATTATTATTATTTTATTTTTTAAAAATTTTGTATAATTTTTTTAAAATGTTCTAGTTTTCATGATTGAGCCATCAATTCAATCGATTGAATTAGGAATTGGTGGTCGGGTCAATTTAATTACCAATCTGATTGTTACTATATTGGTTAAAAATAATTATATATTTGTTTATTAAAGCCCTGATAGAGTGTCAAAGATCTTCGGTACATACCAGTTCCTAGTTTAATCCTTGGACAACCATTAAGCCTTACCCTTTGGATATAAGAACATCTTTCTTTGGATAGACTTTGAGAAAAAAAAGAATGCGCACAATTTTACATTATTTTGATTCTTCATTTCAAGTTTATATGTTAGTTGTTTCATTTAATTCAACATTTTTTAATAATATTACTTCACTATTATTATAATTTATGTCCTATTTGTATTTTTTTTATAATTACAAATTTTTATTTATTACTGTAACACCCCAAACCCGGCCTGGACATTATGGCCGAATCTAGCGATGTCACATTGAAGTGTTTCTCGTAAGACAGGATATCGTTTGAAAAACCCAATGTTTATTTAGCCTCTTTGTGTGATCTAGAAATTAATTTTAAAACTTGTGTCACTATCAAAAGTATTTACTTTAAAACGTTATTTATTTCAAAATCTCGTTTATCACGGAAGCTTTTGAAACGGTCTTGCATTTTCGTGGTATTTTGGTGAATCATGCATGTCTTTTGAAAACCCACATCCTACCACTAGTAGGTATAAATCATAATAAAAATAATAAAAAACCAAATTAAAGAATAAAACTTAAAGAGGCCTTTTACATAAAAATACCCAAATAAAACTACTTATAAATGAAAAGATAAATTCGGAAGCGTAAGCTGTTGTGTCTCCACCTCCGAGTCCCTCGCAGCACTGATCCTCCTAAGGATTATCTGTACAGTTAAAACAGTTGGGTGAGTTTACGAAACTCAGTGTGTAATCCCAATAATAAACAAATAGTAAACAACACAGTCTGGGCCAAAGCCCATATCAGCAACAGTTTAATATCAGTTAGGCCTTGGCCCATTTTAGTAGCAGAAGCAGTGGCAGTAATTAGTGCAGTAAACATGATCAATGCAGTAACAGTAATCAGTGCAGAATGCAAATAGAAAATCCTAGCCATCCATCCTCTATACTCCACTCTGTCCAGCCCTACACTCCATGTGGGGTTAAAATCGACCCACCCATCCTTACACTCCAAATATAGCACCGGTTGCAGCACTAATTAGTATTGCAGCAAAGCTGCCAGTAATATGAACGGCTTAAAGCCATAAGTAGGTCCATAGTTGTCTTGTGTGACCCGTGCAACCTTAGGTCCATAGTCGTCTTGTGTGACCCGTGTGACGATATCAGTACAATACACTTACTCTAAAATATATATCCCATCCCCTTATAATGCAACATGCACCGTGTCATAATATCTTAGATGGATGCAACGTACATAACATGGCATGCTCAAATACAGTCATACACATCGCAGAGCAAATCAGTCATTTTACCTTACAGGGGTATTATAGTCATTTTACCCTACATGGGTATCACAGTCATTTTACCCTACATGGGTCTCACAGTCATTTTACCCTACAAGGTATTACAGTTATTTTTCCCTATGGAGGTATTATAGTCATTTTACCCTATGGGGGTATTTCGGTCATTTTACCCTATAAGGGTAAAATTGTCATTTTATCACATAAAGGCAATATCGTCATTTTATCACATAAGGGCATTATCGTCATTTTATCACATAAGGGTTCAGGTATGCTTACCAACCCAACAGAAGGTCACAGTCGGCTCGGGCGACCCATGCAACCTAAACAGTCAGACAGTGAAAATGGGCCCAATGCCCATAATGCAGCCCATGTAGGCCTACACGCCCGTGTGAACTACACCACCTGGCCCAATATTCGCCACACGCCCATGTGGTTTACTCGTACAGGGCCCACAAGCCCGTTGGGCCCACACGGCCTATTTCGGCCCAACATGGCCCAAAACGGCCTAAGCTCATAAAATCGCTCATGGCAGCCTGTACATTCTATTGCCCATGATTTACGTGTTCGAGATACCACACGAGCGAGCGCATGCTCGTGTAGAGTCAACAATTCGTTATTTCGGCTTTTGCCGTTTTACAATTAGAGGTAGTGTGATTACACATCTGATTACGGAATACACGAAAAAGACCACGAGTACTTCGCCCTACAATCAATCACAAGCTTCGGTTAATCGTTTCCCAAATGACCTATCAAAGGCCCCCACCAAAACCTTGTCTAACAGTTTACCTCTTACCTGATTAAATCAATCGCTTATGACTTGCTTACTGAAGCCATTTGTAAGAGGTTGAAAAATAGGCCTTAGGGTTCGATTATCAATCACTCAATCAAATAACAGTTGAACAAGACGAACAGTCGCTTACTGAAAACACAGAGTCCATATTTAGGAGGGAAGAACAATCGGCTCTTACCCACACAAGTTAAGAGTACAGACAGAATGATAGAAGCACCCCCAATATCAAGGAACACTTGCAAAAGCCGAAAACAGAGTGGGGAGAGGTATATGCAGTAACGGTTAAAGTATTAAGATGGAAGAATGACCAGAGGAGAGGAGAAGAATGAGGTATTTGACAAGTGAGCAAAAGGGAAGAAAGATTTGGTTAGCCACAGTCGAGGGGTCTAAGAGACAGAGATGGGAGAGTGCAAGAAACAATCGACCCAATAAAAAGCACAGTTGTGAAAAAGGGGGGAAAAAGAAAGAGTTCACCCAACACACAACATAAAGGAGGAATCAAAAGCTGTATCGATTGCCAAAAACAAAGTAACAAAATGAAAACTACCCTAAAGAACTCTCTCACATTCAGCCACCAAGTAAAAGAACCCTGAAGTAGACAAAAACTGAAACTTGTGATAGAGTAGCCAACCTCAGCCGAAACTTTGTGTGCCTACAGTCTAATTTCAGCACAACACCTTTAAACCACTCAAATTCCCTGATTTCCTCCACAATTTCCTCCCCTCTATCTCCTTAGATTCGACTAACAAACAATCCATCCAAGCCTGTTCAAATTCTTGGTATTTCGGTCAAACACAACTTCCTCCCATTGCCAGAGGCAAAATTAACCTCCATTTGCACAAGCAAGGATTCGAGCCTCAGACTACTGGCGCACTCCACACGCCACTATCTACTAGACCAGTAGGCTTTTTATGTCATAATTTACCAAAATAAACTTATAACCCTACAGGCCAAATATAGGGGTTTCATCCTTAAACAACAAAAATTTTGTGGAAGCCAGGACTTGTATCCATGACTTCCCAAACACTTCCAAAGCACACAACCACTAAGCTAAACACTCCTTTATGTCACTTCCTTACATAATTAAATATTTATGTGCAATCTCCTAACTGCACCCCTGCCCAAAACCTAATACTTCTAGGCCCAAATTCGGGGCATTACAATTACAAAAAACAAAGATTTACAACATATTTATTATTTAATTACATTAAAATAATAATTATTAACAATTTGTTCCATTCAATCCTCAACCTTACTTATATGTTATTGAATTGAATTGCTTCCTTTGTTATCATGAATAATAAAAAGAACTTGATTTGGCCTCACTATCCCTTCATGTATCCTTTTGTTTATGTCTACCATATTATATAAACACAAACATACACAACAAGTTGCATTATAACAATTTGTAAAGCATTTCTTCCTCAACATCCCTTGAATATTTCCTTCCAGGAATACTTATCCAAATTGATGACACAAGCCCATGGTATACTAGTCCACAACCACCTCGATAACTAATATTCAACAAAAATATGATCTCTAGTTTCAAACATGTCTCCCTAGAGTACATATTTACCAAGATTCTAACAAAACCAAGATCATATCAATTCTTGTTGGTGGACGATCTCATATTGCAAACCAAAAGACAAAAGAATGGTGAGATATTGAAGGTTTGCACCATAGAAACGTATGCCAAAGAACCATTTTTTGCCTATGCTTTAGAAACTCCAATATGGTATTTGCCTTAAAATCTGTACCAATCCAATTCCATCTAACAGCATCACTTTATTGCACTTCCAATTCCATAATAGATTTTGTAGTTTAGAAGCTTCCTCCAAGCTTACTATTTCATGAAATGAGTTGAACTTCCATGACATTTGTTCTTTGTAGAACATAACTCTCAATCCATACCACCCAAAGTGAGCCATCCTTCAAAATAATCATCCACAAATTTCTCAATTATACATGTCTTGCTCCATGTAGCCAAAGTCTTCTACACTAAGTCCATCCTCGGACTTAGGGTGGCATGCCTATCCTAGCTCACTCTTACATCAATTGTGAACCTTTCCTTTTTTTCCAAAAGAACAATTTTAGAGTTGCATAACATTTCTTCTCACTTTAAAAGGCAACAAAAAATTTTGAGACTAAAAATTTTTCAAACTAAAATGGAAGCTTCAATAAGCTACAATCTCCTTGAAAACAAAAGACATTTCGCTTACCAACTCCAAAAATATCTTATACTGAATTACCTAGCAACAAGTGGTACCTCTAAATATCAAAGAATGAGAGTTTCCAATTTAATCACTTGTGCTTGGCTATAAATTCAAAATGAGGGATTAGGTGCTGAACAAATTGTTTTAGATTTATTCATTTACAGCTTTGAAATACATTAAAAAATAATTAAGGGCATATCAAAGACCAAGGATTGATTCTAAGGTACCCTTTCAAAAATCTAATAAATTGTTAGAATGAAAATGGGTGTAAACTTTATTCTTTTGCATGTTATGAGATAACCAAACACCTTATGCCTACCAATTATATTCAATGAGACAAATAACAAGTTCATGGCAATAATGAACAAATATAAATACAAAAGGTACCCTTTCTTATCCCTTTTGCCCCAACAAAATATCAAACTAGTCTACCATTAATAGCTATCAAGAACTAATTTGCTTGAATGATACACTTGGCTATTCATTCTCTAACCCCCCCCAACATTTGCAGGATAAAACTCTAACTTAGTGAATTCAAAATTTTCCTTATTCCACCTTCAATGCGCATATAGGCAAGAAAATTTTTAGTTATAACCATTGACTACCTCCTAAGCCATGAGTACATTATCAATAAGGTCTCTTCCTTAAATGAAAACACTTTAGTTGCCATAAATAAGCGCATTTAAACACTTTTTTCAACCTTTTTTCTAAATTTTTTTCACTTATTTGAAAACTTGACATTTCGTTTAAGTTTGAGATCTTAGGAGCAAGAGCCAACATTGTTGAGTTTAAAGCCGCTACCAATGGCCCAGAGTGAAGAAAATTTGAATGAAAGTCATAACATCCTTTCCCAAAATGCTTCATGGTCTTTGAACGAACTTGTACAAGAAGCCACCAGGATTAGAGGTAATAATACCATTCATTAAGAACATAGTTGCTTTAATCTCCTTTTAGCATTATAATGTGGAAACATGTTATTTTTTTTATTTTGTAACACCCTTTACTTGACCCGATCACTGGGTTCAAGATACAGGATGCTACATTCATTGTCGGAGCAACTACAATCAATTCATAGTAAAATAATCATTCATACATACAATCCAATATCAATCACATTCATTATATATTAAACAATTATCTATGGGTTTTAATCAAGCTTACGAAAACTCTTTTTATCAATACGAGTACGAAATAGGACAAAATTGCTAAATTTTTAAATTGTATGGATTGGTATGGCGACTTCATCTAGTTCTCGTCACTATATGGCCATCACAGTGTGTCACATCACGATGACAAGCCCAAAATTGTTACGATGTCATTCATTGTAATGACAACATTCCGAGATCCAAAGTCTGAGGTCGTGACATGGCCCATGGTTTTGGCAAAATGCATATTTTTGGTACCTATTACAAAGTTTCCAATCAAGCCTTACAACATATACACCAACTGCCAATTTCAAATAGTTTAAAAAATACCAAAACATGGTAAACAAGCTCATCATATATGCTCAACTTCTAATCATAACATTCATTACTTATACATTACTTTAATTAAAAAATTACATGTTGAGCCTAATAACCAAGTCATGCAATTTCCAAACTATACCTATGCCATACCATTTTGAAACTTATCTTTCCACTTCATTACAAGTACTTGTGAACATTATGCACTTCTATGACATATAAGCCTTAAACATGAAACAAATAACCATTCACCAATACATATCTCAAGCATGTCAATCAAAATATACCATTTCAACTAGGCAACACCATTACCAAATCATGCATTTCTAATTCACATACCATGACAAAGATTCAACTCATCATAGCTTTTTATACATTAAATTTTACAACAAAAAACCTATATACATGCCATAATTCTTGACTCAAAATAATTGTATAGCTATCAATTCATGGATAATGTGAGCTTTGGAATGGTTTAGCTTGACGTGTTCCGCAAAGTGATGATCTACAAGGAAAAGGGAAAACAAATGAGGTAAGCATATAGGATACTTAGTAAGTTCATAGGCAATAAACAAAACTTACCTTGTCTTCTATCTTAATACAATAGGTTACCATCACTTGGTATAGTTTGACTAGACATGGCAATTCAAAACAAAAACAAGGTGAGCTTTAACTTATACTCAAACCATATGATACACATTCACTTATCGTGACAATTCATGACATTTTACTTAAGAAATTTTAAAAGTATTCAATCAAGAGATGATACAATTACATATATGTAAAAACCAATATTCCAATTCATAGTTCATGCTTGATTCAACAATTTTCCATTCGAAACATCAAGCTCATATCATTCCATTTTAAAATTTCATTTTCCTATTCATCATTTTGCTTGATGAACCCTTGTAAATGGACTGAATACATAGGTATCTACACCACAGTTGCTTTTTTAAGCTGAAATAAACATATTAGGCCACTCGTTTAGTCTACATCTTTAAAACGACGCATTGGATTACTCGTTTGAGCTAAACTTGTGTCACATGTATTTGTGAGTCCGCAACAAATGTTAGATCTTTATAACATCTGTAAATAAATCCCATACAAGTGTGCACAAGACCTTATTGGCATATCAATCATATCCTAACATTTACTAAGTTCACATGGGCATCTATAACACATGTAAACATCTCTTTTTAATTTATTCAAATTCTAGCCCTTTTAACCAAATTCAAAATCAAACACATATGTAAATACAAATCAAACATACAAAAAACTATATAAATAAATACCATATAACCTTATTTTATTGAAACACCAACCAAGTTGAACCTT